>NC_137794.1:1963752-2658288 GCF_963383645.1 Muscardinus avellanarius | reverse complement strand
CTGATTGGTTGTGTTTATGTTACTGGGCATTACAGGTGTGTCCCACCACATCTGTAATACTTTAAAAAAAGGCTGGGCGTGGTGGCGCATGCTTGTAATCCCAGTTTGTAATCCCAGCATTCGGGAGGCTGAGACCTAGAGGATCGCGGTTCGCGGACAGCCTCAGCTATTTAGTGAGGCCCTCTGCAACTCAGTGAGACCCGGTTTTAAAATAAAGAATAAAAAATAGGGTAGGGGCTGTAGCTCGGAGGTCAAATGTCCCTGGGTTCCAGACCCACAAAAAAAAAAAAAAAAAAAAAAAAAAAAGGAAGATCTGGGCATGGTGGCCCACACTTGTAATCCCAATACTTGGGAGGCTGAGACAGAAGGATCCCAGGTTTTAGTCCAGCCTCAGCTACTCAGTGAGGCCTCCGCAAATTAGTGAGACTCTGTTTCAAAATAAAGAGTAAAAAATAGGGTTGGGGGTGTAAGCTCAGAGGTAGAATGCCCCTTGGGTTCAATCCCAAGTATCACCAAAAAAAAAAAAAAAAAAAAAAAAAAAAGCCAGGCATGGTGGTGCACACCTGTAAACTCAGTACTTGGTAGGCCAAGACAGGAGGACCGTAGGTTAGAGGCCAGCCTCAGCAACCTCGTGAGACCCTGTTTCAGAACCAAAATATAAGCTAGGCGTGGTGGTGCACGCCTATGATCCCAGTACTTAGGAGGCTGAGACAGGAGGATCGCAGGTTCTCAGCCAGCCTCAGCAATTTGTGAGGCCCTCTGCAACTTAGTGAGACCCTGTTTCAAAATAAAGAATAAAATGGGGCTGGGGAGAGCTCCAGGTAGAATGCCCCTAGGTCTCATCCCTAGTACACACAAAAAAACCCCCAAACACAAAAAATAAAAAGGGATGGGCGTGGTGGGCACGCTTGTCATCCCAGCATTTGGGAGGCTGAGACCAGAGGATCCCGGTTTGCGGACAGCCTCAGCTACTTAGTGCGGCCCTCTGCAATTTAGTGAGACGCCATTTCAAAAATAAAGAATAAAAAAATAAGGCTGGGGGTGCAGCTCAGAGGTAGAATTTCCCTGGGTTCCATCCCCAGTACCAAAATACCAACCAACCAAACAACAACAAAAAAAAGGGCCAGGGTGTAGCTCTGAGGTAGAATGCCCCTGGGTTCAACCCTTAGTAGCACAATAAATGAGTAAATAAGATAAAAATTAAGGGAAGGAAAGAGTTGATGCCCAAGGAGATTTATTTAAAGGGGTTCTTTTTTTTGTCTTTTTGAATCTGGGGATTAAACCCACAGCGCTGCACCTGCAAAGCCCGAGCTTTGCCACTGAACTACATTCCGGCCCCCAAGGAGATTTATTTAATAGATATGTCCTAGCTGGGTGTGGTGGTGCAGGCTGTAATCCTGGCATTTGGGAGGCTGAGACCGGAGGATTACGGTTCATGTCCAGCCTCAGCTACTTAGTGAGGCCCTTTGAACTCAGTGAGACCCTGTTTCAAAATAAAGAATAAAAAATAAGGATGAGGGTGTAGCTCAGAGGTCGAATTCCCCTGGGCTCCCACACCCGCAAAAAAGAAAGAAAGAAAGAAAAATTCTGTGCAGGGACAGGAGGATTGGGGCAGATTCTGAACTATGGGGGTGGGTCCCTTTCCCGTTTAAGTGGGTGACCCCGTGCCAGCCAAGGGTTTGCGGGAGAAGCCGTAGCAGGGGAAGGAAGACGTTCTGGGCCTCCTCCTGAGGAATCGGGGCCTCTTCAGGAGCCTGTCTGGAGGGTCTCGTCCCCCCAGATCTGCTCCCTGAGCCTAAGCCTTTCTAGAGGGGCCGACCTGGTCGCCCTTGGCTCAGAGGGCTGCTGAGGTCACACTTAAGCCTGGGCGTGTCACTCAGCCTCCGGACCCGGAGCTTGGGGAGAGCAGAACTGGGTCATTTCTCATTTCTGCACCCCAGCATCTTGCAGGGAGCCGGGCACTTGTTGGTGCTGTAGGAAAAAAAATGCCTACTTATATAAGAATCAGCTGGCTTGGATTTTTTTTTCTTTTTCTTTTTTCTTTTTTTTTTTTTTTGTTTCTGTTTTTTTCTCTCCTCCATTAGTTCTCTTCGGAGGGAGAAATCCAGGCCTCTCTGCTACCGGGCTGGGTCCTTGCAGCCCCTGAAGGAGACCAGACCTGAGAAATATTTCCTTCTCCCTCCCCGGCCACAGCCGCGCAGCCTTCTGCAGCTCCCATGTTAATGGGGTCCCATCCCCCATCCCTTTTAATAAGTGACATTTTGTTAAATCAGTTATTCAAGGCCTTATCTATATTTCTGTCTGTGCTGGCTTAGCCAAAATAGGAAAGAGAGGGAATATTAGATTTCTTCGCCCGCCCCCTCCTCCTTCCCCCTGAGCAACTGGAGGAAAGAATTCTGGTCGGGGAGGGCCGCCGTGTCCTTGAAGAAGTGCCGGGGAGGGCTCTGCCTGGTAGCCAGTGCTGCTTTTCAGCAGCTGTGATTTTTCCATTTTTCTTTTTCTTTCTGTTTTGATTAGTGGAACTCGTTGTGCCCCGGGGTTGGGATTGCATTGGGGGAGGGCGCCCAGGGAACCACATTTCCGGGGCGAGCCGGAGCTGGGGAGGGGCCGGGAGAGAAGGGATTTATTGAAAATATATGTCTACTTCTGCGATGATAAAGCAGCAGGCTTGTAAGCGTGCAACGGGGCTGGTGACCGGCGAGGCGGGCTCCGCCTTCTCATTAACGCAGCTCAGCCCACGTGGAGGTGGAGGAGGGGGCGGCGGCCTTGCGAGTTGGGGGATTCAATAATAGCAGAAACTCAGGGGATTGTCTGCATCCCCCCCTCCCACCCCCTCCGGCTGCCTTTCCTTTCTCTCCCCCGGGCCGGTTGTAACCTTTTGAAAGCGGCTGGTTGGATTTCATGGCTTCCTTCCACCATGCAGTGAGGACGGTGTGATTTTTTTTTTTTTTTTAAGTTAGAGGGAATTAAAATAAATTTTCTCTTGGGAACTGTAGGAGAATTTTGGCAACCCACCGGGAGTCAGGGACTGGATTGTATCCCTGGCATCTCAGAGGACTCTCAGAAGAACCTGAACGGGGACTCTGGAATTTGCATATGCCTTGGGGACTGGATCCGGATCATCTGAACCACTGTGGTAGCTGCGGTTGTAGACAGCTTACTGTGGTTGGCCTTGTCCTGTTTTTAGTTCCTGGATCCTCTTGCCATTATAAGGAGTAGATGTGATGCCCACTTTACAGTTGGAGGGACTGAGGCCCGGCATGCAGGTGCTAAGCTGGTATCCAAACCCATGGCTAACCCCAGAGACCGGTTCCTGATCATGAGGCTTTGCTGCCTTTAGATCTTGGGCTAGTTGCTTGTGTTGTTAGGACCCCAGATTCCAAGAACCTGGAGAGATATCTAGAAACAGAGTGGGTCGGCTTGAGTATTCCGTTTGTCCAAGAGGTCCTCCCCCTGAAGCCAGCTGTCAGTCTAAGGAAGATCAAGGTTAGGGCTTCACATATTGTTAAAAGAGGGGTGTGCTCTGCTCCCGCCCTGCCGGGTCGGGATGACAGCTGGCAACTTGTTCATCAAGCACATACTGAGTGCCTGCCGCACACCCGGATCGGACCTATCTCTGAGGGAGCTCAGGGTGTAATGGAGGACCGCCAGGTGAGCACGAGCCAGGGGAGGTGCTGTGCGCCTGCAATCCCAGCACTTGGGAGGCTGAGACAGGAAGGCCACCGCTGCGAGGCCAGCCTCAGCAACTTAGACCCTCTGCAATGCCTCAAAATAGGGCCCAGAGGGAGGACGCACCTGTGTGCCACCCCTGGTACCCAAAAAGGAACAGGTGCAGCTTGGCGGGGCTTGAGCGGCAGACCCTTGGGCTTTCAGGGAAGGCCTGGGGGAAGCGGGGCGAAGCAGGTGAGGTCCCAGGAGGAAGCACTCCACCCCCATGGAGCTGCCCGGGCCTAGGCAGCGCTGGCCAAGGGCTTTCTGCAGGAAACTATGCTTTCTGTCTGCCCTGCCTGCTACGATGGCCCCCTGCCTCGTGTGGCTGCTGAGACCTGAAGGTAGCCAAGCAAATTGGGGGACTGGAATTTTAATTTTACTTTTTTCCCCTGTGGTCTTGGGGTCTGAACCCAGGGATGTCCTCCCTCTGAGCTGCACCCCAGTCCTATTTTATTTTATTATTTGATTATTGTGGTCCTGGGGATGGAGTCCAGGGACATTCTACCTCTGAGCTGCACCCCCAGTCTTATTTTATAATTTTATTTCTGTGGTCCTAGGGATGAACCCAGGGACATACTACCTGTGAGGTACACCCTCAGCCTTATTTTATTATTGTGGTCCTGGGGAATTGAACCCAGGGATATTCTACTTTTGAGCGACACCCCTCAAACCTCTATTTACTTTTTTTTTGTGGTACTAGGGATGAAATCCAGGGGCTTTTCTACCTCCGTGCTACACTCCCAGACCTATTTTATATTTTATTTGGAAACAGGGTCTCACTGAGTTGCTGAGAGCCTCACTAAGTTGCCGAGGCTGGCTTCGAACCTGCGCGATCCTCCTGTCTCAGCCTCCCAAGCGCTGGGATTACAAGTGTGCGCCACCAGCCTGGCTTCTATTTACTTTTAGTTTTATTTATTTATTTATTTACTTACTTACTTACCTACTTACTTAGTATTTGCAGTACTGGGGGTGGAACCCAGGGGGGCATTCTACCTCTAAGAGACACCCTCAGCCCTATTTCTTATGCTTTTATATTTATTTATTTTTGCAGTACTGGAATCCAGGGACATTCTACCTCTGAGATACGCCCCCAGCCCTAGTTTCCATTCTTTATTTTGAAACAGGGTCTCATTGAGTTGCAAAGGGCCTCATTAAGCAGTAGCTGAAGCTGTCCTTGAACCTCCCATCCCAGCCTCCCAAATGCTAGGATTACAAGGGTGTGCCACCATGCGGGGCTCTCTATTTACTTTTTAAAATTTTTGATTTTGAAACAAGGTCTCACTAAGTTGCTGAGGGCCTGCTAAGTTGTTGAGGCTGGCCTTGAATCTGTGATTCTCCTGTCTCAGTCTCCCAAGTGCTGGGATTACAGGCAGGTGCCACCACGCCTGGCAAATTTTGAATTTTATTCAAATTTTAGTTAATTTTAAATTAAGTAGCCCTGCAGAGCTAGCGGCTATTGTGTAAGCCGGGAGGTTCTAGAGTGTTAAACCGCAGTTGAGGGAAGGTGGACTGAGGGGTTGCGCTAGATGGGATGATGTCTGTGTCCCTTCAACTCAGGGGTTGGACTCCTAATCCTTACTGTCATGTATTTTGGGGTGCTTAGGCTCACAGAGTGAGAGCCTCAGATGAGCAGGATTCTTGCCCTTATAAAAGACACCCCAGAGAAGTTCCTGGCCCGGTCCACCACGTGAGGACCCAGAGAGCAGCTGGCTGTCTACAAGCCAGGCAGCGGCCCTTTCTAGACACTGAATTCACCCGCACCTCGCTCTTGGACTTTCCGGCCTTCTGAACAGCAGGAAAGGAACTTGTTTGAGCCACGCGGTCTCCGGTAGTATTTTTGTTATTATAGCGGGTGTGGAAGCCTCTCCGAAGATGTCCCTGGCTGCTCTAGACAGCCTCTGCTTCCAACTACTGAAATCCTGTCTTTTTGGGGCAGGTTTTGGGGCTTTTTTTTTTTTTTTCCGGATCTGGGAACGGAACCCAGAGGCATTTGACCTCCGAGCTACACCCCTTGCCCAGTTTTTTTTTATCCTTTATTTTGAAACAGGGTCTCACTGAGTTGTGGAGGGCCTAAGTAGCTGAGGTTGTCCGCGAACCACGATCCTCCGGTCTCAGCCTCCCGAATGCTTGGTTTTGACCCTGGAGGAGGTATGGAGTCAGGCTGACGATGGTTTGGTGTTACGTGGGGTGTGGGGGAAAAGGGCCCAAGCCCAGCTTAGGTAGGAGCGCGGTCACCTCGGAGGTATGGAGAGCAGGCCCGAGAGGCCTTGTTGGATGGCGTTTCGTCACTACACTGATTCACGGAGATGAGGAACTTGCAAAGTAAAAGGCGTCTGGGCTCACGGTCCTGGAGGTTCCGGTGCTCCATAGGTTGGCCTCCTTGCCTTTGGGCCTGTGTCCAGGCGGCGCAGAACCACTCACCTCGTGGCTGGACTCAAAATAGAGAAAGAGGGATGGGTGTTGCATCACAGGCCTGTAATCCTAGTACTCATGAGGCGGAGACAGAAGGATCACAGGTTCAAAGCCAGCTTCTGCAACTTAGTGAGACTGTTTTAAAATAAAAAATACAAAACGGTTGGGGGTGTAGCTCAGAGGTAGAATGGGTCTAACCCCCAGTGCCAAAAGAGAGGAAGAGGAAGGGGGTGGGATCCCATTGTCCCTTTGAAGGGCATACCCCCACCCCCAAAGACCCAAACATCTCCCAGTAGGCCCGACCTCTTTTTGTGTGTGTTCGAGTGGTACTGGCGATGGAACCCAGGGGCATTCTACCTCTGAGCGACACCCCCAGCCCTATTTTTTTTTCTTCCTTATTTTGAAACAGGGTCTCACTGAGTTGCAGAGGGCCTCACTGAGTAGCTGAGGCTGGCTACGAACCGCGATCCTCCGGTCTCAGCCTCCCTAATGCTGGGATTACAAGCGTGCACCACCACGCCCGGCTCCATTACCTCATTTAACCCTCAGAGCACCTCCATACGGCAGGCATTGCTTCCTTCATTACACGGATGGGGATTAAGAATCTTGCTCCCAGCCGGGCGAGGCCCGTCATCCCAGTGCTTGGGAGGCTGAGACAGGAGGATTGCAGGTTCAAAACCAGCCTCAGTCACTTAGCAAGACCCTGAGCAATTTAATGAGACCCTGTTTCTAAATAAAAAATAGACCAGGTTGGGGGCTGTCGCTCAGAGGTAGAATACTCCTCTTTGGTTCAATCCCCAGTACCATCGAGGCTCACCGGGCTGGTAAACAGCAGGGCAGAGATTCGAACCCACAAATCCAGACCCAGTGACCGTAAAAGCAGGTGCTTCCCTCACTTCCTGCCTCCAGAGTCGGCATCCTACTGTGGCCGCGGCTCCAGGGTCTTGGACTTCTGCCTGCCTCGCAGAGGTCCACTGTCCGGACCCTCAGCGTCTCTGACTTATTCGGAGTCAAATGTAAAAGAAGCAAAGTGCTTCAAGAACTGGAAAGCCCTCCTCTTCTTTTTCTTTTCTTTTCTTTTTTTTGCAGGTCTGGGGCTGGAACCCAGGGGCATTCTACCTCTGAGCTGCATCCCCAGCCCTGTTTTTTATTCTATATTCTCAGGGTCTCACTGAGTTGCAAAGGGCTTTACTAAGTAGTAGCTGAGGCTGTCTGCGAACCATGATCCTCCAGTCTCAGCCTCTCAAATGCTGAAATTACAAGCACCACGCCCAGTCCTGCTCCCTCCTCTTCTACACAGTTTTTACAGCTCTGAGGGCTGAATGGAGCTCTGGGCGTGACGGGTGTGTGAGTTATACAGTTGTTAAGTTACAGAAGCCTTTGGGCTTGACCACTATCTGAGGACCCCTGATTGGTCCACATGATTTGGGGAACTCTTTGGTGTCCCAGCCGCCCCTGGGAAGACCCTCCTTGGACCCCCAGTGCCCCACGTGGCCTTGGGAAAGTAACTTGTGTTTTCCTAAACTGATTTCCTGAGAAGGCCCCTTCTCCTTGGGTGGGTTTTTGGGGAGACCGGGAAGCAGCAAAAGTCTAAATGAGCATCTCGGGAGCCCAGGCGGTCATGCCTTTGTGAAATGAGTCTTGGACCAGCAGTGTCCGGATCAGGCCACTGACCTACCTTCCTTCCCTGGTCTAGACATCAAAGCTCACCTTTAGGGGATGGCGATTTGGCTCCGTGGCCGACTGCTTGCCTAGCAAGCGCAAAGCTCTGGGTTCGATCCTCGGCCCCATAAAAACCAATGGCAAATGTATAAAAAAATACAAAACCAAAACTCAAGCATGTGCCCAGTATGGTGGCACATGCTTGTAATCCCAGCATTTGGGAAGCTGAGACAGGAGGATCGGGGTTTACAGACAGCCTCAGCTTTTTTTTTTTTTTTTTTGCGGGTCTGGGGATGGAACCCAGGGGCATTTGACCTCTGAGCTACACCCCCTGCCCTATTTTTTATTCTTTATTTTGAAACCGGGTCTCACTGAGTTGCGAAGGGCCTCACTAAGTAGCTGGGGCTGTCCGTGAACCGGCAGCCTCTGTCCTCCCACCTGGATCTGCTCCCAGCTACACTCCCAGCCTTTTTTTTTTTTTTTTTTTTTTTTTGCGGGGCTGGGGATGGGACCCAGGGGCATTTGACCTCTGAGCTACACCCCCTGCCCGATATTTTATTCTTTATTTTGAAACAGGGTCTCACTAAGTTGTGGAGGCCCTCACTAAGTAGCTGAGGCTGTCCGCGAAGCCTGATCCTCTGATCTCAGCCTCCCGAATGCTGGGATTACAAGCGTGCCCACCATGCCTTGCCCTCTTTGCTATTTTTATATTTTGTGGTGCTGGGATTGAGCGCATGGGGCCATTTTACCTCTGAACTACCTACCTCCAGATCTATTTTATTTTTTACTTTGAAACAGGGCCTCACCATGTTGCTGAAGCTGGCCGTGAACCTGCCATCCCCTATCCAGCCCGGCCCCTCCTTTCTGTTAACTGCTAATTATGTAGATCCTAAGTATCTTGTATTTTGAGATACATATTCTATTAATTGAATAAACTTTATTTTCTGCTTTTCATCCCAAAGCAAGCTTTTAAAATGTTATTGTGTCAAGAAACAATTTGCTGAATGAATTATTCTTCTTATCTTTTAGTTATTAATTAATATTTTCTATTTCTTCTCTGGGTTGGAGGCTTTTTATAGAAAAAAGATTCAATTTCCTGCTTCTCCAGGTCAGGGAAGATGGTCTACCACTGATTTGGGGAGCAGTCAGTGAGGGGCCTGCTGTTTTCTCAGGACCGAGTTTTGAGGTTGTCTTTATTAGTCAGAGAGGGCTTTGCTCCGGGATGGCCATATTTAAAAAGTGATATCAAGCCAGGCATGGTGGCGCACACTTGTAATCCTCGCACTTGGGAGGCTGAGACAGGAGGATCGCACAGGTTCGAAGCCAGCCTCAGCTACTGAGTGAGGCTCTCAGCAACTTAGTGAGACCCTGTTTCCAAATAAAATATAAAACTGCTCTGGGTGTGTAGCCCGGAGGTAGAAAGCCCCTGGGTTCCATCCCTAGCTACACACACACACACACACACACACACACACACACACACACACAGTGTTATCAAAGGGAGCTGGGCAATGGTAACTCTTGGGAGGCTGAGACAGGAGGATTGCAGAATCTAGCGGGTTTAGTAACTTAGTGAGACTCTGTTTCAGAACAAAAAATAAAAAAGGGGCTGGAGGTCTAGCTCAGAAGTAGAATGCTCATGGGTTCAATCTCTAGTACCACAAAAGGAAGAGATGGAGGAGTTGGGAGTGTAGCTCAGAGGTAGAATGATCCCAGGATCAATCCCCAGTACCAAAAAAAAAAAAGTCAGAGGAAGTTGCTAGGAGCAAGGGTGAGGGTGGAAGGGAAAGCTGCCTCCAGCATAAGGATGCTTCAGGGCGCGGGGTCAGGAGAGGGAGGGAGAATCTGTACACTGGTCCCCACCGCCTTTGTCTCTGTGGCACTGGTCCCATGGACTTGCCACGCCCTGCTCTCAAGCCACACTGGCCTCCTGCTGTCCCAGGGCCGCCGCCCTGCTCCTGCTGAGAGTTTTGCTGGATATGTCTCTGTCGCAGACCACCACACCCTGCCTTCTGCCCAAGTTCTTCTCTCCTAAGCTCTTCAACCTGCACACATCCCAGTGTGTATGTCCCTGGTCTGCATCCTGTCTCCCTGTGCAAGAAAGTCACGTGTCCACTGAGGCGCCCGGCGAACTCGGGAGAGCCCTCACCTGGAGGGTGCGCTAACGTGTGTGCCGCGGGTGCTCCGTACACGCATGTTGGGTGCCGTGTCCTTGGCTCCATGGGGCCCAGCTCCAGAGACCCTTTCCACATGCAGGATCTGGAAAAGCCACTTGGCTGCAGGAATTAGTATTTTTTTTTTTTTTTTTTTTTTGCAGTACTAGTGATGGAACCCAGGGGCATTATACCTCCAAGCTACACCCCAGCCTATTTTTTATTCTCTCTTTCTTTTTTCTTTTTTTTTTTTCATTACTGGGGATGGAACCCAGGGCATTCTATCTCTGAGCTACACCCCCAGCCCTATTTTTTATTCTTTATTTTGAAACAGGGTCTCACTGAGTTGCAAAGGGCCTCACTAAGTAGCTGAGGCTGGCTGTGAACCTGGATCCTCCTGTGTCAGCCTCCCAAATGCTGGGATGACAAGGAGATTTTTTTTAATTAAGATTTTTATCATTATCATCCCCTCCCCCCTTCCAGTTCACTTAAGACTATTATGAAACAAAATTCATTATGCTTCCAAATCTGACAGCACCAGGCCCGGGGGAAGGAGACACAGCAGCCAGTGCCTTCCATTCTCCTCTCCTTGGCTTTTTTAAAATTTTTTGTCATGGGCTGGGTAAGGGTGCCCCCAGTCACCATCGTAGGGGTGAAAGAAACCAGGAGCTAAGCTTGAGGGAGGGCGGGAGGGAAGGGAGGCCGCTGGGCCGGTTCCATGGGAGATGGCCCTTGTCAGGAGTGATTTCAGTTTTCACTTAAAATCATACATTCTTGCCGGGTTCGCTTGGGAGGCTGAGACAGGAGGATTGTACAGGTTTGAAGCCATCCTCAGCTACTGAGTGAGGCTCTCAGCAACTTAGACTGTTTCCAAATAAAGTATAAACTAGGTGTGGGAGTATAGCCTGGAGGTAGAAAGCCACTGGGTTCTACCCCTAATACCACACACACACACACACACACACACACACACACACACACACACACCCCATGCATGCTTTCATTCTTTGGTTCAGTAGCACTTATTTGGTGCCTGCTGTGTACAGATGGGCCTGGGCCAGGGGTCCAGGCTGCAGCCACTACTTACCCTGTTGCAGAAGGGACACTCTCTAGGGACCGGGGCGTGACCCAGCGGAGCCGGCTGTGGACTTCTCTGTCTGTGGTTCCTGGGAAGTGGCAGCCTGCTGGGGATAATGAATATGTGTGGAGGGAGGAGGAGGCAGGCTGGTGGGGAAGTGGCTGGGCCACCTCTCAGTCTTCTCTAAACTTTTTAAGTGTGTGCGGGTCTGCGGATGGAACCTAGGGGCATTCGACCTCCAAGCTACACCCCCTGCCCAATATTTTTATTATTTATTTTGAAACAGGGTCTCACTAAATTGCTGGGGGCCTCACTAAGTAGCTGAGGCTGTCCAGGAGCCATGATCCTCCTGTCCAAGCCTCCCAAGTACTGGGATTACAAGCGTGCGCCACCACTCCTGGGTTTAAACATTCTTCTGAATGAATCCATCCTTGGGCTTTTCAGAGTCAGGGGACCATCCTGGGCTTCACCAGGTCTCAGTGTCTTTGTCCTTCCTTGTTATGGCCCTCCTCCTCCCTATTCCTTCTCCTCCTCCTCCTCCTCTTTCTCTTCCTTTTCATCATGGAACCCAGGGGCATTATACTTCCAAGCCACCTCCCTAGCCTTTTCTGCTTCTTCTTATTATTATTTGTGGTACTGTAGATTGAACCCAGGGACTGTCTACCTCTGAGCTGATCCCCACTCTTTCTTTTGAAAGTTGTCTCACTAAGAGGCTGGCCTTGAACCTGCGATCCCCCTGTCGCAGTGTCCTGAGTACTGGGATAACAGCGGTGCATCACCACAGCAGCTCGGCCTCAGTTCTGAGCGTCCTTCCAGTTGAGGTTTTTGGATCATTATGGGGACTGGCCAGTGGGACTCACTTTCAGGTACGCTCTCCATGTGCAGGGGCATAAGATGAAGGGCTCTGATAAAGGATGCCCGAGGAGAGCCCTGGGGTTCCACCCAATCCCCGCTCTGCGCCCCAATCTTTGAGTCTCATCTGCTAACAGAGAAGCAACGCCAACTGATTTGAGTTTCATCTCCTTTCATTTCCTCTCCCCTGTCTTCTCTACTGGGGCCAGAAGGAGCTTCAAAAAGCCCACAGGCCTCTGAATAGTCAAATCTGCCGAACTAAAAACACGCGAGTCCCGGTACTAAGGGGAAAACGGCGGCGCACAGCACTGTTGATGGACGCCGCCTCTATAGCTTCATTGTGCAGAATGAGGCTAAAAGGGGCCCAGCTCCTGCTTTCAGGCCGCCAGGGCAATCTTTAAAGCACCTTGACCAGCCTGGCGTGGCGGCGCACGCTTGTAATCCCAGCGCTGGGAGGCTGAGACAGGAGGATCGCAGGTTAAAAGCCAGCCTCGGCTACTTAGTGAGGCTCTCAGCAACTTAGGGAACCCTGTTTCCAAATAAAATATAAAATAGGTCTGGGAGTGTAGCCCGGAGGTAAAAGGCCCCTGGATTTCATACTCAGCACCGCAACAAAACAAAACAAACTCCTTGACCAGTAACCCAGACTCCTGCTTCTGGCCCTCCATGGTTGGCAAGCTCTGGCTTCTGGGCCCCCCGGAAGCCCCCTGGCTTCTGGGCTCCATGGTAGGCAGCTGCAGGGCTGCGTGACTTAGGTGTGATCTGTCTCCACATGGAAGAGGCTGCTCAGGACACCTACCCCTAAGGATGGTGTCAGGGGTCTGACTTAATGCATAGATCACGAAAAAGAAAAAAATGATAGATCCTAGACATCTTTATCTCCTTTGCTTGGCTTTTGGTTTGTTTGTTTGTGTTCTGGTGCTGGGAATTGAACTCAGAGGCAGTCTACACCTGAACTATACCCCAGCCCTATTTTCTGTTTTCAAACAGGCTATCGCTAAGTGGCCGAAGGTCTCACTGTGTTGCTGAGCTGCCCTCAGACTTGAAGTCCTCCCGCCTCAGACTTGAAGTCCTCCCGCCTCAGACTTGAAGTCCTCCCGCCTCAGACTTGAAGTCCTCCCACCTCAGACTTGAAGTCCTCCCGCCTCAAGTACTGGGATTGTAGGTGTACTTTAGCCAGTCCTGTGCTAGGCAATTATTAAATGTCCTGGGCAAATAAGGTGTTTGTTCTTACATAGTGCCTTAGGTTTATTTAAAGTAAATAAGCCTAAATAATAATAATGTTTGTATAGATGTTAATTTTATGTAACACTTTTATTTATTTATTTATTTTTATTTTTTATTTTTTGGTGGTACTGGGGTTCCTGGAAGCCCGTCTATCTCCGGACTACACTCCCAGACCTATTTTATTTTTGGAAACAGGGTCTCCTAAGCCAGCACGGCTGGCTTCAAACCTGCGCGATCCTCCTGTCTCTGCCTCCCAAGCGCGGGGATTACAAGCGTGGGCCACCACGCCCGGCTATGTTACACTTTTATAAGCACTTTCCTAATTGAATTTGTCAGTTTGGGAAGTATCATTCCGTCTATGTGGCATCAGGCTGAGCATTAAGCTACTTTATTTCTTCTTTCTTTCTTTCTTTCTGTACTGGGGATGGAACCCAGGGACTTTTTAACCTTTGGGCTATACTCCCAGACCTATTTTATATTTTATTTGGAATCAGAGTCTTGCTAAGTTGCTGAGAACCTCACTAAGTAGCCGAGGCTGGCTTCCAGCCTGTGCCATCCTCCTGTCTCAGCCTCCCAAGTGCGGGGATTATAAGCGTGCGCCACCACGCCCGGCCTTTCACCACGCCTGGCCTTTAAACCAACTTTCTACAAAGGACCAGAGAGTAAATGTCTTCAGCTCTGTGGCTGCGTTGTTCTGACTACCCCACCACCCTTGTAAGAACCTCCAGGAGAGACCCCAGTTATGAACAAGTAGATACAGTCTTGACCTGCAGGGAGTGTTAATCCCTTCTACAGATAATTCTTTGCTCCTGAGTTGGTCTGCTTTGAAAGCATGTTTGTTATGAATAGTGGACGGGTCCCTTGGAGGGGGGCAGTGGAGACCTAAGTAACTGTTCCAAGTACGGCTCTAGTGAACACACTGTTCTAGTTATGTTAGCCAAGGGTGTCTGGGGTACTGTGTGTCTTACATTAACAGACAGGTATCCGTTTTTAGTTTATTTTTTTTCTCCCTAGCCTAATATCACCCGCATCTTTCCATGTGTTGGTCTGGACGGTAGAATCTTAGTGGCTACATAGTATTCGTAGCAGAGTCATGTGTTTCCGGTGGAGTGGACATCTGTTAGGTGTTTGTTTCCAGTTACAATAAAAAGCCTTCAGAGTGGTGAGCCTCTGGCTTCTATAGTACCTGGGTGTGTGAAGGAGCGACTGGAGCATGAGGCTGACTTGCGGGTGACACGTCCAGGGATCTGCCAGGTGAGCGCTTCCTCACTGGAGACACCAGGGAAGTCAGCGGGCTGGCTGCGCCCCCCGAGCCCTGCTCCTCAGATGTAGGGAGAGGAAGCCTCTGTGGCTGGTGGATGGAGCTTGGAGTCTGCGGGGCTGTGTGGGGCAGGTAGGCAGAGAAGTAGTTTCACCAGGGTCGGCTCGGCTGAGCCCAGGGTGTGAGCAGAGCAGATGGAAGCCAGGCTGACTGGGTTGATTCTTTTGTGTGTGTGAGTGTGTTGGGTATTGGGGATGGAACCTAGGGGCCTTCGACCTCCAGGCTACATTCCCAGACCTATTTTATATTTCATTTGGAAATAGGGTCTCACTAGGTTACTGAGCGTCTCACTAAGCTGCCGAGGCTGGCTTCGAACCTACAATCCTCCTCCCTCAGCCTCCCAAGGCCTGGGATCACAAGCGTGCGCCACCACACCTGGCTGACTGGGTTGATTCTGACTGTGGGTTTGCCCCTTGGTGCTTGGTGACTGGGTCCTTTCCTCGGCCCCTCTGAGCCTCTGTTTCCATGGCTACAGAGTGAGGTCGCCGCTTCGACTCCATAGAGATGCAGCCGACCTCAAACCTGCATTCCTGTCTCAGCCTCCCAAGTTCTGGGTTTACAGGCATGCGCCACCATCCTGGTCTAGAGAGAAGCTTTGAGGATGAGATGGACACTCCAGGAAGTCGGGGCCTACTCTGTAAATGACAGCTGTCACTAGCTGGCTAGGCATGTGGCCCATGTTTTAGCATGCACTCACAGTGCCGGTTATTATTTTACTACTGTTGCTATTAAGAAACACCACTAACTGCTGTGTTCCGAGACTCAGGGCTTTGCTGCCACGCTGGTGGGGCCCTGCCCTCTCTTCATTTCCGCCCCCACGACTCCGCTGAGGAGGCCAGATCCTGTCTTGTGAGCTCAGGCTTTTAATAAAATCAGCCCAGAAGCTGGTCATGGTGGTGCGCACCTGTAGTCCTAGTACTTAGGGGGAACGTAGGTTCAAGGCCAGATGGCATCTTAGTGAAGTGCTCAGCAATTTAGTGAGATCCTGTTTCCAAATAAAAAATAAGCCAGGTGTGGTGGCGCACACCTGTAATTCTAGTACTTGGGAGACTGAGATAGGAGGATCCCAAGTTCACGGTCTGCCTCAGCTACTTAATGAGACCCTCTGCACCTTTGTGGGATCCTATTTCTGGAAAAAAAGGTGGGTTGGGGTTCAGAGGCTATAGTTCAGAGGCAGAATGCCCCCGGGCTCATTCCCCAGCACTACTGATAAATCAGTAAAAGAGCCGGGCGTGGTGGCGCACGCTTGTCATCCCAGTACTTGCGAGGCTGAGACAGGAGGATCCAGGTTCGTGGCCAGCCTCAGCTACTTAGGGAGGCCTGCTGCAACTCAGTGAGACCCTGTTTCGAAATAAAGAACAAAAAAAAGGGGGGCTGGGGGTGTAGCTCAGAGGTAGGATACCCCTGAGTTTCATCCCTAGTATATATCTCTCCAACACACACACACACACACACACACACACACACACACACACACACACACACCTGACCAGAGCCTCAGGGCTATCTGGACGGGCTCGTTTGCTCCGCCACCTGCGTCCATCTCCTGAGCAGGTCCCGGGAGGCCGGCCTGTGTGCCCAGCGTGCGGTGCCCGTGCAGGGGAAAGCGGGTACAGCATAGGCTCCACTATCAATAACCCCACAGCTGCGCAATGCTGGACCGCAATACGGGCTGTGCAAAGACCAGTGTCCGGAGTCAGGTTGGGAGAGGGTCCTTTCTTTTCATGAGGCCATTTCACTAGCAGCCAGGGAGCGGAGGGCACAGCAGGGCGCTGTTTTATCGGCTTTGATGGGCCGTGTCAGCGCCTAGAAGCCGCGTGGCGGCGGCATGGGAAGGGGCTGGCCCTCATGGTCCCCTGATGTTGTGGCTTTGGAAGCCGTTTGGCTTTATGTTGTGAAGTGACCTGTCACGAACTGCGTGTCCTGGCATTTCCGCTCCTATGTATATAATACTCTTGAGAAACTTGGTTCCCATGGGCACCCGGAGACCGATACCAGACTGTTTCCAGTGGTAGTGCTGATAATGGCAAAATGCTGGCAACTCCAGTACTAGCTGGAGGAGGGCAAAATACATTGTGGTCACATGATATAAATTATATATATATATATATATATATATATATATATATATTTGTATTAGGGAATTGAATCTGGGTTTGGACTTCTCCAAACTATACCTCCCAGCCCTCTTTATTTTTTTATTTTGAAAAAAGGTCTCACTAGTTGGGCGTGGTGGCGCACTCTTGCAATCCCAGCATTCAGGAGGCTGAGACAGGAGAATTGTGGTTCATGGCCAGCCTCAGCTACTTAGCGAGGCCTCTGCAACTCAGTGAGACCCTGTTTCAAAATAAAGAAAAAAAATAGGGCATGAGGTGTAGCTTGGAGGTGGAATGCCCCTGGGTTCCACCCCCAGTACCACCACCACCACCACCACCACAACAAAAGTGTCTCACTAAGGTGCTGACAGTCCTGCTTAAGTTTCTGAGGCTGGCCTGAAACCTGTGCTCCTCCTGTCTCAGCCTCCCAAGTACTGGGATCATAGGTGTGCCACCAGTTTTGGCTTCCTCTCCTGTTTTTTCATGTGTTTGTTTCTGGTGGTTCTGGGATTGGACCCAGAGGTCTCATCGCCAGTGCTTCTTACTTTGAAAGAGGCCTTGCTAGTTTGCTGAAGTTCTTACCAAGTTGTTGAGGCTGGCCTCGACACCTGGGGTTTTAGGCATGCCAGACCGCGCCCGGTGCATGATAGATTATTAAGGTGGCGGTGGCGGCGGCGGCAGCAGCAATATGAACGAATGGCATCTATATGCAGGGGTCTGAGTACGTCTCAGCAGTAGAATGTTGAACCTCAGAGGCCAAGGCCCTGGATATTTCATATAGTGTGGGAAACATTAAGTTTTAAAGTCAACCAAAACTCAAGAGTGCCTTGTTTAGGGACACACGTCATCCAGTGGAGCAAGCGCGGGGTGGTAGGTGAGTTCTTTCTTGAACGAGTGTGTTGCCGCCCAGTGAGGGACTGAGAATCGGGAGGAGCCTGCTCAGATTTTTACACAGAGTGGATTTTTTTCTTTTGTCATTGCTTTGGAAACTTTTTTAAAAACCCCAGATTACAGCTCTACCCCTCCGAGTCATGACACGAGGCGTGTGTGTGCACATTTAATTTTTTTAATTACCATGGATGCATCTTTTGATGACCACAGTCGCAGGCGGGCTGTGGGAAGCTGCGGCTGCGTTTGGTGTGCATGGCTTCCTGCCCACGTGCCGTGGGGCCTGGCTGGAGCTCAGCGCTGAAGTTGGGGCTGCAGCCAGCTGTGAGGGTCTTCATCCCAGGCCATGGGGACTTGGGGACAGGGCTGCGGCTGGGCGTGGGGCCTTCTCGGTGTGGGCCCCGAGCTGGCGGTGGGGCTCCTTCAGAGATGAGCACGGAGGGGCTTTCTGGTTGGAGGCGTCGGCCCACATTTGCATAGCGAAACTGCCCCACTTTCTCTCCCCTATTTCGTGGGGGTGACCTCATTTCACCGCGTGAGGCAGAGAAGGAGGGCCACTCTGTATGAAGGCTGAGCTTGCAGAGAGGAGTCAGGGATGGGCTGAAAGAATCCAACCGAGTTTGTCTGGGGATAGAAAAAGCACTCCATGTTCAAAAGGTGCACAGGTCAAGCCTGGCGTGGTGGCCCGCGCCTGGGATCGCCGTACTTGGGGAGTGACACAAGACGATCACAGGTTCAAGGCCGGCCCCAGTAATGTAGCGAAACCCTCGGCAACTAAGCAAGACCCTGTTTCAACACAAAAAATTAAAAGGGCAGGGAGTGTCGTGCTGAGGTAGAACGCCCCTGGGTCCAGTCCTCAGTATAAGAATGACAATTGTGTTCGGGGGCCCACTGCTCGACTGAGGGCTCATGGGAGTCAGCAAGGGAGCAGTGTGGCCGTCCAGCGCGCACGGGCTTCTGGGTAGCCGCGATGGCGAGTAAGACCCAAGGAGGAAGAGAACAGGCTGGGTCGGAAGGGGTCACATGCCAGGGTTCACCGCGGCTGCTCGAGAGGACAGGAAAGCTTCAAATACAGACGGGGTGCAGGAGGAAGATGGAGCGGAGGTGTTTCTGCATGGCAGGAGGTAGGGCTAGGATGGAGAGGTGGGAGCTGCAGGAGGAGATGTCGGGTCTGTCTCCATCAGTGCTTTGCACACTGCACTTTGCAATCTGGTTGTGCAAGCAGCGCAGCTCAATCGGGAGGAAAGAAGGAAGAAAGGATGGAAGGGAGGGAATACGAGGAGTGGAAGAGGAAAAATTAGAGCGGGCCAGATGTATATGGATTAGCATTATTTCTTGAAAATATTTGTCCCATTCTATATGTTTTAATGTGGATATAGCCATATCAATGATATGTACTGTTTCATGATATAAAGGATATATATATATATATATATATATATATATATATATATATATATGTTTTTTGGTGGTACTGGGGTTCCTGGAAGCCCTTCTACCTCTGGGATACACTCCCATGGGCTACACTCCCAGACCTATTTTTTTACCTTTTTATGTGGAAACAGGGTCTCTGAAGCCAGCAAGGCTGGCTCCAAACCAGCGCGATCCTCCTGTCTCCGCCTCCCAAGCGTGGGGATTACAAGCGTGCGCCACCACGCCCCGCTTATAAAGGATCATTTCTTAGTGAGGAAAAAGTTTGAAAGTCACTGTTACAAGTTATCACTTAATAATAATACTAGCTATGGCTTGGTGGCACATGGTTGTAATCCCAGTACTAGGGAGGCTGAGACAGGAGGATGTAGGTTCCTGGCCTCAGCTACTTAGTGAGGCCTCTACAACTTAGACCCTGTTTCAGAATAAAATAGGGCTGGGGCTGTAGCTTGGAGGTAGAATGCCCCTGAGTTCAGTGTTCAGTAACACATGCACACATGCACACACACAATACTTGCTGCTTATTACACTATGCTTTGCACTTGGCAGGTACTCTATATATTTTTCTCATTTAAATTGCTTGATGAGGCCAGGCATGGTGGTATATACCTAGAATCTCAATACGTGGGAGGGCTGAGACAAGAGGCCCACAGGTCGGAGGCCAGATGGTAACTTAGTGAGACCTTGCTTTAAAAAATGAAAAAGGCTGGGGGTGTGGCTCAGGTAGAATGTCCCTGGGTTCCATCCCCAGGACCAGAATAAAAATATAAAATCACATAATGACCCCACAAAGCAAGCGGTAGTGTTCGTAGCTCCGGGGTTAGGAATTTCATGTTTAAAGAGGTTACTTTCCAGGTCAGGGCGACTGAGTGTAAGAAGCTGAGCCTGGGTTTGAACTGAAGTCAAACTTGCAGAGCCTGTCGGATAGAGCACCTTCTCCTGTCCAACAGTAGCCGCCTGGAGAAGGGCCAGGAACTGGGGTGTTGGGTGGAGGCTGGGGGCAGCCTCCAGGGACAGTCAAGTGTCTCCCTAGGTCTCTGTGGTTCTCAACTGGAATGTGATATGATGAATACATTTAGACTTGTTTACAAGTGGGATTTCCTTTCCTTTTTTTTCCCCCCCTTTTCTTTTTTTGCTGTACTGGGATGGAACCCAGGGACATTCTACCTCCGAGCTACACCCCCAGCCCCATTTTTTATTCTTTATTTTGAAACAAGGTCTCACAGAGTTGCAGAGGGTCTCACTAAGGAGCTGAGGCTGGCCTTGAACTGTGGATCCTCCTGTCTGTGACCCCCAATGCTGGGATTACAAGTGTGCACTATCAGACCTGACCACAAGTGAGATTTTCTTTTTAACGAGTTTTCTGATTTTTCTGTAATGAACTATACATTTATTTATGCTTTTAAAAGATTATTAAGCATGGTGGCGCATGCTTGTAATCCCAGTACTGGAGAGCCTGAAACAAGAGGATTGTGGTTTGGAAGACAGCCATAGCAATATTAGCAAGCCCCCTAGCAGCTTAATGGGACCCCATTTCTAAATAAAATATAAAATAGGGCTGGGGGTATAGCTCAGAGGTAATGTATACGCCTCTAGGTTCAATCCCCAGCACCACACATACTCAAAAAGGTTATTAAAATAATTTGTGTGTGTGTGTGTGTGGTACTGGGGATGGAACCCTTCTACCTCTGGGCTACACTCGCAGACCTATTTTATATTTTATGTGGAAACAGGGTCTCTTAAACAATTGAGGCTGGCTTCGAACCTGCGAGATCCTCCCGTCTCTGCCTCCCAAGGGTGGGAATTATAAGCGTGCGCCACCATGCCCGGCTAAAGTGTTTTTTTTGATGTTCTGTAATGGACATGAACTAATTTTATAATTTATATAACTCTGCGATGTAACAAGACACTTTAATCAAGAATTCTTCCTGGCAAGTTTTCGAGAAAGCTGGAAGCTGGCTCCTCCTCCTGTGTGGCCGGGAAGCTCAGTGCAGACCACAGGACATGATTGGTGGTGGCAGCTTTTTTTATTTCCTGGACCAGCCTATTCTCTCTGGACAGGGCAGGACCAGGCAGGGGCCGTGGCTTGGGGGAGCCGAGCCTCTTTTCTCTCCTAACTGCAAAGTAAAGCACCTCATTGGTCCTATTTAAAGGGTTTAGTGGCACACACTTGTAATCCCAATACCTGGGAGGCTGAGACAGGAGGAATGCAGGTTTGTGGCCAGCTTTTGCAATTTAGTGAGGCTCTCAGCAATTTATCAAGACAGTGTTTAAAAAAAAAAAATAGCGGGATGTGGTGGTGGTAGTGGTGCATGCTTGTAATCCCAGCATTCAGGAGGCTGAGACAAGAGGATTGTTGTTCCTGGACAGCCTCAGCTACTTAGTGAGGAAGCCCTTTGCAACTCAGTGAGATCTTGTTTCAAAATAAAGAATAAGCCAGGCATGGTGGTGCATGATTGTAATCCCAGCATTTGTCCTCAGTTTGCGGACAGCCTCAGCTACTTAGTGAGGCCCTCTGCAACTTAGTGAGACCCTGTTTCAAAATAAAGAATAAGAAATAGGGCAGGGGGTATAGCTGAGAGTTCAAATGCCCCTGGGTTTCATCCTCAGACCCACAAAAAACAAAACAAAACAAAAAAACAAATCAAACAAAAAAGGGATAAAAAATAGGGCTGGAGGCGTAGCTTGGTGGTAGAATAATGCCCCTGGGTTTCATCTCCAGAACCACAAAAAATTTATAAGTAAATAAAAAAAATACATCTTAGGGTGTAGGCTGGAGGTAGAAGGCCGCTGGGTTCCACCCCCAGTACTACAAAAAGATAGAGGTAGGAGGATATTAGAAATGGTGTCCCCGGCCCCCGCTGTCCTGAAGAGGGAGTGTGACTTGGCTTGGCTCCTGACTCTGCTCGGGCAGGTTAAACCATCTTGCTTCCTCAAGGAAAAGTTTGGCTGAGGTTGTGGGGGAGCAAAAACCAAACAAGGGCACCTTCTAATTCTGATTCAAAGTGGAGGCCCCCCCCAAAAAAAATAAAACCGGGCTGGGGGTGTAGTTCAGAGGTAGAATGCCCCTGGGTTCCACCCCCGGTAACACACACACACACACACACACACACACACACACACACACACACACACACACGAGGTAAAATGGCCCATAAAACAACAAAACTTACTGTGAAAGTTTGGGTTTGGGTGAATGGCTCGCCTGTGGCCTCTGGACAAATTATTATTATTATTTTTTTTGTGGGTCTGGGAATGGAACCCAGGGGCTTTTGACCTCCGAGCTATACCCCCTGCCCTATTTTTTATTCTTTATTTTGAAACAGGGTCTCACTGAGTTGCAGAGGGCCTCACTAAGTAGCTGAGGCTGTCCGCGAACCGCTGTCCTCCTGTCTCAGGCTCCCAAGTGCTGGGATGACAGGCGTGCCCACCACGCTGCCCTGGGTCGGCCTCTGAACGTGCTTTGTGACTCCGTCTGTCGACCTGCCTTCGTCACCACGGGGCACAGGTGTGCGGCTCCAAACACAGGCCGCCTCAAGTAGGAGTTGAGCTAGGGTTCCTCTGAAGTGGGTGTTTCTGTGCCTAAGTCGGCGTCTTGTGGAGAAAGAGAAGTCTCACTCGCCTTCCAAAGAGGACGGGAAAGAAGGTGCTGGAATTGGGGCCCATCGTTGTCGATTTCCAGAACCTTCTGGGATGATTCATTAAAATAGCTAGATAGATAGAGTTCTCTGGAGTGGCCCAGCCCAGATGTGGGGTTCTTGTCATTCTCTGTTGACTAGGTGTAACGCGGTGGCTGCTGGCCTAAGGTTTGCTGTGTTATCAAAGCCAACCACGGGACACTCAAGGCTTTATGGCGTGATTAGGGGCATCAGCACTTGAAAGCTCTGGCTAGGAAAGTAATTAGCGATAGCTGTGAATTGCAGGGGGCGGTTTCCACTTACTAATGGCTTGAAGGCTGCCCTGCCTTACCGACCGGCTGCTACTGAGAGCGGAAAGTAAGTGGTTGGGTCCTCCACGTGCTCTGTCGTAGACCCCGGCAGCCCCCAGTTTTCTTCCTGCCTGTGGTTCATGCTCTCAAGCAGACACCTCGCGCCCACCGGGGCTTGAGAGTCATCCACTCCTTCGCTCCTGGACCAGCAGCCGTGGCTCTTGGCGCTACTTAGAATAAATGCAGAGTCCTTCGGGCGTGGTGGCACCGCCTGTAATCCCAGTACTTGGGAGGATGAGACGGTAGGGCCACAGGTTCCAGGCCAGCCTTGGCAACTTACTGAGGTCCTCAGTAACTTAGCAAGGCCCAGTTTCCAAATAAAAAATAAAATAGAGCTGGAGTGTAGTTCAGAGGTAGAATACCCCTGGGTTCAATCTGCAGTATCACAAAAACAAAAGCAACAACCACCCGTAAATGAGCAAAAAGACTAGGAGTAGACATACCATACAACCAGCTCTACAGCTCCTAGGTATCTTTACAGAATTAAAGTCAGAATACTCTAATAATTGGTGCACATCCATAGTTACAGCAGCAATTCACACTAGCCAAATTATTATTATTATATTACTTTTTTGTGGTACTAAGGATTGACCTGAGAGGCATTGTACCTCCGAGTTGCACCCTTAGCCCTTTTGATTTTATTATTTGGAAACAGGGTCTCACTAAGTTACTGGCAGCCTCCCTAAATTGCTGAGGCTGGCTTTGAACCTATGATTCTCCTGTCTCAGCCTCCCAAGTACTGGGATTATAAGTGTGTGCACCACGCCCGGCTAGTGGCCAAATGATGGAACCAGCCTAGGTGTCCATCAGCGGATGAGTGGATAGAGAAAATGCGTCTATACGCACAGCGGAATTCTACTCGACCGCAAAGAAGAACAAAATTAGGTCATCCGCAGGAAAATCGATGGCACTAGAGAATATTACACGCAGGGAGGTCGGCCAGGCTCACAAAGTCAAGGGTCATATGTCTTCTCTCCTACGTGGAAGTTAAAGAGGAAAATGTGGGACGGAAGGGACTCCAGATAAAACGAGAGAGGGGGGCGGGATTGAGGCCAGCAGAACAGGTGAGAGGCTTGGGGAGGGAGCTGGGGAGGAGAGAGAGGAGGATTATGGACCAGGCACAGTTCAAATGCTGTGATGTGATGTGTTTCCATGACTACCAACCTCCCTAACATGGACTCAGAGGGGCTGGGTGGGGTTTGGATGAAGGTATTATTATTATTGTTGTTGTTATTTTTTTCCTGTACTGGGATGGAACCCAGGGGAACTCCGAGCTACATCTCCAGCCCTACTTTTTATTCTTCATTTTGAAACAGGGTCTCACTGAGTTGCAGAGGGCCTCGCTAAGTAGCTGAGGCCGTCCTGAGCCTCGATCCTCCCGTCTCAGCCTCCCGAGTGCTGGGGTGACGAGCGTGCGCCCCCGCGCCCGGCTGAAGGGATCATTTTGAATCATCATCACGATGTACAATTGCACCAAAAAAAGTTATTTAAAAAAGAGAAGGAAGTGCAGGCTCTTGGGCCCCGCGCCCTGGCTGGGGATTCATGGTGTGTGTGCTGTGGTTTTTCTTGTGAATTGCAAACCCCAGGTGTGAGAGTCTGGCCCACGGCCTGACATTGAAGCCTGGGCTGGTGTGCATGTGTGTGTCTACGTGTCGCTGCGGCCTCAGCGTCGGGCTGTGGTTGACGCACCCCAGCTCACCGAGTTCTTGGCACAGCGAGGCGGTTCTTTGAACGCGAGTCTGGCATCTAATGCAGGGTGTGTGGCCAGAACCCCGCTTTCTTCCTGTGACTTCCCTGCACCGCGGCATGTCCCCACCTCCCTCCTGGGGCTCCAGTCCCATGAATCCAGGCTTTCCGGTCCCCTCTGGGCCAGGGGTGGGCAGCCTTCAGCCTTTGCTTGTTCCCCTGTTTTTTTTTTTTTTTTTTTTTTGTGGTACTGGGGATGGAACCCAGGGGCATTCTACCTCCAAGTTACACCCCGGCCCTATTTTTTATTCCTTATTTTGGAACAGGGTCTCACTGAGTTGCAGGGGGCCTCACTAAGTAGCTGAGGCTGGCTGTGAACCATGATCCTCCTGTCTCAGCCTCCCGAGTGCTGGGATGACAAGCGTGCACCACCGCGCCCGGCTCCCCTTGCTTTTCTTGGCTGAATGGTGATTTCTCCTCTTCACTCCTGAGCCCCTCTGTAGTAACTGTTGTTCTGGGCTGTTTATGGGGGGGGGCTCTGTGTTCTGTGGCCACGTCACAATCTTGCACACAGGTCACACAGTTTAGACGGCAGGATCCTTGTATGCCTGGTACCCCTGCGTCTGGCGGGTGGCCAGGGCACAAGTTCTGTGGACTCCTTTACCCTGTGTATTCTGAGGCAGAGGGTTTGGTGGGAGAGGGCAGGGTGGGCTTCTGGGGAGGCCTGGAAAGAGACCCAGAAGCCTGGGTGTCGGGGGCGGGGAGGGAGAAGAGAAAGCGCCCTGATCGCAGCGTCCCTTCCCTGGTGGGGCCGGCCATCACGTCTCCTTGGACGTGTTCCTGGTCTGTTGCAAAGCTCTCCACCATCACCAGGCATGGTGGTGCATGCCTGTAATCCCTGTATGGTGGAGGCTGAGGCAGGAGGATGGCAGGTCAAGGCCAGCCTTAGCAAGACCCATTTCCAAATGAAAATAAAATAGGGCCGGGGTGTGGCTCAGTGGTAGAAGGCCCCTGGTTGTAATCTTTGGCACCACAAACAAACCAGCAAATCTGTCCACCTTTTTAAGTGACTCTGGCGAGAAAAGATGAAGTCCTAGGGAGGGCGCTGACCCAGGGCGCAGGTCAGGGACCCGCCTTCTGGGCGCTGTCCTAGTATAGTTTGGGTAGAGCCTGTATTTGCCTCTTGTAGTGAGGCTGGAAGAGTCCTTCCCTATGTTTAGAAAGCATTTATATAATACGAAAGTATGTGTTCTCTTACAAATATTTTAAAAAGACACCAGAATAGAATATAGTATAAACAGACCAATTACCATACATAGAAGACATAAGTTATCAAAGAGCCAGCTATTCCTTAAAATAGTCTTAGGACCAGATGGTTTCATAGGTAATAGGCAGCTTTTTTTTTTTTTTTTCCAACTATTGAAAGCACAGGTGACTCTAATGTAATTTAAATTGTTCTAGAGCGGGGAGAGAACACAGTTTTTTTTTGGTACTTGGGAGGTCGAACTTAGTATCTTATTCATGCAAGACGGTTGCTCTCCCACTGAGCTGCGTCCGCTGCCCTTTTTAAGCAATTTCATTTTGAGACAGGGTCTTGCTGAATCGCAGGGTGGCCTTCAGCTTGTGATCCTCCTGCCTTCCCCTCCTGAGCCCCTGCCTGGCTGCGGAACTGAGCTTTCTGAAGCCAGAGAACAAATAGGACAGAAAAGCCGTGTGCAGTGTGTACTTAGAACTGGTACGAGCCGGGCGTGGCGGGCACGCGTGTCATCCCGCGCAGGGGAGGCCGAGACAGGAGGATCGCACAGGCTCAAAGCCAGCCTCGGCTACTGAGTGAGGCTCTCAGCAACTTAGCGAGACCCTGTTTCCAAATAAAGTATAAAATAGGGCTGGGAGTGTAGCCTGGAGATAGAAAAGCCCCTGGGTTCCACCCCCAGTACCACCAACCAACAAGCAAAAAAACCTATGGTAGGACCTCAGTTTTGAATCCTGAGATGCAAAAGTCTAATAATGTATAGCAAACAGAACCCTGCAGCCAGAGAAGGAATGCGTCACGGGGTTACAGAATAGAAATGCACGGATGGGTTAATTTTAGGATTTCTATTAATAAAAATGTGCCATATTAAAGGATCTAAGGAGAAAATAAGATGCTGAAGCAGTTTATGACAAATTAAACATCTGCTTCTAATAAAAATTCTTATAGGGGATAAATAGATACCTCCGCAACATGGGAACGTATATGTGTCAAGCCAGAGGCCAAAGTTTTGGTTAGAATTGAAATAGTGAAGCAGGGTGTTGTGGGCACGCGCCTGTAATCCCAGTACTTGGAAGACTGAGATAGGAGGGTGCCAGGGTGGAGGACAGCCTCAGCAGCTTAGTGAGGCGCTCAGCAACTTAGCAAGACCTATTTCAAAATGAAGAGTAAAAAGGGCTAGGGGTGTCGCTTAGAGGAAGAATGGCCCTGGGTTTACTCCCCTGTATCACTCTCTCTCTCTCTCTCACATGCAGACATACATACTATTGGATATTAGATGTGTGTCCGTTAGAATCACAGTTAAGGAATCTGCTTATAAAATCTTATTTGCGAGGGAGGGATAAGCTAGTCAAATTAGATAAAGAAACAAGAGATACAAAAACTAGAAGAGAGAGACAAAACTAAAAGGCACACAAAATTTCGTCAGGTAGCTGGGTGCATTAACGCAAAAAGTGGGTGATTCTCGCCCATAATTATCTAACAAGAAACATGAAGACAGAAGAAAAACCCCATATAGGTCAGCAACCAGAGAGTGGAAACGCCTAGTTATAAGCTTAAGAAAGTTGTACTTATCTAAACACCAACGCTGCAGAAAAGGACGTAAGAGACTTGGAGAATCAGTGTTGTAAGAGCTCACTTTCCTCCACACTTGTGATGTGATCACAGTAGGATTATCAGTAGAATTATTTTGGAAGTAGAGAGGCCGATTCTAAGTTCATTGTGGACAAAACGGACGTGCGTGAGAAATACGAAAATAACAAAGAGGGTCCTGCTGTAACACATGTTAAATAAATTAAAAACAAAAATAATAAACAAACCAGGCATGGTGGTGCACGCTTGTCATCCCAGCTTGTAATCCCAGCATTCGGGAGGCTGAGACAGGAGGATCGCAGTTCGTGGCCAGCCCCAGCTACTTAGTGAGGCCCTCTGCAACTCAGTGAGACCCTGTTTCAAAATAAAGAATAAAAAATAGGGCTGGGGGTGTAGCTCGGAGGTCGAATGCCCCTGGGATCCATGCCTAGTACCACACACACACACACACACACACACACACACACACACACACATATTAAAAACAATTTGGTACTAATTGGCTGAATAAGTAATGGAACAGAATAGAGATTCCTGAATTAGTGTGTGTGTGTGTGTGTGTGTGTATTTTGTGATAAAGGCAATATTTCAAATGGGGAAGTGCAGGGTCTTAGCAGTTAGATAGCTATCTGGGGAGAAAAAAACAAGATCTCTAATTTGTGCCTTAGACCAAAACATGACAGAGAGAGAGAGAGAGAGAGAGAGAGAGAGAGGAGGGAGAGATATCAAAGATTTAAATAATGAAGATATAAAAGCATTAGATGAATTTTTCTACATCTTAAAGAGACCTTTCTAAGTATGTCTGAAATCCCAGAAATCATCAAATAAAAGACCGATAAATTTGACAACTTGAAAATGAGAAGTTAGAGCAGAAGAAAAACACCAGAAACACGATCGAAGATACACGACAACCCAAAAAGTATACTTGCAGCACACATGGCAAAAGGAGCCAATTTTCTTAATATACAAAGAGCTCTCAGAAATAAATAAAAAGGGCATTCGCCTGATGAAAAATTGAGCAAAGGACACGGACATAATTTCACAGGAGAGAAGGTTCTTTACTGTAAGATGCGCACCCCGCCCTGCTGTAGAAGCGCAGGTCAGAGCTGCGCTGGGCCTTCGTTAGCGTCAGCCGAGCAGTGCCCGAGCCCGCGCCGCCGCTGCCTGGGCAAGGGCGCTGCTATGGTTGCTGCAGAGGGCTGACGGGCACCATCGCTCTGGGAGGCAATTTGTGATATTGATCTAAATAAGAAATGTCTATATCTTACGACCCAGCAGTGCCGTTCTTAGGTGTCTGCTCTGGAAAAAAACCCTTCTTTATGTGTGTATGGTGTTCCTCGGACATTGTCATGATGGGGAAATCGAGGCAATCTACCAGCAGGAGAAGGGTTAAATGAAACCTGGCCTAGTTGGATGTTTCTTAGGGCAGTAGGTCCATTCGGTGGAGTGTGAGTGGGTTAGGAAAGAACCAAGCCGGGCGTGGTGGCGCACGCTTGTCATCCCCGCGCTTGGGAGGCTGAGACGGGAGGATCGCACAGGTTCGAAGCCAGCCTCAGCTACTGAGTGAGGCTCTCAGCAACTTAGTGAGACCCTGTTTCCAAATAAAATATAAAATAGGTCTGGGAGGATAGCCCAGAGGTAGAAAGCCTCTGGGTTCCACCCCCAGTACCACCAAAACAAAACAAAACAAAACAAAAAACCAAAAAAAAAAAAACCGAGGTTAACAGAGCGCTTTGCACACGGGTGGGTAAATATTGAAGCTTTTGTTTCACTTTTATAATTGTGAACCTGGGCTATAGCCTAAAATGTATTTTGTATTTCTCTCTCTGTCTCTGTTTCTGTCTCTCTCTCTCTCCCTCCGTCTCTCTATCTATTTATATATTTTATTACCTCTGGTACTGGGGGTTGAACCTAGAGGCATTTTACCTTTGAGCTATACCCTTTTGATTTATTTATGTATTTTTTTGAAACAAGGTCTTGCTAAATTGCTGAGGCTGGCCTCGAACCTGTGATCCTCCTGTCTCAGCTTCCCCAGTGCTGGGATTATAGGCGCGCACCACCCTGCCTAGCCATGTTGTATTTCTTACAGTGAGAATTAAAGAGTTGGGCAAACACTGTAAGCATCATTAAAAGGAGTATATTAACCTGATACGTAGTCGTAAGAGCACAGTGTTGAGTGAACAGAGCCAGCTGTGGAGCGAGCGGTGTCAAACAGGAGCACGTTTCTTTGGGAGTCGTGCATTCCTACATGAAAAGGGCGCCCGGCTCACGTCAGGGGGACTTTGGGGACCAGAGTGGTGACTAAAGAGGCCTGCGCTTTATAGCGGATCCTTTAATTTGTAAAAAGGAGCCTGGCGTGGTGACGCACACTTGAAATCCCAGGACTTGGGAGGCTGAGACAGGAGGATCACGGTTCGCGGCCAGCCTCCACGACTTAGCAAGGCCTCTGCAACTCAGTGAGACCCTGTTTCAAAATAAAGAATAAAAAATAGGGTTGGGGGTGTAGCTCGGAGGTAGAATGCCCCTGGGTTCCATCCCCAGTTCCACACACACACACACACACACACACACACACACACAAATTTTTTTAAATTAAAACTAAAAAAATAAATTTGTAAACGTGGCCCTGTTAAAGATTCTCCAGAGTTAGTAGTTTAAGATTGCCATCTAGCCCCTTAAACATCTTATCAGTGGCTCCTTTATTGGGCCTCTGTGTTTCTTTTACCTTTTCCAGTTTACTCTTTTGAAATTAATTTGTACCATGGTCGATTATTAATTTTACTGGATCCCTGCCCCAGAGAGTCACCTTCTTTTCCTTGCCTTTGACCCACATTCTTTTATTTTAATTCCATCTTCACTTTTAATTTTTTTTCTGTCTTTTTTATTTCTTGTGTGTATTTGCATAAACACACCTGGCACTTTGCTTTTCAAACCTTCTTGGGTCTGGAAGTCTTCTAATCCCACTTCTTGGGAGACTGAGAAAGGAGGATCGCAGGTTTGAGGCCAGCCTCAGCAATTCAGTGAGACCCTGTTTCCAAACAAAAAGGGCCGAGGGTGTAGCTCAGAGGTAGAATGCCCCAGAACACACACACACGCACGCACGCATGCGCACGCGCGCGCAAAGAAAGCAAACCAAAGCAGATTGTAATCGAGAGGGCTGAGGAAGGAGGCCCTGGTGTCTGTGTTTCTCACCAGCTGCAGGTGATCCCAGGGCACCTGCTTCTCCCAAGTGTTTAGTGTCTAATCAATCAGTCACCTTTAGAAGCAGGATGCTTTTAGCCGGGCGTGGGGGCGCACGCTTGTAATCTCAGTACTTGGGGGGCTGAGACAGGAGGATCGCAGGTTCGCGGCCAGCTTCCACAACAACTTAGTTAGTCCCTGTTTCCAAATAAGAAATAATAAAATCGGGCTGGGGATGTTGCTCAGAGGCAGAATGCATCTGGGTTCAATCCTCAGTGCCACAAAAAGAGAAAGAAGATGCCCTTACCGGTCACAGTAAGATTCCTCTCACCGTCTTTCATTAGCGCCGGTGGGTTGTCCCGACCACCCTGTGCCCTGTTTTGGCCTCCTGGATGGGCACACACTTTCCAGAAGGCTCGATGGTGTGGAAGTGCTCGTGGCCCACGGATTTTTGTAGCCTCTCCGGTGGCCAGGCTCCTGCCTTGGTGCCCCACCCCATCCAAGGAGCGGCCTCATCTGCTTAGCTAGCTGAGTGTTTACAGCCACTGGGATGTGGCCTTGCTAACCTTTCTGGTGGCTCATGGACCTTCCTGGAAGTCTGAGGGAAGCCGTGATCCGTCTCTGCAGAAACACACAGAAAACTCTCTGCGGTTCCCTGGCACGGGCGGGCCTCTGGCCTCCTGATGCCTAGCTGTAGACCACTGGACCCCTGACTTCAATTTGCTGTTACCATGCACAATCCTAAACGGAGGGCCAAATGCGGAAGCCATCTGCTGCGGCCCTGTTCATTTACAAACAAGATTCCCCTTACGTCGGGGCGGTGGCGCGTACCTGTAATCCCGGTACTTGGGAGTCTGAGACAGGCGGACTGCAGGGATGAGGCCAGCCTCAGCAATTTAGCCAGACTCTATTTCAAAATAAAAAAAATAAAACAGAGCTTTGGGTGTGTATCAGAGGTAGAATGCCCCTGGGCTCAGTCCCCACTATCACAACCAAGAAACAAACCACCCAAGCTCAGGTAGTATTGTTTGTGGCCGTGGGATCCGGCTTGTCCCTCGCGGGGTCCGTGGCTCTGAGAGAGGCCCGCTCTCCCAGAGTCGAGGGCAGCTCTGCTTCCTTCAGCCCCCACTCCTAGGTCTCCTGAGGAAGAAGAGGCGCAGGTCCCTTCCGGCCAGGATTCAGGCTCAGACTACGCGGCCGAGCTGGCCGGCCTCCGCTTTGTTCCTGAGCCGCCGTGTCGGTTCCTGTCCGGCTGCCGCGCTCCCTGGCCCTCTGTCCGGCGTCGGTCTATCCGGCTGTTCCGCTGACCGACTGTCCCGGGCTCTGGGTATTCCTCATTTTGACGGGGCATCGGTTTCTTTACACTTTATGGGGTGTCTGGAAAGACTTCTCTGGGGCGCACAGGTGTTGATAGCAGTAGAAAGCGCGTCTGGTCCTCCTCCGGGGATTGGAGCTTTGCCTGGTCAAGCCGGCTGGGCCTATGGGAACCTTTAATGGGTATCATTCTCCTGGCTCCCTCTCACAGGGCCTGGGCTCCTTGTTGGGACCCGTGTGTGTGTGTGTGTGTGTGTGTGTGTGTGTGTGTGTGTGTGTGTGTGTTACTAGGGATGGAACCCAGGGGCATTCTACCTCTGAGTGACACCCCCAGCCCTGTTTTGTATTCTTTATTTGGAAACAGGGTCTCACTGAGTTGCGGAGGGCCTCTCTTAAGTCGTGGAGGCTGGCCGCGAACCTGTGATCCTCCTGTCTCTGCCTCAAAGTCCAGGATGACAAGCGTGCCCACCACGCCAGGCTCTTGTTGACACTCTTAATAACTTCTTCTCGTATTGCCCCCTTCCCTGAGGTCACAGAGCGCCCCACCTCTAGCTGGGGGTCACCAGTGTCTCCCTGGATGGGCGCCCTGTGTCCCCCGTCACAAGGGGACACAGCGTCACGTAGAATGGGCTTGTCTGAGTCCTGCTGACCTTGTAGCAGACTTTACAGGTGAATTTTGGGTAAAAATGTGGCTGTAAATATGGTGAGTGAGATCAGGAAATAGGTGAATGACCGAGCTACTTGGGAAACTGTGCATGGAGCAGCTGCTGGCCGCTAGCCACGGAGCTGAGGTGGGCGAGATGGGTACCCATGGGGTCCCAGAGTGCAGCGCAGCGTGGCCATTCGAGGCCTTTTGGTAAAGGTGGTGCTGAGGGCAGGGAGACCCGGGGCCAGAGGAGGGAACCTTGGTCTCCGCCTCGTGAAGGCAGTGATGCTTGAGCTGAATCTCCAAGGTTGATATCTCAATATTCTTGTCTGTCTGTTTTTCCAAATGAATTTTTAAGTCACCTAACAAAGCTTTTTACAAAAACAGTAACAACAAAATGAAACAAAGACAAACCGAGTTGAAGCTGGATGTGTCAGCACAGGCCTGTAATCCTAGTACTTGGGAAGCTGAGACAGGAGGATCACAGGTTCAAGGCCAGCCTCAGCAACTTAAGGACACCCATAGCAACTTAATGATAACCTATTCAAAACCAAAACAACAACAACAACAAAAAAGGGCTGAGGACACAGTTTGGAGGTGGAACGCCTCTGGGTTCAGTCCCCAGTACCAAAAAAAAAATGTTGGAAAATTACGAAACACGGCTTGTCTTAGGAATATTATAGGTCTTGTTCAGCACAGACACTAATATTAGTAGAAAGAAACTATGAAAGTCAGAACACCCAGTATTTAGTACAATGTATGGAATAAAGCTAGTGCTCAGATATTTGATGAATACATGACTTGGGTCTCAGGAAAATGCTGGATATACTTAGGTAGGCTTTATAAAGCGCCCTACACTAAAAATCTGTGTGTCCAGGAATTTGCTCCTGGATGCGTTGAAAGCCCTGTGTAGCGTAGCCAGCTGTGATGGGGCAGAGACAGATACAACCCGGAGGAATAGTAGAAGTGAGCCTTGTAAAACAGGAAGTAAACCGAATGCCCCTTATCTCCACTCTTATTTAACAAAGTTTAACAGATGCTGTCATAACAATATAGGAACGAAGAGAAACTAGCAGGATCGGTATAGGGAAGGAAGAGATAAAAATACCACTGTTTGCAAATGACACAATTTCTATTCAAAGAAAGTTACAAAATCCCACATGCCTGTTTCTGAACAGAAGTTAAACTATTAGGGAGTCCAAGTACTACCAAGCTCATGTCTTGATTTCAGTCCCTGGCAGTTAAAATTTTAGTGAAATAAGAAAAATTTTTTTTCTATACCGGGAATGGAACCCAGGGGCATTCTACCTCTGAGCTTCACCCTCAGCCCCTATTTTTTATTCTTTATTTTGAAACAAGCTCTCACTAAATTGCAGAGGGCCTCACTAAGTAGCTGAGGCTGGCCGCGAACTGCGATCCTTCTGTCTCAGCCTCCCGAATGCTGGGACTACAAGTGTGCGTACCACGCCCGGCTCCAGTGAAATACTTGCTAGAGCCTGAGAAACCAGAATGATAACGCTAATCAGAAGTAGTTGGTGGGCGGGCATCCCAGAAGATGTTATGAAACTCTTTAAGCGGTGGGCCTCCTGTACGCAAAGGTGGCAGATGTGCTTCAGTTACTGAAACTGTCCAGGATTAGGATGGAGCTGAACGGTGGGAAATCGGCGTAAGGAACAGGTCGAAGGAAATGGAAGACAAATTTGGAGGCAAATTGGGAGAAAAGTATCAGGCAAGAAAGAATTTTAAAGTAAACAGCTCTTGGGCAAAACTAGAAGACAGCGTGGAGAAGTTCTCTCATTGTACAGCGTAGGTTCTAGATGTATTAAAAAGTTTCTTTTAAAAACTTCCTAGAGCTGGAGAAAGCAGATGGGTCTTTGCCGTGGAGAGCAAATGTGTTTGAACGTTCTGTCAAGATGGTCATCCGCAGAGTGGGATGTGTTCTACGGGAAGGAATGAGAACTGTAAAATCAAGGTATCGGACTCGCGAGTGGGGCAGGCAACTGAGGAAGGTTCCCAGGGGTCAGGACATACTGTCAGAATTAGGCATAGAACTGCCACACCCCAGCCCTATTTTATATTGATTTTTTGTGGCCAGTTTTCCCCCTTTTTTTGGTACTGGGGACTGAACCCAGGGTGTTGCATTCACAAAGCAAGCGTTTTGCCACCGAGCTGCTGCCCAGCCCAGTTTTTAAAAAATGTAAACCGGGGTCTAACCAAGTTGCTGCAGTTCTTGGCACGTTGGTGAGGCTGGCCTTGAACCGGAGATCCGCCTGTCCCAGCCTCCCAAGTACGGGATTACAGGCGGGCACCATCATGTTCAGCTGAGGGGAATCTTTTTATAAGTCTGGTGTGTGGGGATCAGGCAAGAGGGGAAGGCGCTAGCCAGCCGCCTGGTATGTTTGGGGCCCAGCGAGGCCTGACAAAGTCCCCGGAGCTGCGTGACCCTGCGCGGCCCCTTGCGGTGAAGCTGGTGCGTGCTGTCTCCCTGGGTGGCTGTTAGAATGACATAGTGCAGATGCCCTCTGCTCTCCACTGCTGGGCACGGTGTTTTTTTCTTTCTTTTTTCTCTTTTTTCTTTTTTGCTGTACTGGGGATGGAACGCAGGGGCATTGTACCTCCGAGCTCCACCTCCAACCCTATTTTTTATTCTTGATTTTGAAACAGGCTCTCACTGAGTTGCAGAGGGCCTCGCCAAGTAGCTGAGGCTGGCCGTGAACTGCGATCCTGTCTCAGCCTCCCGAGTGCTGGGATGACAAGCGTGCGCCCCAAGCCCGGTGCTCATAGTTTTCTTAATGCATGCCAGAGCACACATGGGGCTGTTCTCACAGGACCTTCTGGAGAATTCTGTTTTTAGGGAGCTTGTACTGTCCAGAAGGGACAGATAGATGGACAGATCTCCACAGAGGGCTGAGAATCCTGAGAAGGCAGTTGGTTGTGATGACTTTTTTTTAGGACGAGGATATCGAGGTGTTTGGGGCAGGGACAGTGACTACTCAAGGGCAGGTTCCAGAAGACTGAGGTGTGTTTGCACAGGCGCGTGTCTGTTGCTGCCGGCGATCCCAGTTGCAGTGTGAGCCGAGGAGGGCTCGGGTTTGCAAGGACCAAGGGGCATAAGCTCCTTTGGGCTCCGACTGGTGCCCAGGGCGGGGGCCACCTGTCCCCTGTCCTCGCAGGCCTTCATCCTCCCCGGGGGACGCTGGCTAGAGCTCACCGGCTTCTTCCTCAGAGCCAGGCAAGAGGGAGAGGGGCTCAGGGAAGAGGGTGGTGCTCGGGAAATCTCTGAGACGCAGAGGGAAGGCGGAGGTCCTGGGTTCTGGCTGAGTTTCAGGAGGCAGTGACATTATGTGGGACTTCAAGTGGGTCCATGGGGTCAGGTCCCAGTGTCACAGCCGCCAGACTTCGCTAGCGCAGTGGGGTCCGTCCACCTTCCCAGTGTCACCTACGTTTTCCCTCTGTCCGGTGGGGGTAGCATCTTCTGTCCCTGGGCCCAGCGGAGGACAGAATGAGCTGCCTGTGTGTGCCTGCGGCACCGGTGTCACAGGGATGTTTTTTTTTTTTTCCTTCGGTACTAGGGGTGGAACCCAGGGGCATTCTACCTCGGAGCTACACCCCAGCTCTATTTTTTATTCTTTCTTTTGAAACAGTCTCATGGAGTTGCAAATGCCTTACTAAGTAGCTGAGGCTGTCTGTAAACCGCAATCCTCCCGTCTCAGCCTCCTGAATGCTGGGATTACAAGTGTGCGCCACCACGCCCAGCTCCTTCCTTCCTTCCTTCCTTCCTTCCTTCCTTCCTTTCTTCCTTTTCTTTTTGCGGGTTTGGGGATGGAACCCAGGGACATTTGACCTCCGAGCTACACCCCCGGCCCCTTTTTTTTTTTTATTATTCTTTATTTTGAAACTGGGTCTGGGTCTCACCGAGTTGCGGAGGGCCTCACTAAGTAGCTGAGGCTGTCTGCGAACCGCGATCCTCTGGTCTCAGCCTCCCGAATGCTGGGATTACAAGCATGTGCCACCACGCCCGGCTTCCTTCTTTTCTTTCTCTTTCTTTCCTTCTTTCTTTCCTTTCACTGGAGATTGAACCCAGTGGCATCTACCTCCGAGCCCCACCCCCAGTCCTGCTTTTTATTCTTTCCTTTGAAACAGGGTCTCACTGAGTTGCAGAGGGCCTCACCAACTAGCTGAGCATGTCGGTGAACCGCCATCCTCCTGTCTCAGCCTCCCGAATGCTGGGACTCCAGGCGCGCACCATCAGGCCCGGCTCCCGCTGCCTTTGCCTGCGTGTCGCCATTTGTGAGCTGGAGTGGTGAAGCGGGGACTTGGTCACCTAAGTGAGAAAACGCATATGGGCGCTGCGGGAGGGCGGGGCCGGTTTGTTTGTGCCTGGCCGCGTGTGGTGCCCGGCACAGTCTGACATGCAGGTGCCCTGGGCATGGCTAAGTAGGGGTCTCGGGGGAGCCTTGGCCTGGTGAGAAGTGACCCCCTCTGTGGTCGTGGGCCCCGCCTTCCGTAGGAGCCCCGCCCCGCGCTGGTCCCCAGGAGCTGGGTGCTTACGGTTAGGGTTTCAGTGTGCCCCGAGGATGGCGGTGTGCAGGGGTCTTGGTTTGAGTCAGGCTCCGAGCCCGGCCCGCGCCTTGCTTTCATGTGGATGGAAGCAACGGGCTTGTTACGCTCGCGGTCCCGATGGTGGCCGCCAGGGATGAGTCACGCTTACTGTAAAGGTTTCACCTGCCCGGCACGCGTGCGGCGGGGGGCGGCCTCGGGGCCTCGGGGCCTGGTCCTTCTGTGGCCTAGAGCTGCCAACGGCTTTCCCAGCTCCCGGGCTTCCTTCTGGAAGTTCTTTTGACCTGTCTCCTTCAGAAGGCAGCGCATTTGTGCTGGCTTGCTATGAAGCTAGGGCTTGAGGCTTGTGTCTGCTTTTATTTATTTATTTATTTATTTATTTATTTATTTATTTATTTTTGTGGCACTGGGGTGGAACCCAGGGGCTTTCTACCTCCAGGCTACACTCCCAGACCTATTTTATATTGTATTTGGAAACAGGGTCTCACTGAGTTACTGAGAGCCTCACTAAGTAGCTGAGGCTGGCTTTGAACCTGTGCGATCCTCCTGTCTCAGCCCTGTGTAATCCCAAGCGCGGGGAGTACAGCGTGCGCCTGGCTTGGTTTTGTTTTTGAGTAAACGATTATGTATATATATATATACATTTATTATATATTTGTATATATATTTTTTGCGGTACTAGGGTTGGAACCCAGTTTCATTCTACCTTCGAGCTATACCCCCAGCCCTATTTTTATTATTTATTTATTTATTTGGTGGTACTGGGGGTGGAACCCAGGGGCTTTCTACCTCCGGGCTATACTCCCAGACCTATTTTATACTTTATTTGGAAACAGGGTCTCACTAAGTTGCTGAGAGCCTCACTCAGTAGCTGAGGCTGGCTTCGAACCTGTGCGATCCTCCTGTCTCAGCCTCCCAAGTGCTGGGATTACAAGCGTTCGCCACCACCTCTGGCTCACAATTCTATTAAAAAATTTTTTTTTTGTGGTACTGAGGATTGAAGCCAGGAGCACTGTACCTTTCAAGCTACACCCCCAGTCCTGTTTTTTCTCCTTTAGTTTGAAGCAGGGTCTCACTGAGTCATAAAGGGCCTCACCAAGTAGCTGCGGCTGGCCACGAACCGTGATCCTTCTTTCTTAGCCTCCCAAATGCTGGGATAGTAAACGTGTGCCACCACGCCCAGCTATGAGTCTACTTTTTATTTTGACTTTTTTGGTGGTGCTAGCGATTGGATCCAGGGGCTACATGCCCCCAGGCCTTTTTATGTTTTGTTTTGAAAGAAGGTCTCACGAGGTTGCTGAGGCTGTCCTTGAACCTGCAATTCTCCTGTGTCAGCCTCTAAAACAATTTTTTAAAAAGGACTCACCGTGTCTCTCTGTTTGGGACCATGAGCAGCAGTGCTTGGCGGCCCGGCACTGGAGTCACCTTCACTTTTAAGCACACGTGTCTCTGGCTGTTCTCTGCCAGCATCTGGTGGTTTTCTTTTTCTTTCCAGATGAACCTGTGAAACTCCCCTTGGTGTCTGCTGGTGGACGGGGCTTGGGCTGTTCAGTCTTTGGGGATGAACTTGGTTGCGACGAAGGGGAAAGAAGAGCCCCGGTCATGGTGTGTCTCCTCCTGCCGGGCACTAGGGCGGCACACACAGCTGAGAAGCCCCCGAGGGCCCCGCACGTGCCTGGCACCAAGCTGGCAACGAGGTTCCTGTGAGCGGGTCCACGGCAGGCCTGGGGTGCTCATGGGATGTAAAGTCTGCTTGGACGGATCGGACATCTTTGAGCATGTCTGAGTTCGTATCTTCATGGGGCCTTGGGGAAGTTAGGTGACCTTCCGGCCTCGGTTTCCTTATGTGTAGAATGGGGCCTCCCCATCTTACACTGGTCTCAGCTGCTATGACCGCACCATGCTCTTTTGGTATATTTCCAGCATGGCCACCAGCCGCAGCAGCTAACTTCAGTAGGGTAATTTTAAGCCTTCTATGAGATGTAAGCCACCTAGTAAGTGGCCCGGTACGTAGGAGGCCTCGGAAGAGCGGTTGTTGAAATTCTTTCACTTGCTGGCAACTGGGTGGAACTGGAGAGCATTATGGTGCCCAGAAAGTTAAGGCTCCGCTCCCCCTCGTACGTGGAAGCTAAGGGGACAGAGGGTTAAAACAGGACCTCATGAGGTGGGGCAGAAAGGAGAGGTGTGGGGATGAAACTGACCAGGTTATGTTGTGTGCGTGTGTGGATATCACAATGAGTCCACATGTCTGTGTAACTCCAATGCACCAATAATTTTATAAAATTATGGAGGTGCACGCCTGTAATCCCAGGACTTGGCAGACTGAGACAGGAGGATTGCAGGTTTGAGGCCAGCCTCCACATCTTAGCAGGACTCTCAGCCACCAGCAAGATCCTGTTTCAAAATACAAAATAAAACGGGACTGAGAGTGTGGCCAGAGGGGGATCTCCGGTGGGCTTCATCCTCAGTGCCACACGCACGCACACACACACACACACACACACACACACACACACACACACAGAGTGCTTGTGGTATTAGTAGAAAGTGCCGGGAGTCTTATGTTTTGAGAGCTTGGGGGGTGGAGGGCACTTTTGGGGGGAAAGGTGTGGAGATGCTCCTAGGTAGCCTGGGTGTCTTTGCTGGTGAGTGACGGTAGTTAATTTAGTTTATTTTATTTTTATGGTACTGGGGATAGAACCCAGGGGCATTCTACCTTTGAGCTACACTCTAGCCCTGTTTTTTTTTCTTTATTTATTTGGATGCAGGGCCTCACTGAGTTGCAGAGGGCCTCACTAAGCAGCTGACCCTGGCCGCGCACCGCCATCCTCCTGTCCCAGCCTCTGCAGTGCTGGATCCGCGCCTTGTGCGCTACTTTCTGCCTCTCCCTTCGCCTTGGCACCTGCTGCTGCCCACAGTGCCCTGGCCTGCCCAGCCCCTCGTCTGGGCGCTTCTCCCGTGCCTGGCCCCAGCTGCTGTGGGCTGAGCCTCCCTGTCGCCAGCCCCTGGGGCCAGTTCCCAGCCTCCTGCCGCATACAGAGGAGGTGGCCGTTTTTGCCTGCCGGGAACCGGGTGCCGCAGGGATTTTTGTGTGTACCCGGGAACGGGGTGCTGCCGAGGATGTCCATTTGGGATCCTAAACTTTGGTGCTGTCTGGGACATAGCCTGTGTTTATGGAGACTAGACGGCTAGACACCGGGGCTGTGGGGACCTTCGGGAGCGTGGCCACCGTGGCTGGGCGTCAGTTCTGCGGAGGACAGGTCGCCAGGGACCCCGTTGTGCCGACTCCTTTTGCCGTCCGTGTGTCCTTAGCTGAGACTGGGGTCCTGGGGTGGTGGGTTCTGTCTCTTCTTTGCTGTACCCCAAGCAGATCCCCGGGAAGCCGCGTCCAGCGCGCCAATGCCCGCCGCGCCCAGTGACGCCCACAGCCGGACGGGCTGGAGCCATCGCTTCCCGCCCTCGGCTGCCTCGGCCTCCTGCTTCGCGCGTGTTGTTTGCCGGGCCGTGGCTGCCGTTTGAGTTGTAACGTCTCTGTTCTTACTGTGGAAAAGTCGCGGCGTGCAGGGTAAAGCTGGCTGGGGTTAGGAGCACAATCTGTGACTGGTATGTATGTATTTTGTGCACAAAAGATGCAGGTTGTGTGTCTTCTGCTTCAAAGAGGACCGGATCCCACAGGAGCAGGAGGGCCCGCTCACCACTTGTATGTAACAGGACTCAGAGGTTCCGATTCCACGGACACGATCCTTGCCACAGCCTTTCACAGACTCCTTGAATGCTAGAATGTTCTGATACTGGGGTTCCATCTACTCTGGACTCTTGAACTTCTTGGAGAAAGGAGGAGTGTGGGTAGGTGGTGACTTTCTACTGGGCGCCGCGGCACATGCCTTTAATCCCAGTACTCAGGAGGCTGAGACGGGAGGATCACAGGTTTGCGGCCAGCCTCGGCAACTTAGTGAGGTCCTCAACCAGTACTAGACCTTGTTTCAAAATAAAAATAAAATAAAATAAAATAAAATAGGGCTGGGTGTATAGGTTGGCAGTAGAACATCCCTGGGTTCCATCCCCAGTTCTACACATAAAAAAAGTGAGTTTCTTGCTGGGCGTGGTGGTACACACCTGTGATCCCAGTACTTGGGAGGCTGACATGTGAAGATCACAAGTTCGAGGCTAGCCTCAGCAACTTAGACCCTGCTTCAAAATAAAAGCTGACAAGGGTAAGGAATTCAATCCCCAGTATCCAAGAAGAAAAAAGAAAAAGGAAAAAAGAGTGTCTTTCTTTGTTTCCTGACAGTGTAGAGTATCTGACCTTGAGGCTGGGTGAGAATCAGAAATCCCAACAAGCCGCCTGGCTTCTAGAGCCTTCAGCCTCTACCCAACAGGTTGGGCCGTGCTCCGCTTAGCCCACCGGGCATCAGCCCAGGCCCCCCATTTGGTGGTGGGGAAAGACAAGACCGCCTTATGGGGAGCCTGGGGGTGCAGTGCAGCCGTAGTGGGGCCTGCACTTTCTCTTTGGTGATATGTTTCTTCTGTAATGGAAACCATAACACTAGCTGATTACTAAAATTTGACTCTTGGTTTAATGAGAAAGCTATGACGAGGACCCACTTCCTCTTCACTTTTTATTTTTAAAAATTCTGTACATTCTGTTCCATTTCTCTTCCTCTGGACTTTTCCTCTTTAAAAATCACCAAATAGAGCCGGGCGTGGTGGCACACGCTTGGAATCCCAGCATTTGGGAGGCTGAGACAGGTGGATCCAGGTTCAAAGACAGCCTCAGCTACTTGGTGAGGCCCTTTGCAAGTCAGTGAGACCCTTTTTCCAAATAAAGAATAAAAAACAGGGCTGGGGGTATAACTCGGAGGTAGAATGTCACTGGTGACCACCTGCAATACCACACACACAAAAAAAATCACCAAATAGGTCAGGCATGGTAGGGTATGCCTGTAATCCTGGTACTTGGAAGGCTGAGACAGGAGAATCGCAGGTTCGAGGCCAGCTCAAGCAACTTCATGAGACCTTGTTTCCAAATTAAAAAGAGCTGGCAGTATAGCTCAGAGGTAGAATGCCCCTGGGTTCAATTCTCAGTACCACCAAAAGGGGGAAAATCATCAAATGGCCAGGCATGGTGGCACACACCTATAATCCTAGTACTTGAGAGGCTGAGACAGGAGGATTGCAGGCCCAGCTTCAGTAATTGAGTAGAAGTCCTCAGCAATTTAGCGAGACCTTATTTAAGAAAATAATAATAATACAGGGCTGGGGATGTAGCTTGGAGATAGAACACCACTGAGTTCAATCCCCCTACCACCCCATCTCCGCCGAGTCACCAAGCATTGTACTATAAAAACCAAAACTAGCCCGGTGTGGTGGCGCACGCTTGTAATCCCAGCGCTTGGGAGGCTGAGACGGGAGGATCGCACAGGTTCGAAGCCAGCCTCAGCTACTTAGTGAGGCTCTCAGCAACTTAGTGAGACCCTGTTTCCAAATACAATATAAAATAGGTCTGGAGGTAGAAAGCCCCTGGGTTCCACCCCCAGTACCACTAAATAAATAAATAAATAAATAAATAAAACCCTAAATAAAATGTAGAAATTAAAATATAAAACTGGACCCTGGAACTCACACCGCGCTTTCTGTACATGGCGCCCGCCTCTCTTCCCCCGTCTCATGAGTCTCTAAGTATGGGGCTGAAATGCAAACTCTGGGTCCACAGAGGGGTTTGCTGGGTTTGAAGTCCACGCCAGCGCAGGATTTGGTCAGGACTCTCCTGCTGAGGATCCAGGCCAGAATTCCTTTTTCATTTTCTTCTTTTCTCTTCCGTTAGCTCTCTTTTCCCCTCCCTCCCTCTCTTCCTTTGCTGGGGATGGAACCCAGAGGCATCCTACCTCTGAGCTGCCCCCTCAGCCCTATTTTATTTATTTATTTATTTATTTATTTATTTATTTTTTTTTGGTGGTACTGGGGTTCCTGGAAGCCCTTCTACCTCCGGGCTACACTCCCAGACCTATTTTTACATTTTTATTTGGAAACAGGGTCTCCTAAGCCAGCGCGCGCGGCTGGCTTCGAACCTGCGCGGTCCTCCTGTCTCTGCCTCCCAAGCGCGGGGATTACAAGCGTGCGCCACCACGCCCGGCCTTTATTTTTTATTTTGAAGCAGAGTCTCACTAGGTTGCTGAGGGCCTCGCTGAGTTGTCCGGCCTGGCTTTGAACCCACGGTCCTCCTGTCTCAGCCTCCCAAGCGCTGGGATTGTAGACATTTGCCGCCGAGCCTTTTCCTTATTTTAGTGCTAGTTTTATACTTTTAGGCCTTTCATTCAAGTCTTTCCTGCATTTTGAGCTGGTTCTTCTAAAAGGGCTGAGATGAAGGTCCTCTTTCTTTGGGATGTGAAGAGCCAGTTTTCCCGACCCTGTTCTTTGCGAAGACTCTTTTCCCGTGTGCGCTTAGAATCGCTGTCAGCAAGCCCTGGGCTGCGGCCCTGCGGGTTTATTCCTGTGCTCTCAGTCCTATTTTGGAGATCAGTGTGTCTGTTTGGATGCCAGTACCATGCTGTTTTGTGGCCGAGGCTGGCCTCAAACCCATGATCCTTCCGTCTCAGCCTCCCAAGTGCTGGGACCGTACGCGTGCAGTGCCTGCCGCGCCTGGCTAGTGTCATGCTGTTTGGATTAGCAGGCTCTCCTGTGTTGAAGTCGGTCGTATGATGCCTCCTGCCGTTCCTTTGCTAAGATTCCTTTGCCTGTTTGGTTTCTTTCGTTGTTCACTGAGGGCGGTAGGATCCTTTCTCTCTTTCCGTGAAGTATGAATGCAGTCAGAATTTTTTTTTTTTTTTTTTGGCAGTACTGGGGGTGGAACCTAGAGTCATTCTACCTCCCAGCTACACCCCCAGACCAATTTTTTTATTTTTTATTTTTTTTGTGGGTCTGGGAGTAGAGCCCAGGGGCGCTTGACCTCCGAGCTCCACCCCTTGCCCTATCTTTTTTTTATTCTTTATTTTGAAACCGGGTCTTACTGAGTTGCAGAGGGCCTCACTAAGTAGCCGAGGCTGTCCACAAACAGCGATCCTCCGGTCTCAGCCTCCTGAATGCTGGGATTGCAAGTGTGTGTTACAAGTGTGCACCATCACAGGTGGCTCCCAATTTTTTACTCTTTAGTTTGAAACAGGGTCTCACTAAGTTGGGGGGCTACACCCAGTAACTGAGGCTGGCTGTGAATCTGTGATCCTTCTGTCTCAGCCTCCCAAGTACTGGGTTATAAGCACGCATCACCACGCCCAACTGCAATTGGAATTTTGATGGCCATTGCATCCTGTCTGTGCTACTTTGGCAGTATGGACTTTGTGTGTGTGTGTGCACGTGGTACTGGGGATTGAACTCAGGGGCATTTGACTTCTGAGTCATGTCCCCACCTCTATTTTATTTTTAAGCAGGGTGTCACTAAGTTGCTGAGGGACTCACTAAATTGCTGAGGCTGGCTGTGAACCTGAAGTCCTCTTGTTACAGCCTCCCACGTACTGGGATTACAAGCATGTGCCACCTAGTATGGACTTTTTTTTTGGTGGTACTGGGGATGGAACCCAGGGGCTTTCTACCTCCGGGCTATCCTCCCAGACCTATTTTATATTTTATTTGGAAACAGGGTCTCACTTGTTTGCTGAGAGCCTCACTAAGTAGCTGAGGCTGGCTTCGAACCTGTGCAAACCTCCTGCCTCAGCCTCCCAAGTGCGGGGATTACTAGTATGGACTTTTATAATTTTTTTGTGTGTGTGGTGGTACTGGGGTTCCTGGAAGCCCTTCTGCCTCCGGGCTACACTCCCAGACCTATTTTACTTTTGGAAACAGGGTCTCTTAAGACAGTGCAACTGGCTTCGAGCCTGCGCGATCCTCCTGCCTTTGCTTCCCAAGCGCAGGGTTTACAAGGGTGTGCCTCCACGCCTGGCACTAGTATGGACTTTTAAACAATATGAATTCTTCTAATCCATGAACAGAGAATATCTTTTCATTTATTTGTGGTGTCTTCAGTTTCTTTTATCAATGAATAAAAGATAGGGCTGAGGGTGTAGCTTAGAAGTAGAATGCCCTTGGGTTCCATCCCCAGTACAGCAAAAAAAAAGGGGGCGGGTAGAGTTGAGGGTGTAGCTCAGAGGTAGAATGCCCCTGAATTCAATCCCCAGTACCGGGGTGGGGGGGAGGAAGGAAAAGAAAGTAATAGGGTTTCACTAAATTGTTGAGGCTGGTCTTGAACCTATGATCCTCTGTCTCAACCTCCCAAGTACTGAAATAACAAGCGTGCACACGGTGCCCAGCCCAGTGATGGTTTTGCAAGATGCTTGGGCCTGCTTCCGTTTGGGGTTAGGTCTGGAGGGGGCGTGAGGAGCGTTTTGCACATCCATCCAACCATCAGTTTGTCTTATCCAATCAAGGTCACACGGCTAGCAGGTGCAGGACCTGGGACTTGAACTCGGCGCTCTGGCCTCTGCTCTGTGGAACTCCTAGCACTCTCACCAGCGTCTTCTCCTGGGAAGTCGTGGATGCTAACGGTCATTCCCAAACAATAATGTCGGCACAGATGTTTCATTGCCTTCACTTAACGCCACTCAAACCTTCTTTGTCAAGTGGAGGGAACAGTGTCCTCCGGGTCCTTCTTTCCGTGGGCCACTGGCTGGTTTATCGTGCGGCTATCTGGCTGGCTTGGGGGATGATTACCGTATAGATTATTTCCCAGAGAAGCAATTGTCTTCTGACCTGTGACCTGCCCAAACTAGTAAGTTAGATGCTTTGCTTGAGTGGTTTTCTAGTGGAGCCGAGCTCTGGGGCTGGCAGACGGGGCCGGATTTCCTCCTGTGTAGTGGGGTGGAGTTTGTATTGGACAAAGGAAAGCTGTCCATGAACCTAAGAGGAGGAACAGTACGGGCCAGAGGGTGAGGAGAGGCGGCTGGGCAGGAGGTGGGCGGCACTTTCTGGACAAGGACAGCCAGTCTAGCTTTGGGAATTTTGAATCAATTATGAGATGTTTTGAGACAAGAGCGATGGGTCAGGGAATAGGGTGGGGAGTTTGAATTATACTAAATATTTGATTATCATGGGGTAATGTTGTGATTCGAGAGTCCATCTTTATGGCTAGTGTCTCTTGTCACTTGACCCCCCCCCCCTTTTGTTGGTTCTGGGAATTGAACCCAGTGGCATTCTACCTCCAAACTATACCCAGCCCTATTTTATAAAAAAATATTATAAAATTTTTGTAGTACTGGGGATGGAACCCAGGGGCATTCTACCTCCAAGGTACATCCTCAGCTCTATCATTTATTCTTTATTTGGAAACAAGGTCTCACTGAGTTGCGGGGGGCCTCACTAAGTAGCTGAGGCTGGCCGCGAACCGTGATCCTCCGGTCTCAGCCTCCCAAGTCCCGGGATGCCCGGCTGTGCCCCACGCCTGGCTCACATCCAGTGTCTCTCGGCCATTCTCTGACGGCGCCCTCTGCCTCCTCCCTCTTTTGCCTCTGTTCCCCATTTTCATCGCGGTGTAATTTTGGTTTGCAAGGTTTTTTCCAGGGCTACAGATCGGTTAATCTTAGCATCCCAGGGCATCTTGCCTTTATCTCTGTTCGCTATATTGGGGTCTGCGATTCTGCTTCTAAAAACAGTGTTTGAAAACCAGACACCTAGAGCGAAACCGCTGAGTGCGCCTGGTGCAAGGGTAGCCTGAGGCCTCGCGGGTGGGGCCGCTCCTGCTGCGCCCTGTGTGTGTGTGTGGGGGGGGGGTCTAGGCAGGGGGGGGACCCAATCCCTGTCCAGCCGCCCTCACTCTGCTTCCGAAGGCTGGGCCCTTGCAGGTCCTGGGGGACTCGGCCTTCTCCTCCAGTCATCCCAGGCGGCTAAGGAAAAGAAATCATGGGTTTCATTGTGGAAACTAATGAATCATTAGTTGTATGTACAGTCTCACGCTTCTATCCTTTCTCGTCTAACACTCATTTCACAGATGGCGCTCAGAGGCGTCGGGTAGCTCGCTTGCGCTCACACGGCCTAGAAGCCCAAGGGCCTGGAGTTGGACCTAGGTCTCACTGCAGGTCTCAGTATGCTATGCACCCGCCATCCTCTTAGCCGTCACCAAGGCCTGCCATCCCTTCCTCTCCCCACTTCAGGACATAGGCCCCTCAGGACAGTGCAGTTGCAGGAGGCGTCTCTCTTATTTTCCCTGGGAGCCCGCGTGCCAGGCTGTGGTGCTGCTGATGGAGTCTGGCCACGAATTTACACACTCTGGGCTCAGCCCCCCAAGTACTGGGGTGACAAGTTGCACCCCCACACCCGGCTTCTGCTCTCTCTTGACGTCTTTTCTGTGCCTGAGAGCAGTCCCCACACACACCAGGAGGTGTGAAGAAGCCCAGGTGGGAAGTCTGGGGTCCTGGTGGGATCCCGCTTCCCAGCTGTGGGGCACGGGGATGAATCCCGGCTCCTTCCACAGTGTGGACAGCCCATGGGGCTCAGCGAGCAGAGTCCTGCGATGGCGTCTCCAGCGTGGAGCGGCGGGTGAGTGTTTGTTAAGGCCTGATGCTTCTTGAGGTGTCCCCCGCTTCTGCCGGGGTGGTTTGTAAGGGTGAGAGTCCCGAGACACAGGAGGATGCCTTCCTTGAATTAGGCTTTCTGGTAGAAAACTCCAGGCATCTCAGATCTTTCCAGAAAGCTGGGGAGAGCATTCCTTGCCAGTAATGCCCCTCTTCCCAGTGGGGTACACTTAGCCAGGTGGGGGTGGAGGGATTAGGGACTGGGGGGAGCAGAGTGCAGCCGGGGGCCCTCCCTGCCGGGGCCCCACACACTGAGGCTGTGGCCTCACCAGTCCTGGTGTGCGCATGTCTTGGGCTGATTTGGTTCTCCTGGTTCTCCGACGGCCCCTCTGCACACCAGGGTCCCAGGAACCCGAGATCTGTGCTTTAGCTAGCCTGGGTGAGCCCTGCAGGCAGCCCACCCGACCCCGTGGACAGGTGGTGGAGGCCCAGTGGGGCGTGTTGGCTGCCACAGCTCTCACAGCCGAGCCACGCCGCAGAAACGACCCCTTTCCCGGGCCGGCGTCGGTCCCCTCCGCCCTGCTGGCCTCTTTGCTGGGATCTGGGGCCGGCATTGCAGATGAGGACTCATGACTTCATCTCGGAGACCGAGGTTGGGTACAGCTTGCTTGGTGGGTGCCTAAATTTAAACGAAGTGGGCCGGGGCTGGTGGGAGGGAGAAGCTGGGTTTGCTGCTTTCATTAAAGTACAATGTGTTGGGGGAGGTTTGCTTTTTATTTTTACTTCACTGAATGAGGGTTGAGCCTAGAGCTGAGGTCCCCTCCTTTTCTGTTCTTAACTATCTTTTTTTTTAATGATTAAATGTCTATATTTTTACATTCTCAAATGAGGCCCAAGGGTACCTTTCACTTTCAGCCCAAGTATGAGTTCAGAAAGTTTGAATCGGAGTGCTATTTTTCTGTGTTCTAAGTACTGGTTTTCATTCCGCCGAGTCCAGTTGCCCGGCAGCCCTTAAGCCTCCGCCGACAGTCGTGGTTCGTCTTGGGCTCCATCCCCAATTTCAGGCACTTGTAAAAAGCCTGGAAGACTATGGCCATCCTTTTTCCTTTATGGCACTCAGGGTTGTCTTTATACCTCGGCACTATTTTATTTTCAGTTTTTAATTTTTAATTAATTAATTTTTTTTTGCAGTACTAGCGATGGAACCCAGGCAAATTCTACCTTCGAGCTACACCCCCAGCCCTAATTTTTATTATTTTTTTCTGGGTCTGGGGATGGAACCCAGGGGCATTTGACCTCCAAGCGACGCCCCTGCCCTATTTTTTATTCTTTATTTGGAAACAGGGTCTCATTTATGGAGGGCCGCTGGGCGTGGTGGCGCACGCTTGTAATCCCCGCGCTTGGGAGGCTGAGTACAGGAGGATCGCACAGGTTCGAAGCCAGCCTCAGCTACTTAGCGAGGCTCTCAGCAGCTTAGTGAGACCCTGTTTCCAAATAAAGTATAAAATAGGTCTGGGAGTATAGCCTGGAGGTAGAAAAGGCCCTGGGTTCCACCCCCAGTACCAAAAAAAAAAGTTACAAAGGGCCTCACCAAGTAGCTGAGGCTGTCTGCAAACCATGATCCTTCGATCTCAGCCTCCCGAATACTGGAATGACAAGTGTGCGCCACCACGCCTGGCTGTTCTATATTTTTTTCAAACAGAGTCTCACTGAGTTGCAAAGCACCTCACTCAGTAACTGAGGCTGTCCACAAACTTCGATCCTCCTGTCTTAAGCCTCCCAAATGCTGGCATTACAAGCCTGTGCCACCATTCCCGGCCCCTGTTTTATTTTAAATTCTGAAACAAGGTCTCGCTAAGTTGCCGAGGCTGGCTGCTGACCTGCGGCCCTCCTGTCTCGGCCTGGGGGGTTGCAGGTGTGTGCGAGGGGCCCTGAGGATGCTGATTTTGAACCTCACTTTCCTCTTCTGCAAAATGCTGGTTACTGGTACTTAACGTATTAGAATTGATATCGCTGTGCTGTCATGAGTGTGAGGCCCTTCGCGGGCCGTGCCCCACACGGGCTGCTCCGGAAGCCGTCCCGTGCTCCTCCACGCCTGGTCCCCACCCAGCTGGGGGCAGATGGGGGCTGCAGTTGAGAGTGTGGTCTGCTGAGCGGGTGGGCCAGGGGGCCACATGCAGCTATGTGCTCTTGCTGGGGTGTGTGCAGGTACATGCGTGTGCCCCTGTGTGTGTGCACGCACGCGGCCAGGGAGATGGAGTCTGAGGGGAGCCCGCTTATCTCTTTGGGAGCTGTGGAGAGAAGATGACAAATTTTAGCACCGGCTCTCTGATCCTTTTGTAGTTAATTTTTGTCAGTCTTTGAAAAGCCAGATGAAGCTGGGTGGTTTGGCGCCCGCCTGGGATCCCAGTACTTGGGATGCAGAGAAAGGAGGATCGCAGGTTCAAGACCAGTCTAGGCAACTTAGCGAGGCCCTGTTTTGAAAAACAGAAACCAGCCGGGAGGATCGCGCAGGTCTGAAGCCAGCCGCGCTGGTTTAGGAGACCCTGTTTCCAAATAAAAATATAAAATAGGTCTGGGAGTGTAGCCTGGAGGTAGAAGGGCTTCCAGGAACCCCAGTACCACCAAAAAAAGGGCTGGGAGTGTAGCTTGGAGGTAGAGTGCTCCTGGGTTCAACCCCCAGTACCAAAAATAAAAATTAAAAAAAAAAAAGAAAGAGAGGAAGAAAGAAAGAAAGAAGATCTAGATTAGAAAAAAAGAGCTGGTCTGTTTATTACTGTACACTTGAGCAACGTGAAGTTGGAGCATGTACGGAACGACAGAGAAGACATCAAAAGCGCCAGCAGCCCCGTCCTCTGGCGGCAAGAGCCGTGAGACGTGGGGCCGCTGGCCTCAGCCCTCCTTTTTTTCCTGTGCGTACCCACATCGGGACTGCCTGCCTGCTGGTTCCTTTCCACAGAACCCGAAGCACACCGCCCAGATTGTTATGTAACCTGCCTCTAAGACAGCTCGTGCGAGCGCCAGCTGATGGTTCCCTGTTCGGGCGCCGACCAGCACGCGGCCATGCCCTAGCTCCCTTGGGGTCCCCCGACGGTCAGTGGCTCAAATTGCCTTCGTTTTCTGCGGCTCCTTCACCGGGTCCGTGGTGGATTCGAAGTGTAGCCAGGAATACGTGGGTCACTGTTTAGAAAGGAGCTCCACGGACTAATGCTTAGGTTTCAGGGTGCAGCACGCCCAGAGCGTGCGCCTGGCCTGCTCCCTCCTGCCCTCCCTTCCCAGTGCAGCTCGCCACCTTCTTGCCGATCCTGCTAAGGGACTTTGGGTACCAGGAGAGGTAGTGGCTGCCCCAGAAGATGCAGACTAAATCGTGTGATGTTTCCTTGAGACCCATCTGCAAAATAAAGAGTAATAACCCCTCTGGCCAGAAGGCAAAGGTGAGACACAGTTGTGGCTACAGATGTAGCCCCAGTGCCAGAAAGATGTCTGATAAGGCCGAGTGTGGTGATGCACGCTTGTAATACGCTGAGACAGGAGGATTGCCATTCACGGACTGCCTCAGCTACTTAGTGATACAGGATACGCCCCACAAAGTCCAGCTCGACCCCAAGTGTTCTCCTAGCACCCTGCTGTTGTTGGGAGGCGGTGAAATTTTGGGTGTACTTTCCTGCCGGTCGGGCGGTTGTGATTTGTGTCTTTGGTACAGCCCTGTGTCTCAGAACAGTACCGAGCCTCCTCTTGGGCCTCCCCTCCCCGAAACCTCTCAGTGATACCAGTGCTAACACGGAGGCTTCAAGAATAAAACAGTTTCAAGGCAGGGGAGCGACAGGAAGTGGGCAGAAGACAGCTCACGGGACGCACTCCGAGCGGGGCTGACTTTTTTTTTTTTCTTTAAAAAATCACATAGCTTTCATAAGTTTTAGAGGTAGATGCTCTGGTTTGTTTTCAAAGTATGGATAGGTAGTGTGGGAGAAGATCAGGGAAGAGAGAATCCCAACTTGTCCAAAGGTGTGCTAATGAGACGGGCGTGGCCGTCACACTTATAATCCCAGTACTTGGGAGGCCGAGGCAGGAGGATTCCAGTTTGTGGCCAGCCTCAATAACTTGTGGGGCCCTCTGCAACTTAGTGATACCCTGTTTCAAAATAGGGTGGGGTGTGTAACTCAGAGGTAGAACACGTCTGGGTTCAATTCCAAGTATAAAAAAAAAAAAAAAGTGGCTGGGCGTGGTGGTGCACGCTTGTAATCCCAGCATTTGGGAGGCTGAGACAGGAGGATCGCGGTTCGCAGCCAGCCTCAGCTACTTAGTGAGGCCCTTTGCAACTCAGTGAGACCCTGTTTCAAAGTAAAGAATAACAAATAGGGCTGGGGGTGGAGCTCGGAGGTAGAATACCCCTGGGGTCCACCCCCAGTACTGCAAAAACAAAAAAAAAAGTGCAAACTCATGTTGGTCAGGTTCTGAGGGTCTTTGCTGGACTTGTCTTAACTCAGTGCTGAGCCCAGCCTTTGAATTTGCTCCTTGTTAGCCGGGCACAGTGGCGCACACCTGCAATCTCAGCCCTCTGGAGGCTGAGGCAGAAAAATCGCAAGTCTGAATCAATTTAGCAAAACCCTGTTTCAAAATAAAAATAAAATAGAATAGGGCTGGGGGTATAGCTCAGAGGTGGAATGCACCTAGGTTCGGTCTCTGGTAAACACACATACACACACACACACACACACTCCTTTGTACACCTCCCTGTGCACGACTGGGTTTAGCTCTCCTTGGGCATGAAGACGTTGAGGAAGAGGAATTCTGCCCCCACACTTTTTCTTTTTCTGCCTGTCTTAGTTTCTTATTTCCTACGGAAGACTTAACAAGGAGAGAGAGCCAATTGGATATGAGTTCCCAGTATCGCGAAGCACCGTATCAGCTTAACAGGGCCCCATGAACCTGGAGAGAACTGTCATTTTCTAAAATGTCTTCATCTGCCAGGCATGGTGGCGCACGCCTGTCATCCCAGCACTCGGGAGGCTGAGACAGGAGGATCGCGGTTAGCGAACAGGCTCAGCTACTTAGTGAGGTCCTCTGCATCTTGGTGAGACCCTGCTTCAAAATAAAGAATAAAAAACAGGTCTGGGGGAGTAGCTCAGAGATGAATGCCCCTGGGTTCCATCTACAGTACTGCAGATAAGTAAATAAATTAAAAAATACACAAATGCATTAATAAATAAAATAAAAATGGCTGGGATATAGCTCGGAGGTATAACAACCCTTGGGTTCAGTCCTAGGATCACGATAAAATAAGTAAAAATAAAATAAACAGATATGATGAGCTAGTCTGGCTGGACACGCTCTTTGGTGCGAAACTCTGGTGCTGCGGCCCAGGGTGATCTTGTTTCTGTGAGGGCCAGCAATGGAGACCTCCGGCAGTCACTCAGACTGGAAATGACAGAGCAGGCGCCCGGCGCCCTGGGGTGCTCTTGACACCCAGCCTGCACCTTCCGTGTTGCCTCCCTGTGTCCTGACATCAGCTCCTAGCTGGCCGAGTTTGGGTGTGTCCGCATCTTATCCCTGGGGTAGCTTGGTGGTCCAGGCACCTCCCGACCTTGACTCCTCGGCAGCTTTCCTGATGGAGGCTGCCGGCTGCTGAGCAGAGGAGGGTGTCCGCTCCCCACCTGGGCCACAGCCACACGCCAGCTTTATTCTATTGCAACCACACTAGGGTTAGCTGTTTCAAAGAAAAGCTAAAGGTGTGCTTTTTTTCTTTCTTAAGCATCCTCTCCCCAACTCTTTGTGCGGTCCTGGCTTCTTGGCTTACCCCTTTTGGTCGTCCGGAGCCCTGAGTGTCCGAGTCCCTGTCGGGGGAAGGCTTGCACGGTGGAGGCTCTTGCCTGTGCGTCCTGTGTCGCGTGCTGGGCCCTCGCTGTCTTCCCTTCTGACTTCTTTTTTTCTCTAATCTGGTGGAGGTGTGGAAGACTGGCACCCGACTCCTAGCTAATTCAGGGAATCTGGGCACAGTGATCTGAACAAAGAGGGCACAGGACAGAATTGTTAAAGATCAAGCAGGGTCACCGCCAGCCGCTGTGACGCTGTGGGCACTGTGGGGCGTTCTAAACACCTTCCTCCCCGCCTAGAGGAGCCGGAGCCCAGGACAATTCCTTCAAGTATTGAAAGGCATGCTGGTTAGTGGGGGCGATAGCTGGTTAGTGGTGGCGATAGCTGGTTAGTGGTGGCGATAGCTGGTTAGTGGTGGCGATAGCTGGCAATTTTCAAGTGAATGCAGCTTGGGGACAGCAGGTAGAGCTTTATAGTAAATCTCAGTGCATGATGGAGGATGAACCTGCTTGACTGTGGTCAGCGGCCACTTTCGGGCCTGACGTAAGGCGGCACCGCACTGGACACTGGGCAGTGTAGGTGGCCGGGCACACTCTTCTCCTGCTTGATGGGTGAGTATCAACCGATGAAGAATAAATCTGAAGCAGCCTCATTTTAATATCTCCCATCCTGTTCCAGTACCGCCTTAATAAAGTTATCTTTTTAATTTTTCTTTTCTAAGCTCCACAATGAAATCAAAGCTGATTTTTTTTTGGGGGGGTGGTACTGGGGATGGAATCCAGGGGTTTTTCTACCTCTGGGCAACACTCCCAGACCTTTTTAATATTTTATTTGGAAACAGAGTCTCACTGAGTAGCTGAGGCTGGCTTCGAACCTGCGTGATCCTCCTGTCTCAGCCTCCCAAGCACGGGGATTACAAGCGTGCGCCACCACGCCCGGCTCAAGCTGAGATTTTTTTAACAACATTGATTTGAGTCCAGCCTTGTTCTGTTATCTCCCAATTGGTTGTGATGCCTTGATAGCTACACAGCTCCCCGGTGGAATCCTGCAGGTCATATTAGGAAGCCTCGCAGGCTGTTGATTGTAAACATTCTCATGGGAGATGTGGCACTGAATGGGAACATATGTACTTGGTACTGAGGTTTGAACTCTGGGCCATTCTCCCTCTGAGCGACAGCCCTTTAAGTATTTTTGGTTTGAAAGGATCTCACTAGGTAGTCAGTAGTCTCCGCTAAGTTGCCAAGTCTGGCCTCCAACCTGTGACCCCTTGTCTCGCAAGCATCGGGGTTACCCGTGGGCATCACCACACCTGCTGCCTCTTTATTGTTGTTTAATTAAAAAGGAACTCGCAGCTGGGTGTGGTGGCACAGCACGCTTGTCATCCCAGCATTTGGGAGGCTGAGACAGGAGGATCTGGGTTCGCAGCCAGCCTCTGCAATTTAGTGAAACCCTGTTTAAAAATAAAAAACAGCCGGGGTGTGGTGGCGCTGTTGTAATCCCAGGGCTTGGGAGGCTGAGACGGGAGGATCGCTCAGGTTCGAAGCCAGCCTCAGCTACTTAGTGAGGCTCTCAGCAACTTAGTGAGACCCTGTTTCCAAATAAAATATAAAATAGGCCTGGGAGTATAGCCCAGAGGTAGAAAGCCCCTGGGTTCTACCCCTAGTACCACCCTCCCCCCTCCAAAAAAAAAGAACAAAAAATAGTTCTGGGTATGTAGCTCCGAGGTAGAATAAGCCCGGGTTACACCCTCAGTGCTGGGGGAAAAATAAAAGGCCGTGGGGGTGCACTGTCTTTGTTCAGTTATAAGTACTGTAAGGGTTCAGTGGTCAGCAGTGGTGGCTGGCAGGGGCTGCCTCCCCCACGCCCCGCAGACAGGGAGAGTGCATTTGGACATCAGATTAATAGTGTTTGTGGCCGAGAAGCCACCCTTGTCTTAGCCACCAGTGCACGCCAGCCCAGAGCATGTTCCTGTGCAGAGTAAACCACAGGTTGTGGAAGAACCTAAAGGAAATGGGGGTGACCTAGTAGTCGGCGAGGCGGGGGTTGGGGGGCTCGGGTGGGGACTGCAGCGTGGCCAGGGAGGGGAGCACCCGGTCTGCAAGATGCTCGTGGCTCGGAGGTGCTTGGGCTTCCCAGCCAGGGAGGCCAGCGGTGTGGGAGCCAGCACTGGAGTTCTAACTCCTGCATTTTCCCACCTTTGTATTTTGAAACTTTGGAGAAAAGGCAGCAGGAAGGAAACAGATTACAGGGAGCGTAATTACAGAAGTACGCAGAGCAGATTTTTTTGGAGTGTAATTAAAAATTAAAAAAATTTAAAAAAAATTTTTTTTTTTTTTTTTTTTTTTTGCAGTACTGGGGATGAAACCCAGGGTATGCTACCTCCAAGTTACACTCCAAGCTCTTTCTTTAAAAAATTCTTTATTTTGAAACAGGGTCTCACTAAGTTGCTGAGGGCCTCACTAAGTACTTGAGGCTGTGCATGGACCACGATCCTCCTGTCTTTAGCCTCCCAAATGCTGGGATTACATGGGTGTGCCACCACGCCCAGCTGAGCCTGTTTTTCTCTTTCCTGAACCAAATGTTAATGAATCTTCTTCCTCTTTGTCCTTGTCTTTATCTTTTGTGGTCCTGGGAATAGAACCCTGCGGCCTTCTACCTCTGAGCCACACCCCCAGCCCTATTTGAGATTTATTTTATCTTTATTTTTTATTTTTTTGTTGCTTTCTGTGGTGCTAGGGATTGAACCCAGGGGCATTCTACCTCAGAGCTACACGCCCCCAGCCCAATTTTTTATTCTTTATTTTGAAACAGGGTCTCACTAAGTTGCAGAGGGCCTCACTAAGTAGCTGAGGCTGGCCAGGAGCCTGGATCCTCCTGTTTCAGCTTCCCAAATGCTGGGATTACAAGCGTGCGCCACTATACCTGGCTTATATTTAATTTTGAAACAAGGTCTCACGAGGTAGCAGAGGGCCTTAATGAATTGCTGAGGCTGGCCTGGAGCCTGAGACCCTCCTGTCTCAACCTCCCAAGTACTGGGACCACAAGCCCGGGCCGGCACAACCAGCTGTTAATGAATCTTCTAATTGCTTCTGCATAGGATTGTGTTTTGTATTCATTCTCCCTCCCCCACGGAGAATTCGAAATTATTTAATAAACTATAGACTTAGGGCCAGTCGATTGTAAAACACATGTCTCTCTCAGGCTACTTTTTGACAAGTTTCAGGTCAGAATGATGGCATATTAAATTATTAGGCCGTTTTATGACTGTGCAGGGAAGATTTACCCTTTGATAAATAAATATTGCTGCAGCCCAATTTAGAACTTGACAAGTGCTGATTTACGGCTTAAATTCTAAGGGTTACTTTATGATGAAGTGGGGGTAGGGGCCCCCCGACTGACGGCACCCTCACCCTCGCCGGTCCGGTACCTTTGAGTCTTCGCCATTAAATCACAGCAACAGGCAGAGCTTCACGGAGGGTTCCTGGGTGGCTGCCAGTGGTTTCTGCCGCTTCAGATCGGTTTTGGGGTCCAGGCCACTTTGTGAGGCTTGGTCCCAACTGTCAAGGCTTGCGAGGCGTTATCAAAAGTGTGGGTGCCCACGGTTCCCTGCGTGCACCTTCTAGAGGATCCTGCTTGCCTGTCCAGGTCGCCTCGGGGGACGGTGGTCCTCCGTGCCGGGGAGCTTGGGGGATGACACTTTCAGAACCTTGTCCAGGGAGGAGCCTGGTGAGTCTCTTGTGTGCTGGAGGTGTGAGCATTCTACCTGGGAATAAAAAGAAACCTGGGGGCCGGGTGTGGTGGTGCACGTGTGTAATCCCAGCACTTGGGAGGCAGAGGAAGGAATGTCGCAGGTTCGCGGCCAGCCTCAGCAATTTAGTGAGACCCTGTTTCAAAATTAAAAATAGGGCCGAGGGTGCATCTCAGAGGTAGAACATCCCTGGCTTCCATCCCCATTACTCCCCTCGCCCAGAAAAACTCTAGAGTTTCTGAATGAACGAGTATGGATGCTTACTGGAACAGAGGACTTTTTTCTTGCTTACTGACTGACTGATTGACTCGCTAGTTCATGCAGGTAATATAAAATTTGCATGTTGCAGAGACTCTAAAGTGAAGTAAATACTCTTTCTGCTCCTGGCGGCCTAGTTTTCCCACCCAGAGGTAACTGCTGTTATTAGCTCTCGGCATCTTTGCAGGGATAATCGACACTTACAAGTGCAGTTCTGAGTAGCCTAGTATTTTTCAATCCCACTGGCACGCTATTTCTGCGCCTTGCTCGTTAAACCCTGCAGTGGACCTTGGAAGTTATCTCATAGAACGGAAAGCGTGTCCGCTTTCTTTTTCATAATTGCCTAGCATTCCATTTTATAAAGTTATAATTTTATTTATTTATTTTTGTGGTACTGTGAGTCCAGAGGCATCCTACCTCCAAGCTATACCCCTAGCTCTATTTAATTGTTTTATTTTAATTAATTAATTTATTTATTTATTTTTTGCGGTACTGTGGATTGAACTCAGAGGTACTCTACAACCGAGATGTATCCCCAGCCCGATTTTTTATTTTGAAATAACATCTCAGTAAGTTGCGGAGGGCCTCATTAAGTAGCTGAGGCTGGATGCGAACCTGCGATCCTCTCGTCTCAGCCTCCCAAATGCTGGAATTAGACATGCACCTCCACGCCCCATATAAACTTGTTAAAGCACTGAGCTTGTTTCCAGCCTCGGGGAGTACCCTTGCGCAGCACCGTTTCGCATGTGCGGGAGGGTGTCTGCAGAAGTTCCTAGGAGTGGACTTGCTGGTAGAACCACACACAGGTTTGAATCACAAGGGTCCTTCGGAGGCAGCCTTAGCCGTTGGTGCCGTCGGTTGGCGGGAGGCCTTGCCAACACAGCAGCCATCATAGCTTTTGATCTTTGCCAATCGGTTGGATAAAAATTGGCGTCTCCGTTTTAATTTGCATTTCTTTTATGGCTGTGTTTGAGCATCTTTTCACAAGTTTGAGGTCCATTTGTACCTTTATTTCTTGTGAGTCACACTCTTGCCTGCCATTGTGTGTGTGTGTGTGTGTGTGTGTGTGTGGTATTGAGGATAGGACCCAGGGGTATTGTACCTCCAAGCTACACCCCCAGCCCTATTTTTTATTCTTTATTTTGAAGTAGGGTCTCACTGAGTTGCAGAGGGCCTCACTAAGTAGTAGCTGAGGCTGTCCACGAACCGTGATCCTCCTGTCTCAGCCTCCCAAGTGCTGGGATTACAAGCATGTGCCACCATGCCTGGCACTTTCTATTTTATTTATTTATTTATTTACTTATTTATTACTGGGGGTGAAACCCAGGGGTTTTCTACCTCTGGGCTATACTCCCAGACCTATTTTATATTTTATTTGGAAACGGTCTCACTAAGTTGCTGAGAGCCTCACTAAGTAGCTGAGGCTGGCTTCGAATCTGTGCGATCCTCCTGTGTCAGCTTCCCAAGCACGGGGATTACAAGCGTGCGCCACCATGCCCGGCGCTCTTTTTATTTTTAATCATGGCTTTGGTCAGGTTTCTCCAGGAGGATCTCTTTCTCCTAAGGATGCTCTTGCTAGAGGAGGGCAGGGTTGCATTTCAGTGTGCCAAGCCCCTGGTGCAGCAGGCCCTGCTGCTCTCCACCTGGGCCTCGGCGCCCCTGTGGCGCCCCTGTCTTCCGAGCCCTTAGTATGCTGTGGCTGGGTGGCCCTGCACATTCAGCCCTGGGGCCTCAGAGGAACCAGCAGAAATACCGGCATCAAGGGGGTTCCCGTTTTGAGAGGGAGGTGGCTAATAGCAGAGGCCTGGGAGCCGCGCTCCTGCCAGAAATCCTCATCCCTCCCCTGCATGTGAGTCTGTAAAAGGGCGGTGGGATTAGCGTTGTTACGAAGTGAGCTGGGGCATGGAAAGTGTGGAGAAGGGTACCTGTGAGTGTTAGTGATGATGATGGCAAGGAAGAAGATGGTGGTGGCGATGATGAGGATGATGGTGGGGGTGATGAAGACGGTAGTGATGCTGACGGTGATGGCGATGATGATGGTGGTGGTGATATAGTGGTGATAGAAATGAACATGATGGTGATGCTGATGGTGATGGCGATGATGATGGTGGTGGTGAGATGATGATGGGGGTAATGGTGAAGATAGTGATGATGAAGGTGATGGTGATGAAGGCGGTGGTGATGCTAGTGATGGTAGTGATGGTGGTGATGAAGGTGATGATGATGATGGTGTGGTGGTGGTGGTGATGAAGATGATGGTGAGGGTGATGATGAAAGTGAAGATGGTGATGAAGATGATGAGGATGGTGATGAAGATGGTGATGGAGGTGAAGATGATGGTGGGGTGATGATGGTGGTGATGATGACGGGGATGATGACAGTGATGGTGAGGGTGATGAAGGTGATGGTGGGATGATGAATAAGTTGTAATAGTGCTGATGGTAATGTAAAAAATGGTGGGGGTCATATCACCCAGTTATATCACTCCTGGGTATCTTTCCAAAGGAATTGAAGTTAGAATATTAACGTGATAAGTGGATATCCATGTTTATAGCAGCACAAGTCACAATAGCCAGATTATGGAACCAACTTAGGTATATATCAACAGATGAATGGATTATAAAATATATAATATATACATATGTTATCTACTTTATATTATATACTTATATTTGTGTGTATATATATGACAGTTTTGTATACACACAAAAAATGGAATTTTACTCAGCCATATGTAGAAAATAATTATGTCATTTTCAGAGAAATGGATGAAAGCAGAGACTGTTATTCTAAGTGAGATTAGCCAGTCTCAGGAAGCGAAAGGTTGTATGTTTTCTGTGTTGTGTGTGGTACTGGGGATGGAGCCCAGGGGCATCTACCTCTGAGCTCCACTCCCAGCCCTATTTTATATTTTTATTTTGAATCAGGGTCTCGCTAGGTTGATGAGAATCTCAGTGTTTGTTTAGGCTGTTCTCGAACCTCTGGTCCTCCGGTCTCAGCCTGCCACGTATGGGGATTCTGGCCGTGTGCCACCATGCCTGGCTTGTATGTTTGCTCTCCTCTGTGGAAGGTAGAGAGAGATTGGGAAACAAATTGGACTTCAGATAACAAAGGAAAGATTTCAGTAAAATAGCGGAAGGAGATTAAGGGGGGACGTTGTGGGAGGGGAGACTTGCTGATGGAAACAGTTTGAATAATGCCATGTACCTAGATGGAGTCACGAATGCGTACAGGGAGGGCGTGGGCCGAGGGACGCACTCCAGGTGCTGTGTGCGGATATTCCTATCACTGCGAGCCTCATTATGATGCATAATTAGAGCGCACCCATAAAAGTGTACTAGAACTTTTTAGAAAAGGTGTTGGCATTGAAGGCGATGGCCCCTCTGCAGTCCTTGGACACCCTGTGCAGGCATCTGGACTCAGGGGAGTCCCTGCAGTGCCCCCGAGTTGCTGCGTGTTCACAGGCCCCTTCTGGTGTCTCAGGTGAGCTTTGCTTCCCCAACAAGGTGCTGGAGCTGGGGCTGGGCCATCCGAGGCCTTGGCCCCCATCCCTGCCTGCCCACCGGCACCCCCTCTCTGAGGGAGGCTCGCCCCGCCTCCCTGATATCAGCCTCCTCTTACTCTATGCGTAGGACCCAGGCCTGGCCTGGGCCGGGGGCACCCTGCTTCTTTTTACTTTTGTCTTTTCACTTGGTGTAGAGGTTCACACTCTCAGAGATTTCGTGGGTCAGGAAATGGCTAGGAATCACTGGGTCCCCAGCCCGGGTTGGTGGCGCGATTGGAGCGCTTCGCCCAGTGGTCGTTTTAAGAAGCCGCAAGATAGATGGAAGCCTGAGGGTGCAGGAACCCGGTCTCCAGGACTGATCGCAGCATGACCCCAGCCGCCAGGCCCTCCCGGTCTGCTGGGAGACACAGTGTCTGCTAAGGGAGCCCCCTTGGAGTGGAGAGAGGAGCCCTGCGCAGGCAGCCCGATGGAGGAGACTGGGGTCTTGCTTTCTGACCCAGTTTAATGATGTGTGACAGACAGGACAGGATGGAGCAGGGCTTCTGTTTTGTTTGTTTTGTGATCAAATCCAGGGCCTTGCACATGCTAGGCAAGGGCTGTACCGCTGAGCTAGCGCCTCGGCCTGGTGCGGTTCTCACATACAGTTTCCTCCCTCCCAGGAGGGAGGCAGGCAGGTGAGAGGCTGCGGCAGCCCGGCAGCTGCAGGGTGAGCGGCGTCCTGCTGGTCTGGCCGCGGCCGTGCCTCACCCTGGCGGCTGTGGTGGCTGTTCACCCTCTGCAGACGAGGTTGCAGACACAGCTGGGCCCCGGACTGGCCCTTTCTCCCTAGAGAGCTGTTCCTTGGGGGTGGGGCAGACAGTGGGAGAATAGTTGAGGGCTTCCAAAACTTTTAGACCTTTGGGGACACTCGGTGTCTTGGCCAGAAAAATAAGAATTTTTTAGAAAAGACATTAGATATCATTTAGTCTGATTTTCCTATTTCACAGAAGAGAATGTGTTGGCGCAGAGAAGGCAAGTGTTCTTCCCAGCCTCATACAGGACTTAGCGGCTTTCCTGAGCTCAGGGCCTAGCTCCTGAATCCGGTCCTCTCACAGAGGCACCCAGTACAGGCCACCTGGTTATAAGAGTGGTCAGAAGCCGGGCATGGTGGTACACTCTTGTAATCCCAGTACTTGGGAGGCTGGGACAAGAGGATCCTGGGTTCGTGGCCAGCCTCTGCCATGTAGTGAGACCCTGTTTCAAAACACAAAATAGGGCTGGGGTGTAGTTTGGAAGTAGAAGGTCCTGAGTTCCATCCTTAGTAACACACACACACACACACACACACACACACACACGTGAGGATAGTTGGGAGGGAGGAGAGATAAACACAGATTGCACCAAAGGTGTGGAGGCAGCTGGCGTTAGGGTGATTTGGTGAGTCTGCTTTGTAGAATAAAGGACACAGGACACGATACAACCAGACCCCTTCCCCCTGTGTGATCTTTGCCTGGAGCTGAATTAACTAGAGTGAGGCTTCACTCTTCTTAGTAAGTGATGCTCAGAAACACCGCCGCTGGAGCGCCCTGGCTGGTGGGCGAATGACGGGCCAGGATCGCAGGTGGGGGATGGCTGCCGGGGCCTGAGGAATCCTCACTGTATTTGCACAAACAGACTGTGTTTATGGAGGGACAGAAGCCAAGTCCAAGGAGAGCTGAGCTGAGGGTCGGGGGAGGATCGCGCAGGCTGGTGTCACACACCCGCGGTGGACGGGGTTTCTGTGAAGTCGGAGGTCGGGAGGGGAAGCTGGGCCTTCCGGGTGCTGGTCTTGCCCCCTTTGCGGGTGGCCATGGCCAGGGACTTCCTCTCTCAGCTTCCTCATTAGTGGAGGCTGGGGTTCAGAGCTCTTGGGGTTCCTGCAGACTGACGGGGGGTCCTTGTCCCAAGCGGACAAGAGCCAGGGACCTGGGTCGCTGCCGTCGCCTGGGTGCAGCATCCCCGCAGGTGTCTGCATGGGAGGCTCACTGCTGCCTTTGGACTGAATGTCAAGGTTTCGGTGAAACTTCCCTGATACGCTGGAGATAAAGGTGACAGTTAAGAAAAAAGACAGAAAAGTTAAAAGTTTAATCCTCTGTCAGCTCCAGCTACTTTTTTTTTTTTTTTTTTTGCAGTACTGGGGTCGGAACCCAGGGGCATTCTACCTCTGAGCTATATCCCCAGCCCTATATCTATCTCCCTTTCTTCCTTTCTCTCTCTTTCTTTCTTTCTTTCTTTCTTTCTTTCTTTCTTTCTTTCTTTCCTTCTTTCTTTGAGCTGGGGTTGAACCCAGGGGCATTCTACCTCTGAACTACACCCCCTGCCCTATTTTTTATTCTTTATTTTGAAACAGAATCTCACTAAGTTACAGAGGGCCTCACTAAGTAGCTGAGGCTGTCCGAGAACTGCGATCCTCCTGTCTCAGTCTCCCGAGTGCTGGGATGACAAGCGCACGCCACCACGCCCAGCTTTAGTTAATGTTTTTTTTCCTTCTTTCTTTCTTTCTTCTTCTTGGTCTTAGCCTGTAAGCCATCACAAGATCAAACGAGTTTCGATGTGAGTGCCCTCACTTTACAGCCCGAGTCCCCTCTGTTTTATGAGATCGACTTCCAGCCTGCCTGGCTGTTGCAGGGATCCCTATCAGCCGACGTGACGCTCCGCACTGGCTACTGAAGATGGGCTGCAGCTCCTCTGAGACCTGGTCCCCTCCCCGTGCACCTGTTTCTCTGAGGGCCGGCTCATTGCCACTGCCGGCAGGCCCAGGAGCTCTGGGAATCGTGTCCAGTTTTCCCTCATCCCCCTCCCTGCCCTTTGCTCAGAACCAGTTTCATAATTTGCAGGGCCCAGGGCACATGAAGTTGGGGCCCCTCGTCTAAAAATGATTAAAACTTTTATTTATTTATTTATTTATTTATTTATTTATTTATTGCGGTACTGGGGATGGAGCCCAGGGGCATTCTACCTCCGAGCTACACCTCCAGCCCTATTTTTTATTCTTTATTTTGAAACAGGGTCTCACTGAGTTGCAGAGGGCCTCACTAAGTAGCTGAGGCTGTCTTTGAACCGGTGATCCTCCTGTCTCAGTCTCCCAGATGCTGGGATTACCAGTGTGCCCCACTGCTTGTAATCCCAGCTCAGAACTGCCCGGCTCAGAATTGATTCTCTTGCTCTTGTCTTGGCTTGTGTGACCTGGAGCTGCTGTGCTTGCAGTCACCGACTGGGCAGGCAGGGTTTGGACATTGTACCTGCATCCTGTTGCCTCGAGGATCCCTGGGAAATTATTTTTGGGTGCATCAATGATGTGTTTTGCTCCTTAAGAAGTTTCCTGATGGATAAACCAAGCGTGATCTAGCCATACAATTGGATGTTATTTAGCTATAAAAGGGGATTCGGAGCTGGCTTGGTGGTGCACGCCTGTAATCCCCGTACATGGGGAGAGTGAGACAGGAGCCTCGCAGCCAGGTTCACGGACAGCCTCGGCAGTTTAGCAAGACTCTTGTAATCTAGCAAGATCCTGTTTCAAAATAAAAAAATTAAAAAGAGCTGGTGGTGCAGCTCAGAGGTAGAGTGCCCCCCACACCCAGAGGGAATTTGGTTCTGATGCGTACTGTGAAATGGGCAAAACTTGAAAATAAGTGAGCCGGGCGTGGTGGCGCACGCTTGTAATCCCCGCGCTTGGGAGGCAGAGACAGGAGGATCGCGCAGGTTCGAAGCCAGCCACGCGCGCTGGCTTAGGAGACCCTGTTTCCAAATAGAAATGTAAAAATAGGTCTGGGAGTGCAGCCCGGAGGTAGAAGGGCTTCCAGGAACCCCAGTACCACCACCAAAAAAAAAAAAAAAGAAAATAAGTGAGAGGTCAGACACATACCCACATGCTGCTGATTCCATTGATATGAGGTGGCTAAAATGCACAGGCCCCAGACACAGCCCGCGGTCGCTGGGGACCGGGGAATGCCTGCTAAGGCTCTGGTGTTCTTCGGGGTGGTGAAAATGTTCTGAAATTTAGTGGTGTGTGATTTTGTTTCACCAGCTGAATATGCTAGACGTCAGTGAATTGTGTATTTTCTTTTTCTTTTCTTTTCTTTTTTTTTGTGTTACTGGGGGTGGAACCCATGGGCTTTTCTACCTCAAGGCTATACTGCCAGACCTATTTTATACTTTATTTGGAAACAGGGTCTTGCTAAGTTGCTGAGAGCCTCACTAAGTAGCTGAGGCTGGCTTCGAACCTGCATGTTCCTCCTGTCTCAGCCTCCCAGGCGTGTGTATTTATTTTCAAAGATCAGTTTTAGCTGGGTGTAGAGTTGCATGCCTGTAATCCCAGTACTTGGGAGGCTGAAAACAGGAGGATCACAGGTTCAATTTAGCAAGACCCTGTTTCAAAATAAAAAATAAGTGCTGTGGGTAGTAGTTCAAAGGTAGAGCATCCCTGGGTTCAATTCCCAGCACACACACACAAAAAGATGAGTATTATGGAATGTGAATTGCATCTCTACTTTTTAGAAACCAGCTGGAAGCCGGGCGTGGTGGCGCAGGCTTGTAATCCCAGCATTTGGGAGGTTGAGACAGGAAGATCACGGTTCAAGGACAGCATCAGCTACTTAGTGAGGCCCTCTACAACTTAGTGAGACCCTGTTTCCAAATAAAGAATAAAAAATAGGGCTGGGGTGTAGCTAGGAGGTAGAATGTCCCTGGGCTTCATCCTCAGCACTGCAATAAATAAATAAATAAATAAATAAATAAATAAATAAAAGAAAATAGCTGGGAAAAAAAGAAGTCGGCTGTGCTCCACCCTAGTGCAGGCCATTGGTGGACGCAGGAGCAGGTTTTTTCCTTGCTGGAGTCTCCCTCTGCTCCCCACTCCCCTGCCAGCAGCCTGAGCCCCAGGGCCCTTGGAAGTCTCAGGCTAAGCCTCTCCCAGGCATTGCACATCAGCTTATAAAAGAAGGCTTTTGGGCGAGAGAAATGAGCATTTAATTTTAGAATGCGGCTGAAGAGCAGGCGTGCGTGGGAAGCTCTCCACGCTTCTCAGGGTGGCGGTGTTGGCGGCCTGGGGGCTCGGGGTGGTCAGACCCCCTTCCACATGCACATCGGGCGAGGCATCCCCTTTGGCCCGCCCTGGCGCAGACACTCTGCCTGCAAGGGTTTCCAGTGAAGGGTGTTTTGACCTTGGGGGCCTTATTCCTGCTCTGCAGAGTGTATCTGGGTCCTGCAGGCAGTGGTCCCGACTTGGGGAACCGCCTGGCCTTTGTCCCCTCACAGCTGCACCCTCCCGGTGCTCACCCAGGCCCCCTGCGCGCCTCCCTCCTTCCTGGGATGGGGCCCCTCCTTCCAGACCCAGCTCCGTGCAGGCGTGCTCTGCTGTGACGGAGGCCCTGCTTGTCACACTGAGCCGCCCTCTCCTGTGCTTGTGAGCCCTTCATCCTGATATCATTTTTTTTTTTTTTCGTTACTGGGGATGGAACCCAGGAGCATTCTATCTCTGAGTTACACCCCCAGCCCTATTTTTGATTCTTTATTTGGAAATAGGGTCTCACTGAGTTGCGAAGGGCGTAAGTAGCTGAGGCTGTCCAATTACCGCCATCCTCCTGTCTCAGCCTCCCGAATGCTGGGATTTCGAGCGTGGCCACCACGGCCGGCTGGTCGTCCTGAGCTGTCACTGTGACAGACCTGGGGCTGAGATGAATTTGGCCTCTGCCCAGTCACGCAGCTGAGGAAGGGGCAGAGATGGACTGGGACCAGCTCCACGCAACCCGCCACCGTTCGCCCCTCTGGGCGGCCAGCTTGAGGTGGCTTCTGCTTCCTCTGCTCTTGACACTCCTGAACCCGCTGCTTGAGATCCAGCTCGGGTTCCACTTCCTCCCTGAGCCTGTCCAGCTAGTCACCCCTCCCATGTCTCTCCGTTGGTGGCAGGGGCCTCTGCTGTTTCTCCTTGAATGCCATGAGGCTGTTCTGGTGGCGGCCGTGTCTAGAGTCCCCATGGGATGCCAGCGTCTTAAGTGCAGATCTCGGTCTGATTTTTTTTTTTTTTTTTGCCGGTCTGGGGATGGAACCCAGGGCATTCTACCTCCAAGATACACCCCTCAGCCTTATTATTTTATTTATTTATTTATTTTTTTTTGCGGGTCTGGGGATGGAACCCAGGGGCATTCGGCCTCTGAGCTACATCCCCTGCCCTATTTTTTTTTTTTTTAATTATTCTTTATTTTGAAACTGGGTCTCACTGAGTTGCAGAGGGCCTCACTAAGTAGCTGAGGCTGTCCACGAACCGCGATCCTCCGGGTCTCAGCCTCCGGAATGCTGGGATTACAAGGGTGCGCCACCATGCCCAGCTAGCCCTATTTTTAATTCTTTATTTTGAAACAAGGTCTCACGGACCCTACAAAGGGCCTCACTAAGTAATCGAGGCTGGTGCAAACTCACATCCTCCCGTCTCAGCCTCTTTGAACTCTCTGCTCATTCAAAAGATGCAGGTGACGCTGGGTGTGGTGCGCACACTTGTAATCCTAGTCATTGGGAGGCTGAGACTGGAGACTCATAGGTTTAAGGACAGCCTCAACAAGAAGCAATACTCTCATCCATTTAGTGAGACCTTGTTTCAAAATAAAAATAAACACTTGTTATCCCAGCTCTTGGGAGGCTGAGACAGGAGAATCATGGTTCGTAGCCAGCCTTGGCTACTTAGTGAGGCCTCTGCAACTCAGCGAGGCCTTGCTTCACTTGGTAGAGTAGCTGCCGACCACGCATGAAGCCCAGGTTCGAGCCCCCCCGCACTCAAAAAAAAAAAAAAAAAAAAAAGGCAAGAAACAGAACAACAAACACCCGAGGGCCTCGCAGGGCCTCGCAGGGCCTCGCAGGGCCAGGGGTCGGTCTGGGTCGAGATTCCTCCCACTCTTAGGGAGGGCCTGTCCCCAGCCACTTAGGAGGAGGACTTCCTTTGCCCCGGGGGACCCCAGCCTGCCTCTTAGGGTGCTGCTTACTCTCATTTCTTTTTTCTCTATTCCTATTTTTCCACCCACCCCTGTTGGCCCACATCCTCCTGCCGCTGCTAGGGAGGCGGAGCGAGGAAAGGCCGAGGGTTTCTGCCCCTGTGGGCTTGGTTGTCCACGGCCTCCGGGATCGCCTGCTCTGCTCTGCTGCGGACAGGCTGGCAGGCGCCGAGGATGTCCGCGTGCCTCAGGCTTCCCTGGCCACCTCGCTCGCCCTCTGACCTCCCAGCCTTGAGCTTGCAGCTCTGTCATTTTTTCTGAAACCCTCCCCAGCCCCTCTTCTTTGTCTCCTGAGACTCAGTTAGGGAGCCTTGGGGACTGGCGAGTCCCACGGCAGACTCCCTCTCAGTTTCTGGGCTCCTGACCTACAAGTTGTACAAGGCCGTTAGTTGGCTTGTGTAGCTGTTGATCCAGAGCGGCCACTTGAGAGTGGACACTGGGAACAGAGGCAGGGCGCTGGCCGGGGGTCGCGGGGCACCAGCCTGCGCTAGGACATCTCTTCCCACATCCGTTCTCGTGGACCCATCCAACATGGCTCGGGGTGGCTGGAGGTCAGAGGTGAGTTCAGGCTCCAGAAGTTCCTGACTGGAGAAAGCTTCCTCGTGTGTGTACATGTGCGCACATGCGTGTGCCTGTATTTATGTACATGTGTGAGCATACATGTAGATGGATGTGCATGTTTATACATGCGTTTGTGTACACATGTGTGTGTACTGGGGATTAGACTCAGGGCTGTTCTACCTCTGAGCTATACTCCCAGCCCTTTTTAGTTTTTACTTAGAAATAGGGTCTCACTAAGTTGCTGAGGCTGCCTTTGAACTTGTGATTCTCCTGTCTCAGCCTCCCAAATCCTGGGATTACAGGTGTGCTTTAAAGATTCTAACAACTTGGAATACCGAACCCTTAGCAGAACCGCAGCCTCAGACTAGGAGTTGTGGATGTCAGAGTGGGTTCTGGTTTTGCTTCTGACCGGCTCTGCAATCTCAGACTGCTCCTGAATTTTTTATTTTTACTTCGTTTCTTTATTTGCCATGCGGGGGACCAAACCCAGGGCTGGGCATGCACGTTACATAAGTGCTCTCGACCTCTGAGCCATGGTCCCAGCTCTACCTAATTTTTCCTTATCTGTAGATCAGTGGTTCACAGCCCTTGATGCACATTAAAATCGCTGGGAACGACTCCAAAAACAAAGAGCCTGAAGCAAGAGCCCCACGGCAGACCAAATGTATAAGAACTTCTGGGGTTGGAGCCTGGGAGTTCAAATCAAAACAACACGACGCGGCCGAAGCTGCCAAACCCCTGGCCTTGGAGCCTCCTACCACTTATTTTAACCTACTTTATTTGGGCCTCTCAGTAGCTCACGCAACTCTATGTATTATATTATGTAATTATCTTCCTTTTAAATACCATGCACAAATATTGTAAACCTCTTACATACCCGGAAGTCTTATTTTTAAATAAACAACTCCCTATAATTCGCATCAGGCTCCTGATCTAACGCCAATATTCTGCGCCAAGAAGTCAGAATCGTAGATGCAGGAAAACATCACATAATTTCGGACCCACTTGAAAGCATAGACTTATCTTTAGTTTCTTGCTGCCTCGTTTTGCAAAAGCTACTTAACCGACGGGAGGCCTGGGGCCATCTCTGCCGGTAGAGAAAACCCCGAACGTTCAGGGCGAAGACATTACTGGAAGTGTTTTTGCTAGAAGAATTGTGTATACCGTAAGTTCCCTATGAGGAGGTCCGGCCTGCGAGGCTTCTCGGATCTCAATTCTGCGTGGAGTGGGAGGTGTTTAAAGAGCTGCGGTGCTGTTTTATCTTTATCATTGAACTTGTGAGTTTTGTTTCTTCCTAAATGAGTCATTTTTTTTTAAAGGAACCTCAGCTGGGAGGGAGGGAGGGAGGAAACCACTGCAGGAGAGAGGTGCTAGCGGGCGGCGGGTGATGGGGGCTGTGTAGTAACCCGTTCAAGTCGCTCAGTTTGCAGGGAGTTGTGCAGGAGGGGTGAAGCCAGGCCCCCCAGCTTTTTTTTTTTTTTTTTTTTTTGGTGGTACTGGGGTTCCTGGAAGCCCTTCTGCCTCTGGGCTACACTCCCAGACCTATTTTATATTTTTGAAACAGGGTCTCTTAAACCAGCGCGGCTGGCTACGAACCTGCGCGATCCTCCCAAGCGCGGGGATTACAAGCGTGCGCCACCACGCCCAGCGCCCCCCCGGCTTTGCTGGGGCTGCCTCAAAGACAGTGGAGGGATGGCATTGATACTGCTTATTAATTATGGAGTATTAACAGATATACCTCCTCCAAGCCTGACGTCTAGGAGCTGGCTCCACCCATGGGTGCAGGAGATGGTGGAGCGAGGGCTCCTTTTCCCTGTAGTTGGGGAAGGCGGGATATGGATTCGTGTTCCTATTTTACTCCACGTGGAAATAAAGCTGCGGATGTTCCGGAGCCTGCCTGTGCGTGAACAATACAAACTAACATATCTCTTCTGAAGTGGGGTTTCAGAGGGGAAGCGAATGCAGCCGCCAGGGGAAGCCAGTGGCCAGTGGAAACGGCACTTCCCCTTTCTGTGCCGAGATCTCCCTGCCGCACACCTAAGTCACTGGCCCTGATGGTCCATGGTGCGCACCGTCCCTGCTGCCTGGAGGGGTGGGAGAGACAGAGGAGACAGAGCTTGGCCCAGGATGCAGAGTTGCACAAGGCCTGGCCTGCGTCCAGGTGCCTGGGCCCCAGATCCAGGAGAGCGGGGCCCGGGTCCGAGGCCGAAGCATCATTTTCAAACCTGGACATCCACTGAGCTCTAGGGCTTTTCTCCTGCTGGCCTTGGGCTTGCTGGCTTGTTCTTTTGCTGACTTCATTTCATTTATTTATTTAGTGGTACTGGGGGTAGAACTCAGGGGCTTTCTATCTTCAGGCTATACTCCCAGGCCTATTTTTTATTCCTTATTTTGAAACAGGGTCTCACTGAGTTGTAAAGGGCCTCACTAAGTATCTGAGGTTGGCCGCGAACCGCGATCCTTCTGTCTCAGCCTCCCGAATGCTGGGATGACAAGCGTGCGCCCCCACGCCCGGCTGTTTTCCCGTTTTTTAAATTCAGGGTCACCATTCTCCCCGTGTTTGGGACTTGATGGCCCTCGAGTACTTTGCCAGCCCTCTCCTCTCCCAGCTGCCTTCCTCTCACGGCTCCAGGAAGCCCAGGACTGGTGGGTGGTGGTCCACAAGGACAGAGGTGGAGTTGGACGAATCTGACTTCCAGGCCTGGCTGTCTTCTCTCTCCCTGCTTCTGAGCGTGCGTGGCCACTTCTGGTCCTCCATGCCGCTGCCCTCAGGTAGATTGCTCCCCTGGCAGGCTGTCCCTGGAAGAAGGAAGAAGACAGTCTGTCCACACGTAGTGACACAGGTCTGTAATCCTAATTCTTGGGAGGCTGAGACAGGAGGATTACAGGTTTGAGGTCAGTGTACAGTAACTTAGGGACACCCTCAGCAACCCATCCAGACCCTGTTTCAAAAGAAAAAATAAAATAGGGCTGAGCTAAGCATGGTGGTGCGTGCCTGTAATCCCAGTACTTGGGAGACTGAGACAAGAGGATCGCGGGTTCAAAACCAGCCTCAGCAGTTTAGTGAGACCTCAGCAATTTAGCGAGACCCTGTCTCCAAATAAATAAGTAAAAAATAGGGCTGGAGGTGTAGGTTGGAGGTAGAATGCCCCTGAGTCCAGTCCTCAATACCAAAAAATGGGTGGGACCTGGGCATGGTGGTGCAGGCTTGTCATCCCAGCATTCGGGAAGCTGAGACAGGAGGATCGCGGTTTGCAGCCAGCCTCAGCTACTTAGTGAGGTCCTTTGCAATTCAGTGAGACCCTGTTTCAAATAAAGAATAAAAAATAGGGCTGGGGGTGCAGCTCAGAGGTAGAATGCCCCTGGGTTCCATCCCTAGAACCGCAAAAAAGGGGGTGAGGTGGATGAGGCTGCGGGGGACCGTGTGCTAGGAAGCCAGATTGAGGTAGGACCCGCAGTCCGTCGTGAAGGGTCCCGAGGGGTGGTGTGGACTTTGGAGTCTTTCTGTTTTTGGAGCCTCTGGAGCCAGGTGATTGCGTCGGATGGGGACCCGCAGTCCGTCTGGGTACGCGTACCGTAAAGGGAAGCACTGGAGGGTGAGGAAGGGGACGTTGGGAACTGGTTTCCACGCCCATCGCATTCTGCCTCACGATGGGGTGGGCACTGTCCACCATCACACACTTCTACCTAAAATATATGGACAACAGGGAGGGGACAGGCGGGGCTTGGACCAGCGTGGTACCGTGAGCGTGCCGAGAAGCCTGAGAATTTAGAGGTGGCTCGAGCTGAAGCTGACGTCATTTTGTTGTTGCTGCTGGATTTTTGTTTTGTTTTATTTTGGGGTACTGGGATTAAACTCAGGGACATTCTTCCTCCATGCTACATCCCAAGCCTTATTTCTTTTATTTTTATTATTTATTTGTTTGTTTGTTTGATTGTTTGTTTGTTTGTTTTGCAGTACTGGGGATGGAACCCAGGGGCATTCTACCTCTGAGCTATATGCCCTGCCCTATTTTTTTTTTTTTCCTTATTTTGAAACAGGGTCTCACTGAGTTGCGGAGGGCCTCACTAAATAGCTGAGGCTGTTCACGAACAGCGATCCTCCTGTCTCAGCCTCCCAAATGCTGGGATTACAAGTGTGCACCACTATGTCCGGCTTTATATTTTATATTTTATTTATTTATTTTTTTTGCGGTACTGTGGTTGGAACCGAGGGGCATTCTACCTCTGAGCTACATCCCCAGCCCTAGTTTTTATTCTTTATTTTGAAACAGGGTTTCACTAAGTTGCAGAGTCCCTCACTAAGTAGCTAAGGCTGGCTGTGAACCATGATCCTCCTGTCTCAGCCTCCCAAGTACTGGGATTACAAGTGTGTGCCACTATGCTGGCTTTATTTTTAATTATTTTATTTTATTTATTTATTTTGCGGTACTGGGGATGGATCCACACCTCCAGCCCTATTTTTATTTCTTTATTTTGAAACAGGGCCTCACTAAGTAGTATCTGAGTCTGTCCCTGAACTCAGATCCTCCTGTCTCAGCCTTCCAGATGCTGGGATTACAAGGTGTGCCACCATGCCCAGCTTTTATTTTTTATTTTGAAACAGTCTTGCTAGGTCGCTGAGGTTAACCTCGAACCTGCGTTCTTTCTGGTTTTAACAGGGATTACAGGCGTGCGCCACCACGTCCTCCGCTAAAGCAGACATATTTGCTGGTGGGTTAGGGGTGGGGTGAGGGGGGACGAGGGAGCCCTGATGACTTGGGTTTAGGGCCTGTGTAACTAAAATAAAGAAAGGGCTTGTGTGATTTTCCCCGCTGCATCCTCTTTCCCGTGGGCCTGTCTCCCTGGTCGGCACATCAGCTGTGGGTTTCTTCAGGGCTGCGGCCCTGGTCTCCTCGCCTGTCCCCGAGGGTCCTTCTTGTCCCCACGTTGAAGCCTAAGGTCTTGACTGTGCTCTTGGGTTGTTTACAGGCCCCGGCTCTGGAGGATGCTGAAGGAGGAAGACCCCGCGGCGGGGCGGCCCTGAGGAAGCGCTCCTGCTCCACAAACAGGTACAGCTCTGAGATCCTCCGCGTCAGAACCTCCAGTGTCAAAGCTCATAAGATCATTTCTTTGACCCCTGTGGTGTGGAAAATGCCCCAGCAGGGGCGGCGGGGTGCTCTGGGCCGAGCTTCCGTGGATTCTGGCACACTTCCTCTGGGAAATGATCAGTGTACCCATGGAAGGTTTCCCGCGTCGTCTGGCCTGGGCTGAGGGGTCCTGCCTTGTCTCTGTATAGTTTTGTAAATGGTACAGGGCTCACAGGACCTTCATGAAGCCCTAGGAAGGTCGAGAAGGAATTAAAAGTGGCCAGGGTGGATCTCCGGAAAATTAAAGCATAGAAGCCCACTGTCAGATGCTGGGCAGGACATTCTCGAGCGTCGCTCTGGCCTGGTGAGTGCTTCCTGGCTGAGTTTGCCCGTCTAGAAAGTGGGCACGCAGCTGTGGCTTCTGTGTTCCACACCAAAGCGCTTGGAAGGGTCAGCAGGTCTGCGTGTGGACGGTTTAATTACAGGCACGGACCCTGCCCTAGCGGAGGACATTCTGGGCGACGGCGGGCAAGGCCGCTGAGGGTCCCACTGACCTTGTGTGTGGCACATGCCGCCTCTCCTGCGTGAGACTCGGAGGTGACGGCTCTGGTTTCTTTTGGACCATGTCTGATCTTGATTTAACTTTAAGCCGTTGTGTCCTGGGGTTTCCTCAGATGAAGAGAGTCGGGAGCGTGGTGGTGCAGGCCTGTAATCCCGGCACTTGGGAGGCTAAAGCCGGAGGACCCCGGATTCCAAGCCAGCCTCAGCAACTTAGGAAGACCCTATTTAATAAACAAACTTAACAAACATATAGAAAAAGGGGCTCTCCCATGGCAGGGGGGTTGTTTGCCAGGGTAGGAGAAGCCAGGGCTGCAGGCTGAAGCCCCAGGAGCCGTGTCTAGGCTTCCAGGGAGAGGAAGACGGTTACCAAAATGGGAGAGAAATTGAGGTGCAGTGGCTCCAGCCGCTACTTGGGAGGATGGGGCAAGAGGACCACAAGTTCAGAGACAACCTCAGTACGTAGTGAAGCTCTCATCATTCTAGCGTGGCCCTATTTTTGTTTTTTTTCCCTGCAGTACTGGGGATGGAACCCAGGGGCATTCTACCTCCGAGCTCCACCCCCTGCCCTATTTTTTTTTTTTTAATTCTTTATTTTGAAACAGGTTCTCACTGAGTTGCAAAGGGCCTCACTAAGTAGGGGAGGCTGTCCATGAACCGTGATCCTCCCAACTCAGCCTCCCAAATGCTGGGATTACAAGTGTGTGCCACCATGCCCGGCGAGACCCTATTTCAAAATAATAGGATAAAATAGGGCTGAGGATTTAGCTAGAAGGTAGAATGCCCCTGGGTCAAGTCCCAGTAAAACACACACACACACACACACACACACACTGCACCAAGGTGGGCTCTGGTAGAGGGACGCAGTCATCCTTTGGCGATATGGCCGGGGCAGAGCCAGGAGCGTGAACCTCACGCTGAACTCCCCTCTTGTGTACACGGTGTGTACACGGCTCCTAAGGATTCGCCTCCTGTTGGGCAGGGAGCCCAGTGGCTGCGGCCCCGAGGAGCCTGGATCTGCCAGGACCCGGGGATGTGGGGCCCTTGGGATGTTTCTACAAGAAAGGTTTTGTGTTTGGAGTGAGACATGGCGTTATTAGGTCAGCTACACAGTGGGCTGCTGGGGCCGCGCCCTTCTTTCTCTTTGCTGGGAAGATCCAGGCAAGTCGAGTGACTGCCCAAGGCCCCTCATTCTTCCACTGAAGTTTCTTGAAAGCCTCCTGCATTCTCTTGGGGAGCAGCAGTCAGGACTTTAGAAACAGCAGAAAGCAACGTGTGACCGAAGGCCGGAGAAGGCTGTGGGCCGCGCGCATCTCTCGCGTCCTGGCTCTTAGACCAAGGCCCGCAGCCGGGGTTTAGAGCCGCAGCGCTCCGCACGGTTGTGGGGGTTGATCCAGGTCTGGCGGGGGCTCTCTCCCATTGCAGACGGCCAGCTTCTTTCTGTGCCAACTTGTGGCAGGAGGGACCCGGGACCTCTCTCAGGCCTCTTAAATAAGGACAGGAATCCTAACATTTAATAATTAACGCTCAGGGCTTCAGAGCTAAAGCTGTCAGCGTGGGGGCGGGTAGGGTCTCAACTTATGAGTCTGGGGAGGACACAAACAGTCAGACTGGGCGCTCTCATTTTCCGTTGATGGCTTGCATTGTTTGGGGCATTGAGTGACAGAAAGGATCTACAGCAACACAGGGAATTAAGTAGCTCATGACCACGCTGCGCTGCAGTGGGTGGGCTGCAGGGACAGAGTGAACCAGCAGCTCCCCACTTGCCTTCCCTGGCTCAGTTCATCCTTGGCTGGCGTCCGCACTGCGCCCTGGGGGGGCAGGTACACAGAGGACCAGTAGGGCGGAGGGAGGGTGGGAAGGATATGAGAACGGCAGCCAGCAGTCCATCCTACCGGAGCATCCATAGCAACTGGGTCAAACCTTACTAATTTGGACTTGTGGGGGGCAATACTGAAATCCAGTCTTTACTAGTAAATGTCTGAATCTTAAAGTGTCTCAGTGCAGTATAGTTTAGGGTAGACTCTTCTCAGGATCTCCAGTTGGGAACAATTAGCACCTCTTTTTAATTGCTTTTTTTTTTTTTTTTTTTGCAGTGCTAGACATTCTACCTCTGAGCAACATCCCCACTGCTATTTTGTTTCCTTTCTTTCTTTCTTTCTTTCTTTCTTTCTTTCTTTCTTTCTTTCTTTCTTTCTTTTGTGGTACTCAGGGTGGAACCCAGGGGCTTTCTACCTCCTGGCTATACCCCCTGCCCTATTTTTTTATAATTTATTTGGAAACAGGGTCTCACTAAGTTGCTGAGAGCCTCACCGAGTAGCTGAGGCTGGCTTCGAACCTGTGCGATCCTCCTGTCTCAGCCTCCCAGCACTGGGATTACAAGCCTGCAGCAGTATTTGTTATTTTGAAACAGAGTCTCACTGAGTTGCAAAGGGCCTCGCTAAGTAGCTGAGGCTGTCCCTAGCCTCCCAAATGCTGGGATGACAAGCGTGTGCCATCACACCTAGCTTAAGCGCATCTTAAGGCCCAGGGTCTTCTCGAATCAGTAAGTATGCCTTTTGCAAGCCTCTTTAATTTCTAATTTCTTATCAACCTTTTTCTGGCCAGAATAAAAGCCAAACTCAAATTCTGGGTTGTTAGAGATTAAATTACAGCATCAAGTAACCATTAATAACCACGTCTATAAAGTGGGAATAAGAGTAGTGAGTGTTTTTAAGTCGGGTGCTTGTCATCCCTGCGCTTGGGAGGCGGAGACAGGAGGACCGCGCAGGTTCCAAGCCAGCCACGCTGGCGTAAGAGACCCTGTTTCCAAAAATAAAAAAGTATAAAATAGGTCTGGGAGTGTAGCCCGGAGGTAGAAGGGCCTCCAGGAACCCCAGTACCACCAAAAAATAAAAAAAATTAAAAATTAAAAAAAAATAAATAGTATTTTATAGGTTTGCGATACAGATTAAGTGAAGTAATTCAGCAGAGTTTAGCCCAGTGACTGGTCCAGTAAATGTTTCCTTGATGAGTTCCATGGATCTCAAAATGCAATTACCTTTATGTGTTTGTGTGCATGTTTAATCTAGAAAATCAACTCTCTTCTTCACAAATATATGCCACTGCTTAGCTCTGTTGGGAATGATGTAAATAAATACATTAAAATATTTAGAATTTATGGGGTTTTATTATTATTATTTTAGCAAAGTGTGTTTTGTTAGAATTGATTTTTGGGGAAAACCTAAAAAAAAAAGTTTAAGTAGCATACAATTGAGTTGATTTGGAGAAAACCTCAGACAAGAAAAGATGAAGCTGGCACGCAGTTGAAAGGATGTATGATGGCTGGAAAATAAGGATTTTTAAAGTTCATGGCAGCCGCCGTGGTGGCGCACGCTCATAATCCCAGTACTTGGTAGGCTGAGACGGGAGGATCACAGGTTTGCAGCCAGCCTCAGGTACTTAGCGAGACCCTGTTAAAAAAAAAAAAAAAGAATAAAAAATAAGGCTGGGTTTGTAGCTGGGAGCCAAGGTGCCTCTGGGTTCAGTCCCCAGTACCCCTCCACAAATTTCATGGCAACTCATTACTACAAACATACTATATATATATATTGCACTACCGGGGGATGGAACCCAGGGATATTCTACTTCCGAGCTACACTACTCCCAGCCCTATTTTTAATTTTAATTTTATTTTTTTAATATTTATTTGTTTTTAAAATTTATTTTGCGGGTCTGGGGGTGGAACCCAGGGACATTTGACCTCTAAACTATACCCCCTGCCCTATTTTTTATTCTTTAGTTTGAAACAGGGTCTCACTGAGTTGCAAAGGGCCTCACTAAGTAGCCGAGGCTGGCCGTGAACCGCAATCCTCAGGTCTCAGCCTCATGAATGCAGGGATTACAAGTGTGGGCCACCATGCCTGGCCCTATTTTTTATTCTTTATTTTGAAACAGGGTCTTACTGAATTGCAAAGGGCCTTACTAAGTAGGTGAGGCTGGCTGTGAACTGTGATCCTCCTGTCTCAGCCTCCCCAATCTTGGGATTACACATGTGTGCCACCACGCCTGTCTCTCATTACTATATTCTTAGTTGAAAAAAACTCGCCCTAGCTGATGGGCCCATCGTGACCTCTCCCCACTGCTGGTCTGTCTTTGTTTTTAGCTTCGAGTCTCTAGAGGGAAGAGGGAACCTCTGGGCGCTTTCCTGAGTGGGTGGACTTCAGTGTCACTTGGAGGGAGGAGCTGGGCATGGACTTCAGCAGAATCTCACTTCCCCAGTCTGCGGGTTGACTCACTGCTAAAGCCTTTGGTGCCTTGGGGCGCAGTGTCCCAGGAGGGTCAAGTGTTTAAATTGGAGTTCCCAGATGAGCAGGGGAAGCACAGGTTGGTTCAGGGCCCCAAAGCTTCCAAAACCAGGAAGATAGCACTTTGAGGATGGAGGGCGGGGCAGAGGGTGCGGGGTGAGCACCCCGAGTGAGCCAAGGCCACACGTAGTTGTCTGCACTCCCGAGTCTTAACTAAAGTAGTGTTAGGTTTTCTGTAGGTTGTTGCCCTCAATGCCAGGCACCCTAATGCTGTCTAGAGGAGATGGATCAGCCCTGCATCCTTGGCACCCCTCGTCTATAACCACCGTGCCGTCCCTGCCTTCTCGCGTGGAGTCTGTTCTCGGCCTGCTGCGTCCTCCCGCGGAGCTGTTCCTGCGTGTCCGAACAGACACTGGTCTTTATTTCTGCATACTTCTCACCGCTGGCTTCTGTCCAGGTAGATGCCCCTCTACAGTTCCAGAAAATCAGGCTGGGGATATAGCTCAGAGGTAGAATGCCAGTGGGTTCAATCCCCAGCGTCACAAAAAAACAATAAAAAAATTAAAACAGAGCTGCCCCATTAGAGATGAATGTCCTACGTGTTATCTTATTTTATTTTATTATTTTATTTGTGGTACTGAAGATGGAATCCAGGGGCATTTTACCTCCAAGCCACGCCTCCCCCCCCAGGCCTATATTTTATTCTTTTTTTGAAACAGGGCCTCACTGAGTTGCAAAGGGCCTCACTAAGTAGCTGAGGCTGACTGCAAACCGCGATCCTCCTGCCTCAACCTCCCAGATGCTGGGGTTACAGGCGTGCGCCACCACGCCCGGCTCTATGTGTTATTTTAAATGTGTACACATGGGCATGTTCATAAGCAACCCTCCCATGAAAGGGCCTTTGAAAATCTTTTCAACTTTCCAGGAACAGCTAATTCCTGTGTTATATAAACTGTTCTAAGATTTAGAAAAGATGGAAGACTTCCAGATGACTCTTTGAAGCAAACATGACCCTGATATCAAAGCTGGCAAGTCCCAAAGGGAGGCTTTCTACCAGTCTTGCCTCGGAATGTAAAAGTTTTAGATAAAATTCTAACAAGCAGATTTCAACAATATAGCATGCGAACATCCCATCACATCCAGATGGACTCCGTTCCTGAAACGCAGGAGTGGCTTCCTGTGCCTGTATTTTCATAAGAGCCACATAGATTGTGTTAAGTAAAAACATGTAATGAACTCATTAACTCCAAAAGTGCACCAGGTGATCCAGCTTCTAATTTTTTTACAATCTACTTAAAAAGAAATATATAAAATGACCATTTCTTTTTGTGTGTGTGGGGGCAAGGTGGGGTTTACTGGAGGTTGAACTCAAGGGTGTTCTAACCTCTGAGATAAACTCCCAGCCTCCCTTTTTTGTGGTTCTGGGAATTGAACCCAGGGCCATTCTACCTCTGAGGTAAACCCTCAGCCCGATTTATTCTTTTGAAACAGGGTCTCACTGAGTTACAAAGAGCCTCACTAAGTAGCCGAGGCTGGCTGTGAACCTGCGATCCTCCTGCCTCAGCCTCCCAAATACTGGGATTACAAGCGTGGGCCAGCATGCTCAGCTTAACTTCTATTTCTTTTTATTTCTATTTTTGAAAAAGAGTCTCTTCCTTATGTTGCGGACACTGCTCCAAACCTACAATCTTGCTCAGTGCGTACTACCACGCCTGGTTATGACCGCCCCTTAATCTGACTAGGGAGAAGCAGTTACCAGAGCTGTCTTCTTAATTGGTGAGATAAAAAGAACTCTGGAAGCCGGGCGTGGTGGCGCGCACTTGTAATCCCTGCGCTTGGGAGGCTGAGACAGGAGGCTCACGCAGGTTTGAACCCAACCTCAGCAGCTTAGTGAGGCTCTCTTCAATTTAGTGAGACCCTGTTTCCAAATAAATATAAAATAGATCTGGGGGTATAGCCTGGAGGTTGAAGGCCCTTAGGTTCCATCCTAGGTACCATTAAAAAAAACCCACAAACAAACCTGAAAGCCAGGCTTCCTGGTGCACACTTGTAATCTCAGTACTTGGGAAGCCAAGACAAGAGGTTCCCAGGTTCAAGGCCAGCCGCAGCTACTTAGTTTGGCCCTCTGAAACTTACTGAGACCCGGTTTCAAAAATAAAGAATAAAAAATAGGGTTGGAGGGTTAGGTTGGAAGTAGAATGCCCCTACATTTAATCCCCAGTACTGCAAAATAAATACATAAATACATAAATAAAAACTGTGGAACTAGTTGACATTGTTCCTTTAAGTTTTAGACAATACAGAAAATCCTAAGATAGTAACTTGGAGAATCAATTTTGAAAAGAACATCATGAGGTTATTAGATTGCTCGGGTGTAGACCAAGGGGCCCCACAGCACCCAACTGAAAATAGTGTTTCCAGATGATGAGATGAAAATTAAGTCATTGGGCTCATTTGAATTAGTTACTGAGTCTAATGCTGTTCCCCTGAAAGTACTATCAGGATATTATTTATTTATTTTGTGGTCCTAGGGATTGAATCCAGGGCCTACACCACCAGCCCTATTTTTTAGTCTTTTTGAAAATTTTTTTTATTTATTTGTTTTTTGTTTTTAGTACTGGGGATGGAATTCTTCTACCTCCGGGCTACACTCCCAGACCTCTTTTATATTTTATTTGGAAACAGTCTCTTAAGCCTGCGCAGCTGGCTTCGAACCTGCGCAATCTTCCTGTCTTCGCCTCCCAAGCGCGGGGATTACAAGCATGCGCCACCACGCCCGGCTTATCAGGATATTTTAAAAGCCACAAGATGGTTCTGCAGTTAACTTGGAAAAGTAAACTGATGGGAACAGCAAAGGGAATTTTGAGAATGGTTTTGAGGGGAGGGAGGTAGAGGTAATGGACACAGATGCACACAGGACTCCGGATACAAGGGGCACAGGGAGCCTCGGTCGTTAACACAAGGTATGTGGCAGGAGGCGGACTGAGAATCCTTGCAAGTGGAGCCCGCTGAACTAACGCACACAGCAGGAGGCAGCCATGGCGCATCAGCTGCTTAGCGAGGCCCCCTGCAACTCAGTGAGACCCTGTTTCAAAATAAAGAATAAAAAATAGGGCTGGGGGTGTAGCTTGGAGGTCGAATGCCCCTGGGTTCCATCCCTAGTACCACAAAAATCAAAGAAAGAAAGAAGAAAGGAAGGAAGGAAGGATGGAAGGAATAATAGGACTAGGGGTCTAGCTCAGAGAGAGGTAGAATGCCCTTGGATTCCATCCTCAGCACTGAAATAAATAAATAAATGAATAAATAAACAAACAAGTAAATAACAAAATAGCTGGGCGTGGTGGTGCACGCTTGTAATCCCAGCATTCGGGAGGCTGAGACAGAAGGGTTGCAGTTTGCGGCCAGCCTCAGCTACTTAGTGAGGCCCTTTGCAACTCAGTGAGACCCTGTTTCAAAGTAAGGGCAGGGGGTGTAGCTCGGAGGTCAAATGCTCCTGCATTCATCCCCAGACACCCCCCCCAAATAAATAAATAAAAATAAAAAATATAAAAAAGAACACCACCAGGGAAACAAAGACCAGGCAAAGATTGGCAGTAACATGACAGAATTAATTTGTTTTTGATGGTACTGGGGTTCCAAGCGCGGGGATTACAAGCGTGCGCCACCATGCCCGGCGTAGAATTAATATTTTAATAATTTGAAATATTCAAATTAAAAAGTACCAAAACCTTGGTAGCACACTTGAATGCGTAACTAAATGCAGTGCTAAGCAAATAGTATATAAATGGTGATAAGAGCCCTGGGTGAAAACAGCTGTGAAGTGGTATTCCAGCATTAGTCAAAAGTACTTTTTAATGGTGACCTCCAGGACAGGTGAAATTGTGGGCTTGTAAAGCACTTTTACATGTCAAAGGTCCACTCTATTCATTTATACATTTCCATCTAGTAATACCACTTTTGTGGCTCATCTCCCATTCCTCATGAAGGAGATAAAACAAAATATTTAATAAGCAATTTAGACCTTGACCCTTCCTAATAAATCATTGGTAAAGAAATACACACACACGTACACATACACAAAAGTAGTGTCCAGCAGTTGACTGACTATAAAATATTAGTTCTCTCAGCATAATATCTACTATAATTAATAATTATTTTGAGGATATGCGGCAGTGTGATATTCATAAAATAATTTTATGTTCAGGACCTACAATGTAAATTATGTATATCAGCCGGGTGTTATGGTGCACGCTTGTAATCCCAGCATTTGGGAGGTTGAGACAGGAGGATCCCGGCTGGTGGCCAGCCTCAGCTACTTAATGAGGCCCTTAGCAATTCATTGAGACCCTATTTTAAAATAAAGAATAAAAGCAGGGCGTGGTGGTGCATGCTTGTAATCCCCGCATTTGGGAGGCTGAGACAGGAGGATCGCCCAGGTTCAAAGCCAGCCTCAGCTATTTAGTGAGACCTTGTTTCCAAATAAAATATAAAATAGGTCTGGGAGTATAGCCCGGAGGTAGAAAGCCCTGGGTTCCACCCCCAGTACTACCAAAAAAAAAAAAAAAAAAAAAGAATTAAAAAATAGGGCTGTGCATGTAGCTAGGTAGAATGTCCATGGGTTCCATCCCCAGTACTTTGGAAGGAAGGAAGGAAGGAAGGAAGGAGCCCGGGCGTGGTGGCGCACACTTGGAATCCCAGCATTTGGGAGGCTGAGACAGGAGGATCGCAGGCTCACGGGCAGCCTCAGCTACTTAGTGAGGCCCTCCATAGGCCTGGGTGTGTAGCTCAGAGGTGGAATGCCCCTAGGTTCAATCCCTAGTACCACAAATAAAATAAAATAAAATAAAATAAAATAAAGGAAGGAAGGAGGAAGGGAAAGTTGAAGACAGTTGCCATCAGAAGGCTCACGTGCGGTGGAGGTAACAGTGCTCGGAGGTTATAGTCACCCCCCACCCCCAGGCAAGATAAGAAGATGGACCTAAGGGGAAGGGGGCCTGGGCCTTGGCTCAGCGCAGAGCATTTGCCTTGCCTGTGAAAGGCTCTAAATTCAATCCCTGGCACCTCCACCACCGAAGAAAGAAGGAAGGCAAAAGAAACATACTTGAAAAATGTCAGCTCACAGACAGTCCCCGAGCGTCTCCATGTGGGAGAAAGCATCGGCCAGGTCGGTGTTTAGGGATGGGGACTGAGTTTTTGCAACTTACCAAAATGGTTGAATTAGGAAGGCTGCCATTTCTATAGGCTCCTTTTCTTCCTTGAGCTTTCTTGGTTTTGTCTGGTTACAAAAGTGATGCAATTGGTCAAAATATTTTTATGAAAAATAATAAAACCCGAAGCTGGTTAGATGCTGGGACCAAGTCTCAGTTTAGAGGAAATCCGGGGGTTGGTGGGGTCAGGACTCCAGGAGCAGGCAGAAGCTCTGCGGGCGTGTGACCCATATGTTTCTTCAGTAAATAAACGTCACAGAAGTGGAGGGAGGAGGGAGAGTAGGTGAGAAACTTGAAGCCACTCGATCGTTACATCAGAGTCGTGCAAAGTAAATTCTATTTGTATGTGTATGTGTGTGTGTGTGTGTGTGTGTGTGTGTGTGTGTGTGTGCACACGCGTGTGTGTGCATCCGTGTGTGTTTATTATTAGGGATTGAACCCAGGGACATTGTACACCCCCAGCTCTACTTTATTTTTTAATTTGAAACAGGTATTTGCTAAGTTGCCGAAACTGGCCTTAAACCTGCGATGAATCCTGTCTCCGCCTCCCCATTACTGGGATCAAAGGTGTGTGCCCCCATGTCTGGCTGGTTGTTCTCAGTAACTTAGTGAAACTGTTTAAAAATAAAATAGGGCCGGGCGTGGTGGTGCACGCTAGTAATCCCCGCGCTTGGGAGGCGGAGACAGGAGGATCGCGCAGGTTCGAAGCCAGCCGCGCGTGCTGGCTTAGGAGACCCTGTTTCCAAATAAAAAATATAAAAAAAAATAGGTCTGGGAGTGTAGCCCAGAGGTAGAAGGGCTTCCAGGAAACCCAGTACCACAATAAATAAATAAATAAATAAATAAATAAATAAATAAATAAAGGCTGAGAGCCAGATATGGGGGCGCACACTTGTAATTCCAGAATTTGGGAGGCTGAGACAGGAGGATGCCCCAGTAACGCAAAAGAGAGGACTGAGGCTGGGGGTATATCTCCGAGGTAGAATGCCCCTGGGTCCAATCTCCAGTACCCCAAATTAAAAAAAAATATATATATATATATAACTATAAAAAGGCATTTTGGAGGTAATTAGGGGGAATTGGGCCAATAGATATTTGATAACATCAAGAAATTAATTTTTAGGTTTGATATTGTCATCAAGGTTATCTTTTAAAATACATACTAAACATGGATAAATTAAGTAGCAGATATTTTTAAATAATTCAGTGGAGGGTTTGTGTTTCTTGTTTTGTGGCTAGGTGCTTGTATGCTTCCCACAGTCTTTATAATTATCCTTCATTTCATCGCCTGAGGGCAGTGCGTGCTGGGAAATGTAGTCCTTGGTGAGCAGCTGCCTTTCTGCTCGCCCTGCGTGCTGGAGAGAGCAGTATGAACGACTGCTGCACATTTAGCTGAATTTGCCACCAGAGTCTGTGTTCATAATGTGTATGATGTATATTGTTTCTTTATGAAATGAAGCCATTTAACTAAGAAGCTTGGATTTTTAGCATCGTTTTGTGAGCATCTTTCTGTCTTTTAATATTTTTCAAGAACATGAGTTTATTTTTTATTTATTTATTTTTTCTTTTGGTGGTACTGGGGTTCCTGGAAGCCCTTCTACCTCCGGACCTCCCAGACCTACTTTATACTTTATTTGGAAACAGGGTCTCACTGAGTTGCTGAGAGCCTCACTAAGTAGCTGAGGCTGGCTTCGAACCTGCGTGATCCTCCTCAGCCCCCCAAGCACGGGGATTACAAGCGTGCGCCACCACGCCCGGCCAAGAACATGAGTTTAATGCCTGTGTGTTATTCCTTGTGTGTGTTGCTGTATTGTTATTTATTTAACCCTTTTTTTTTCTATTATGGCATAGTTAGATTTTTCTAGACTTTTTCAGAATGTCCTTGTGCGGCGTCTTTTAGTATTCTTCCCATGATTCCCTCAGGGAGCATTCTTGGGAGTGAACTTGCTGGTCTTGGGGCTGCTGATACATACCGCCAGACGGCCTCTCAGAAATATAGACTAATTTATACTCTTGTCTGAGAGTATAAATTTATTTATTTATTTTAAATAAATTATTAAATAATATTTATTTATAGTTCTCGTCTGAGAACTCTAATTGCAGAGCGTCCTTGACTGTCTTGGGCATTGTATTTGTTTGATTTTTGCCAGTTTGGTAGTTGAAAATTGTGTGACATTATTTTAACTTGCAAGCTTTGCGTACTTTGCGTATGGACATGGTTTTCATAGGTTATCAGCAGTGTGTGTGTGTGTGTGTGTGTGTGTGTGTGTGTGTGCGCGCGCACGCGTATGTAAATTGTGCCGGGTTCCATTTTTTCCCCAATCATTTGTAGGGAAGTTTATGCAGTATGTGTATGAACTTGTTATAGGTTGCCAATATTTTTATCTAGCTTCTCCTTTCTGTGATTTTACTTCCTAACTTAATTTGCTTAGATTAAACCCTGCAGTTGAAACCCCGATGTGTGATTTCACACCCGCTGAATCTGCTGGGGTAGCGGTGCTCCTGAGATAAATGGAATTTTAAGAAAGCGAGGCAGGTCGTTATTTTCTGGTCCATCATACGGTTTGGACGCTCTTTTATTGCGGGTCTGGGGGTGGAACCCAGGGGCATTTGACCTCCGAGCAACACCCCCTGCCCTATTTTTTTTATTCTTTATTTTGAAACAGGGTCTTACCGAGTTGCGGAGGGCCTCACTAAGTAGCTGAGGCTGTCTGTGAACCGCGATCCTCCGGTCTCAGCCTCCCGAATGCTGGGATGACAAGCGTGCGCCCCCACGCCCGGCTTGGATCCTCTTAATGTAAATTTTCATGATCTGGAAGTGGGGGGCTTAAAGTCATAATTTAAAAAAGTGAGCAGGGGGGCTGACTTGTAGTCTGCCCGACCACTAATTGACTGTATGACCCCTGTCCGACCACTAATTGACTGTATGACCCAGAGTAAGCTGTTTGTCCACTCCTTCCTCAGTTTACCCGTCTGCAAGACCTGGGAGCTTGTTCTTAGTCATGTTTTGGTAAGTGGGTTCCCGGGCTAAACAGTGGCCCTCTAAGAAGTCTCTGGCGGCCCCTGCCTGTACTGACCTGTTTCGGGTTGGTGGGCAGGGGGCAGGGTAATGTCCATTCCTCTGGTCTCCCAAGTGACTTAGATAAGAAATCGATCCTGTATATATCTGCTCCAGATAGAATGTGATCTAAATATGATATTCACCTAATAAGATTAGATGAATCTAATATGGTTTTCCTTTAAAGCACAAATCCTGCACCACTTTTAATTGTAGTAGCCAAATCAGATTACTCATCCCAAATTAGATTTCCAGCAAACTTAATTTGAACCTGAGCTCAGCATTACAGGCCCTGCGTAATCTTCTAAGATATAAAATAAATCAGCGGAGTACTCACGGTGTTTCTCTGTGCTCTTCAGTGGTTGTCATAAAAGGAAAAGGGTCAATATTTAGTGATAAAGTGCAAGTTGAAGCCAGGCGTGGTGGCGCACGCTTGTAATCCCAGCATTCGGGAGGCTGAGACCAGAGGATCGCGGTTCACAGACAGCCTCAGCTACTTAGGCCCTCTGCAACTCGGTGAGACCCCGTTTCAAAATAAAGAATAAAAAAAAAATAGGACTGGGGGTGTTGCTCAGACGTCGAATGCCCATGGGTTCCACCCCCAGACCCGCTAAATAAATAAATAAATAAATAAAGTGGAGGTAGAACCCAGGGAACCACTCTGTCTACAGCTTATAATTGGGGGTCCCCCAAAGGCAGACCCGTAATCAGTTGTTCAGTGGATTATGATTGCCTCCCCCCTGTCCTTGGAGAGCCCCTGACCATCTTTATCTCCTTTGGAAAACTGTGTGTGTGTGTGTGTGTGTGTGTGTGTGTGTGTGTGTGTGTGTGTTACTAGGGATTGAATCCAGGGAACATTCTAACTCTGAGCTATACCCACCCAGTCCCTCTTTTATTTTGAAATGCAGTCTCCTTAGGTTGCTGCGGGTCTTGCTAAGTTGCTGAGGCTGGCAAGCCTCCTGTCTCAGCCTCCCCAGCACTAGGTTACAGGCTCGTGTAGTCCACCATGCCCAGCTCCGTCAGGACACTGTGGAGGAGCTACAGGGATGTGGTGAGGAGCTAGACGGGACTATATATGACTTGAGCCGCGCTTCCTTAGGTGATGGCTGACCAGAAAACCAACCCAACTGATAGACGCCAGAGAAGAAACGATATTGCCTTATGTGACTGATCCTGGCGTCAGAGGTGCTTTATCCAGGGCTCAAATGAGATGCCCCAAAGTCAGTGTCTCTCCTTCAATGTCAGCTTCTTTTTCAGGTGTGATTTCCCTTCCGTTCCCGAGTTGGCCAACCATTACTGTTGCCCAAACACGTAGGCATGCATTCACGTCTGCAGAGTGTAAATGACCCTGTGAGGTCGATAGAACATGTTCATGGATAGGGAGTGAGGTCCACCGTGATCAGCCGACTCAATACATTTCAGTGGTGGAGCCAAGACGGGGCTTGGTGTCTTGTGACTCCCCCAGTTCATGTCTTTGTATCCTTCCTTCCTTCATTTAATTTTTGCTGCACTGGAGATTGAACCCAGGGGCATTCTACTTCTGAGCTACACCTCCAGCTCTATTTTTTGGTCTTTATTTTGAAACAGGGTCTCACTAAGGTGTGGATGGCCTCGCTAAGTAGCTGAGGCTGTGTGTGAACCTGTGGCCCTCCTGTCTCAGCCTCCCAAGTACTGGGATTACAGGTGTGCGCCACCACGCCTGGCCTATCTTGCCTCCTGTCTATTGCCCTCCACCCCCACACTGCCCTCTCCTTCCCAGTCCTCCAGGACCAGCGCAGGGTTCTCCATTAAACAGTCAGTCAGTAGCTGTTAACTTGCTACTGACTGGCCAGTGCACTGTCAGGCCAAAGGTGGCCCTTCTGCCCATATTTCCTGAATATCATAACAAAACCTATGCGGTCGATTTCTAATGATTAATTTTTGGATTGTCCCTGGTAATTCAGTGTCTTTCCCCTGCATTATGGGGTTCTTTTAACAGAAGGATGGGCTTTGTATTGCTTGAGAATAGATGCATAAAGAGCCAAGGGTGTGTGCGTGCGTGTGTGTGTGTGTGTGTGTGTGTGTGTGTGTGTGTGTACAATCAGACGCAGGGACCTGCATTACAAAATTAAGTATGCTTCAATTCCCCACCTTAATATTGTGGGCAGCTGAAAAGACTGGATGTCTGTCTTTCCATTCCAGTGTAACCTACACATGCGAAGGACCCTAATGTAGCCAGGTCTCTGTAGACTATTGAATGGGCGTGTCGTTCAGAAACATTTCCGGCAGTTAGTGTATGTTTGCTGTGAACGCTTTAGAGAAAGCAGGTGCCTGTCATGGTCTTTCTGCTTGCACGACACCCGCCCATCAGTACTTCTCCTCGCGTCTTATTCCTGCCGCCCCGGGAAGGTTCTGCGGCTCTGTCGCCTTGGTACTGCAGGTCTGTGCCCCCTCGTTACTGGCTGGCGCACTGCGCCTTTCCTTGTCGAAGGCTTTCTCTTCTTGATCACCTGGCTCCGTCTTTGGGGTCAGGGCTTGGGCTTACCGCTTTTAAGTCCTCCACAGCACGCACTGCCGCGCGAAGGAGAATACTTGGGTGGGTGGCTGGGCTCGCACCCGTGCTCTGCTCCATGGGACCGTCGTGCACTCACACGTGCCCTGCAGTCCTCTGGCTCCCTGTCTCCAGGCTGGTTCTTGGTGTCTACTGTGGGGAAAATGGATCTGCATTGAGCAGCTGCGCGGTTCCCGCCACCATGCCTGGCCTGATGGAATTTTAAAACAGCCGCAAGGGAGAGGCAGACTTTCAGTTTTAAAACCATGGCAATCTGAGGAGAGCCATGATTAATTGGTTACCTAAGGAGAAGGGATGGTCGTCAGCGACAGAATGGTGGGCTTCCACGAACGTCTTTTCAGGCACATGGTGGTGTCTCTTCAGAGCGCCGCCATGCGCCTCTGCCCCAGTAGGAGCCCAGTAGACACACGTAGAATAAACGGGTTGGATACAGTTCCTGGGAAATGTTTCCATATCCTTGCAATTAATTAATTAGTTTAATTAATGAAAATGAATTTGCTTATTATATGTACAGGAGATTGTACATCTCGTTGGGCTGAGCAGAAGGCTCGCTAACGATCACCACCGCCTGGGACGGGAGGGGAGGCCCACGCCTGGCTCGCCACCCTGTAGTCATCCTGTCCTTCCTATTAGTGACGCTGAAGCTCCTGCCCCGCCATGTCCAAGACCAGACGCTTAGCTCTTTTCTCCTGGGAGTGCCAGTGAGCTGCGGTAACTCACCTTCGTGACTGGTGAGCGTGTTCTAAGTGAAACCAACTTCCCAGGAAGTCGCGAGGGCTCCATCGGGTGGATGGTGAGGGGCTCACAGCAGGGCTGGACCCCGCCCCGTGGCACGGTTCAGACAGCTGACTAACCCCTAGGATTGGGACAGCAAGGCAGATCTCCTGGGCAAAAACAGGCGCATCCTTTCTGCAGAGGGCGGGCCTTCCTGGGCTGTAGGGTGAAGGTCCTGCCCTGCCCTCTCCCTCCCACACCTGGGGCCTCAGCTCTAAGGGGGCCCCCTGCACGTGTCCCAGTGAAGACACATCCGCCAGGGGTTGGGCGTTCGGACCAGGTGCACGCCTACAGCACACAGGACCTGTACTAACCCTAACTGACCCCACTGACGACAACACTGGCCGTGTTTCTGGAGCCTTCTCGCTGTGGTCATAAGAATTACGAGTATGGATTAAGTGCTCTGCGCGTCTCCCCCGCTCCGGGACGTGGCGCCCACTGCTCTTTTTGGTCCTCCAGGCACACGATCTACACGCGGGAAAACCCAGACTTGGAGAAGCCAGGCAGTAAGCTTGGGCTACACCGAGCAGGGTTCAGCACGGAGCTGTGGGTTTCCAAAGCCCCTTGCTTTGTGCACTCCTTGCTCTACTGGCGAGATACTTGAGGTTTTGGGAACCACACACCCAAATTTGGGCTCTCACTGCATGAGCGACAGTGCCGGAGCCGATACAGCTGACGGGCATTGTAGGCCTGGCAGGGCTTTGGAGAAACTAAAGTTTCTCCAGAGTTTAAACATTTTCTCAGGACCTATAGGCAAGTGTGGGGTGCATGGAAGTCACCCCTGGAGACCGATCAGCTGAAGTGTTATGGAGGAGGAGTGAGGTGAACTGGTCAGAAAGCATTCCGGGAATAAACTGATGGCCGGGTGTGGTGGCGCACACCCACAGTCCCAGTGCCTGAGCTGAGGCAGGAGGTGGTAGGTTCAAGGATACCCTCAGTGGGTAGTGAGAGTCGTCATTCCAGTGAGGTCCTGTCTTAAAGTAAAAAGTAAAAGTAAAATAGTGAAGCTCAGAGGTAGAATGCTCCTGGATTCTACCCCCAGTTCCATAAAAGAAACAAAGTAAGGGTGAGAAAGAGAAGAAAAGGAAAGAAAGAAAGACAGACAGACAATCAGTCGCCTCAGGAGACTCGTGTTCCTCTAACGTGATTTGAGAGAAGCTTTGTGTTTTGCTCATTGGGGAAAGGCGATCTAACCCTTCATGGTGTTCGCAGCAGAACACAGTTAAGGAAAGGAGACCGCTCGCAAGTCCTTGCGCTGAGGACCACACGTGGCCACAAGACTCCTGTCTAGGCCGTTGTGGTCGGGCTTGACCTCCTGTGGGGACCCCGCGTGGCGTGCCTGCCTCCCCCAGGGTAATCTCGGGGTGCCTGTCCATCCCATAGAGCGACCGCTCCACACTCCTGTGTGCGAGAGCAGGAGCGGAGCGGCTTGTCTGAGTCACAAAAGAATCCTGACTCATTTTGAAATGAGGGCGCTCCGAGAGGGTGACTGATTTCGGTAGTGCGGACAGGTAGGAGAGGGCTGTTGGCTGTGACGGGCAGCTGCTGTGCTACTTCAGATTCTGACTCGGTTGCTCTTGTTTGGGGCTGCTGGCTGCGGCGTGGAGGGACGTGGTGCTGTTTGGACCCAGTTCCTGCCCCAGAGCACTCTGCGACCTAAAGGAGGCCCAGGCACATGGATGGCTGCAGAAAACATGTGGGTTTGAGCAGATGCTAAGTGGTGGGGTGGAAGATAGCGATCTTGCAGTTTTCATTGCATATCTGATTAGATTCCGGAGCTTCCTGGGCCCAGCCAGGCCGCGTCCAGATTGCATCAGTCTACACTGGAAAAGACCAGGCGGGTTCACAAATGGCGGTTCTGTTGGCACATCTGTTCTCAGCAGTAGCTACTTACCCAAGGCCTCTGGCTTCGCTCCAGTGTCAGCCTGTATGTATGAACTTGGCTGGGCCTTGGTATCTGTTTTGAAATTCATGGTTCGTTAAATATAAGTCCACTGGCAAAATATCCATAGGTGCTTTTTATTAACTCATCACAGTAATCCAAGAAAAACACAGTCATGGGATTCCTTGTCCTTTGCAACTCTGGGTAAATTGGGGGTTATATTAATGTTTGTGGGGGGTCAGCAGAGACCGCTACGTGAGGACCAAGGACTGCCCACCTCCACTACAGCAGCCTGAAAAGCAATAAATAATAATAATAATTAATAATAATAATAATAATAGCTAATAATCCCCTTCCATCTAGGAAGGACCACAACAGGAGGAGGACACAGGAACAAAAATCCCAAACACTTGTGAAACTATGAATCACCAGTAAAAGTATAAAAAAATTAGAAATAAACACAGAAGTAGGAAAAAAGAAAAAAAACCCAAGCATGAAGAGGGCAGATCAGAAAGCCTCCAAAATCTTCCAGCAGCGTCTGCTCCTAACTTCTAAAAGCTGTAGTGGAGGTGGGCAGGAGAGTTGAGGAATGGCTGGTGGGCTGTCCGGCCGACTGTCTGGTGCAACCCTGTTGTGGAAAAAGTATCAATAAAGACAAGCGTAGGCTGGCTGGTCTCCACCAGAAGCTCCTGCGTGGTTTCTGGGTGTGGGCGGCTTCTGGACTTCCCCGGGGAGCTCTGGTGTTGGGGTAGAAAGGCCTCTTTCAGGTCCCATCCCAGCCGTGTGCCTGATGCTTGCTGAGGTCTGGTACAAGATGGCACAGGAAGCCATCGCCCCTCCTGATGGGCTCCTAGGAATGGCGCTCGGAGAGGGGTGGAGGGGGAGCCCCGCGTGGGATCACCCTCGCTCTGCCTTGAGGCTCACCATGCTCAGACACTGCTTTTTAGAAGTTAGTAGTAAACTGTTTAATACTTTCTTTGTGGATTCCTTTTTTTTGTGGTACTGGGGCTCCTGGAAACCCTTCTACCTCCAGGCTACACTTCCAGACCTCTTTTTATATTTTTATTTGGAAACAGGGTCTCTTAAGTGCCTGTGTCACCACGCCCGGCTGTGAATTCCTTTTTTTTTTTTTTGGCGGGTCTGGGGATGGAACCCAGAGGCATTCAACCTCCGAGCTACACCCCCTGCCCTATTTTTTATTCTTTATTTTGAAACCGGGTCTCACTGAGTTGCAGAGGGCCTCACTAAGTAGCTGAGGCTGTCCGCGAACCGTGATCCTCCAGGTCTCAGTCTCCCGAATGCTGGGATTACAAGCGTGCGCCACCACGCCCAGCTGTTAATTCCATTTTTTAAAGAACAGGTACAATTAATTTCGGGCAGTCGGCTTCTGGCAGTGCTCTTTTTTTTTTTTTCCCAGCACTGGGGATGGAACCCAGGGTTTTTTTTTTACCTTGGAGCTCCACCCCCTGCCCTATTTTTTATTATTTTTTTTATTTTTATTTATTTATTTATTTATTTTTGCGGGTCTGGGGATGGAACCCAGGGGCATTCAACCTCCAAGCTACACCCCCTGCCCTATTTTTTATTCTTTATTTTGAAACCAGGTCTCACTGAGTTGCAGAGGGCCTCACTAAGTAGCTGAGGCTGTCCGCGAACCGTGATCCTCCAGTCTCAGCTTCCCAAATGCTGGGATTACAAGCATGCGCCACCACGCCCGGCTTATTCTTGATTTTGAAAAGGGCCTCACTAAGTTGCATAGGGCCTCACTAATTAGCTGAGGCTGTCTGCAAACCATGATCCTCCTATCTCAGCCTCCTGAATGCTGGTATTACAAGCATGTACCACCACGCCTGGCTCCAGTGCCATTTTTATTATCTTTTTCCTTTTTTTTTTTTTTTTTTGGTCATATTTGTGATTGAACCCAGGGGCATTCTACCTCTGAGCTACACCCCCAGCCCTTGTTTTTGGTCCTGAAATAGTCTCGATAAGTTGCTGAGGCTGTCCTCGAACCTGCAATCCTCCTGACTCAGCCTCCCAAGTACTGGGATTTCAGGTTCAGGCCACCATGCTGGGCTGCCCGTCTTGAATTTCATACCTCCTCACAGCGGTGAGCCAGGTGCCTTTGATCAGAAACACGCCAGCTGATGACACCCCCAGCTGATGACAGCCAGCTGATGACACCCCCAGCTGATGACACCCGCTCCTCACTCTAGTGCCTTAACAAAGGACTCCCTAGGCTCCATGGGGAGCTGGCTGAAAGGCAGGTTCTGATTCCAGAGGTCAGAGGGCAGTAGGCTGGGCGGGCGGGTCCCTGCACTCCCAGCTGCTTGGGCAGAAGCAGGTTAATAAATGCCTTTAATAAATTAATAAATGCTTTTAATAAATGCCTGTGTTCAGATCTCACCACAGGTCGATTACATCAGAATCTCTGGGGTAGGGTACATTGTAATGAAAAGAAGATTGTTTCGCTCACTCTTTTTTGAGGCGAAAAGTCCAAACAGCCTGGTGCGGGCTCTTGCAAGGGCCCCTCCCTCCCGCTCTGTCACATCATGGTGGATGGCACCCTGGCATACGTTTCTGCTAGAGGGAGAGAGCGTATCGCAGGACAGGAAGCCAGAGCAATGGTGGCCTTGCCTGGCTCTTGGTATAACAACACTCTCAAAGTCCCCCAAGAGCAGCCTTGATCCCCTGAGGGCAAGCTTCCTAAAGACCTAGCCACCTCCCACTAGGCTCCACCTCTTAAAGGTCCCACCACCTCACATGGCCACCCTGGGGAGCAGGCTTTCAGCACATGAGCCTGTATCCGCGTGCCCCTGTCTTTGGCACCTGCGAGGACCGGGTTTCTTGAGCAGGAACCACAATCACCTGGTCCTCCACCATACCTGCAGCACCTGCAGCACCCGACACTCAGCAGGACCTCACTACGTAAGAGCGAACTGAACACCACGCAGCAGCGCCGGTGACAGTCCTGCGAGGCTTCGCCAAGCCCCGTGACATGCTAGTGGTGGAACTGGAATGTGGCCCACGGCTGCTCACTCCCCACGCCAAGGCCCTGCGAGCCTGCTCGGAGCCGCGCAAGGGCCTCTCAGCCAAGCGTCGGGAGACTGTCCCTCCCTGGGGTAAATCATCTTTCTTCGGGATGATTACTTGCTTTGCCCCAGCACGTTTCCAGTCGATGGATCAGGCAGCCAGCAGAAGGCCAGCTTCCTGGCCAGGGTGGGGAGGGAGAGACACCAGTACTTATGGCGCCCGGCTTCAGAGGCTGCGAAGGTGGCGCGGCAGGGGGCTCCTCAGAGAGGCTTCTTGAGTTGAAGCATGGTCAGGGCCTCCGGCAAGTAATGGGGCACTGGGGCCGTGTAGGGGACGGGAAAAAGAAGAGCTGGTGCCGCTGGGATTCTTCTTTTTCCTTCTTTATCGGTTCCCCCTGTGTATTCTCCCACTCATTTGTGTGTTCTTTATTCACCAATATGTAAGATGTGGAGTGTGTTGGAGCATGCCTGTAATCCCAGCACTTGGGAGGCTGACACAAGAGGACCGCAGCTTTGAGGACAGCCTCAGCAAGTAGAGAGAGACTCTCACCAACCTAGTGAGAGCCTGTTCCAAGATCAAAATGCACACAGGGCTGGGGCTCAGCTCAGAGGTAGATGCCCCTGGGTCAATCCCCAGCACCACAAAGAACAAGCAGGCAAGCAGACAGTGGTGCTGCCTCCTGAACGCCGGTCTTTGGCACACTGCAGCACAGACGAGCCCTGCTGAGTAGGCCTGTGCTGTCTGTACTGACGGCACCAGACACCTGTGGCCATTAAAATTAAGTCAGGCCAGACACGGTGGCACACACTTGTGAGCCCAGTACTGGGGAGGCTGAGGCCGGAGGATCGCAGGTTCACGGTCAGCCTCAGCTACTTAGTGAGGCCGTCTGCAACTTAGAGACCTTGTTTTAAAATGCAGAATAAAAAATAGGGCTGGGGTGTAGCTGGGAGGTAGAATGCCCCTGGGCTCATCCCTAGTACTGAAAAGAAAAAAGGGGGTGGGGACAGGGCTCCGTCAGTCACTGCTGGGCTCAGAACTCTTTGGGGGGAAGTCAGCAACAGTATCCCCATAAAGTGAGGGCTGGGCTAGAATCAGACCAGGTTTTGTCCAGGTGGGCAGGGCCACAAGGGGGGGTGGTAGTCGTGTTTGCCACTGTGTTTGTCACTGTGACTAAAATACCTGTTACATTAGCTTGTCATCCCCGCGCTTGGGAGGCGGAGACAGGAGGATCGTGCAGGTTCAAAGCCAGCCTCGCTGGCTTAAGAGACCCTGTTTCCAAATAAAAATATAAAATAGGTCTGGGAGTGTAGCCCAGAGGTGGAAGGGTTTCCAGGAACCCCAGTACCACAAAAAAAAAAAAAAAAAAAAGGCACTATAGTATGTGTGCGGCCATCATTTGTGGCTTAAGTGAATGAATATATTTATATATAGCACCTCAGAGGGTCTGGCACCCTGTACGTGTTGGCTACCACTGTTCGTGTCCCTTGGTGTCTGTTCATCGTCTGTAGCGGGGACACCTTCCCTGCAGCTGCCGCAGAATCAAGTGCTTGGTCCTAGCCCCCAGCACCTGGGAGCAAGGCCCAGAAGCCAGAGCTCTGGCCCCTGGTGCCCCCGTGCCACGCAGCCCCGTCCTTCCTCTGACTGCACAGAAATCACAGCCATTTCTGGGCCCTGTGGGTCATCTAGTCTAGGAACAAACAACCCAGAAAGGACGTTCTGGTGCTGGCGGCTCAGGCTCCCATTCTCTGCATTTGAGGACCCAAGGGTGGGGGGGCCTGTGGGGCCAACCCTGTCCTCACTGATGGCGCCGCTTCCCACGCCCGCCTGGGCCCACAGCTTTGAAGCGGCACCCTTTGGCTCTGGTAGCCCAGGCCTGTAGGGCAATGCTCTTGCCTCTGTGGCACCTGGAGTTTAATTCCCTTTTCCCGTTACGGCCTTAGGGCTATGCGCAGACTAAGATGTGGCACACCAGGCTACTCCGATGGGTCCATCCCGCTCCCTTAGAGAAATGACCATTCGCCGCACAAAGAAGTCTTTTCGCTAAAAAAACTTCATCGTAGCTGGGCGTGGTGGCGCACACTTGTAATCCCGGCATTCGGGAGGCTGAGACCTGAGGATCGCGGTTCACCGACAGCCTCAGCTACTTAGTGAGGCCCTCTGCAACTCAGTGAGACCCTGTTTCAAAATAAAGAATAAAAAATAGGACTGGGAGTATAGCTCGGAGGTCGAATGCCCCTGGGTTCCATCCCCAGACCCGCAAAAAAAAAAAAAAAAAAAAAGAAAGAAAGAAAAAACCTTCAATGTGACTTGGCTGGCCCAAGCAATCTTTGCCTCTGAAGCATTGTGGTAACTGGTTGTCCTGTATCACATGGCTGGGCAAAGCTGAGGGTCATGGAATCGGGACCTCAGCTGCCTTTGCTGAGGGGGTGGGGCGCGAGAGGCTGAGGGCGGGGAGGAGTTCAGGCAGGAGGCTGCCTTCCTGCCTTCAGCTAATCAGGGCCCCACTCACTGCCGTCAGGTCATTGGGTTCCCAGTTTCCTTAGGTGTGTTTTATTTTTATTTTTGTTCATTTATTTGTTGGTACTGGGGATTGAGTCCGGGGGCATTCTACCTCCAAGCTACTTGTAAAAAGGGGTCCAGCGCTCTTTATGGCTCACGCTAAGTTGCTGAGAGTGTCATTAAGTTATGGAAGCTGGCCTTGAACTTGCAGTCCTGTCTCAGCTTCCCAAGTACTGAGATTACAGGTGTGTGCCACCTTACCTGGCTTTGTTTAAGTTTTAGATTTCCAGATTTATCCCACCAGGATAAACTTGACATATAAAACATACATATATGTTTTCATATTTTTGTACATAAACAGGAGTGAGTCATATAAATATATATAGTGTATAAGTGTAGGTTTGTTTGCTTTTTTAGCAGCCCCAGCTGAAAGGTCAGCTAAAGCATTCTAGGAGGGGGGAAAAAAATTCTTTTGCGGCATCCTTGAAATTTCCCATTTCTTCACGACCAGGAGGTGGTTGGCTGTGGCCGTTGGGAATTGGCATGGCCCTGGGCCTCGGCATCTGCACCGGTTGGTGGGTGCAGGTGAGGCAATTTCCTCTTGGAGTTAAGAAAGCTGAGAGGGGCCTGTGTGGCCCTTGGGGCGCCTGTGTTTGCTCCCTGGAGGCTGAAGTCAGGAGGGGCCTCCTCGGGATCCTGTGGCTATTTCTACCCCTTGTGCCTGTAGGGATGGGGGGAAGGTCCCTTTACCTTCTGGCAGTCAGAACCCTGGATCCCCATTCCCAGACCAAAGGCTGGTTCTTCTCAGGCCCAGAGACTTTTACCCATGCTGCATCGGGGCGGGCTGTGGCCGCTGAGAGCCTGTGCCGGGCACAGCGAGCCGCCATCGCAGAAGGCCCTCAAGCCCTGTTGCTGTTGGAACAATGGCACAGATCCTTTGGGAAACGGACAGCAAGGTGCCCCTTGGATACCCGGCTCACCTCTCACGAGCAGGCTTGGGACTTTATCGTTGGGTAGCTCACAAGCATTGGTGACAGTCGTGAGCTGACATATCCATGGCTCCCTCATCGACGTGAGCTGTATGAGGTGTGCCCCAGGAGACAGACGCACTAACCAGTAGCCGATCGAAGTTGCTCACGGCTTTAACCAGGAGTCTTGGCACCACCGTCTCTGTGGAGACCTTCCCAGCTGAGCTCAGGGGAGGGCTTCGTTCCTTCGGCCTCACTCAGCCTGTGCTGGCCTCTGAGCCCGTCACAGGCGGATCTCACTGGGGTAAAGGACAGCCCTGCCATGTTGCAGCTGCTCCTTGGGGATTGGTGGAGAAATGACAGGGGCCAGTGTCCTCTCCTCTCTCAGCCTGGAAGAAAAGTTTGGTGTTTTTGAGCTGGGCTCTGTTGAAAACACTCATCATCCACCTGGGAATCTTAACCCCCAGCCCCTTTTCTGGGGGGGTATTGGGGATTGAACCCAGGAGCAGTCTGCCTCTGGGTGACGCTCCCAGCTACAAGTTGTTGTGGCTAGCCTCGAACCTGTGATCCTTCTACTTACAAGTTGTTGTGGCTAGCCTCGAACCTGTGATCCTTCTACTTACAAGTTGTTGTGGCTAGCCTCGAACCTGTGATCCTTCTAGTTCAGCCTCCCAACTACTGGGATTTCATGTGTGCTCCATCATGCCTGGCCCTTTCCTTCTTTTGACCTGGATTTATTTATTATCTCTCTCTTTTTCTCTCTTAAACCTGAATCTTTTTTTTTTTCCTTTTTTTTTTAGGCAGTACTAGGATAGAACCCAGGGGCATTTTACCTCCCAGCTACACCCCCAGCTTTCTTTTTTTTTTCTTGGTGGTACTGGGGGTGGAACCCGGGGGCTTTTCTACCTTTGGGCTATACTTCCAGACCTGTTTTATAGTTTATTTGGAAACAGGATCTCACTAAGTTGCTGAGAGCCTTACCAAGTAGCTGAGGCTGGCTTTGAGCCTTTGCGATCCTCCTGTCTCAGCCTCCCAAGTTCTGGGACTACAAGCGTGTGCTTCTATTCTTTATTTTAAAACAGAGTCTTACTGAATTGCAAAAGGCCTCACTAAGTAGCTAAAGCTGGCCGCAAACCACAATCCTCCTGTCTTGTATCCGCCTCCCAAATGCTGGGATTACAAGTGTGTGTCTCCTTGCCCAGCTCTTAAGCCTAGATCTTTTTTCTTTTTCTTTTTCTTTTTTTTTTTTTTAAGATTTAAAGAAGTTTATTAGAAAGATAGAAATACAGAAAATAGAAATACAGCTCCATACCAGACTGGCATGGAGAGGTGACTCGAAATGAATACACCCTCAAGCCTAGATCTTAATGGCCAGGTCACTGGGTAACTTAAAAAGACTGAAGGTTTATTCAGCTTTCAGTTCTGGAACCTAGGAAGTCCCAGGGTGGTAGTCTAATCTAGGGAAGGTCTTCTTACTGGTTGAGACTCTGAAGATTCCCCAGGCAACCCCTGGTGTCACCTGGCGAGACAGAGCGAGTGGATCACAGACAGCAAGCTCTGGTCACAAAGCTCCCTGCCGATCTGTTGATCTATTCATGACAGCAGCATTCTCTGACCCAGCTGCCGCCCCAGTCCCCCTGGTGCCACCTCTTAACACCAATGGGGATTACACTGTAGCATGAGTTTTGGTGGAAACATTCAAGAGGAAATGTCATGCCTACCTTAATACCTTTGCTGCTTATTTCAGGAAAATGATAGCTATTTTACTTCCCTGGAAACAAACTTCCCCTTCCCAACTCCAGCAGAGCTTGGGAAAGGGGCGGGACAGCCCATGCAGCCCTGGCCCTGGTGTACATTGCCGAAATCCTCAAAATCCTCCTATTAAGTACGGTGTTGAGGCCGGGCGTGGTGGCACATGCGTATAGTCCCAGCATTCGGGAGGCTGGGACAGGAGGATCGCTGTTCACAGACAGCCTCAGCTACTTAGTGAGGCCCTTCAACTCAGTGAGACCCTGTTTCAAAAATAAAGAATAAAATATAGGCTGGAGGTGTAGCTTAGAGGTAGAATGCCCCTGGATTCCATTCCCAGTACTGCAAAAATAAATAAATAAATAAATAAATGCAAAGGAAAAGAAGGACTTTTGTTGTTTTGTGTTTGGTACTGGGGATTGAAATAAATAATAATATGATAAATAAATAAATAAATAATGAATGCAAAGGAAAAGAAGGACTTTTGTTGTTTTGTGTTTGGTACTGGGCATTCTACCTCCAAAACACATCTTGCTAACTTGCTGAGGCTGTTCTCGAACCTGTTACCCTTCTCTCTCAGCCTTCCAAGTTCTGGTAGTATAGGCATTCTCCACCATGGTCAGCTGGGTTTTGGTTTTTATTTTGTCTTGTTTTTTTTCTTTCTTTAATTTTTCTGTTGGGGGTACTGGGGTTTGAATTCGGGGGCCACTCTGCCTCTGAGCTACATCCCAATCCCATTTTTTATTCTTTATTTTGAAACAGAGTCGCACTGAGTTGCAGAGGGCCTCACTCAGTAGCTGAGGCTGTCCGCGAATTTCCACCCTCCTGCCTCAGCCTCCCAAGTCCTGGGGCTCAGCGCGCGCCACCATGGCCAGCTTTTTTCTCTAAGTTTGAACAAAGCAGACTCTCTAGACACATTTGAGATGAGCTGGCCACACCTTTGCAGCCCTTTAGACTCTGCCTAAGATAGGGTCACGGGGCTAATGGAGAACCCACATCGCCCCCTAACAATGAGAGATGGGAATTGAGACGTCTAAACCATAATAAGGTGGATTGCGACCTTCACGGAACCGCTGCTTCCTTCTGGCGCTCAGATACTCCCGTAGACATTGCTGGGTCGCAAGCCTCTGCCCTCCTGGGCCTCCTCCCGCCCCGGCCTCCCCCGCGGCAGGGTGCCCTCTCCTTCTCTGGAGTCTTGCCCCAGCGTCGCATCTTTAGAAAGCCCTTCCCCAGCAGCTCTCCTCTCGTGCGGCCTCTTCTGTCTTTCGTAGTGATGGGAGCAGTAAACCGATAGTGCCGACCGCCCCGGGGTGCCCCCGGCCGAGCTGCCAGAGCCCAGGTGTGGGGTGCCTTTGATCCTCACGGTCACGGTCACGCTGGGAGGACAAGAAGGTCGTGATGGCGTGCAGAGAAGCCAAGTCTCGAGAGAGGTGAAGTGGTGATCCGGCGCTGGGAGCCCTCTGTGTGGGCAACATTTGCTGAACACGTACTATGACCTAGGCTCCGGCTACGGAAAAGTCGTTGTAAGCAGGGCGTGGTGGTGCGCACCTGGAATCCAGTGCTTGGGAGGCTGAAATAGGAGGATCATAGTTGAGGCCAGTTTCGGCAACTTAGATCCTCGGCAACTTAGAGACCTGGTTTCCAAGAGTCAAATTAAAATGAGGCTGAGAGTGTAGCTTGGATTCAGTCCTCACCACCTGGGAATACCCTCAGTATCCGTCAGCCCTCAATACCCCTCCCCCAGTTGTCATCCTTGTCCCCCCCCTTCCCCCGTACTGGGGATGGAACCCAGGGGCATTCTGCCTCTCAGCTACACCCCCAGCCCTATTTTTTAATTATTATTCTTTATTTTGAAACCGGGTCTCACTGAGTTGCAAAGGGCCTCTCTATAAGTAGCTGAGGCTGTCAGCGAACCACGATCCTCCTGTCCCAGCCCTCTGAATGTTGGGGTTACAAGCTGCCCCAACACCACCGGCTTGCAGTTTCACTTTTTGTGTGTATGTGGTACTAGGGATTGAACCCAAGCATAATTTCCCTTTATTTTCCTATTTATTTCTTCCTTATTTTGAAACAGGGTCTCACTAGGTTGCGGAGAGCCTCTTAGTTAACTGAGGCTGGCTGCGAACGTGTGATCCTTCTGTCTCAGACTCCCAAGTACTGGGATTACAGGTGTGCACCACAACGCCCAACTCCCTTTTTCTTGTTTTTATTTTGAAACAGGTCTTGCTAAGTTGCCTAGGGTCTAAGTAGCTGGAAACGGTCTGAAACCTATAATCCTGTATCTCAGACTACGCAGTACTGGGTACTGTGGCCACTATGCCCAACTCCTAAGAAAACCTAGTCTACTACTGACACCTTTAAAAGAAATTATTCTTATTAATAATTCACATTCAACAGCCTGGCTGTTTAATTCCAACAGCTGTTGTTATTCTGGAACCTAATGTAAGAGCTCTGATTTGCTTGGTTTTGTGTTTTGCCAAGACCATTAGTTAAAAACAAGCCCGCAGTAATAGGCGACATGTTGGTGTGTCGTGAGGAGACCGCGCCATGAAAACTGTTCTCGCTCGGTGTCAGCTCCTGAAGCGGACCGTGCGGCACGGAGAGGCAGAGCTGTACAGGAAAGCACGGCAGCGTGTCTCGTCCCGGCCTCGGCAGCGGTACAAGAGAAGGGCTTGGGCCTCTGGCTCCCGCCCTGGGTCCCCACCCTCCTTCCTCTCCTTCAAAATGTTTCCTGTGTCTAATGTGTTGTGTGATCTGTTAGTAATCAAACAAGCCCTCGCAAGCTGGAGAATATTTGCAGTGCTAAAGCAATTATGTTACAATCTCCCACTTTCCAAGAAAGACAGGCATCAGCCCAGCCCACTCCGGGAAGCAGCGGGACTCAGGTCCTCCGGCTGGCCGCTGCCACGCTTGTGCTGGCCCTGCCACCTTTCCTCTGGCCAGTGGGGTGCTTAGGTTTTAGTGCCAATTATGAACCGGATTCTGTGCCAGGACTTGGAGGTAGAGAGCTGAGTAAGTCATCGTGCTTGGGTGCCCGAGACTCGTGTGCTAATAGGAGGAGACAGCCAGGTGTTGTGGCGCCCGCCTGAAAACCCAGTGCTTGGGAGGCTAAGACAGGAGGATCGCAGGTTCAAGGGCAGTCTCAGCAGTGACTTAGTGAGACCCTGTCTCAAAACAAAAAGTAAAAAGGGCAGGGGTGTAGCTGAGAGGTAGAATACACCTGGGTTCAATCCCCAGCAACACGCACACGTGTATTGCACCGCGCACAGGAGGAGACAGGAGCCCAGCGGAATGTGTTAAGGTTGTTAGTGGGGGTCGCACTGTCTCACTCCTGAGGACAAGTCTTAACAGAGCAGATGACTGCGTCGCTGGGTCTTAAAAGATGTGAAGTCTTTCTACTTTTTGAAATAGGGTCTCACTGAGTTGTGAAGGGCCTCACTAAGTAGCCGAGGCTGTCTGGGAACTGTGATCCTCTGGTCTCCGCCTCCTGAATGCTGGGATTAAAAGCGTGCGCCAGCACGTCCGGCAATATATACCAGCTTAAAAAAAAAATCCATGCATCTGTTGATGGACAGCTAGGCTGGTGCCACAACTTGGCTGCTGTGAATTGTGCTGCTTTAATCATGGTCTACAGCCGGGCGTGGTGGCACATGCTTATAATCCCAGCATTCAGGAGGCTGAGACAGGAGGATCGCGGTTCGCGGACAGCCTCAGCTACTTAGGCCCTCTGCAACTCAGTGAGACCCTGTTTCAAAATAAAGAATAAAAAATAGGGCAGGGGTGTAGCTCAGAGGTAGAATGCCCCTGGGTTCCATTCCTAGTACCGCAAAAAACCAAAACATGGGTATGCGCGATTCACTGAAAAATGGCAAGAGCGGCCTCTATGCGCTCACCCTCCTCCCTCGCGCCCTCTGCAGACGGTAAGTCCTCCAAGGACGGGGGTCTCTGCCTTGAGCCCAGCCGTCTCTCCTTCTGTCTTTGGAAAACCTTGACAATCTCCAGTTGCGAAAATAGGTCCCTGCTCCTGAGTCTCCCAGGACGCGGCGCGGCCCCGCCATTCCTCCTGCACCAGGCAGCCTGCTGGCTGCAGACAAGCCCCTTCTCCCAGCTGTGCGGCCAACCTCCCTGCTCAGGCGTGGGGCTGGGGTGCCTCTGATCGCCACCCCACGACACTGTGTTTGTTTCTGGGGGTGTCCCCTCCCCCAGTGCTAAGCTGATCAGTTCTTTCTTCATAGATGTCTTCTCCCTCTCCCCTTCCTTCCTCCCTTCCTCCCTCCCTTCCTCCCTCCCTCCCTTCCTTCTTTCCTTCCTTCCTTCCGGTACTGAGGATAGAACCCAGGGACATTCTACCTCTCAGCTACACCCCCAGGCATATATATATATATATATTTTTTTTGGTACCAGGGATGGAACTCAGGGCACTCTACCTCCCAGCTAAGTAGACCTCACTAAGTAGCCGAAGCTATCTGAGACCCTCCTGTCTCAGCCTCCCGAAGGCTTGGATTACCAGTGTGAGCCACCACACCTGGCTAATCCTGACCTTCTGTAGTTCAGCAGAGCTACATGAACTACAGAGCTCCGTGAACCAGGAGGTACAGCTCCCCTCGGTCTCATCAGTAAACACAGATGGGGTGTCTGCCACAGGTCGGCCGTGTGTCAGCACGGAAGAGACACCTTGTGGGAAAATAGCTGTGGCAGATGGTGGGTCCATTCCTAGTCTGTTCATACTGAGCCTCACGCCGACTGGGCTCAAGTACAACCGCCAACACTGCATAGGTGTCTTTCCAAAAGGACTAAAGTCAGAATTCTTCAGTGGTGCGTGCGTACCCGTGTTTACAGCGGCGCAACTCACAGCAGCCACGATCGTGGGCCACCCTAGCTGTCCATCAACAGGTGAGTGGGTTTTTTAAGAAGGCGATATATAGACACAATGGAATTTTACTCAGCCATCAAGAAGAACAAAATAGTAGCCAGATGTGGCCACACACTTGTAATCCCAGTACTTGGGAGGCTGAGATAGGAGGACCCCAAGTTCAAGGACAGCCTCAGCAAGTAGATCTTGTTTCAGAATAAAAATAAAAGCAGGTCTGTTGGTGTAGCTAGAAGGTAGATGCCCCTGGGTTCAATCCCTAGCACCACACTACACAAACAAACAAAACGGTGTCATCTGTAGGAAAATGGATGCACCCGGAGAACTTGTGCTCATGAGAACGGCGAGGCTTAGGGTGACGAGTCTTCTCTCATATGACAGCTGCAGACAGACAGACAGACACCAGCTCTGGAAAGCAGAGAGGCCAGGAGAGGAGAGGAAGAGGCAGGGGGTGGGGGTTAGGGTGGGAGGGAGAAGGTTCCAGGAAGGAACAGACCAGAGAATGCTCTGTGCAGTGTGAAGGCACTGCTGTGCGCCTGGCTATCGTGTTTGGGGAGGAGGAGGGGAGGGCACAGAGAGGCAGCGGAATGGAGACAGACCGAACAGTGTCATGAAGAAGACAATGCCGGGCGTGGTGGGCAGGCTTGTCATCCCAGCATTCAGGAGGCTGAGACCATAGGATCACGGTTCAAGGACAGCCTCAGCTACTTACTGAGGCCCTCTGCAACTCAGTGAGACCCTGTTTCAAAATAAAGAATAAAAAATAAGACTGGGGTGTAGCTTGGAGGTAGAATGGCCCTGGGTTCCATCCCCAGTACTGGGGTGGGGGGGAGAGGTCAGAGTTGCCGCTCTTGGGCAGATGTGTTCTAGTCCATTTTTTACAATTGGATAGAGGATGGAGAATGAGGCCGTGTGCTGGTAACTCTCAGCCCGCGTGTTCCATCTCCCTGCTGGGTCCAGGAACCGGCCTGGAAGGAGTGGCTCGGCTGGGCTCCTCCCCTTTGCCTGGGCGTGGCTCGGCCTGGCCAATAGGGGGCCAGCAGGAGATCCAGGCTGGAGGATCCAGGGTGCCCCCTCCAGCCTCCCCAGCCCGCGGGACTCACTCACCCCAGTGACGCGGCTCTCTGCTCTGGCGCTCGGGCCTTGGGGTGCACAGAGCCCCCGCTGCCGCGCGCCTTTGCGCGCCACACCGTATATTGTGCTGGCTGCTGCATCCTCTCCACACCTTGGTTTCAGCTAGACTCCGCTGGGCCATCCACAGTATCGCACACCGAGTCCACGGCCCGGTAGTTACCTGCCCAGGTAACCCCAGGATTTCTCAAGACAGGCTGGGGAGGAGTGTCAGGAGAGTTCGTAATAAGCTCCTGTCTTTCGTAATTTCACTCCTTCAAAGCAATCACTTTTAACTCTAAAGGTTATTTTTTTCTGTCACTTATCTCTACATTTTAAAGGATACATTTTAATCTTTCTCCCATTTTAGAAATTATCAGCTGACTTCCTGTTATGATCACGACAATTGGGCTCACTTATACCTGCTCCCTCCCTCCCTCCCTCAGCCTCACAACATTCTTACAGCCGTATTTATAGCTCTGCTATTTTGTTACCTTTATAAGTAAGATCCTCGCTGTCATGTTTCTGTTCCTTAACAATTCCTGAGTCCCTGTTCAGTAAGGTGACAACATTAGCTTCAGTTCTAGCTTGCCTTCCACTTTCTACCACTATCTTTACTTTATTGTTAAAATTGATAACTTTCTTTTCTTCCCTTTCTTTCTTTCTTTCTTTCTTTCTTTCTTTCTTTCTTACTGGTGATGGAACCCAGGGGCATTCTACCTCCGAGCTCTACTCCTGCCCTATTTCTTACTCTTTATTTTTGAAACAGGGTCTTACTGAGTTGCAGAGGGCCTCACTAAGTAGCTGAGGCTGGCCGTGAACCTGCGATCTTCCTTTCTCAGCAAACACTGGGATTACAAGCGTGCGCCACTACGCCCGGCTATTCTTCTCATTTCTAAGTAGTGAGAATGTCTTCCAGAGTCTCTTTCTACAGACGTGGGACCAGCCTCTCTGGGTGAATCCTGGACCTTATCCATAGGATGAGGAGGCGGGGCTGCTTGGTGTTTGGCGTTGACTCCCTGTCAGCCTTTCCCCAGACCTGGGGAGACTGGGAGTGGCTTGCGGTCTGAAGTGCTGTCCGGGTCCACAGATGCCCGGCTGCCTGACTCGGTACCACCCCATGGAGCCGAGGACAGCTCAGTCTATAGCAGTGACCACGTTTGACATCACCCTGAGACGGCTGATGATTTTCTATCCTCTCTGGGTTTCCGTGTGCCTCTTCTGGGCAGTGCGTGGCTGGGCTTGCGAAGGCCTCTTCCCACGCCACTCCTGCCTAAGTCCTCCTTGTCTGAGACCGAGCTGTCTGTTCATACTGGCCAGCCTGGGCCTCTTGCCGCATGGGCCTCCTCAATTCTTCAGTGATATCAGTTGCATAATAAAACAACCCTCTGCAACCTCTATCTGCTTGGAGACAGCCTCTCTGCGTCCCTGCACTTGACCTTTTTGTTCTTGAAGCATCCTCTTGCTCTAGGTTGGCTTGGAGTAACCCAGCACGCCGCTTGGCCCTCCTCGCCGTGTCTCACTTATTTTATATTTTATTTTGAAACAGGGTCTCACTGAGTTGCAGAGGGCCTCACTAGCTGAGGCTGGCTTTGAACCTCTTGTCTCACTGGGATTACAAGCATGCGCCACCTCGCCCCAGCTCGTGGGAACATCTACCCATGACTTATGAGGCCCTGTGTCAGCTTGATGAGCCTCGGCGCTGTTGACGCTGCTCAGATTACAATCCTCATTATTTAATTATATCAGCTCCAAACATTCCAAGTGAGCTGTCTAGGGGATATTTTATTATCTAAGTCTAAAAGAAGTAGAGGAACTGGGTATTGAGCCCAGTGACTTTCTTCTACTGAGCTCCACCCCCAGCCCTTTTTACTTTGAAACAAGGTGTCACTAAATTACTGCACACTGGTCTCAAACCTGTGATCCTCCTGTCTCAGCCTCCCAAGTACTGGGATTATGGGCTTGCACCTCCCCACCTGGCTGTTTTATCTTTTTTTTCCCCCCCTTGCGGTACTGAGGATGGAACCCAGGATATTCTACCTCTGAGCTACACCCCCTGCCCTATTTTTTATTCTTTATTTTGAGACTGGGTTTCACTGCGTTGCAGAGGGCCTCGCTAAGGAGCTGAGGCTGTCCACTAACTGCGATCCTCCTGTCTCAGCCTCCCGAATGCCGGGATTACAAGTGTGCGCCACCACACCCGGCTCTGCTTTATCTGTTTTTAAATCATCCTCAGCCTCTGTCCGACCTCCTTCCTACCACTTCCCTCCTCGTCCTCATACTCCACCCTCTTCCTGGTTCTGCCCTTTCTGAACCTTTAACCTTTGGGGTCTTTGTTCAGCCGTCACCTTCTCAGAGAAGCGCCCCTGACTGCCCACCCTCATGCTCTTCCCGGTAGCATCTGGAACTATCTCGAAAAGCGTGTATGTTCTTCATGCCCACAGTGAGCTCTATGTCTGCACATTCAATCAACCGCATCTTAAATATTGGGGGACAAAAATTGCATCTGAACTGAACATTATTCCCTAAAAACAGACCAGCATAGTGCCACACTCCTAGCATTCCCATGGTTATAGATAACCTGGAGATGACTTCACGTCCACAGGAGGACAGGTGCAGGCGCTACACCATCTCATAGAAGGCCCTGTAGAGAGGTCTGAGTATCCCGGGGCGGTCCTAAAGCAAATACCCCAAAGACACCAGGAAGAGTGTATTTTTATTTTCTATTTCTCCTTATCAAAGTGAAATCTATAGCCAGGCATGGAAGCGCAAACCTGTAATCCCAGCACTAGGGATTACAGGAGGATTGCAATTTTTTTTTCTTCTTGGAATGGAACCCAGAGGCATTCAACCTCGGAGCTATGCCCCCTGCCCTATTTTTTATTCTTTATTTTGAAACAGGGTCTCACTAAGTTGCAGAGGGCCTCACTAAGTAGCTGAGGCTCTTTGTGAACTGCGATCCTCCGGTCTCAGTCGAATGCTGGGATGACAAGCGTGCCCGCCACACGTGGCTTGAGGGTTGCATTTTTGAAGACAGCCTCAGTCGATTATCGAGACTCCAAGCAACCTAGCAAGACTGTTGCAAAAGAAAAAAATTAGAAGGGCTGGAGGTAGTTTGGGTGGTGAATGCCCCTGGGTTCATCTACAGTACAAAAAAAAAAATAGTTTTGTCTTCTTGTTCACTATTGCTAGTCACTGAGAAAACAAAATTTAAAAAATTTTTTGGACGCAGGAGTTTTATTTTGCAAGGCCGTGAGAACCTCGGCTTTGGTTCAGCGGTGGATATTTGAAGGCGCCGGTTGGGGTTGATTTCTTGTTTGGACACTAGGAACTGATGATCGCAAAGAGGTTGCCACCAGGGCAGAATCAGCCGTCAAATTGTGTTTTCCTCATAAAGATGTTTACAAACAAAGGGTGTTGCTAATAGTTCTTATTTGGGGAAGGGGTACTGGACACTGAAACAAGGACCATTCTACCTCCGAGCTGCACCCACAGATCTTTAAAATATTTTGTTTTGAACAGGGTCTACTAGATTTCTGGAAATCTCAGAATATGGCTGAGGCTGTCCTCGAACCTGTGATCCTCCTGTCTCAGCTTCTCAAGTACTGTGATTACAGATGTTCGTCACCATACCTTTTCCCCTTTTTTTAGAGGGGGGCAGATACTGGAGATTGAACCTAGGAGCTATACTACAGCCTTCTTTTGAATTGTATTTTATTTTCATGTGGAAACCGGATCTCACTAAGTTGCTGAGGCTGGCCTTGAACCTGTGATCCTCTTGTCCCAGCCTCCCTAGTACTGGAATTGTAGGCATTGCACCACCGTGCCTGGCTTAGAATTCTGTCTTTAACTGAAATCTGTATTTACCACTTACTCCTCGGTTGAGGTTTTTATTTCCTTTGTGTATGTGTGCTGTATTGAGTTGCAGCCCTGGAGAGGTGAGGATCACCACTGTGTTCCCTAGAAAAGGCTGTGTGTAATAAATGCTGAGGAAAACCCGTGTGGCCGCACCTCCGCTCGTCCCTCCCTTTAGGACCTTGTTTCTTTCTCATCCCTCCCTATTCCCGGTTTTCGCTCCTTCACTTTTCCTCTTTTGGGCTCTTTCTTGTCTCAGAATCCCCACCCTCCCTCCGTGGCTCATGAAGACCACGTCTCTCAGAAAGCGGGGAGCGGGTACATTGGCAGCGCCCCCCCTTAACGCCCGGGACCCTGAATTGGCCCAGGAGCCACGAAGCCCATCTTTTCTCAAAGTGGAAACCGCGAGGTCTTCCCACGTGCGCCCTTGGGACCTGGGCAGCCCTGCTGCCTCCTCCAACACCACTGGGGCCCACTGAGGTGGTGGGTCTTCACGGACGCCTCACCCTGGGCAGGTGGGTTGTGGAAACACGCCCTGGAACAGGTGAGGAGGAGAGGGTGTGGGAGACCCTCTCTCTTATGTAACTGCACTGAAGAAGTGGGGTGGGCTTGGCAAGGGAGCTCCCGGCTCCGGCTCCGGCTCCGGCTCCGGCTCTCTGGTCCTGTCTCGTGGAGGAACCCGCTGCGCATGGCGTTTCCCTCCTCTGCTTCCTGCCCTGCTCTTTTGTTCTTGTAGGTTGAGTTGTGTGAATCCAGGGCCTCGCACTTGGAGTTATTTTTGCAAGGTCTCCTCTGCGCTTTGGGTGACTCAGAGCCCAGACCTTCTCTTCTGCAAGTTCCTTGGGGAGCGCTGGCAGAGGCTGCGCTGGGGCCACCGCGGGACCAGAAGCGCAGGCGGGCCCCCTCGCCTCTCCTGGTTTCCTTTTCCTCTTGAAGCTCAGCGTCTGTCTGGGGAAGGGAGCAGGAAAGGGCTGGAAGGAAGCAGACTCCCCTCCCGCTTTCCCTCCCTCGGCACTGCCTTTTCTGCCTCTGCAGAACCACCAACCCTGATCAGAGGGCACTGGCCGCCGGGTCGATGCCGCAAGCTACCGGCGACGAGAGGGATTGGCAACCCCCAAGAGGCAGCAGGCCACCGGGCAGTGGCTGTGGGCACTCAGGAACCTGCTTCGTATCTGGTTCCCCACCGCCCAGTGGAGTGTTGTGTCTGCCCTGGGAAGCACACATGCCCCAACCTCTACATGGGCCGCACTGGCACGGCCTGCCGTCTGATTGCCCCTCACGGCCACTGTAGGTGGCAGGGGAGAAGCCGCGGTGCAGGGAGACTGGGTGGCGTCCCCACGGTCCCACATTCGGTTGGAAGCACAAGGAGAGTTTTCTGCCCTACACCTGCTGACTCCATGACCCCCGTGGCCCTGAGACCTCAGAAACCACAAGGGTCCGGGCCCCCCATGCTTTTCCGGAGTGCTCCTCGCTCTCCGTGTTCGGCTGTGGTGCCGTCCTTCTGGAGATGGGACCTTCCCCCCTTGTCTGCTCTCCCAGCAGCTGGGGCCCATCCATCACCCCCCTCCATCATGCGCTCACTGCGCTTCTCCGGCAGCCTTGGGGGGAGGTGCGAGCTGGGACGCGCCCCTTCCTTGCCGTCCCCAACTGGAAACTGAGGCTGATGGGAAAGGTTCCAGGCTGATCATGTGGAATTCAGAATGGGTTTTCCCAAACAAGTAGCTTGAGCGTGATGCTTGGTCTCCCCGTGATCCTCCAGAGCTAGGCTATTAAAAGCACTGGCCTCTTAGAGAATGTGTAGTAATATTAATGACTCAGAAGCTGGCGTGGTGGCGCACACTTGCAATCCTAGCATTCGGGAGGCTGAGACAGGAGGATCGCAGTTCACAGCCAGCCTCGGCTACGTAGCGAGGCCCTTGGCAACTCAGCGAGACCCTGTTTCAAAATAAAGAATAAAAAATAGGGCTGGGGGTGAAGTTTGGAGGTAGACTGCCCCTGAGTTCCATCCCCAGTACCGCAAATAATAAATTAAAAAAAAATAATAATGATTTGATTAATTAAGCCAACCATCTCTTGCCAGAAGACTTACCGGCCCTGTAACCGGTTCTGCCTCTAACACTCTAGTCCTTCTGTCATTCATTCTCCAAGTGAGTTAACCAGCACCCTGTGTTGTCTGCACACAACTGTCCTGCCCCCAGAGCCAGGCCTCTGCCCACCTCGCTGACTCCCTGCCAGCACTCCTGGCGTCCTTGGGTTTTCTGCCTGGGCCTCTCTTTCCTCTCCAGGCACCTAGCTCAGCGTCTGTTCACTCAGGCTCCCACCCAGGTACCACTTGTTAGGTGAACTCAGGTGGCCCCTTACCTGCCCTGTCCCCCCCCATTCGTTTGCTCGCGTCCTGTTGATCCATCTCCGCCACCAGCGTGTCACTGCACGAGGACGGGGCCTGTCATTCACCACTGTGTTTCCCACACCACCAGAGCACCCAGCGCTCCGTGGATGCTCAGTAAATACCTGGAAGTAAATAGATGGCTGGGCATGGTGGCGCACGCCCTTGGTCCCAGGACTGGGGGTAGAGGGTGAGACAGAAAGAGGAAGGCAGGTTCAAGGCCAGCCCCAGCAACTTAGCGAGACCCTGCTTCAAAAGAAAAGAATAAAAAGGGAAAATTCCCCAATGTACAGGGTGGGTGTACATTCACAAACATACCAAAGGCCATCCATCACTGAGCCAAGCATGAGAGGGGGGAGGGGAGGGAACGGGAAGGGAGCTGGGGAAGGGCTAAACGTGTGCCCTGAACTGGAGAAGGTGCATGCGTGTGCCTCCACCATCTTGTAATCCACTAAGGTGTACACTACAGTGCACCAGTAAAAAAGAAAAAGGAAAGTTTATAAAAAAATTAATTGAAGGGCTGGGGTGTGGCTCAGAGGCAGGACGCCCCTGGGTTCAATGCCCAGCACCACGAAAGAAGCGGCAGCTAGGTGGGTGAGTAGGTGTGGGAAAGCCATTTCTACACCCAGCCAGCAGCAGACTGGCTTCTGTGCAGAACCTCTGATGCGTTCTAAAAGCCCGTGCAAAGTGAATTTCCTTCTTCCCTAACCCTTGGGATTTCAAGTGTGGGGACTTTATTTTAATAATGTGTCTGTCCATCATGCTGGAAACCAGAACTTCTTAACTCTGTATTCTTGGCAAAAATAGACATGTTTCCCAAACTTAGACTCCTAAACTTATTCGCTTAGCACCCTCTTTTTTTTTTCTGGAAAAAAATTACTCAGCACCCTCCTGGGGGCTTCCTCACCCCCTTACTCTCATTCCCCCTCCTTGATTGCTTCAGAAGCAGTTTACACCCCCGGATCCGTCCAGTGATCCCTGCCCGGGGACGGGGGATCACGGCATCCCTGACTTTGGGAATCCGTGGCTTAGACGTTAGCGCCTCGGGCTTCTGAATTTGGCCAAGGTGCGGACTCCAGCCTCCTTAGTCTCCTGCTGCTCGTTCCACTGAGCTGACCATGTTTTCTTTTTATTTATTTGGTACTGGGGTGGAACTTAGGGGCATCCTACCTCCAAACTATACCCCTAGCCCTTTTTATCTTTCATTTTGAAGCAGGGTCTCACTGAGTTGTTGAGGGCCTTGCTAAGTCTCTGAGGCTGGCCTGGAACCTGCGATCCTCCGGTCTCAGCCTCCCTCCCGAGGACTGGGACGACAGAGTGTGCCCCCACGACTGGCTCCACGTTCGTTTTCTTGATTCCTGCAGGACAAGGCTCCCCAGGCTCGGTGCTACCGACGTTCCGGACCGTGTCGTGTGTGCTGTGCATTGGGGGCTTAGCAGCAACCCTGGCACTGCCATTAGATGTTAGCAGAATCCCCAGCTGTCCAACTGTGTCCACCAAGATGTCAGACCTCGCCACGCATCCCTGGAGAGACAAAATCGCTCCAGGGTGAGAACCCCGTTCTACCTTGTGCAAACACCTTCCCCCATAAAGAATAACCCGACCCCTTGTCGTGCACCCAGTTCCAAAGCGCCTCCATCACCCCCAAAAAAGCCCCATACCCAGGGGGCAGCCACCGAGCTGCTGTCTGTCTCTGTGAGCTTACCTGTTCCGAATGTCTGAGATCAAAGGGATCACACAGGAATGTGTCCCTTTGTGTCTGACTTCTTTCTTTTAACACGGGGTCAAGGCTGAGCTGCCCAGAGCTCCAGAGCTCTCTGCACTGATGGAAGCATTCATTCCACTCTATGGCTGCTAGACACACGTGCTTTCTGAGCAGTATTTGGTGGTTGTAGTTTTTTTTGTTTTGTTTTGTTTTGTTTTGTTTTGTTTTGTTTTGTTTGCAGTACTGGGGATGGAACCCAGGGGCATTCTACCTCCGAGCTACACCCCCTGCCCTATTTTTTACTCTTTATTTTGAAATAGGGTTTCACTAGGTTGCAAAGGGCCTCATTAAGTAGCTGAGGCTGTCCACGAACCGAGATCGTCCTGTCTCAGCCTCCCAAAGGCTGGAATTCCAAGCATGTCCCCCCATGCCCAGCTCTGAGCAACCTTTTTTTATTTTTTGATACTGGGTATTGAACCCAGGGGCCTTCTCCCTCTGAGCTACACGCCCAGCCCTTTTAATTTTTACTTTGAAACAGGGTCTTGCTAAGTTGAGGAGGGCCTCACTAAGTTGCTGAGGCTGGCCTGGAACCTGCCATCCTCCTGTCTCAGCCTCCCAAGGACTGGGATTACAAGTGTGCGCCATCATGCCCCATGGCTGTTGAGCATCTTAAAATGTGGTGCAGGCAACTGAAGAACCAAGTTTAATTTTAATTAATTTGAATTTGAGCAGCCAGTTGTGGTCTCTAGAGAGACCCGTGTTGTTCACGCTTTAATGTGCATGTGAATTATCTGGGGATAACAGAGTCTGATTCAGCAAACTTGGGGTGAAGATGGAAAGTTTCCGTAAATCCCTAGGCGATACCAAGGCTGCTGGTGTGAAGAGTGTGCCCTGAGTGAGACGGTCTTAGTCTCCAACATAGGGAACATTCTGTACATACGGTGTGAGCACCTCTCAGCTGAAGTTCGTGGGATCCGAAGTGTTTGAGATTTCAGATATGTATTTGTTCTGAAATATTTGCATGTGCCTAATGAGCTGTCTTTGGGATGGGGCCCAAGTGTAAACACAAAGCTCATTTGTCTCTTACACGTTTTATGCATATGGATTTTCGGTGATTTCATATAATATTTTTAATAATTTTGTGCATAAAACAAAATGTAATAGCGTGAAATTTTCAACTTGAGTCACGTTGGTGCTAAAGAAGTTTGGGAACTTAGGGCATTTCAGATTTTCAGATGAGGGAAGCTGTTTAGAGGAGACCGGGGATTGGAGATGAGGCCTCTACCTGGCTCTGTGTGTGTGTGTGTGTGTGTGTGTGTGTGTGTGTGTGTGTGTTGCTGGGGACTGAACCCAGGAGGGGCGTTCCACCTGCAAGCTAAACCCCAACCCCATTCTATTTAGAAACAAGTTTCCCTAAGTTGCTGAGAGCCTCCCAAAATTGCTGAAACTAACCTCGAACCTTCTATTCTCCTGTCTCCGCCTCCCAAGTACTAGGATTACAGGCATGCGCCACCACGCCCAGCTTCATTAAGTTTAATGTGAAATTTTATATTCTGCTGCATAATAGAGCTGGACCTGTTTTCACCACAAAAAATAAAAAGAGAGATTTTTACTCCTGATGTTTATTTGAAAAGTGTATTTTTGCTGGGCATGGTGGCGCACGCTTGTAATCCCACCATTCGGGAGGCTGAGACAGGAGGATTGCGGGTTTACAGCCAGCCTCAGCTACTTAGTGAGGCCCTCCGCAACTAGTCCCTAGTCCAAAAAAAAAAAAAAGAAAGAAAGAAACGTATTTGAGGGTAGAGTGTGGGGCCATCCTCACGGTGAGGAAGACACGATGGGGGTTCATGGTGCCTATTTTCTGGGAGACGTTTGTGAGGGGTGGTAGGATGCGATACGTGGGTGCCTTTTTTCCGGGAGCCACAGGATGATTCCTACTGTTTCCATTATCTCCTGGGTCCTGAAGGGGCCTCAGAGGACTTGGATTGTAACGCAGCTGGACTTGCAATCAGGAAACGTCCCTAGGGCTGCAACATGGCAGACGGGGCTCGTTGGGGTGTGCCGTAGAACGCTCATTCCAGGGGCCGCCCGCAAGCCTCATCTCCTGGCCGCCCCCCAAGTTAAGCAAAGCATTGCATACGCGACCAGTAAAAGCTGGCTGTGCCTCGTCTGAGCGCAGTCTTGTCCACAGCCGGCAGTGCCGAGGCTACCGGGGGCCCCGAGGGTTATGTTCAGACATGGAGGCGGTGACTTGATTCCTAGAAACTAGAAACACTCCTCTCCCACCCAGTGCAGTCTGGCTTCCCTCTCAGGCCAGCTCCTCCTTGCCACTTACTATGTTGACTTATTTGTACGCAAACAGTTTTCCTGCATAAACTTCCCCGCTGCCAACATTCGGAGATAATGATATTCAGTCTTTTAACATGACAGACATTGCTTCAAACACATGCTGTTGCTGTAGGAATGTTTGTGATGCGCTTATCGCCAGCATTTCATGAGCAACAAACTCCAAAATTGGAGATGATTTGGCGTCTGGAGCTGGCAGTGAGCGCTGTATGGGTGTTTGCATGATTTTTAATAAAACAAGCTTTGGAAAGGGGAAGTTTTCTTCTGCAGAGTTATCTTCTAAAGTTTAAGATAAGAACTACTTAAAAGCCGAGGGTTGGAGTACAGAGCACTTTCTCTTAAATGTTCAAAGGTGCGAGGACGCCTCCACTTGGAGGCCTCTCTCCTGCATTTAAGGCATTGGGAGCGTAAAGGCTTTTTTTTGGGAACTGGTTGTCACAAGGAGTTCTCAATTTAAAAATAAAAAATCATTTTATAGCATTAAGTAGTAAGAATGAACACCAGCAACCCTCCTGGAAATCTTTTATTCTCTGGAATTTTACAGTCTTTTTTTTTTTTCATGGTACTGGGGATGGAACCGAGGGGCTTTCTACCTTTGTACCTTTGAGATACATTCCCGTTTTATTTTTTTTTTTTATTTTGAAATCCCTATTTTATACAGCCCTATTTTAATTTTTTGTGTGGTACTGGGGATTGAACACAGAAACATTCTACCTCCAAGCTACACCCCCAGTCTGATCTTATTTGGAAGCAGGGTCTCACTAGGCTGCTGAGAGCCTCTCTAAGTTGCCGAGACTGCCGTCTAAACTTCAATCCTCCTGCCTCAGCCTCCCAAGTACTGGGATTACAAGCATGCATCATCATGCCAGCTCGAAGTCAGCCTTACTAAGTTGCTGAGGCTGACTTCCAACCTATGATCCTCCTGTCTCAGAATCCCAGGTACTGGGATTATAGGATTACAGGTGTGCACCACCACGCCTGGCTTGTCCAGGCCATCTTAACGGACAGCTCACTTTTCATAGAAGGAGACCACTGTGGGCCAGGCATCCAGGGCAGTGCAGAGAGGGCTTCAGGGACAGCTGTCTGTCAGCCTCATGCTTTGTTAGCCGAGTACGGCACGCTGGTGGCACCGTGAGCCATGCTGCCAGAGTCCCTGATTGGCCCTCCTTCCTGGAGAGACACCCCGAACTCACTGCTGTCATCCAGAGAGTAACTGCGGCCACTTTAATTTCTAGCCTTTCTCTTACCTGACACCGTAGAGAAGGTGAGCTCCGCCGGGGTCCTGGGATGCTCCGGCCACAAGCCACCTCCCGGTCCACGGGCCTCTGGAAGCCCAGAAACCAGAGCAGACGCTTAGAGACTCACGCTGATGTGACTCGAGTCTGTGGAGTCTAATGATTTAAAAATAATTGGGCTTAAACTTTGTATTTGTGTCTTTTCTTTTATGAGTATCTTTTCATTTTTCTATCAGTTCGTTTTTCTTTTTTCTTTTTTTTTTTTTTTTCGGGTCTGGGGATGGAACCCAGGGGCATTTGACCTCCGAGCTACAGCCCCTGCCCTAATTTTTATTATTTATTTTTTGAAACCGGGTCTCACTGAGTTGCAGAAGCCTCACTAAGTAGCTGAGGCTGTCCGCGAACCGCCATCCTCCGGGTCTCAGCCTCCCGAATGCTGGGATTACAAGCGTGCGCCACCACGCCCGGCTTTCGTTTTTCTTGTATTTCTTTTTTTTTTTTTTTCCTTTTCGAAATTGGCAGTGATTTCTTGGACATGATTCCAAAGGCACAAGCCACAAAAGAATAAACAAACTTCATAAAAAATAGAAAGATATTGTACATCCAAAGACAATGTAGACAGAATTAAAAGTTACTGATGGAATGGGATAAAATATTTCCAAATGCCATATCTGAAGGTATCTTAATATTCCAAATGGAAATCCTAAAAATTAGCAACAGTAAAAGCAAACAGTGCACTTTAGAAATAGGTAAAAGACTAAAATAGATAATGAATCTCCAAAGATTTTTATATGACCAATAAACACATGAATATCAGTCATCATTATCATAATATAACTAATCATTAAGGAAATACAAATAAAAACTATAATGAAATACTACTTCACATTTGTTAGGATGGCTACTTAACATGAATTACCTTGCTCCAGGCCCTGTACTTCTTGAGAGCACTTGCTCTGATGGTTTAGAAATGAAAACAGAGCTAGTCCTCTGTCGCAGGGAGTTTGAGAACCACGGCCGTGGCGCTGAAAGTTGCAGTTGCCCCAGGAAACTGGGCGTTGGGAGAATTTGAGACATCACGCTCACTTCTCCGCAGCCCCTCCGCGTTTCTTTGGGCGTGTTGAGGGTAGGGGTACTTGGGATTGAAGCCAGGAGCAGTCTACCTCCAAGTTACAACCCCGGCCCCTTTTATTTTTTGTTTTGAAACAGGCTCTTGCCGGGCGTGGTGGCGCGCACCTGTAATCCCAGTTCTTGGGAGGCTGAGATAGGAGGATTGCAGGTTTGCTGCCAGCCTCAGACACTTAGGGAGGCCCTCCGTAACTTAGCGAAACCCTGTTTCAAAATAAGAAATAAAATCAGCCGGCACATGCTTGTAATTCCAGCATTCGGGAGGCTGAAACAGGAGGATCGTGGTTCAAGGACAGCCTCAGCTACTACTTAGTGAGGCCCTCTGCAACTCAGTGAGACCGTTTCAAAATAAAAGATGAAAAAATAGGGCTGGGGGTGTTGCTCAGAGATAGAATGCCTCTGGATTCCATCCCCAGTACCACAAAATAAATAAATAAAATCATGCTGGGGTTGTAGCTCAGAGATAGAATGCCCCAGAGTTCAATCCCTGATACCACAAAAAAAGAAAGAGCAGAGGAACAAGAAAGAGAGGAAGGAAGGAAGGAAGGAAAGAAGGAAGGAAGGAAGGATCGCTGAGTTGCTACGAGTCTTCCCAAGTCGCTGTGGCTGGTCTCCAACCTGAGTTTCCCAAGTTCTGGGATTATAGGCGTGCACCTCTGTGCTGGTTTCCTGAGAGCAGGGACTTCAAATGTCCAGTTTGTCCTGGCCTCACCCCTCAGCGCCCTGCTGGGCACGCCAGAGGGCTGGGGAGGTTTGCCCAATGCTCCTGCCCGGTCCCCAGTCTGTCAGCGGCTGAGGGCGCCGGGCTGCATCCTCCGGCGAGTGGCGGAGGGGAGCTAGGAACGAACGATGACGGAGTGATCTTTCCTTCTCTTCCCTCAGACCCAGGGCTCCTCTTCCCGCCTGCCCGGCAGCATGAGAGCAGCAGGACCGGCCGGCCGCAGGAGCCCCCCGAGCCAGGCCCCCGACTCAGCCGGCCAAGGCCAAGGTGAGCTCGCTCTCCTCCTCCTCCGAGGAGGCGCATGGATTTCATTTTAACAGATTCGTTGTGCTTTGGTGATCCCTGGGTGTCCTGCAACAGGCGTGGCCTTGAGAAGCGCGTGTCAACAAAGCGTGTTCCTGTTGGCGAGTGGGGAGGCGGTGGCGGGGCATAGGCTGCCGACCTGTGAGCCGTCCCCTTCCAGAGTCAGGGGCCCTGGGCAAGTCTTTAGGGAACTCTGGAAGAAAGGATCTCTGGGAGAGGACAGAATTAGAAAGACTTCTGCCTGGTCTGGGCCCCCAGTGCGGGGCAGACGCACGCCTGTGCCCCACAGTTGAAGGGGCCCTGGGTGTGACCAGGCAGGCCCATTGCTAACCCGCGCTGGACAGTTACTTGCCGGGAATTTCTTCCTATAAGTGCGACAGACTCCGCCTCTCTGCAATTGCTCTCTGCTTTTTGCCATCGGGAACCACAAAGACTGGCCGGTCCAGCCGGGCGTGGTGGCACATGCTTGTAATCCCAACATGAGAGGCTGAGACAGGAGGATCGTGGTTTGTGGACAGCCTCAGCTACCTAGTGAGGCCCTCTGCAACTCAGTGAGACCCTGTTTCAAAATAAAGAATAAAATAGGTCTGGGGTGTAGCTCGGAGGTAGAATGCCCTTGGGGTCCATCCCCAGTACTGCAAAAAAATGGGAGAAAAAAAAAGAAAACAGACTGGCCGGCCCAAGACTCCTCCACAGGCCTCGTCTTTGGGTGTGGAGATGGCAGCCTCTCACACCCGCTGGCTTCTACTGATTTCCCTTGAGACTGGCGGCGTCCGCCTTGTCCTTGCGGCCCCTCCGTGGACAGGGCCTCACCCACCCAGCGTCTGCCCTGCCACGCGCCCCTGTGCTGTCTCAGCAGACTCAAACACTCACTGCTAACCATTCATTCACCATCCTCTGCGGGGAATATGGAGTCAGCAATGAGCAAGGTGTGCGTGCGTGCGTGCGTGCGTGCGTGCGTGCGTGCGTGCGTGTGTGCGTGCGTGCGTGTGTTACTGAGGAGTGAGCCCAGGGCCTCTCTGCCTCTGAGCTACATCCCAGCCCTATTACTTTTTATTTGGAAACCAAGTCTCTCTAAGTTACCATGCCGGCGATCCTCCTGCCTCAGCCTCCTGAGTACTGGGATTACAGGTGCGCACCCCCATGCCTGGCTTCTATCTTTTCTTTCTTTTTTTTTTTTGTACTGAGGATGGAACCCAGGGGCGTTCTACCTCTAAGCTACACCCCCAGCCCTGTTCTTTATTCTTTATTTTGTAACAGGGTCTCACTGAGTTGCAAGTACCTAAGTAGCTGAGGCTGTCCGCAAACCCAGATCCTCCTGTCTCAGCCTCCCAAGTGCTCAATGACAAGTGTGCGCCGCCACGGCCGGCTGCTATAGAATTTATATGAGGCCATAGCAGTGGGACTATTAGATGTTAACTCTCAGTTTCTCTTTGGGTTTGTTTTGTTGAGTTGGAAATGTCTTTTCTTGCACTTGGTTTTTGTTTGTTTGTTTGTTTGTTTGTTTGTTTGTTTGGGTACTGGGCATTCTACTTCCGAGCTACACTCCCAGCCCTATTTTTCATTCTTTATTCTGCAACAGGGTTACACCAAGTTGTGAAGGGCCTCACTAAGTAGCTGAGGCTGGCCTCCAGCCTGCAATCCTTTCATCTCAACCCCCCAGATTCTGGGGTTACGAGCATGCGTCACCACACCCGGCTTTTGCACTTTAGTAAGGTAATTTTTCTGTTTCTCTTGTCTTATGTCACCAACGCCTTTGTCCCCGTGGCCCCGGGCGGTGATGTTTGTTTAAGAGTTGGCTCAGTCTCCCTGCAGTTTGACACTTCTGACTACATTAAAGAGTTGTTTACTGCCGGGCGTGGTGGCGCACGCTTGTAATCCCTGCGCTTGGGAGGCGGAGACAGGAGGATCGCGCTGGTTCGGAGCCAGCCGCGCTGGATTAAGAGACTGTTTCCACATAAAAATGTTAAAAAATAGGTCTGGGAGTGTAGCCTGTGGGAGTGTATCTCGGAGGTAGAAGGGCTTCCAGGAACCCCAGTACCACCAAAAAAAAAAAAAAAGAGTTGTTTACTGAGTGTTCCACAGTGTTACCATGACAGGTCTGCATGTAAATTTCTATCTTTATTCTTCTTGGGTTTTACTTGGGTTCCAAGAGCCAAAGATTCATATCTTCTTGCAGTTCTGGAAAATTCTCACCCTTCATGTCCTTGAAAATGGCCACTTCTCCATTCCTTGTTCTCAGTACTGGGGATGGAACCCAGGAGCATCTGACCTCCGAGCTACACCCCCAGGCCTAATTTTTAGTTTGTTTTTTTAAATTATTTTTTGAAACAGGGTTTCGCTGAGTTGCGGAGGGCCTCCCTAAGTAACTGAGGCTGCCCGCGGACCGTCCTCCTGTCCCAGCCTCCCGAGTGCTGGGGTTCAGTGTCCCACTGTGCCCGGCTGCCTCTTCTCTATTCTTTCTGTCTCCTTTTGTATCTTGCATCTCTGTCTCTCTGTGCTGAACTCTGCATAGTTTCTTAACATTTCTAATTAGTCTATGTCTTATGTGCTGATTAATCTATCCATTGAATTTTTTAACTCTTATTTACTTTATTGGTCATTTCTAGAAGCTCTGATCTATTTTTCAAATCTCCTTGATAATTCTGGGGGAACTCTCATTTCTTGCCTGAATTCAAGGAGTTTTTTTTTTTTTAAATCAAAGTTCATCTATGCTTTATTTTTCTTTGAACCGTAGCATATTTTTTTAATTTTTATTTTTTATAAGTGGAACATATGGAGAGTGGTGTACATTTACATTGCGCTTCATGCCCTTCCCCCTCCATTTCTCCCCCTCCCCAATAGAGAGTGTCCAGGTTAATCATGTTGTATTTATGCTATTACACATATTTGTATGTAGCTTCTCCATTTAACAACCTCAGCTTTCTTCCTCTCCTATCCTTCCACTGAATCCAAGGAGTTTTATATTTGGAAAATACTAAACTAGGCCAGGCATGGTAGCACACACTTGTAATCCCAGTATAATTGAGAGGCAGACACAGGAGGATCGTGGACTCCAGAACAGCCTCAGCAACTTAGCGAGACCCTATTCCAAAATAAAAAATAAAATAGGAGCCAGGCGTGGCAGTGCTTGCTGTAATCCCAGCATTCAGGAAGCTGAGACAGGAGGATCGTGGTTACTGGATAGCCTCATCTACTAGTGAGGCCCTCCATCACTTAGTGAGACGCTGTTTCAAAATAAAGAATAAAAATTAGCGCTGGGAGTGTAGCTTGGAGGTAGAATACCACCCCAGTACCACAAAAATAAATAAATAAATAACAGGGCTCAGAGGTAACATGACCCTGATTTTAATCTGTAGCGCGTGCGTGTGCGCACACACACATATCCTGGGGTATTTTTAATTTGTCTGGGAGGCTACTACCAACCCAAGCTTACTTTGAATGAATTCTCACACACAGCATAGTTCCTGGGTGAAACCTCTGTTAAGTCCAGTTTGTGGCTATGGTTTTCAGGATGGATTGTTTCCCCGGCTCTTTTTTTATTTTTATGGTAGCGGGGATTGAACCAAAGGGCATTCAACCTCCGAGCTACACCCCCAGCCCTATTTCTTATTCTTTATCTTTTGAAGCAGGGTCTCACTGAGTTGCAAAGGGCCTCAGTATGAATAGCTGAGGCTGGCTGCAATCCGCGATCCTGCTGTCTCAGCCTCCCAAATGCTGGGATTACAAACGTGCGCCACCACGCCCGGCTATCCACAATAATATCTGTCGGGCGGAAATTTCTACTCCTCTTTCACAGAAGAGAGAACCAAGGCTCAGAGAGGGTGTGTAAGCGGTCCCAACAGGTAAAGGGCTGGAAAGGAGACTTCCCTCCCTCCCCAAGATAGCCAGTGGCCATTTTGGGGGGAAGTAGAATTAGCTTTATGCTCACAAAGAATACGAGTTTCTACCAGAATGCTTTAAATAGCGGGACAGTGTCCTAGGATTTGTTTATGAATCATTTGTTTATCTTCCTTGAGAGAGGAAGCGGCTTCTGCATATCTATGGCTTGTTTCGCCTGCAACTTTCCTCCCTGTGGCGGCTCTGCCAAGGGCCCTGCACGCGGAGTGAGGCCGGGCTTCTCCTCCAGACCCTCACTTGCGGCTCTCCCGCCTCTCTCTCCCTGAGCGCCCGGTGGATGCGCCTTCCAGCTGCTGGAGTCTGTTTCCCGCTGGTGCGCCTGCGCAGCTTTGGCTTTCTGGGGCTAGGAGCGGGCGCTCGCAGACACTTTCTAGCCTTCCTCTCCAAGCTTCTCCACCCGACACCTGGGGAGAGTAGATGGAGCTGTCCAAGGGTGAAGCATTTGTGACGCAGAGCTCGGCTCCTGTGTGCACGCCATGGTCCTCGTGGGAAGCGAGATGGGCTAGCCCACGGCCAGGGTCTTTGTTGGGTAAAGCCTTCAAATGGACAGGAGCTGATTTATAAAATGGGATGGAAATGGAGGGCAGGGGTCTAGTGTCTTGCTGGTACATTGCTTGACCTTGAGTGTTTTTAAAAATAATCTGAAGCCGGGCGTGGGGGCGCACGCTTGTAATCCCAGCATTCGGGAGGCTGAGGCCGGAGGTGCATCCCTGTAGCTGTGTTGGGACCGGAGGTTCAGGGACAGTTGAGGCTGTGAGACCCCCAAGATGGCGTCCATGGCACCTCTCCAAGGTCCGTATCCATCAACATAACACGAGCCCCAGAATCCTGCAGTCCAGGGCTGACTTTGTGCAACCTGGTTCCTTGGTGTGTTTGAACACTCCCGTCTGGTGGCCATGGTGGTCTTCGATGGATTTGCACGTGGCTTCTGTCTCTCTAAGGCTTCAGTGCCTGCGGGCCCCAACTCACCTTTGTAAAACAGGGATTGAGGCCGGGCCCGGTGGTGCACGCCTGTGGTCCCAAAACTTGGGAGACTCACTAAGTTCGAGACCAGTGTGGACACTTAGCAAGAAGGCCCTGTCCCAAAAACAAATGATAAATAAGGCTGGGGGTGTAGCTCAGTGGTAGAGCACCCCTGAATTAAATTCCCAGTACCCCACTCACACAATGAAAAAACAAACTGGGTTTGGCTCCTTCCTCTAAAATTTCACTCTGAGCTGGGAGTGGTGGTGCACACTTGTAATCTCAGTATTCGGGAGGCTGAGACAGGAGGATCTGGGTTCGAGGACAGCCTCAGCTACTTAGTGAGGCCCTCTGCAACTCAGTGAGACCTTGCTTCAAAATAAAGAAAAACAGGGCTGGGGGATGTAGCTCGGAGTAGACTGTCCCCTGGTTCCATCTTCAGTGCCGCTAAAATAAAGGTCCAGTCTACACAAAGCAAAAGCCATTTGGAGCCAATCATGCGTCTTCTTTCTCCCTCCGTGTTGGCAGATGTTTGGAGGGTGGAGGTTGCTAGGGAACCGAGTGTGGAGGTGGCTGGGATGGGGGGGGGGTCCCAGGGCCCTCAGAAGATGTCCTGAGGTTTCCCATCAGCCTGGGGTTAAACGCCCAGCCCCACAGCAAACCTCACTCTTAGCAGCCTGTCTCTGGACGATGATTCACGCTTCCTGCCCCTCCTTCAGCCGTGGTGAGTCAGGATCGATTACTGACACCGTCCACCCACCTGGTGTTGCCCATGGGGCGCCACTGGCCAGCGAAACTTTCTCCATCGGTGACTCCCCAGGGCTGAGCCCTGACAGCGAGCCGGGGTCTCCCCTGGTGTAAAGGCAGAGGTCATTTCCAGATTGGACATCAGGACACACCATGTCTTGGCTCTGAGGAGCCTGGGGTGCCAGGGATATTGTGGGTGGGGAGAAGGAGGCGCCCCAGGCAGGCGGGCTCCTGTTTCTGAGGCCCATCAGAGCTAATGGAAACCCAATGGAAACCCTTCTCCATGCGCCAGTAAGCATCCCTTTGGAGAGTGGCCATCGGAGTCTTCTCACCGTGGAGTGGTCTCTTTTTCTTTAAATTTTTTTTTATCTTTATTTTTTGCAGTACTGGGGATGGAACCCAGGGGATTCTACCTCCAAGCTACACCCCAGCTCTGTTTTTTATTCTTTATTTTGAAACCGGGTCTCACTGAGTTGCTGAGGGCCTCACCAAGTAGCTGAGGCTGGCTGCGAACCACAATCCTATCTCAGCCTCCCGAATGCTGGGATGACAAGTGTGAGCCACCGCGCCCGGCTTGAATGGTCTCCTTTCTAAAAATATTTCCAGGGGATAGAACCCAGAGGTATTCTACCTCCATGGTACATGCACAACTCTTTTTTTTCTATTTATTTATTTATTTATTTATTTATTTATTTATTTATTTGTTTGTTTGTTGCGGGTCTGGGGATGGAACCCAGGGGTATTTGACCTCCGAGCCACATTCCCTGTCCTATTTTTATTTTTTTTTTATTCTTTATTCTGAAACAGGGTCTCACTGAGTTGTGAAGGGCCTCACTAAGTAGCTGAGGCTGTCCGTGAACCGCGATCCTCCGGTTTCAGTCTCCCGAATGCTGGGGTTACAAGCTTGTGCCACCACGCCCGACTCTCTATGTTTTATTTTGAAATAGGGTCTTGTTAGGTTGCTGAGGGGCTCATGACATTGCTGAGGCTGGCCTGGAACCTGCGATCCTCCTGCCTCAGCCTCCCAGACATGCACCACCACGCTCAGCCCCTGTATTTTAAACCACCTTAAAGCTTAAGTCTGCTCTGATACCCTCCCCAACTCTCTCCTTCCCTCTTTCAAAAGATGGTGGAACAGATTAAAGTCCAGAGGCCCTACTCCCTGCCTCGTTGCCCCCGGAGCTTTAGGGAGCGCGTATAGTATCCCTGGTTGAAGCCCTGCTGTCTCAATACCCTGCCCGGGATTGGTGGCTGTCCTGGGACAGACGCTCGCCTACTGGGCCTAGCAGATCAAAGGTGGGGGATCTTGCAGCTCGCTGCCTCCCCCCCCCCCTTATTCTGCAGAAAGTGCGGGTGTCGTTTGTCCCACGAGGTTACAAGGCTGCTCTCCTTTTCTGGTTAGTTGGGGTTATCTTGTATGGGCTTTGCGTTTCCTGAATACTCAGCAGCTGGGTGGGGAGGAGGGCAGGGGAAGAGGGCTTCAAAGAACCCGGCTGAGAATGTTTAAATTTCCTGTGACCGGAGATAATCCGAGGGGAGGCTTGGTTTAGGTCCAGAAGAGCACAGGGGCCGGGGGGGCGACCTGAGCGCCATTCAGAGAAAACTGGGCCAGCCTCTTATTTTTACTTGTTTGTTTATTTATTGATTGATGGGTACTGGGGATTGAGCTAAGGCCCTTTCTACCTCTGTGCTATATCCCCAGCTCTTTTTATTTTTATTATTTTTTTTATTTTGAAATGGGGTCTCGCTAGGTTGCTGAGAGCCTCACTTTCACTGAGGCTGTCCTCCAACCTATGATCCTCCTATCTCAGCCTCCTGGGTCCTGGGATTACAGGTGTGCACCGCCATGCTTGGCTAGCTGGGATGCTCTTATCGATGAAATAGAAACAAATAGGAGTTGGCCTCTCTGTTACTCAGTGAAGTCTTCTAGTCTTGCTTTGTTTGCTACTGGGGTGTTCTACCCCTAAACTGCATCCCTTGGGCTATTTTTATTTTCTATTTTGAAATAGAATCTTACTAAGGGTCTCGCTAAGTTGCCAAGGCTGACCTCGAAGCTGCGATCCTCCCGTCTCAGCCTCCCTAGTACTGAGATTACCGACATGCATCACGACGCCCATGTCTTCTTGCTTGTAGTCTTGGAAAGCTCAGCTCACATGCAGCGCCCTCCGAGGAGGCGTTGATGGTTGTCCTCGAACCCCTTTGGCCTGAGACCAGCTGGAGGCCTTTACTTTATTTTATTATTTATTTTTTGCGGCACTAGGGATGGAACCCAGGAACGTTCTAACTCCAAGCTACACCCCAGCTCTATTTTTTTATCCTTTATTTTGAAAAAAGGCCTCACTAAATTTCAGAGGGTCTCACCAAGTAGCTGAGGCTGGCCGCAAACCACAACCCTCCTGTCTCAGCCTCTCAAGCGCCGGGATTCCAAGCGTGCGCCACCATGCCCGGCTAGCTGGAGGCCTTTCATTCTTACCTCCTGGTTGGCGGCTGCCAGTTATGGGGCCTCTGGTAGTCTCTTCCTTCCAGGAGTGCCTGTGGCTGAGCTCCCTGGGAGGATGCAGCTTCCTGCTGGGTCTGCCCCAAAGAGAGAAGGGCTGTGTGTGTGTGTGTGTGTGTGTGTGTGTGTGTGTGTGTGCCCGCGCGCGCGCACTGGAAGGGCAGGGCTGGGAGGGGTGCCCCTACAGGGAGGGTCTGTTTGCCCATCAGGCCACATGGCAACGTGGGCCCCCGAGGCCGCTGCAGACCTGCTTCCTGCAGACCTGTTCAGCCCGGCCAGGCTGAACATCCCCAGGTCGTCCAAGGGGCAGGAGGAGCCTCTTTAACCAAAGTAAGGAAATGGTGGCCAGGCCGCCAGCCTGGTGTGGGCAGGGCTCAAGTGCCCGGGAGCAGCCGGCTGGGTATCCCTTCACACCTGTGCATGGATGATGACCCTGGTCCGGTTCCGCTGCGGGTAGCCACCAAATGAGGCCTTCTCTTTCCCTCTCCTTAAGAGCCGGAGCCCAGAGACAGAACCCCGTCTCAGTACCATGTGGGGGACTTGGCCTGGGCTGCGGCCACGCTCAGATTCCCTCTCATCCACCTCAGGAAGCTTCTGGGAAAATGAGCCAGTCGCGTGAGCACTGCATCCGTCTGGTGCCTGTGGCCTGCGAATGGAGTCCAGCCCTTCCGGGAGGTCTCTGGGCCTTCATTCTGGAGCGCTGGTCCTTTGACGGGAGCCGGGCTGAGCCAGGTCATGGGTCCCCACACTAGAGGCCCCAGGCTGCTGCGGTTTCCGTCTTGCCTCCAGTGACCACCTGTTCGTATTCTCTACCCCCAGCCCCATTCTGCTCCTTGAAGGAGGGCTGAAGGTTGCCCAGAAAACAACCGACCAAACCAGAGCCTTTAGACTGCGTCTCTGTGCCTGATTCAAACAATACCCTGCGCCGGGCAGCCGCCGCCCCGCCACACAGGCCTCCTGTGTCTTGCTTGAGTCTTCACAAGAACCCGCAGTGGTAGCTGCGCGGCTCCACTTCTCATAGATGTTGAAGCTAAGGTTCAGGCTGGGTCAGGTGGCGCGTGCTTGTTAGCATTTGGGAGGCTGAGGCAGGAGGATCGCGGTTCTAGGACAGCCTCAGCTACTTAGGCCCTTTGCAACTCAGTGAGACCCTGTTTCAAAATAAAGAATAAAAAATAGGGCTGAGGGGGGTGTAGCTCAGAGGTAGAATGCCCCCTGGGTTCCATCCTAGTCTTGACTCTTTTTCTTTTCTTTCTTTCTTTCTTTCTTTTTTTTTTTCTTTTTTTTTTGCGGTACTGGGGTTCCTGGGAGCCCTTCTACCTCCGGGCTACACTCCCAGACCTATTTTATACTTTTTTATTTGGAAACAGGGTCTCTTATGCCAGCGCAGCTGGCTTTGAACCTGTGCGATCCTCCTGTCTCCACCTTCCAAGCGCGGGGATTATAAGCGTGCGCCGCCACGCCCGGCTAGTCTTGACTGTTTAAGACTAAAACAAGCAAGCCTGCTTGCTTTCAAAGGAATCTTTTCTCCACTTCAAGTTCGTGTCTAAGCCGGGCGTGGCGACACACACCTGTGCTTGGGAGGCTGAGACACAGCCCAGTACTTGGAGGCTGTACTTGGGAGGCTGAGAGAGGAAGGTCACAGGTTCAAAAACATCTTTGGCAACTTAGTGAGGTCCTCAGCAACCTAGTGAGACCCTGTTCCAAAAAAAAAGATATGCTGGGGGTGTATAATGTTCCAGGTTTCAATTCCCAGTGCCAATAAAGAAAATAAGAAAAGTTCATGTCTTAACACCTAAGTGCTGGCGGGTTGTCAGTTACTAGAGTGGAGGGCCAGATTCCTGGATTCCTGGTGTTAATTCTCTCAGCAGCTAACTCTTATTGGTCCTTTTCTGAAGGCCAACATGCAGGTTTAAGGTCAGCCTCAGCAAGACCCTGTTTCAAAGTAAAATAGGGCTGGGGGTGCCACACCTGTCATCCAGTAGCGCACACCTGTCATCCAGTTGTTTGGGAGGCTGAGCTAGAGAGGAAGCTTGCAGGTTTGAAACCAGTCTCAACAATTTAGCGAATCTCTCAGAAACCTAGTGAGACCCTGTTTCCAAATAAAAAAATAAAAAGGGGTCGGGGTTATGCCTCAGAGGCAGAATGCCTCTGAGTTCAGTCCCCAGTACTACAAAAAGAAAAACAGAAAAATAGAGATTAAAGGTGGAAGGCCCGGCGGGGGGAGTCGGGCCTTGACCTCAGAGAGCGGGTCGCAGCCCTCGACCACCAGTTGGGTGACTTTCAGAAGCTCAGAGCGTGCGCCGCACCCGGCATATTATTATTATTATTATTTTAAAAATGATGTTCTGGGTGTTGAGACATAATATAGCATAGTGAGCTGCAGTCGGTGGGTGTCTTGTCAATACACCATCACCACGAATCACGTTCCTAGGGCTGACCGGGAGGGGATGTGTGTAAATGTAGTGTGTGCACACACGTGCTCGAGTGACAGGCTGGTGGGGAAGCGCCCGGGACTCTCGTCAGAAGCTGTGCTTGGGGAAGGTGAGCCGGGAGAGGACCGGCCCCTCAGAGCAAGAGAGGGGCCCCGTTCTGCTGTGCATAGAGGCGACCTGCTGTTGGCCGTAGAGGCCAAAGCGCACTCTTCCCCTCGGCGACTCCAGCCCCCATGGGTGCAGATATGAGGCCGACCCTAGACAGAGTTGAAAGAGACGCCCCCTAGGCGACGTGCCAGTGTGGCGGGGTGGAGGGGGCAGACAGGACTGTTAGGATCAGCTGAGTGACGCGTGGAGACAGGGCTGCTTTTCTCTCCAGGAGCCTTCTTCCTACCTCTGCCTTTGTTTACCCCGTTGTCAGGGCCTCGTGACCCCCTTGGCCTCTGCGGCAGCTCCTGCTCTAGGTCTCAAAGTGAAACTGAGCCTCCCCATCGCTCTCTCCTCCGTCGGTGTGAACCCAGCATCTGGTGTCTCTGCCACTTCCCCTCCTGCATCCCCATTCCATCACCAAGTCCTGGGGGGCTCAGCCTGAGACACCCCCTCGCCATCTCCTCTCTGAGCTACCTGGCTAAACCGTAGCAAAACGGAGCCTCCAGTAAGACCCTTCACTGCTCAGCCTCCTCCAGCGCTGGGCCGGCGACCTGCTGCCGATTCCGCACGGCCCCTTAGCTGTAAATCGCCGCTACAGAGAGGGTTTGAGGATCTGGGAATGCTGGCCTTGGGCCCAATTAAGTAAAATGGAATCCCTCCAAAAAACAGTTCCCTTCTCATTAGTGTATCTGTATTGGGAGAAGGAAAGGGGGAAAAAGGCACTCCGTTATTTATTAACCCCATTTTGAGGTTCCTTCAAGAATTTGTAGAAACTTGTTTTTTTAAAAGTACCTGCATAGTAGCCTCTGCTTTGCTTCCAAAGTTACATATTGTCTGGTCCTTTCCAGAAAAGCTTTGCTGACCCCGACGGACGCGGCACCAAGGGCGAGCGTTGCCAGCGGAAGCCCGCTGGGTTGCCCCGGCTTGCCACACTCAAGTTCAAGATACTTCCCTGGCTCCCGGCGTTCTTAGGATAAAGACAGGGCTTCCTACCTCCAGGACCTTGCAGGCTTTGCCCCCGCCCTCTGCAGGTCCTTCTCCTTCAGCTCAAGCAGCGCTGTGATTTCCTCGGAGGCAGAGGGTCCTTCCCTGGGCTTTCTGCTGAGGTCACCGCCCTTTGTGGTGGCCCCTCCGCAGATCATAAAGTTGCACTCGTGTAAGCATGAGATGTAGTCCCGCAGACCCCACGGCGAGGCCCACGAGAGCCGACGCCGCGGCTCTTCCCAGCCTCTGTAATATCCCCTGTGCCTGGTACAGACTGGACACCCAATAAATGAATGCCTGAGGATCGGGGAGAGAGAACGCCATAAAAGAGCTGAGGCTCAAACAAGGACTTGTAGGCAGAGAAGACGGAGAGAGGGAGGATGATTTCCAGCAGAGGGACTGGCCTTCGGAACCCGGCCCTGCTCGTGGGACAGTGAGCAGGCTGGATTGGGGTTGGGAGATCGTTGGGGAGGCAGGAGGGGCCGCCTGGGCTGGCGGAGCGGGCTGGACACCCCCTGTGTGTTGGGGCTGGAGGGGTGAGGCCAGGTAGAGGGAGACTAATGTGTCACCGATGAGTGGAGAAGCCCGAGCGTGGGGCTGGGAGGTGAAGATGGCCACGGGGATGCGGTGGGGGTGGGACCAAGAACTCACAGCGGGCGGGCGCAGTGGCATATGCCTAGAATCCCAGCACTTCGGAGGCTGAGACAGGAGGATCACAGGTTTGCGGTCAGCCTCAGCTACTTAGTGAGGCCTGACGCAACTTAGTAAAACCCTGTTTCCAAATAAAGAATAAAAAACAGGGCTGGGGGGCCGGGCATGGTGGCGCACGCTTGTAATCCCAGCATTCTAGAGGCTGAGACAAGAGGATTGTGATTCACAGACAGCCTCAACTGCTTAGTGAGGCCCTCTGCAACTCAGTGAGACCCTGTTTCAAAATAAAAAAAATATAGGGATGGTGTGTAGCTCAGAGGTAGAATGCCCCTGGACTCCATCCTCGGTACTGAAAAAAAAAAGCCGGGAGTGGTGGGGTACACTTGTAATCCCAGCATTTGGGAGGTTGAGATAGGAGGATCTCGGTCTGTAGCCTGCCTCAGCTACTTCGTGAGGACCTTTGCAACTCAGTGAGACCCTGTTTCAAAATAAAGAATAAAAAAAGAGGGCTGGAGATGTAGCTCAGAGGTAGAATGCCCCTGGGTTCCATCCCCAGTCCCCAAGGGTATTTGTTATTGTAATTATAAAAAAAAGATAGGGCTGAAGATGTAGCTCATTAGTGGAATGCTCCTGGGTTCAATACCCAGTACCATTAATTAATTAATTAATTAATTTACAAAGCGCATTGATAGGAGGTTAGCGGGGTGGGATCAAGGCGGGCTCTTGGGTCCAGGTCCTGATTCGAGTCATTTCAGATGGGCGGAGAGAGCAGAGTTGGTATGGGGTTGGAGAGGGTAATGGCCTACCATCCCCATTTTCTCTTGAAGCAGGAGTCGGGGTCTTCTGCTGAGGCAAGTTTTGGTTCTGCTCCTTCTTCACACTGGCAGGCAGAGGGTTCGTCATCACCACTGGAAGGAGAGGGGACTCATTTCCGCCAGGAGCCTGGGAGGGCTCAGGCTGCCTCTCCTAGAACCAGGAATCTAAATGTGGGCTTTGCCAGCAAACCCTCCTTAAAGGCCTTTGGAAAAATAGGGCTGCTTGCTCACGCTTGTCATCCCAGCATTCGGGAGGCTGAGATGGAAGGATCTGGGTTTGAGGCCAGCCTCAGCTACTTAGTGAGGCGCTTTGCAACTCAGTGAGACCCTGTTTCAAAATAAAGAATAAAAAGTAGGGCTGGAGACGTAGCTCAAAGGTAGAATGCCCCTGGGTTTTATCTCCAGCACCACACACACACACACACACACACACACACACACACACACACACACAAATGGAGGCTGCTCACTCCAGGAAATGTTGGCACAGGGCCACCCCCCTTGACCTGAGACAGGTCCTGACATTTGACACAAAGGAAGAGCCGCAGCAGTGGCGTTGTGCTGAGGTCGGCGAGCCGCACTGGCACGGGCAGCTGCCCTGAACCAACCTCTACAGAGCCCGGGGGCAACTGGCCCCACAGCTGGCTGATACCCCAGAACAGCGCCGCTCCCCCAAGCCACGCACCCCTCCCCGGGGACCAGGTGAGCGCCGCCGTGCCGGTCCCCAAGCCTGCCCGTGCCAGGGCACTTGTTATTGTAATTATGGAAATTAGTAAATGTGATATAAGCTGATGATCACACAGGCAGAAAGGAAAGAGAAGCTGTTTCTGAGCGTGCAGGATTTATCCCGCAGTGGCCTCAGCCGTGTGTGCGCACGTGTGTCGCTGGAGGTTGGCAAGGTGGTTAATGGTGAGGGTCACACCCATCGCTCTGGCAGGCCTTGACCACCGGTGCCCGAGCCGCCACTGCTGTTTTCCTGTTGGCTCGGCAGCGTCCTGGGCTCAGGGCCGGGGTGTAGCTCAGAGGGAGAATGGCCCTGGTTTCCATCTCCAGTACCATACACACATGTGCGCGCGCACACACACACACACACACACACACACACACACACACACACACACAATATCAGGCTAGGCGTGGTGGTGTACGCTTGTAATCCCAGCATTCAGGAGGCTGAGACAGGAAGATTGCGGTTCGTGGACAGCCTCAGCTACTTAGTGAGGCCCTCTGCAACTCAGTGAGACCCTGTTTCCAAATAAAGAATAAAAAATAGGGCTGAGGGTGTAGCTTGGAGGTAGAATGCCCCTGGGTTCCATCCCCAGTACTGAAAAAAAAAATAACAGAACCCCAAGGTGGCCCCGCCTGGGGGGTGTGGGCTGAGCCTGGCGACCTTCTGCGCTACCCCTGGCGTGGGATGCCCCTTCCTCGGTTTTCAGTTCAGCCTTGGAGGCCGGGGGAGATTCCGTCAGTTCCACCCTCTGGTCTTGTAGCGGCAAAGGAGGTCCTTTGGGCAAGAAATTGGGACAGGGAGCTCTTGGGGCCAGTGACCCGCAGGCTGTCTATCTGGCGCAAATCCAGACAGATTGGGGGCCTCCGGGAAGGGAGGGGTGTGAAGGATTGCCGGAGGAAGCAAGAAAGCCAGAGGGCAAGACACCTGGCTCCGCGGGAATCCCAGGTGACCGCAGGAGGGAATTCTCACTTCCAACCTCATTCTGACGGAGCCGCCGGCATCCCTGGGAGTGTGTATGCGTCACAGCGCCGCCCAGCTTCCCCAGCCTTGGTGCCGTTGACTTAGGAGTCTGAGCAAGGTGCCCCTGGCTCCGTGCTCCCCAGTCCTTCTGGGATGCCCTCCCTCTCCCCTGGCTCCCTACCCTTGGTAGCTTTGCAGGAGTCTTGAGAGCTTGCACAAGCTGATACCCCTGGACCCCCGAACCAGGAGCCCCTCCCTTCCGTCCTTCCCCTGTGTGTGCGCGCGTGTGTGTGCGCGTGCACATATGTGTATGGTACTGGAGATGGAACCCGGGGCCATTCTACCTCTGAGCTGCACCCCCAGCCCTGTTTTATTTGATTTTGAAACCGTCTCGCTAGGTTGTCAAGAGTCTCAGTACCTGCTGAGGCTGTCCTTGAACCTGTGACCCTCCTGTCTCAGTCTCCCGAGTACTGGGATTCCGGGGTGAGCTACCGCGCCCGACTAAGGAGCCTCTTTCACTGACTGAGAAGGCCGGCCTCCTGGGCCCAAGGAAGGGCCAAAGCGACTGCCCAGGGCGGCCAGGAGGCGCAGCCAGACCTCAGGAGCTGCCAGAGAGCCCTGAGACCCTCCATCTGCTCCCTTGGGCATGGCTGCTAAGAACCCACACTGCCAGGCAGGGGTACAGTTGAGCCAGAGGCGCGACCAGCCTCCTCCTGTCCACAGACTTTGTGCCCGCAGGAATGGGGTGCGCCCCCAGGTCTAGGGGGAGGGGCAGAGCCGGGCCCTGGAGGAAGGAGTGACTCGGGAAGTGTGGCTGGGAAGGCCTCCAGCCCACAGGCCAGAGGTCCTCCAGTTTATTTATTGACTCCCAGAGTTCCCCCAAAGACTGTAGAACTCTTGAGCCACAAGGGGCCGCGGCGGCTGCATGCGTTCGTCCTGTTTGCACGGACGAGGGGCTATGGCACGGCCCAGGATGTGGCTCAGGCTGGCCGCCACGCGCTTATCCCTGACGCCATAGCCAGGGCTACCCTGGGCCTCCGCAGGGCACTTCCCGTCTGAAGGCAGGCAGGAGAGCTGGGTGGGGGGCAGCAAACACCCAGACGTGCACACGAAGGCACGGCTACCGCACACAGGAGCATCGCCGCACGTACTCGGAGAGCGCTTCCAGGAAGACCAGGAGTGGCTTCTCCTAGACACTGCCCCTTCTCAGCAGCCCTGGGTGACCAAAGCATTTGTGTTGTTGGTGTTGTAGTATTGTTGTTATTTTTGTTTTCTTTTGGTACTAGAAGTAGAACTCAGAAGCATTTTACCCTCAGAGCTACACCCCTAGCCCTGTTTTTTTTGTTTTTTGTTTTTTTTGTTTTTTTTTTACACAGGGTCTTGCTAAGTTGTTGAGGCTGATCTCAAACCTACGATCCTCCTGTCTCAGCCTCCTAAGTACTGGGATTTTAGGCATGTGCCATCATGTTCAACTTGTTTTTCTTTACAGTCTGTGTGTGTGTGTGTGTGTGTGTGTGTGTGTGTGTGTGTGTGTGTGAATGGAGATTGAACCCAGGGGCATTCTACCTCCAAGCTACACTCCCAGCCCTATTTTTTTTTTTTTAATTATTTGAAACAGAGTCTCACTAAGTTGTAGAGGGTCTCATTAAGGAGCAGAGGCTGGCTGAGAACCTGCAATCGTCCTGTCTCCCAAGTACTGGGATTACTAGCGTGTGCCACCACGCCCTGCAGCACTCTAATATCTCTGAAGACCACATTCCAGAACCAAGCCGGTGGGCCCCTTTGGAAACTGAGACCCTGATCCTAGCAGCCTATCTTCAGCCCTGGGGCCCACGCCTTCCTGATGTACAGCCAGGGCAGAGCGATGGTGCCAGCCACGCCCTGCGGCGCCGCCCCCTGCCAAGGACGCCGGTCCATGCCGCCGACCTCCTGGAGTCTGTCTTGGCTCCCTGCGTGTTGGGTGTAGGCCTGAGTAATAGGAGCCCTTTGGGTGCTTGGCTGTGTGTCCTAAGATTAATAATTGACCCTGAGGATATAGGTGCGGCTACGGGGGCCAGATGGCCCTGCCAGCATCCTTTCCCTACCATCTTAATCCTCGCACACCCTCCTTGGACCTTGCAAGAGCCAGGGAACTCTCCTCCCATTCAGGGAGCTCTCCTCCATTCTCCTGCCCTGCCCTGCCTGGCCCTGGCCCTGCCCTGCCCCAGGCAGCTCCAGGGATGAGAATTTTCCTTTTCCTTTTCTTTTTGTTTTTTTCTGGGGCTGTTTTTTTCAGTGCTTATTCAGAAAGTCCTGTATCCCAAGCCCTCAGAGCCAGGAATAGAAGATCCGTGCTGGGGCCCTGGACCCAGACCCCTCTGCCCTGCAGACCCCTGGGTCCCCAGCAAAAAGGTGTGTGCACCTCGTCTCTTGGGCCTGGGCTAGAGTGAACTCGCCCTCCCAAGAGGCCTGAGCCCGCTACTGTGACCCCCACCCTGCGAGGCTGCGGCTGCTAGCTGGCCTTCTCTACCTCCTCCTTGGGAAATTTCTTGGGGTCTTTGAAAGTGCCCCTTTCTGCAGACTGTAAGCTCACGACACAGGTTGGGAAGGCTTTAGCCTGGCATGGAAGGCCCTGGCAATGGGTTTGCACCCTGTCCTTTTCCACACAAATCCATTCAGCTCTGAGCCTGAGGAGGCCGGGGCACGCGGCCTGCTCCTCATGTCTCCTGGTGCCAAGTTGGGTTTCTGGTAGGTTCTAACGTTCTAGCAGCTCTTCTTTGAGGGAAGCGTGTTGTTAGGAAATAGCCCGCATTCGGATCACTCAGAGAGGGACGTGTGTGTTCCTTGCCCGTTCCGTCATCTGTCCCCAGGGTCATGGAATGGGAGGGGCTTCGTGAGAAGCCAAGGCAGGCCGCCACTTTGTCCTGGACCCCTAGGTCATGACTGTGACATGAGGAGCTTGAATCCAGGGCCGTGTTGCAGCCTGTCCTGCGCTCATCTCCTGGGCTGCTCGTCAGCAGGACCGAAGCCCAGACGGAGCCCCCGTCTCTTATGCCAGCGCCCTCTGACCGCACTATAGGCGCCCGTGCTCCCAGTCTAGCGGCCCAGTCCTGGCCGTCTACGGAGAGGGGTGGTTTGGAAGATGGGCCCAGGAATATGCCAACCACGCCGGCTTAGACCACAGTTACCTCTTCCAGGAAGCCACTCTAGACTGTCAGCCCCTCTCCCCTCCCCACGTCCTAGGGTCTGCACCAGTCCATGACAGCTGAGGAGAGAGAGAAGTGGCCTCTGGCTGTCACAGTAGGAAGACAAGGTTAGAGTCCCTGGCAAGCCGGGCATAGTGGTGCGCGCTTGTAATCCCAGTACTTGGGAGGCTGAGACAGGAGGATCTCGGGTAATGGCTAACCTCAGCTGTTGAGGATCTCCGCAACTTAGTGCGACCCTGTTCCAATTTAAAGAATAATAAATAGGGCGGGGGTGTAGCTCAGAGGTAGAATGCTCATGGCTTCTATCCCCAGTACTGCGAAAGAAAGAAAGGAGAGAGAGAGAGAGAGAGAGAGAGAGAGAGAGAGAGAGAGAGGAAGCAAAATGTGGCTGGTGGTGTAGCTCAGAGGTAGTATGCCCTTGGGTTCCATCCCCAGTATTAAAAAAAAAAGAAAAAGAAAAAAAGTCCCTAGCAGAAAACCACTTTGCTCCCAGAGGAAGCGGGGTCCAGGAGCCGCGGCAAAGTGTGAAGTGGCTCCCGGCTCTGTTTCCAGCTGGAGAGCAGCCACTAGGGGAAGCGAAGTCCGGACCCTCCGCTCTGCAAGTTCCTGAGCAATGCGTCAGGCCCCAGGCCGATTCCTAGAACTTGCAGGGAGCGGCCGATGCCAGCCAGGATAAAGAAATTAATGTTCTTTGGAGCCCAGAGGGAGCCTCAAAAATCCTCCCCCGGCCGAGCGTCGCAGGCAGCTGGAGGCAGGAGCAGCAGGGCCAGGGAAGAGCCAGCCAGATCCCGTGCTGGGAGTGGAGGTGGTACCCAGGACTTCCACAGGACGTGTCCCCGGCCATCGGTCACTGGGTTATAGACTACCCACTGGCTTTATTTAGAAGACTAATCAGAAAGCATTTCGAATAACAGCACTGCCTCAAAGGGAACACGAACCGTGAGCCCACGTCTTGGAGAAGCGCCCTCGACTCCTGCCTCCTCCTGGAGGGGAAGGAGAATCCCAGTGGATCTGCGTTACGTTTCCTTAGAGACCCAGGAGGGAGGCTTGCCGAAAACAGAAGCCAGGGCACTTGGGGAATCGTGTATACACAATGACAGGCCCTGTAGGAGAAAGGAAGGTCTTTCTGGTTTTTCTTTCTCAAACAAGCCCTAGTGGTCTGGCAGGAGCGGAGTGTTGCTCCTTCTGAATTGAGAGCTCTGCCAAAGTCAACTTCCTGCCCCCACTCCGTGGCACACTGTCTGTCTGGTTCAAGGGATGGCCTCAGAACAGAGGTGTGCACCCTCTCCATGTCCCAGGCTGGGGCATCAGGAAAAACGCTGATGCTCACGAAAAGAGGTCAGCAAGCCGGGTGTGGTGGGCACGCTGGTCATCCCAGCACATGGGAGGCTGAGACGGGAAGATTGTGGTTCACGGCCAGCCTCAGCTACTTGGTGAAGTCCTTTGCAACTCAATGGGACCCTGTTTCAAAATTCAGAATAAAAAATAGGGCTGGGTCTGTAGCTCAGAGATAGAATGCCCCTGGGTTCCAGCCCCAGATCCGCAAAGAGAGAGAGAGAGAGAGAGAGAGAGAGAAAGAAAGAGACTGAACTGCCTAAGTGTGAAAGTGGGAGTTCTCTTTATTAGTTCATGGATGAAAACCAGTTTCCCAATAGGGAACATTCAATATACCAGTCGTCACCCTATTCGAAAAATAGTAAAGACTGGGATCCCGAGTTAGCATCGTGGCCGCTCTGTCCACTGCCGAATCCACCAGAGGAGCGGGTTCCAGGATCTGGAGGGAGGGTTCAAGCAGTCCTTGGCAAGACGCTGAGCGTGGGCCCAGAACGCCGCCATCGTGGACGCGGCCCCGTGCCTCTGTTCTCGCGCAAAAGCCGGCCCCGGGAGGAGAAGCAAGGCGCTGATGGTGGCCAGGAGGCACGCGGGGGGACAGGGACTGACGCAGGAAGGGGACTTTTCACACCTGCCCTCTTTTTAACTTTTTGCTATAATTTTCATTCTTTTGTATATCTTTTTTAGCCTTTTGAATTTAGAGCCATCTAAACATTAGTCCTTATTCCAAAGCTATGTGAAAAATACCACAAGGATTTGCTACTACCTTTGTGTATTTTTATTTATTATTATTATTGTTATTATTATTATTATTATTTGCAGTATTGGGGATGGAACCCAGGGGCGTTTTACCTCCAAGTTATACTCCCAGCCCTATTTTTTCCCCTTATTTTGAAACAGTCTCACTGATTTGCAAAGGCTATTGTTTTAGGGGAGCTATTTTCTGCCTTTTGTTGAACTTTGGGGGGACAGATACTGGGAATTGAACCCAGAGATTCTATCTTCACACTGTACCTCCACCCCAGTTAATTAATTTGTTTGTTTAGTAGCACTGGGGATTGAACACAGGGGCACTCTACCTCTGAACTATACCCTCAGCCCTATTTTATTCTTTGTTTTGAAACAGGGTCTCACTAAGTAGCTGAGGCTGGCCATGAACCACGATCCTGCTGTCTCAGCCTCCCGAATGCTGGGATGACAAGCGTGCGCCACCACGCCCGGCTTAGATGACTTTTTAAAATGGACTTTTTTACTGATGTTCTGTTTATCATGGTATATAACTTGAATTATCTCAGTGAGCATACACATTCAGTTACCACCCAGGGCTAAAAACAAAATGCTTTGGGTGCTAGGCTAATTTTGCAATTTGTTTATCCATGTAAGAATGTTATTTATTGCTAACATAAGATAAGGATCCCCATCGGTTGTATTTCCAACTTTTATTTATGTAGATGTAAGCACTGAAAACCCTCATTTACAAGAACTTGACAGGAATGCAAGTTTCGCTAAAGCAGGGTCACTTGGCTGTGTGTGTGTGTGTGTGTGTGTGTGTGTGTGTGTGTGTGTGTGTGGTACTAGGGATTGAACCCAGGGGATTCTACCTCTGAGCTACACCCCCAGCCCTATTTTGAAACACAGTGTCGCTAGGTTAATGAGGATCTCAGTACTTGCTGAGGATGTCCCGGAACAGCCTCCCGTCTCTGCCTCCCGAGTACTGGGGTGGTAGGTACTTACTCCTATAACGCTAAGAATTTAAGTCAGGCGTAATGCCCTACTCGGCTTCGCTGAGTCCTTTGATCTGTCTGAGTTATATACCAAAAATTACATAGTGATCTCTCACTGAGCATTATATATGGATAAGAAAAAGTGAATTCGACGCTCCCCGTCGTGGAGGAGGAGAGGTGGGCAGGGATTGATCTGCTTCTTTTCCGTTTCCTAAGGGTCCTCTCCTGTGGCAGCCAGTGGGCACTCGGTGGGGAGGCCGGAGGATTCTCTCTGGATCAGTAAAACCAGTCAAGATTTGGGGTAGGATGGGTAGAGGGTTTTTTGTTGTTGTTGTTATTTTGTTTATCTATTCCTTTTTTGATACTGGGCATTTAATTCAGGGTTTTTCCACCTCTGAGCTCTACCCTCGGCCCTATTTTACTTTTATTTTGAAACAGGGTCTCGCTAGGTTGATGAGAGTCACTACTTGCTGACAGTGTCCTAGAACCTGCGATGCTCAGGCCTCAGCCTCCCACGTACTGAGATTCCAGGCGTGCACCACCACGCCCAGTAGGTGAGGGGTTTTTGTAAGGAGCAGGGCGGTTGGAATGAGCAGGTGTAAAAGCACAACTTGCACCTCTCTGTCCCCCAGTGCTGCAAAAGGTTTCTATGGAAGTTGATGGGCGGAGAACTAATTCTCTTAAAACTTTGGGTTGTGCCAAGCATAATGGTAGTACCTGTCTCCAGTCCCAGCAACTAGGGAGACTGAGGCCTGGGATCATAAGTTCAAGGCCAGCCTGGGTAACTTTGGGACACCTTCTTTCAAAAACAAAAGTGCTGGCGTTATAACTTAAAGGTCTAGTGTCCCTAGCTGGCTGTGGTGGCGCATGCCTATAAACACAGTACCTGTAAGCTCAGACAGAAAGATCGCAAATTAAGGTCAACCTCTCAGCAACCTAGTGACCTGCTTGCTTCAAAATGAAAAATTAAGTCAGGGGTGGTGGCGCACAATTGTCATCCCAGCAATCGGGAGGCTGAGATAGAAGAATCATGGTTCACAGTCGGCCTCAGCTACTTAGTGAGGCCCTTGCAAATCAGTGGGACCCTGTTTCAAAATAAAGGGAAAAAAAAAAGTAGAGCTAGGGGTGTAACTTGGAGGTAGAATGCCTCTGGGTTCCATCCCCAGTACTGCAAAAAATAAAAATTAAAAATTACAAGTGCTGGGGACATAGCTCAGACGTTAGAAAGACCCTGAATTCAATCCCAGTATCAAAAAGGAAATAAATAATATATAGGTTAGATTTGATCCCCAGTAACACTAAGACCTGCGTGCATGCACGCACGCACGCGCGCGCGCGCGCACACACACACACACACACACTGGTGCCCATAGCAGGCTGAGCCACAACCACGGGCATGACGGTGCCCCTCGGGCCTTGCAATCTCCCATACTTCTATCTGGATACCCAGGATGATCCGGGCTTGCCCAATGGTTCCCCAAACCATGGCCAAATGGATAGCTCAGGCAGAGAAAGTGGGGAGGCTCTCCAGGGCCTGGAACCCCGCGCCGCGCTTGGAGATTCCCCCTGTGCGCCTAGAGATTCATGGCGCAACTTGAAGTCCACTGAGGAAGCCACGTGGACTCACCTGGGCCGGGCCAGTCCAGTCTCCAGCCTCCTAGCCCATGTCTCTACGAGCGTGGAGCTGATGGGCCCCGCCTGCTTTCCGTGCCGGGGCATGGCATAAGGTTCTGGCAGCCGTGTCTCCCTGGGGCGCTTGCGTGGGCCGGACAGTCCAACCAACGTGGTCAGGACTTGAAACCTTCTCCGGTCCTGTTCCCCGCTGCAGTAGGCTCTGCGGTCTCTGATCCGCACTCTCTCGCTTCCCCCGCTTACCATGCGCACGTCCTTCCCCTTTGCATCATCTTTGCCTTCTCCTGAGTGAGCCCAGCTCTTGTTTGTGGCACCTTGTTTGTGTCTTAGTAGGTGTCTAAGAAAGATTTGTTGAACAGATGAATTTCATGTCCTAAACTTCTTCGCGTCCCCCACAGCTGCCGGAGTCACCGTTCTGGGTCCTTGTAGTTTCAGTAGCAGGGTCTCAGAAGAGCGGATGAATGAATCAATGAGGGAAAGTGTAAATTAGCAAATCGATGAGCCAATGAGCCGCGGACCAATGGCTTGCAGGCCGGAGGCAGGCGCTGCCACCTCCTGGGAGGTCCGGGTCTGCAGAATGGCTGCAAAGGACTCTGGCTCTTTCTAATCGAGTCTCCTTTTTATGTTTACTCTTATAACGTAGTAGATATAATTGCTTGTCGTGAAATGGCCAAGTAAGTGGCTCCCTGTCCTTCGCGTCTCGTCTTGCAGGTGCGAGCCGCATCTCCTCGCCGTGGCGGTGTTCGGATCGTCCCTCAGCCCGGGTGACCATGTGAAGGCCCTCGCTCTGCAGAGGCGTGGTACAGGCCCCCGGGACCCGCTGGCTCCAGCCCCTCTCCCAGACATGTCGGCCGTGGAGTAGCGTGGACACGTTCTCTCAGCTTCTCAGGGTTTCCGTGTTTTGGGGTTTTCTTCATTTTCCTTTGTTTGTTTGGGTTATTTTTTTTTTCGTGTTTTTATGGTTTTGTGGCTGGACATTCACAACCAAGCCGGACGCCATGGGGGATCAGCCACTCTACAAGACCAACCACGTGGGCCACGGGGGTGAGAATCTTTTCTACCAACAGCCACCCCTCAGCGTGCACAACTACGGGAATACAGTCACAGGGGGTGGCATGGATGTGCCGCAGGCCTCGCCCATCTCCCCCCACTTCCCTCAAGAGACCCGGGATCCTCTGGGCTTGCCCATGGGTTCCAAAAACCTCGGCCAAATGGATACCTCGAGGCAGGGAGGGTGGGGAGGCCACACAGGCCCTGGAAACCATGTCCAGCTACGTGGCAACCTGGCCAATTCCAATATGATGTGGGGGGCACCTGCCCAGGTGGAGCCCCCCGACAGCTACCAGTACACCTACTCCCAGGCCAGCGAGATCCGGACCCAGAAGCTCACCAGCGGTGTCTTACACAAGCTGGACTCTTTCACCCAGGTGTTTGCCAACCAAAACCTGCGAATTCAGGTCAACAACATGGCCCAGGTGCTGCACACCCAGTCGGCGGTGATGGATGGGACCCCTGACAGCGCCCTCCGCCAGCTGCTGTCACAGAAGCGCGTGGAGCCCCCGACAGCGGCGATACCTGCCCCCTACCAGCAGGGGCCCCAGCAGGTTCACCCTGGCTTCCCCGGAGGGCTGTCCAAGCCAGCCCTTCAGGTCGGGCAGCACGCTCCCCAAGGGCCCCTGTACTACGACTACCAGCAGCCGCTGGCTCAGATGCCAATGCAGGGGGCACAGTCCCTGCAGGTCCCGCCGGTGCTGTCACAGCACATGCCGCAGATGCAGCAGCACCAGTATTATCCACAGCAGCAACAGCAGCCGGTCGGGCAGCAACGCATCTCCATGCAAGAAATACAGCAGCAGCAGCAGCAGCAGCAGCAGCCGCAGCAGACGCGCCCTCCGCAGCCGCAGCAGCCGCAGCAGCAGCAGCAGCTTCAACTGCAGCAGAGGCAGGGTTCAATGCAGATACCTCAGTATTACCAACCCCAGCCGGTAATGCAGCACTTGCAAGAACAGCAGCCGCCACTGCACCTGCAGCCCGCTTCCTATCACAGGGACCCGCATCAGTACGGCCCGGAGCAGGCTCACGCCGTCCAGCTGATCCAGCTGGGCTCCATGCCCCAGTACTACTACCAGGAGCCCCAGCAGCCCTACGGCCACCCCCTCTACCAGCAGAGCCACCTGGCCCAGCACCAGCCACGTGAGGACGGTCAGCTGAAGACTTATCCCAGCGACAGGCAGACTCCGGCCATGCTGGGGTCCCACGGCGACCTGGCACCTCCTGACTCAGGACTGGGAGACCCAGCGAGCTCTGACCTGGCCCGGGTTAGCGGCGCTCTCCCCCACCGAGCCCTCCTCTCCCCCAGCGGGGTCCACCTCAACAGCATGGGGCCCCAGCATCAGCAGCCGTCTCCCGGTGCCGTGTGGCCCCAGGTATTCTCCGGGTGGAAGCGTCTCCCCACGTCTCTGTGTGTGGCAGGGCCAGCCCGGGCTGCCTTTCACATATACTTACCTGTGTGTGCCAGGCACCGTCAACACCAGGCACTTAGAATATAAAATCAACTTTTTATATATTTTTATTGGTATATTATAGTCTCACATCATGATGTAGTTCAGACCAAAAGATACCCAGGGGCGGTATATCTGGATTAGATGGGGGATTCATTTTCAGTGTTCTCAGGAATTTTCACACTGACCTATCTCCACACACTAATTTGCAACCCCACCAACAGTTCCAGTAGCGTTCCTGTTGCCCCACATCCTCGCCAGCATTTACTGTTGTGTGACTTCTTAATGGTTGGGGTTAGATGGGAACTCGGTGTGGTTTTGATTTGCATCTCCCTGATTGCTAATGATGCTGAGCATTACAAATCAATTTGATTCAGTCCTTTGCCCAGAGAGTTTATAATCTCACTGTAGAGCTGCCAGAATACTATATCACATCCTAAGCAATTTATATAACGACCGAGTCCTTGAGTCAAATGCCAACGGGCCGTACGGTGGGACGAGTGCCTTCCGTCCCCTGAGTCTGTAGCCTCAGGGTGGTTAATCCTTGTGAAACTAGTCCCCCTTTGGGCCCATTATGATAGCATTTCTCAAGCTATGTTGCTCAGAACAACAGTTCTACAGAATGCAAAGGGATATGCTGGTAAAACAATGGATTCCCTGGATGAACTTAGATTTTCTTACAAGCTGAACAGGTCGCTATGCTGTGGGGCTTCTGGAGGCCTTTAATGCGCTCATGCACCTTGGGAATCTCACAGCCAGGGACTCAGAGATGAAAACCTTACCTGCCGTAGAATCCAAGCTGGTAGAGTGAATAAGGAGAAAGCTCTGGTAGGAGGCAATCGGGAGTGGCGGAGACTGTAGGCATTGAGCGAGCAGGTACCTCAACTCACCCATGATTGTAAAAACAGTCTCGCCAAACAAACCCTGCCTGCAGGCCAGGCCGACCGAGCCTGAGGGCCATCATTATTAAGCCTTCATTAGTTCTCACAGCTTCTGACCACCAAAGAGCCTACTGTGCAGGACACTGCTTATGCCCAGACACGTTTCAGGCACTACACTCAGGTTACAGTTGAGCTTTAGGAGGAGGGCCCCCAACTGGAACTAGTTGAGTGGGGAGAGGGCTCTAATGGAGTCGTTGAAGGCCAGAGAACTTCCCTTGACATTTTTTTTTTTTTTTTTTTTTTTTTGGCCTGGGGAATAGAGACCCAGTAGTAACTGAGAATCTTGTGGCCACAGGGATGAGAGGATGTGCCAAGGCTTTTAAAAAAGAATCCAGCAGAAGGTCTCTTGGCATGAGGCTGTGTCGTCCCTCCAAGAAAGGGGTGGTGGTCGCTAGTCAGGGGTGATTACAGGTGCAGAAGAGAAAAGGCCTCGGTGGTCATGAGCAGGGTCACCACAGCGGGAAAGTTCTAGAATACACTCTGGTGCGCTTACTGTTTGAGATCCCTTGCTTCAAAAATACACTTTTTCTCCTCTCTTTTTCTTCTTTTTTTGGTGTCCTACTTGACTCAAAATTAGATGCACCTACCTGATGGGAGAGCCTGGCCAGGATCCCCTGATTCAAGGTAGGATCGTTGGAGGCTCCGTGGTACTCTGGGATACTGGGAGGTTTTCCCGGGTTGTCTCTCATGATTCATTTCCAAATTCAAAGCTAATTTCTCAAAAAAGTATAAAGGAATAATAACTGCAGTTGTGTTCAAGTGTTTACTGTGTGCTCAGCACCCTGTTTTATGGGTAGCAAAATAACCCGTAGAGGGTGGATATGATTACCACGCACCTGTCACTAGTAAGCCATCAAGGGCTGGGGTGTGTGAGCCCAGGGTTGTAGACGGCTTGCCTAGCATGTTTGAGGCCCTGCGTTCAATCCCTAGCTCCAAAAAAAAAGAAAAAAAATAAGCACTTGGTAATTGTTACCCGTTGCTATTATTATCATTGTAGACATGAGGAAACCAAGGCTCAGACAGCTTAGGTTACACCTCTGGTGCTGGGATTGACTCCAAAGCCCGTGTTCGGGCCGTTTGTTCAGGTAGTGAGGACTTTACTGAGTGCCTGCTGGGTACCAGGCCAGGCTTTGAAGGTTGCAGCAGTGAATATATGGACCTGCTTTTCCGTCTCATGGGCATAGTAAATATTGAGCGGTATCACCAGGACCAGATAAACCAGTGCAGTGTCCGGTGCCGAGGCTGGCTCGGGGTGGGAAAAATCACAGCGCCTCAAGCTCTGGGAAGGAGGGTGTGTCGGCCGATTCTTGCACGACCTTCAGAAAGCCCTGGGAACCCTGAGCCTCCGTCTTTCAGCTGTAAGTCGGGCTCAGTTCTCCGAAGGGCCGCAGAGGGGAGCACTGGGTGAACACAGTGAGCTTGCGGGGGTCTTGGCAATCTGTTTTCCCCTCCTCAACACGTGTGCCATCTCTGTTGTGCCCCCTACCCGAGCAGTGGCCCGCCCGAGGGAGTGTTCGGTGAGCAGTTCGATGCTAAGAGCAAGCTGGCCTGCTCCATCTGCCTCAAGGAGTTCAAGAGCCTGCCTGCGCTCAACGGCCACATGCGCTCCCACGGCGGGACGCGGGCCTCCCCCAGCCTCAAGCAGGTGAGCCCAGCCGCTCTCCGGGACGCTGCTGCTTTGCTTTGCTTTGCCGTCTGACAAGTGTGAGAGCGACAGGAGCCCCGGGTGGGGTGGGGCAGTCCTCCCCAGACTGGGAGGCCAGTGCCGAGAGCCAGCCGGGTCGAACGGCACCCGCTTCTCAGCCTTTATCAACAAGGGGCAAAAACAGGGATCCTCTGCTTGGGGAGCCCAGCCTCTCCACCTGCTGGAGAGGTCAGCAAGACGAAACACAAGGCACTGTTACGTTTAATTTATGCCAAGTGTATGGTGTTTGGCCATAGTATCCAGAGCACCCCAATGTCCTCGGCGTTACTCAGGTAGGATGGCCATAGCACACACCATCTGAGGATTTTGGGGTGTGTTTGTTTGTTTTTTTGTTTCTTTGTTTGTTCTGTGTGTGTTACTGGCAACTGAACCCAGGGCCATTCTACCTCTGAGCTGCATCCCCAGCCCTGTGTTTTGTTTTTTTGGTTTTTTGTTTCAGTACTAGGGTTGGAACCCAGGGGCATTAACCTCCGAGCTATGCCCAGCCCGATTTTTTATTCTTTATTTTGAAACAGGGTCTCACTGAGTTGCGGAGGGCCTCACTAAGTAGCCAAGGCTGGCGGTGAACCATGATCCTCCTGTCTCAGCCTCCCGAATGCTGGGATGACAAGCGTGCGCCCCCACGTCCAGCTTTGTATCCGCTTTTTTTTTTTTTTTTTTTTTTACAAATTCCCTGTTTTGTATTTTCCATGTGGTTTTTTAATCTGAATTAAATTGAGGAGGGAATGCCTCGTTCCACTCCACACCTCAGGACACTGGAAATCAAAGCTCCTACTTAAGATCACGTCTTTTGTTTCCACTGATTATCAGTCCTTTTTTTCCTTCTGTTTCTTTGTGGTACTGGGGATTGAACCCAGGGGCATTCTGCATCTGAGCTACACTTCCAAAACCCCTTTATTTTTTGCTTTCAAACAGAGTCTCACTAGGTTGCTGAGATTCTTGCTACATTGCTGAGGCGACCCTCGAACCTGCGATCCTCCTGTCTCCGCCTCCCAAGTACTGGGATCACAGGCACGCACCACCACCCTGACCCATGTCCTTTTCTTTATTTTTTTCTTCTCTTTCTTTTTCTGTGTCTTTTTATTTAAAAGCAATCATGAGCACAAAAAAATGTTCTTAGATATTTTAACACACAAGCGCCACGTGGTCAGGATGTTTTAAATGTAGGAAATAGAATTCATGGCCTCATCTATGTCACCACACTAGGTGTCCTGGAACCTTTCAGAAAAAGTAAAGTGTTATCTTCGTTGAGAGGTGCTTTCAGCCCAGGATCAAAGCCTTTATTGTCTGTGTAGGAGGAAGGAGAGAAGGCCCCGCAGCCTCCGCCTCAACCTCAGCCTCAGCCTCAGCCACAGCCTCCGCCTCCGCCTCAGCCTCAGCCTCAGCCGCCACTGCCGCCTCCGCCGCAGCTCCCTCCCGAATCTGAGAGTCTTGCTCCTGTGGTCATGCCTGTGTCTGTCCCTGTCAAGCTTCTCCCGCCCAAGCCCAGCTCCCAGGGGCTCACCAACAGCGTCGCCGCGGCTCCCTGTGCCAGAGACAAGCCGACCAGCTCCATGTCGGACGACGAGATGCCCGTGCTCGTGAGGATGACCCTCTCTCCCCCACACTCCCCCCAAGGGGCTGACCCCTGTGCGCCTGCTGTGAGTCGCAGCTCTGTCCCGCCTGCCTGGGGGGTGGCCCTTTGCTTTCTTGGAGATAGGATGGCTTTGAGAGTTACTGGCTGAGCTCAGACAGGACTTGCCCTGGGGCTGAGCTCTCAGGGATGCCTGCCCACCACCCATTAAACACCGTTACTCTTCCAGCCCACAGTCTGGCTTAGATGCTGAGACCTCAAGGTGTTCCCGGGCTGATAATCCGGCTGGCACTCACGGATGCCACCATTCCCTTTATTAAAGTCTGGAAGCATTCCACCCCAGATAGCAGTCAGCATTGCCCAGCGCCTACGCCCTCTCCCAGGACCTCTGGATCAACCTCCTCAGGTCCATCCACCAAAGAGGTGGCGCCTGGAATCACAGGGCCTGCAGGCAATGGACCCGGCATGCATTCTGAGGCCCGGCCTTACCTGACGCTCAGTAATTTCAACATCACGGCCGCCTAAGTGCCCTGGAGAATCTCAGCCCTTAGACTTCCCAAAGTAGCCCCATGGAGCGCCATCCCACCGCAGTCCAGGAAAGCAGAGTGATCTGTGTCCCCACCGTCGAGTTCTCCTTGCTTTTCTCACATCCTTCCCCGCCCTCCCTCCTTGTCTCCTCTCCCCCTCTCCTCTGCCTCCCCGCCCCAAGCCTGGAAAGCCCTCCGCCTTGGCTATATCAGACCCGCCCTTCCCCTGTTTGCCCTTGGAGAATAGGTGTCTGCTGAGAATCCAGGAGGTAGGAGGCTAGGGCTGGGCCAGATGGGGTCGGTAAGGGCTTCCAAGAGATCGCAGAAGTCTGGGAAGAGCCATTTGGGTTCCCTGAGATCTCAGGGCCCCAGAAGAGGAGACGCTGATGGACTCCAGGGCTGGAGTCTCATTAGCTGCCAGGTAGGGCGGCGGCGGCAGAGATGAAACGGCGCGTCCAGGCGTCCCCTCTGCCCTCGGAAGGGCCTGGCTTGGTGGGAGAGCCACTGTTTTTACCCTAGGAGAACCCTCAGTCCAGGGCTCCTGTCGCTCAGGGGTCACAGCCCGGGGGACCCACCCCTCCCCAGTCATCCCAGACGGGGAGAGAAAGAGGAGGCAGAAGGGAACCCGTGCTGGTTGGAACGATAGACGGACGGTCCCTGGCCTGGGTCCCTTACGATCCCCCCCCCCCGTTACGTGATGGTACAAAGGGCTGCACTGTGTAGGAACCATACCTTGGATCTTTTAGTTTTTTCCCCAGCTAGCGATGTGCAGTACAATCCTCTCGCCTCCAGCCATAGCTCCTGGTCCGCCCTGGGAGCGCGAGAGGAACAACCACGGCGCTAGAGGGCGCTCCGTGTCGCCAAGCCCGAATCCCTGTACTGGGGGAGCAGGTTCAAGGCAGGCCTCTGCAATTTAGCAAGACTGTTTCAAAAACAAAAAGGGCTGAGGCTGCAGCTCAAAGGTAAAATATCCCTGGGTTCAATCCCTAGGACATCCCAAAAATGTCTAGGAAATAACACTGGATTCTTTTTTATTGATTTATTGGTACTGCGGATTGAACAGGGTATGCCCCTAGCCCTTTTGATCCTTTTTTTTTTTTGAAACAGGATCTGGCTAAATGGCTGATGCTGGCCTCAGACCTGTGGTCCCCTGCTTCCGCCCCCAAGTACTGAGGTTATGGGCACAGGCCGCCACACCCAGCTGGGAGCCCTGGATTCTAGTCATCTCTGCCTCTAGCCTGCTGGGACAAAGGAAACCAAGACCCTGGCCTTCTCAGACCCCGGCGCCCCCTTTAAAGCTCTGTGGAAAGGGCTTTTAAAGGCTCGGTGCTGGGCCCCACCCCAGATCCGCGTAGCTCGCTGGATGGGGCCTACCTGTCCGTGGCAGCACGGAGGAGCCCTGAGCGGCTTCCTGGCCCCGAGCACCAGAACGGCCGCTGCGGGGAGGAGGGAAGAGCCCAGAGCCGGTGGCCCTGAGATCAGGGCTGAGGTCACAGGCGGGATGTGCGCCCCAGGGCCCAGGACCCACGACCCTCCCCGGCCTCCTCGGCCTCTGCCCTCCTCAGCCTCTGTCCATCTCAGCCTCTGCCCTCCTCAGCCTCTCTTCCCCTCAGCTCTGTCCGCCTCTGTCTGCCTCCCTCATTCTCCAACCGTCTCGGCCTCTGCCCTCCTCAGCCTCTGTCCACTCGGCCTGTCTCCCTGGCTCTGCGTCCTCAGCTGCTCTTCCTCTCAGCCTCCCTCCCTTCAACTCCGTCCACCTCAGCCTCTGCCCCCTCAGCCTCTGCCCCCTCAGCCTCTGCCCCCTCAGCCTCTGCTTTCCTCAGCCTCTGCTTTCCTCAGCCTCTGCCCTCCCCAGCCTCTTTCCACCTCAGCCTCTGCCCCCCTCAGCCATCTTCCTCTGCCCCCCTCAGCCATCTTCCTCAGCCTCCCCCAGCCTCCCCCAGCCTCCCTCCCCCGGCCTCCCCGCCCCTTCCCGTGGGCCCCCGCGCTGAGCCTGTCCTCTCCCCGCAGGACGCGCCCCGCCGGCCGCCCGCCCGGAGGCCTCGCCCGCGGCCCGCGCCGCTGCTGCTGCCTCCGCCCGGCGCCGCCACGCTGTTCCGGAGCCAGCTGCGCTCGCCGCGCGCGGGGGAGCGGCCGCCGTACACGCCGCCGCCCATGCTGAGCCCCGCGCGGCCCGGCTCGGGGCTGTTCGGCGCGCTGGGCCTGGGCGGCGCCGCGCCGCGCGTGCTGCTGTGCCGCCGTGAGTGGGCCGGGCGCCGTGGGCACCACAGGAGGGCTGCGGGCTGTCCTGGGGCTGTCCTCGAGTCCTCAGGGTCTGTCCTCAGGGGTCTGTCTTCAGGGTCGGTCCTCAGGGGTCTGTCCTAGGGGTCTGTCCTCAGGGTCGGTCCTCAGGTCCTCAGGGGTCTGTCCTCAGGGGTCTGTCCTCAGGGTCGGTACTCAGGTCCTCAGGGGTCTGTCCTCAGGGGCTGTCCTCGGGGGGTCTGTCCTCGGGGCTGTCCTCGGGGGGGGGTCTGTCCTCAGGGGGTCTGTCCTCAGGGTCGGTACTCAGGTCCTCAGGGGTCTGTCCTCAGGGGTCTGTCCTAGGGGTCTGTCCTCAGGGGTCTGTCCTCAGGTCCTCAGGGGTCTGTCCTCAGGGGCTGTCCTCGGGGGGTCTGTCCTCAGGGTCTGTCCTCGGGTCTGTCCTCAGGTCCTCAGGTCCTCAGGGGTCTGTCCTCAGGGTCTGTCCTCAGGGGTCTGTCCTCAGGGTCTGTCCTCAGGGGTCTGTCCTCGGGGGTCTGTCCTCAGGTCCTCAAGGGTCTGTCCTCAGGGGTCTGTCCTCAGGTCCTCAGGGGTCTGTCCTAGGGGTCTGTCCTCAGGTGTCTGTCCTCAGGGGTCTGTCCTAGGGGTCTGTCCTCAGGGTCTGTCCTCGGGTCTGTCCTCAGGTCCTCAGGTCCTCAGGGGTCTGTCCTCAGGGGTCTGTCCTCAGGGGTCTGTCCTCAGGGAGTCGGTCCTCGGGGGTCTGTCCTCAGGGGTCAGTCCTCAGGGGTCGGTCCTCAGGGGTCTGTCCTAGGGGTCTGTCCTCAGGGTTCTGTCCTCAGGGTCGGTCCTCAGGTCCTCAGGGGTCTGTCCTCAGGGTCTGTCCTCGGGGTCTGTCCTCGGGGGTCTGTCCTCAGGGGTCTGTCCTCAGGGGTCTGTCCTCGCGGTCTGTCCTCAGGGTCTATCCTAGGGGTCTGTCCTAGGGGTCTGTCCTCAGGGTCTGTCCTCGGGGGTCTGTCCTCAGGGTCTGTCCTAGGGGTCTGTCCTCAGGGTCTGTCCTCAGGGTCTGTCCTCAGGGGTCTGTCCTCAGGGGGTCTGTCCTCAGGGTCGGTCCTCAGGGCGTCTGTCCTCAGGGGGTCCGGGCCCTACGCCATCTCCAGAGCCTGGCCGGGCAGGCAGGGGGCACCCAGCCCTTGGTGCTGCGGTCTGTCAGTCTGTCCTCAGGCCCTTGACCTGCGGGCTTTGCTTTTGTCGTCCAGACAGCATCCTCGATGGCAGCAGTGTCACAGCCACCCCGGGGCCTGGAGAGCAGACCGTGGATGTTGAACCGTAAGGAAAAGCCCGCTTTCTATTCATTTACTTTTAGAAAGAAAGGCTTCAGCTGAGGAAAGGGACCAGGACCTCTGAGAAGGGGAGCTAGCACTCCTAGTCCCAGTGGCTGAGAAGTTGTAGGAACATTGTAGGCATCTCTTGAGTCCTGTTGTTTCTCTGCTGTTGCCCGTATGTCAAGGTCTTTGTCAACGACTAAATGCATAGTAAAAGCTTGAATGCCCGGGTTCAGAGAACTCGGCATCCCTGACTCTGGCTTTGCCCTTTTTTTTGACACTGGGGCATGGTTTGACACGCCCAACTCTTTAAAAGCTCTTTTGGACCGTCCCTGCTTCCCCCATCCCCTCTGTCAGATTCTTGGCCAGCCTTCCGGATGGCTGTGTTAAGTACTTGAATCACGCGTGGGCAGCAGGAGGCGCAGCAGCTCCCCTGATCCATGGAGGATGCATGCTGAGACCAGGATGTCTGAAACGTCCTGTAGGACTAGACCCTCCATATGAGCACTCGATGCCTCCATAGTCTGTCCTGAGCTGAGCTGGCTACCAAATGACCGCAGGCAGGTAGCCCTGGAGCGGGGTGTCCTGGACAAAGGGTGACTCACATCCTGGGTGGGACAGAGTGGGCTGAGTGGCCTGAGATTTTTATCACACTACTCAGAATGGCATGTAGTTTAGAACTTACAAATTGCTTGTTTCTGGAATTTTTTCGTTGGATATTTTCAGGCTTGGGCTGACCATGGAGGCAAAAGTGCAGATGAGCTGCTGCACTGTGGGAGGAAGGCCATTCATGAAGAAGCTCAGAAAAGGGCCAAATATTAGAGTGCCGAGTATACTGAGCCAGGAATCAGAAAACCTGAGCTCTGACACCAGCTTGCTTATTATCTAAATTGAGTTAACTTTTCTAGACTTTGGTTGACTCCAAGTAAATGGAATAACTGTTACTACCTTGTTTATATCACAGTTCTTTGTGAGGCTCAAAGGGCATAATGTATGTGAATGTGGTCTGAAGGGGATACAAATTAAGTTAAAACTTGATGTTGTCCTGTTTTCTGGTTAAATGGTAGTATCAGTCATGTTCTGAGCAGCTGTTCTCTTGGAACTAACCACCCTTCTCCTCGAGTTGTAGGGCACTGTGAAACCCCAGGCAAACTGCTCACTTTCTTTCCCTACGATTCTTTATCTCAGTGAAAAGACAGTGCCTGGAATCTTAGGGTCACGCTGGGAGGAGCTGCCCTGTGTTCTTCTTGCAGAAGGAACCAGTTTCCTTCTTTTAAAGTCTTTGACAGTTGCCCTTGGCCTGGACCATCAAATTCAAGACCACACTGTTTTTTTTGTTTTTGTTTTTGTTTTTTTTTTCTTGTCACTAAAGGCGCATCAACATTGGCTTGAGATTCCAAGCAGAGATCCCAGAACTGCAAGATGTCTCTACCCTGGCCCAGGACACTCACAAGGCCACGCTGGTATGGAAGCCCTGGCCAGAGCTGGAAAACCAGGACCTCCAGCAACGAGGTATCGGCCTGCGGGAGGAGGTGGGCAGGCCAGGCTCGCTTCCTTATTGGGCCCTCTGGCTCCGGGATTGTGGTTCTCTGTGTTACCGAGCTTTCCCTCATGCGCGGCTTCTCTTTATTTTTGACAGTGGAAAATCTGCTGAATTTGTGTTGCTCGAGTGCATTGCCGGGTGGAGGAACCAATTCCGAATTTGCTTTGCACTCTCTCTTTGAGGCCAAAGGAGATGTGATGGTAAGGGCCCAGGGAAAGGAGGCTTCTGCAGAGTTCTGCAGAGGATTTCTCCGCGTGTCTGTACTGTCCCGTGCTGTGGATATCCAGGTCATAAGGCGGTGGCCAGTCAACATGCTTATCTAAATGTGTGAGCAGGATTTTAAAACCTGCAGAAAGAACCTCCAGTTGGACTTGTGTTTATACATCTATTCCTATGTTATAGTGTGGACACGTCTGTCTTAGGAAATTAGGATTTCTTTTCATCTATCTGTGTTTCTCCAGTGATGGAGATAGAAGGCCTTACAGAAACCCGACTTGACCTAAAACAGCCTGTCACACTCGCTGATGGGCCTCCCTGCTGTGGAAATCAGCCGGAGTCTGATGTTCATAGAACTCTTCTCCTCTCACCAAAGGCAGTGTGTCCTGTTCACCATCTGGTTTCATTCTTCCACCTTTGACTCAGTTCTGCAAGTGGCCCCACTTCAAAGCCTCGGGACCATCTTCCCCAAATCATACCTGACCATCTGCCTGCGCATGCCGGACTTCTGGCCGGCTCACTCACTTCAGTTTCCCTTTGTATAATACTCGCTTCTTCCAGACACTAACTAGATCCAGCCTCCTGCATTTAGATTTTATTAAAATGTGCCGGGTGAGGTAGCGCAAGCTTGTAATCCCAGTATTTGGGAGGCTGAGATAGGCAGATCACAGGTTTGTGGCCAGCCTCTGCAATTTAGTAAGGCCCTCTACAACTTAGACTGTCTCGAAATACAAAATCAAATAGAGTTATCTAAATGTGTAAACAGAAGTAGAATGCCCCTGGGTTCAATCCCCAGTACCACACACACACAAAAAAAAATTTATAAAAACGTGAGCTGGGCATGGTGGTGCACATTTGTGATCCCAGTACTTGGAAGGCTGAGACAAGAGGATGGCAGGTTCTCGGCCAGCCTCAGCTACCTAGTGAGGCCCTGTTTCAAAACAAAGAATAAAAATAGGGCTGGGAGTGTGTAGCTCAGAGGTAGAATCCCCCTGGATTCAATGCCCAGTACCCCCCCCCCAAAAAAAAGAACGAGTCCCGTTGGGTGCGGGGCAGAAAGGAGGCCTCGGTTGGCGTGGGCCTCCTCTGGTTTTCTTTCTAGTGTCTCCACACCAGGTGTGCGTGCCAGCCCCCATTCAGGTGACGGTCTCCCCAGGACACGGGGACCTGTCACTGACTTGGCCTTTTCTCTCTTCTGGATCCACAGGCTACACTGGAAATGCTGCTGCTGCAGAAGCCAGTCAGGTTAAAATGTCATCCTCTAGCAAACTACCACTATGCCGGTAGGTCGCCAGGAGCCCGTGCCCGCGGGTTCCCCAGAGCTGGCAGCTTGCGCGTCTGTCTGTGGAACAGACGACTCTGTGTCACTTCCGGTTGCCACTTTGGTTGGCGTCAGGGCCTCCTGGGGCGCAGCCGACGGCGTGCTGGGGTATTGGCCCTGCGCCTGCCGCTCGTGGGTGTACACGCCCACGTGCTAGTGATAGTAGACGGAACTTGGACCCGTGGCTCTGAGACCCGTGCGTTGGAGGGAAGGGCCACAGAAGAGGCCACAGGGCTGACCTCTGTGTCTTCGGAATCAGTAGAGGTGGGCTCGCATCTCGACTGCCCCTCCCCTTGCCCACGTCCCTTGGCCTTCTGCAGCCTCAGTGGTTTTTTCCAGTGTAAAATGGGACTCATTCCATCCCTTGAGCGTCTTGTGACAATTAGGGTTAGTAGCCAGTGCCTGGCACTGCTAGGTGTTGCATGTATTCAGTAGCTGATTATTGTGTACAAGGGACCGTGCTGAGTCCTCAGTCATGGCAGTGGCCGTGACCAACGCAGGCAGTCCTGCAGGTGCAGGAGGCAGTTGTTAAAACGATGGCTCGCTCTCATGGCAAGGGGAAGACTTGCCACACGTAGGGTCCAAGTGGGGTGCGGATCACATGCACTACCACAAAGGGGCGTAGAAGACACTTTGCGCTGGGCAGCATGAAACAGGAAGAACTGAGGGAGCGGCTGGGGCTCGAGGTGGCCTCCCATTCCCACTCACTGGGGAGCCTGCCCTCTCGGGTCTCCACGTCCCGCCTTGGTTCCGTGTTTCAGAGAGGACGCCTCCTCCAGCGCCCCTTGCATTGTAACTCCTTGAGGGTCTCTTTGGTGCCCGGGCAGACCTTGCCTAGGCAGGTGCTGAAGACCTGGGCTGGGGCACTGCTAGCACGCTCCTGTCCTCGGCCCGCAGATGCGCCCACGTGTCCCCGCTCGCGTGTTCTTCACTCTTAAGTCAGCTACCTGGGGCATTTTACTTCCGAGCTACACCCCAGCCCCGTTTTCTTTTTCTTTTCTTTTCTTTTCTTTTTTTTTTTTTTTTTTTGTGGAATTGGAAATTAAACCTAGGGGCATTCTACCTCCGAGCTACATCCCCGGCCATATTTTTTAACTCTTTATTTTGAAACAGGGTCTCATTAAGTTGCAGATGGCCTCACTAAGTAGCTAAGGCTGGCTGCAAATGTGCAATCCTCCTGTCTCAGCCTCTCACATACTGGGATTACAAGTGTGCTCCACCATGCCCTGCTCTTATGTTTTGTTTTCAAACAGGGTCTAACTACATTGCTGAGGCTGGCCTTGAACCTGCATTCCTCCTAGCTCAGCCTCCCAAGTACTGGGATTGTAGACATGTACCACCATGCCCCGCAGTGAGCCAGCTTTTCTACCTAAAGCCTTGAAGCCAGTCATGAAATCACTCAAGCCCAGCTCTCCACGTGCGGGGCACTCTCAGCACGTAGCAGCCACACAAACTGGACATAAGGATCCACCACTGAACCCATGGCCTGAGGGAGCCCGTTTCTTAATGAGCTCCATCACTTTCTGCTCAGTGTCCGTCCATCCTGACCATGGGTGGAAGGATGTGGGAGTTCTCTGATCTGCCATGGAAACGGTTCCATCCTTTCTTAATTCCCAGCATCATCTGCTCCCCATTCAACCCTGACAGGCCATCCCTCCTGGAGCCTGTCCCAAGCCCCTCTGCCTAGTGAGCGGATCGTGGGCTGGCCCAAACGAGCTTCCCAAACATGGGCTGTGAGATTCTGCTACGCTTTCCTCGGTGGCCAGGAGACCAGACGTCGGCTCAGTCACATCCACCTGTGAGCCGCTTCATCTGGGAGACGGCTCCCTTCTGGTTCTTCCCAGTGTGCCAAACTACTATTTTTATGTGTGTCATGATGTGAAGATGACCAGAAGCCGGGCGTGGTGGCACTCACTTGTAATCCCAGCATTTGGGAGGCTGAGACAGGAAAGTCGCAGTTCGAGGACAGCCTCAGTTACTACTTAGTGAGGCCCTTTGCAACTCAGTGAGACCCTATTTCTAAATAGAGAATAAAAAACAGGGCTGGAGATGTAGCCCAAAGGTAGAATGCCCCTGGGTTCCATTCCCAATACCGCCAAAAAAAAAAAAAAAGATGGACTGGGAGCCTCCATACCCCCACGCAACACAGCAAAGGCACCAAGATACTACCAACAAGTGGGAAACGAGAGGGTCTGAAGCTCTGCTTAAATAAGTTGGCCTTTTGGGGCCAAGGCTTCCTAGCTAACTTCTTACCTAGCTGCTGCCCCCTTCCTTCCCCAGCAGGCAGGAAAGACCCTCGCTTCCTAGAATCGTTTTAGCCCTTGGAGACCAGAGGTGGAGCTGAGGTGAGAAGGGTTAGTGTCTCGAGGATGACCCTCACTCTGGGCTGCCAGTTACATGCCTTTTCCTGAAAATGGTAGCAGACCAAGCCCTAGAGAATCTTCTAGAATTTTGAGCAGGAAAGGCCGAGGCAGTGGGTCTCTAATGTCTGACCCAACTCCATGCCCTTAGCAGTCCCCTTCCAAGTCAGGGGGAGGCAGCAGAGTCCACCCCGTCCGTCCCCCACTGCAGACACCCCTTACATGGTCCCTGGGTGTGGGTGAATGCCGTCCCTCGTGGCCCCGTCCTGCCTTGGCCTGCCACGGGGCCCGTTCACTTGCTCCCCAGTGGAACTGTCAGTTCAATTCCAACCTCCCCAGGTCCCTGTCTTCTGGAACTCCTGAAGTTCCCACCCCCACATCCACCGGCCTGGGATTGCGCGTTAGGCTGTTATCTGGAGAAGGAAGGTCAGACCTCCCAGGCTTCAGCAGCCAGCCTGGGCCAGGGAGGTAGGCTGTAAGTTTAGGGGAGAAGAGACACAGGCTGTGAACATCCCTTGTTTGATTTATTCTTTGCCTTCCCTTTCTTGCTCCATCCTAAGCAACTGAATAAGAAGGAAATGACCAGGGCTGGGACTCAGAAGAGACGCGCTAGGGGAAGGACTGGTAGGGACCCAGCTGATGTGAGGGCTGCTAGCTAAGGCCAGACCAGGCGGGTCCCAGGGGCCTCAGGCGGCTTCCCCATCGTGCTGGCCAGCACGTTTGCACGGGCTCCCAGTCAGCACTCGCGTCGGGCGGGGAGGGTTGAGCGTGGGGAGGCGGCTGGGGAGGCGCTGGGTTGTGATTGAGGCAGTTTGCACATCCTTGCTTTCTCCATTGAACTGGGCTTTCTGCAGACGTGCAGAAGGTGGAGAGTGTGAGAATTAGCCCTGGCTTCTTGACAGGGTTCCACAGAGGCCGCTGTTGGCTCCCACCAGGCCCAGGCTCCCGCTGGGCCCTGAAACTTCCCGCGCTCTGGAGATGAGAGGAAACTGGAGAACAGGCCTTCTGGGGAGAGGTCTGTGCCCCCCTGTAGAAGCTGCCCCAGTTTGATTAGCAGACAAAATTACATACTCAGGCGAATACTTTGCAAGGAACACTGCTGTGATTTCATATTCCAGACATTCTCAGCCCATGTCCCCAGCCAGACAAGTGGTCCCTGGAAGGCAGGTACTGAGTTGCTACTGGTCCTCTTGTCTCGGCTGACACAGCCCCGGAAAGCACATGTTCAGTGGACACGTTCAAAATGTTGAGCCCGAGGCCTCCCTCCTCTCTCTTGCCCCCAGAGAGAACTTTGGTGACAACTTGCTTTACCTTGCACCCTTAACATCTTTGCAACCATGACCCACTAGAAACCCAGTCTGGGTGTGGAGATGTGGCATGAGACGGTCCACCTTTGTCTATACTGGACTTGTCTTTCTGGGGTAACTACGGTATTAACATCAAAAAGTTTTCAGAGTCCTGAAAGAAAGCCACGCTTGTAATCCCAGTACTTGGGAGGCTGAGACAGGAGGATCACATGTTCGAAGACAGCCTCAGCAAATAGTGAGACTTTCACCAACCTAGTGAGACTCTGTTTTAAAATAAAAATAAAATAGGAATGGGGCTATAGGTTGGAGGTAGAATGCCCCCGGATTCAATCCCTATTATCACTCACACACACACACACAAACACACACTCATCCTAGAAGAATGACTGAATGGCCCTCTAAAAGATACTATGCCCAAACTTTCCCCCTTGATGTCTTTTTAACTGCCTGGGTTCACTGTAGATGGCCCCCAAATTAGCCACAGTGCAGAGCCTGTTTCCCAGCAACCAAAGCTCAGAGCATTTTTCCTCTGGATACTGTTCCAGCACGAGTTCCATCCAGTTAATTAGGCTCTTTGTCATTAGCCTTAATCGTCTTGTTAAGGGCCCCTGCTGATAATAGCCCAGTAGCCAGGGATCCCCAGGTGGGACAAATGCATCGGGGCTGCCAGCCCACTCACCCGTGCGCCTGCCGGGTGGCAGCAGACACCTTACAGTGCAAGAGAGCCGGGAGGGCGGATTTGTGGCAGCCCCCTGCTTGAGTTTTGCATTTAATCCTGGACTTTGTCCAAGCTGCAGAATCCAGGGAGGGCTGGTGTAGAACCTCGCCTAAAAAGGAGGAGCATGCCCCTGCCTGACAGACTCCAGGAGAGAGGCCGAGCCTTGCCTTGCCGCTGGATTCCAGGGAGACTTGAGGGGCAGGGCATAGAAGACCAGGGAGGCACGGGCGGCAGAGGTGCTGTGGGCTTGTAAATACACAGGGCAAGGGGCACGCTACAGGACGAGGGCCGCTGTGGACAGTCGGGCAGGTGTGGCCTGTGTGTGACTCTGCTCTAAGTGGCCAGTGAAGACCCAGAGCAACTTCCGAGCGTCTGCTTAGAACCCAGTGCTGTCAACCAGAGTGCTGGCCACATTGCTGAGTCACCAAGGAGGAAATCAACTCAGAGAAGTTACTTGCCTGACGTCTCAGAGGTAATAAGAGGCAGAAGCGCACAGCCCGAGACCTCCTGAGTCCACTCACCCTTCCGTCAGAGCACAGAGGTGCTGTCGGGGAGGCTGAGTTCTGACGTGGCTGTTCTCTATGAGGCTTTGGCTTGGGGCTCAATCCAGCACCCGGGGCTGGACTCTCGGACCTGCCAGGCTGCTGTAGTGTGAGGGTTCGTCATCTCGGCCAGCTCTGCCCCTCCATCCACAGATGTCCTGTTGGCCGCACACACACAGTCTGGCCGTGCGCGCTTAAGCGCGGCTCCTGGGCTGTGCGGAGAAGCCGTCCTTCCTCTCTAGCCAGTGCAACAACGAAGGGAAGCACGCGGCCCGCTCCAAATGGTGCACAGAGCGCATGCCGTGTGCTTAGGAGGCAGACGGTCCTGTCACAGAGCAGCCCTGCAAACGCCATGAGGCCTCCTTCCAGAAGAGGTCTGAGGAGCCCATGACGGGCTGGCCCGCTACTTTTTGTGGAGAGATGAAGGAGCATGCTTCTCAGAAGTAGGCTGACCTGGGAACAGCGCTGTTCTTTGGACCAGAAACCTAGTGGTGAGCCCAGCATGGGCGGAGGAAGCCCTGAGCACTGGAGAGAAGGGTGCAGGCATGAGGAGCCAGGCGGACCGCGTAGCTCTGCAGCCACGTAACTCAGGAAACATGGTCTGGCTGGAAGGAATCCTCGCTGATCAAGTAGGAGGTTGTCATCAGGAGGCTGTTTCCTGTCATCTCATCTGAAGTAGAACCGGGGTCACAAGCCTCCTCCTGCAGTAAGGCAGCACATTAGTCCTTTCATGGTGCTGAGGAGTGGACTCGGGTGCGCTACCACTGAGCTACATCCCCAGCCTTTTAGGTTCTGGTACAGGGTCTTGCTAAGTTGCTCGGCCTGGCCTCCAACTCGAGATCCTTCTGCCTCAGCCCCCCAAGTAGCCGGGATCATAAGCGCACACCTCCGCACCTGGCAGGATAACGTGACGTCACTAAGGCAGTCGTCTTCCAGTATGACCCTTCTCATTCCTCTTGTTCATTGGCTTTTGTTTGTTTATAGTACTGGGGATTGTGCCCAGGAACCTTCTACCTCCAGTCTATATACATGCTACACCTACTTCCAGCCCTTTTTTTATTTATTTTTTATTTCTTTGTTTGTTTAAAATAGCCATGTAAGGTTGCCAAGAGCCATTGAAACTGCTGGGACTGGTCTCAAACCTGTGATCCTCCTGTCTCAGCCTCCCAAGTACTGAGATTACAGGTGTGCACCACCACTCAGACATTTGTTATATACACAAACAACTCAAAGGAACCATGACTGAGCTTCGGTCATGCAGCTAAGCTCATTGGTTAATCCTGTCTTCCCTTCTGTGTCTGCTCCTGAGAGCAGATGACAGCTGGGACCCCAAGACCTGGGATGTTGGACGGCCTGAGAACAGTGGTGGAACACGGGAGCCCCAGATCCCACCAGCCCCTCCATGCACATCCACTGCGAGGCGCCCCCACCCTCCCGTTACTCAGGTTTGCACAGAGGGGCCCGGGCCTCGGAAACCTGTGCAAGGTGCTTCCTTCTGCCGAGGGTTCACTACAAAGCTGCTCTCCTTCTAGGAGTAAAAAGATAAACTGGCAAACCAGCCGGCGTGGTGGGCACGCTTGCAACCCCCGCGCTTGGGAGGCGGAGACAGGAGGATCGCGCAGGTTCGAAGCCAGCCGTGCTGGCTTAGGAGACCCTGTTTCCAGATATAAATATATAATAGGTGTCTGGGAGTGTAGCCCAGAGGTAGAAGGGTTTTCAGGAACTCCCAATACCACAAAAATAAACAAATAAATACATAAATAAAAATAAACTGGCAAACCAAAGAAATCAAGCTCTGCTCTGTAGAGGTTTGGATCAACCAGCGGCGGAGACCTAGTCAGAGCTGGGGCCAGAGGGCTCGGCTGAGGACCGAGCCATCAGGGAGTCCCATGGGAACTGTTTCAGATGTTCCCTCCAGAATCTGAGGCTTTCTCCCCACGCCTAAAGCCCCTGCCTGCCCAGAGTGGTTTCCCGTGATCTCTCACTCTTGACCGAACCTTCCAAGACCAGAGGCAATTCGGGTTGCCTGTGCTTCAGTCCCCCAGCTGACCAAAGCAAAACGGAACTCTTGGACCTGCCCTACGGAGATGGGGCTAAGATCTTACGCTTTGGAGAGCCAGAGCTCTGGGGCGGGTGGCCATGTGCCATCCAAAGAATCAGAGATGTGGAGAAGTCAGCAAGCTAGAACTAGCTGAGTTTTCTGTGAACCAGCCACAGAGCTGACCCTTCCGTAGCACCCAGAAATGGGAGCCCCGGGCTGGCTTTCTGTTGCTGTAATGCAATGCAGAGGCTGGGTACTCTATGAAGAAAAGAGGACTACTTAGCTCACAGTTTGTGGGGCCTCTGCCAAGCCCCCTCCCCCGGCTATTATCAAGAGGCGGGGGTGGCATTGTGATGGGAGCGAGTGCAAGGAGAGGTCGTGTGGTGAGACGGGAAGCTGGAGGGGCTATAATGGCCTCCGAGTGGGTGCCGCCATTCAGAGACTAATCTCTAGCACTGTCACATGGGACTGCACCTCTGACCAGCGAGCCTTGCGGGACACCCAGACCAGTACCATTCTGTATGTCGTCCACGTAGCCTTCTTTCCTGTTTGTGGAGGAAAAGCACATGCGTGTTAAGTGTCGCCATCCAGCCAGGCGCTGTCGCAGCCCAGCACCACAGAGCCTCCCTCCCCTGCCTTGCCTGCTTCCCCTCTGTTGGAACCTAGAACTGAGCTCGACCAGAACTCTGGCCATTTTGGGCCGACCTCCATTTCCTCATCCACAAAACGGGACGGTCGTAATCCCGGGCTTGCGAGGTTGTGAGTCAGTCAAACCTAACTATGAATAACTGAAGTGCCACGACATGACACGCAGTAAGCACTGGGAAATGCCAGCTCGCGTTGCCTGGCACGACACCTAGGAGACTGCCGGCAAATGAACAACATTCGCTCCCGCCTCTGGCCTTGAGCCGCCTGCTTTCTCCCCAGAATTCCCACCCATCTCCTTGCCAGCTTGCCTCTGTGAGTCCTCTAAAATCCCCCTGAGGTACTTGCTCTACTGGAAGCCTTCCCTGCTACCAAGGTCCTAACCCGTGCAGTGCTCCTCCTTCGTGCCCCGGAAGGGCTCCTCTCTGGCTTTATAATTGCAGGTGCCACCTTGAAGGCGGTGGCCGCCCGGGTAGTAAGGTGGAGACAGTACGTCCAGCCACATGCTGAAGAGTGTTGGCTGTGTGAATGCTTGCACTCCTGGGAGCAATAATCATGGAAAAAACTAGCTAAAATTAATCGAGCACTCACTGTTTCCCAGTTATTAAGCTGAGTACTTTCTGTGCATTATCTTCTTGAACCTTCACAAAAATCTAAGTGGACACAAAGTTATTTCCAAACCGGAATGGTGGTACACACCTGTAATCCCAGTATGTGGGAGGCTGAGGCAGGAGGATCACCGGTTCAAAGCTAGTCTCAGCTGTTTGGCAAGGCCCTCCGCAACTTAGACTCTGTTTTAAATTAAAAAAAAAAAAACAGGGCTGTGGGTGTAGCTCAGAGGTAGAATGCCCCTGGGTCCAATTCCTGTTAACAAAACGGAGTCAGTTTAAGTAATTTGCCACCATGAAGACCATAGCTGGGATTTGAATCTGGGATTGTTGACCATTACGGTACACTAGCTTTGTTTTCAAACAGGAGTTTGACATATATGCTACTAATTTCTAGACAGGTGTCTTGTAACTTGACTAAATGAACAAATTAGCAACTAAAGGTGGGGACAACTTTAAGTTGTTCTTATGAAGTTTGTGTTTTGTTGTAGGTTCGGACAAGTGGACCTCCCTAGAAAGAAAACTGTTTAATAAAGCACTAGCCACTTACAGCAAAGACTTTATTTTTGTACAGAAAATGGTAAGCTTGATTTTTCCCCATTGCGCACTTAAATTGAGAAACGTATACACCCAAAGATATGCAAACATTTTTGGTTGCTGCTTTAACATTCTCACAAAATCATGCCTTCCATTCACTGATGAATGGTAGTTGTAGCCCCGCGTGGTGGCGCACACTTGTCATCCCAGCATTCGGGAGGCTGAGACAGGAGGATCACAAGGTTCACGGACAGCCTCAGCTACTTAGTGAGGCCCTCTGCAACTCAGTGAGATTCTGTTTCAAAATAAAGAAAAAAAATAGGCCTGAAGGTGTAGCTCAGAGGTAGAGTGCCCCTGGGTTCCAACCCCAGTACCGCCAAAAAAAAAAGATAGTTGTTACTGGATGGCATGACATGCTGAGGTAAGACAAGGAGAGGTTAGAGATATTAAAGATAAAAGATTATTTGGACGTTCCAGTGCTGGGGGAGGTTATCTTTGGTGGGGTAAATGGAGGTTACTGGGGATTGAACCCAGGGCTACATCCCTGGATATAGCTACATTCCAGCCCTTTTTATTTTCTGTTTTAAAACAGGGTCTTGCTAGGTTGCTGAGAATCTCACTAAGCTGTTCAGCCTGTCCTTGAACCTGTGATCCTCCTAGCTCAGCCTCCTGAGTACTGGAATTATAGGTGTACATCACCACGCAAAGCTTGGGAGGTTATCTTAATAAGAATATATAATTCATAACCCTAGAATACCTAGAAATGGGGAATCACGGATTTTTTTTTTTTTCTGTACTAGAGAGTGAACCCAGGGACATTCTACTTCTGAACTATATTCCCTGTTCTATTTTTTATCCTTTATTTTATTTTATTTTATTTATTTTAGTACTGGGATGGAACCCTGCGGCATTGTACCTTCGAGCTATACCCCCAGCCCTATTTTTTTAGTTCTTTTTATTTTTTGAAACAAGTCTCACTGAGTTGCGAAGTCTCTCCCTAGGTATCTGAGGCTGTCCGCGAACTATGATCCTCTGGTCTCCACCTCCCGAATGCTGGGATTGCATGCACCACCATGCCCAGTTTATCCTTTATTTTAAAACAGGGTCTTGCCTGGTGTGGTGACACATGCTTATAATCCCAGCATTTGGGTGTCTGAGACCGGAGGATCATAGTTTCTGGACAGCCTCAGTTGCTTAGTGAGGCCCTCTGCAATGCAGTGAGACTGTTTCAAAAGAAAGAATAAAGCTGTGTGTGGTGGTGCACGCTTGTAATCCGCATTTGGGAGGCTGAGATGGGAGGATCGCGGTTCTTGGACAGCCTCAGCTACTTCGCGAGGCCCTTTGCAACTCAGACCCTGTTTCAAAATAAAAAATAAAAAAATAGGGCAGGGAGTGTAGCTCGGAGGTTGAATGCCCCTGGGTTCCATCCCCAGACCTGCAAAAAAAAAAAAAAAAAAAAAAAAAAAAGATATAGCTCGAAGGTAGAATGCCCCTGGGTTCTATCCCCAGTATGGCAAAAAAAGTAAAATAAAAAACAGTCTTGCTAGCCGGGCATGGTGGCACACGCTTGTAATCCCAGCATTCGGGAGGCTGAGACCTGGAGGATCGCAGTTCGCGGACAGCCTCAGCTACTTAGTGAGGCCCTCTGCAACTCAGTGAGACCCGGTTTCAAAATAAAGAATTAAAAATAGGGCAGGGGGTGTAGCTCAAAAGTCAAATGCTCCTGGGTTCCATCCCCAGACCTGCAGGGAAAAAAAAAAAAACAGTCTTGCTAAGTTGTGGAGGCCTCACTAAGTAGCGGAGGCTGGCTGCGAACCCACAATCCTCCTATCTCAGCCTCCCAAGTACTGATTACAAATGTGCACCACCACCCCTGGCTCTATATCATGTATTCTTGGCAAATCTATCGTCTTTCTGACAGAAATTTTCTGGGATATTGTGGAGAGAAGGTCATGTGGCCTCTCCCTGGAGTTAGACTGGTAATCATAATGACAATAACCAAAATAATATCACATATACACAGCATTTTACAGCAAAATAAAAATTTTTGTAAGTAAAATCACACTTTATACAACAGATAATAAACCTAGTATGCGTTAACTGGCTGAGAATAGTTTAAGGTTAAAATGATTCAGAGTGAAATATCTCTTGTTATTTTTCTTCAAGGCCTTGCTTGGACGAGCATTAGATGTAGGTGGATTTAGCCAGGTGTGGTGGCGCATGACTATAATCCCAGTACTTAGAAGCTCATCCAGGAAGAGCTCAGGTTTGAAACTCTGCAACTTGGTGAGACTCAGCAACCTAGCAAGACCCTGTTTCAAAACAAAAAATAAAAAGGGCTGGGGCACAGCCGGGCGCGGTGGTGCGTGCTTGTAATACCAGCACTTGGGAGGCTGAGACAGGAGAATCAATCGCACATGTTCAAAGCCAGCCTCGGCAATTTAGTGAGACCCTGTTTTCAATTAAAGTATAAGATAGGTCTGGAAGTATAGCCCGGAGGTTCAGATAAGCCCCTGGGTTCACCCCCAGTACCACCAAAAAAAAAAAAGGTGGGGGAGGGCTGGGATACAGCTCAGAAGTAGAATGTCTCTGGGTTCAATCTGCAGTCCCACAAAAATAGAGAGGGAGGAGAGGAGAAGAGAGACAGGTAGAGAAGGAAGGACGTGGATAGGCTCCAGCCCCGCATCTCTTCCTCCCTTCCCCTCGCCTGTGCGGCTCCAGTGCCCTCTGCTGCCTCCTGTGCCTGGCAGGTCCCACGCTCTGGCCATTCTTGAGTCACCGACCCCCCAGGCCCACCTAGTGTATCAGGCAGTGTTTCATTACTGTAACACAATACCTGGGACAGGGCAACTTGATAAAGAAAAGAGCTGTATTTCGCTCAGTTTGGGGGCTGAAAGCCCCAAATCAGGTAGTGCGTTGCTTCAGTTTCTGCTGAGGGTCTGATAGATGGCATCGAGCTCGTGCAGCAGTGAGACCACGGGCTGAGACGGCTAGCCAGAGCCGCTGGGTCAGCCCCGTAACAGCTCACTGCGCCTTCGAGAGCTGCCTCGAGGCGAGCATGGTGAGCACCTGGGATTCCAGGCCTTAGGCAACCCTGGGCTGGTGCCTTGGCACCTGAGGCCCCACCCAGTGCCACCTCTGAAGGCTGGCACCCCCATGCTGCAGGTCCAGGCCGGGCCTCTCCTCAAGGCTGCGCACGGTGCCGTGCTAGACTCCTGTGCTCGCTTGCTAAGTGGTGTGGGGTTCAGCCAAGGCTCTCTGGGACCTTGCCCTCGCTCCCTGGGCTGACTCTATTATAGAACTCACAGGTGTCACGCTGGACATGGTGGCGCATGCTTGGAATCCCAGTACTTGGAAGGCTGAGACAGGAGGATCTCAGGCTCAAAGCCAGCCTCAGCTGCTTAGTAAGCCCTCTGCAATGTAGTGAGACCATGATTTATTTTATTTTTATTTATTTACTTACTTTTTGGTGGTACTAGGAGTGGAGCCCAGGGCCTTTTCTACCTCCGGGCTATACCCCCAGACCTATTTTATATTTTATTTGGAAGCAGGGTCTCACTAAGTTGCTGAGAGCCTCACTCAGTAGCTGAAGCTGGCTTCGAACCTGTGCGATCCTTCTGTCTCAGCCTCCTAAGCACTGGGATTACAAGTGTGCGCCACCACGCCCAGCTTGAGACTCTGTTTTAAAAGAAAGGATAAAAAATAGGGCTAGGGCTGAGGGTGTAGCTTGGCGATAGAATGTCCCTGGGGTCCTTCCCCAGTACCACCACAAAAAAAAAGAAACACAAATCTCAGGTGTCAGGTAGATGTTGAAGAAGACAGTTTAGACAAGAACAGGACGTACGGCGGTGCTGTTCTGGTCCCCTGCGAAGGTGGCTGTGTGAGGGTAGGACCACCCTTTAACCTGCCTCCAGGACATCCACCTGGTCTGACCCACCGAGCATGGAATGTTTTCACTTTAAGTATGTACAGGCCCAGCGTCCCTAGAGGTTGGAGAGGGCACTTCGGATTTTAGACTTCAGATTAGGGACGCTCACCCAGTGAAGTCTACGCAAATATTCCAAAACCTGGGGGAAAAGAAATTGAAATGTGGAACACTCGGGTTCCAACATCTTGAGCTGTCTTCGTGTCTTTAGGAATGAACGGGCAAGCCTTGCTTCCTGCAAACCCTAGCTAGCACTGTTGTCCTGACTTTGTCTTATGTTCCCATTCTCTTACTGACAAACAGTATTCATACATGGACTTTTAGTCGGCCATGGTGCACACCTGTAATGCTAGTACTTGGGAGATGGGGACAAGAGAACCCCAGGTTCGCAGCCAGCCTCAGCAGTTTAGCAAGGCCCTCTGCAAGTTAGTGAGACCCTATTTCAAAGTAAAACATTAGGGGAAAAAAGGGCTGGGGGTGTAGCTCAGAGGTAGAATGCCTCTGGATTCAGTCCCCAGCCCCCCACACAAACACAAAATAAATTTTTAAGGTCAGTAAGTCAGAGAACTAAGCACATTCAAGCCTCTTAGGTGAAAAAAACAAGTGCTTTATGCATTTAAAGACTGATTAAGGCCGGGTGTGGTGGCGCACGCTTGTAATCCCAGCATCTGAGAGGCTGAGACAGGAGCATAGCGGTTCTCAGACAGCCTCCGCTCCTTAGTGAGGCCCTTTGCAACTCAGTGAGACCCTGTTTCCAAATAAAGAATAAAAAATAGGGCTGGAGTGTAGCTTAGTGGTAGAATTCCCCCGGGTTCCATCCCCACTACCAATAAATAAATAAATAGATAGCTGGTGGTGCACACTTGTAATCCCAGCATTCGGGAGGCTGAGACAGGAGGATCGCAGTTCGCAGACAGCCTCGGCTATTTAGTGAGGCCCTTTGCAACTCAGTGAGACCCTGTTTCAAAATAAGGAATAAAAATCAGGGCTGAGGGTGTAGCTTGGAGGTAGATTGCCCCTGGGTTTCATCCCCAGTACCGCAAAAGGAAGGAAGGAAGCTGAGTAAGGTCTCTGTGGACTGGTTGCAACAAATTTCCACGGTAAACCGGGCGTGGTGGTGCACGCTTGTAATCCCCGCGCTTGGGAGGCGGAGACAGGAGGATCGCGCAGGCTCGAAGCCAGCCTCAGCTACTGAGTGAGGCTCTCAGCAACTCAGTGAGACTGTGTTTCCACATAAAGTATAAAATAGGTCTGGGAGTGTAGCCCAGAGGTAGAAAAGCCCGTTGGTTCCACCCCCAGTACCACAAAAAAAAAAATTTTTTCCCATGGTGTATTGTAAAATATCAAGTTGCAAATCAAGTTCCTTGCCCCCTCTTGTTAGAAAAGATGGTGGAAAGAGGAACATGATTTGCATTTATCAGTGCCTGTATAAAGGAATTCTGGAATTGTACCAAAGAAATGAATAGAAGGGCCAGCCAGTGCGGTAGCTCACACCTGTAATCTACCTTAATCCTATAAATTCAAGGCCCGTCTAAGTAACTAGCAACACTCCGGCTCAAAATTTAAAAAGCGGCTGGGGATACAGCTCTGTCATAGAGCACCTCCAGGTTCAGCCTGGAGGGGAGGGAGGGAATAGAAGGAAGGCTTTCACTGTGTTCATGTGTGTGTGTGACCGGGTTTGAACCTAAAGGCATTCTACCTCCAAGCTGCATCCACAGCTCCTTTATGTTCTTGAAACAGAGCCTAAGGCTGAGGCTGGCTGTGAACCTGTGATCCCAGCCTCCCAAGTACTGGGATTACAAGTGCACACCACCACCTCGTGTCCATCTCTTACTGAATGTAGAAGCCTATTGATTCCCTATCACAAATTCAGACAGACTTGCTCTCTGCCCACTGCTAGAGCTCATCTCAGATATCCTCTCCTGACAGGTGAAGTCCAAGACAGTGGCTCAGTGCGTGGAGTACTACTACACCTGGAAGAAGATCATGCGGCTAGGGCGGAAACACCGGACACGGCTGGCGGAGGTCATCGACTGCGCGGTGAGTGAGGCCCGGCCCTGCTCCTGCCCCACCCCGGGTTAGTGGGTGCTTGCGTGCTTTGGCTGTGCTGTGCAGCAAGCCACTGTGAGAGACAGGCCCCCCCTTGCGGGACTCAGGACTTGACTCCTGGTGCGGTGGCAGGCAGGCCCCGTAGCTGTGACTAGACCTGTTGGGGTTACGAAGGGGAAGGCGGGCTTGTGCTGAGGCTTGACCCTGCTGGTGGACACGCAGGGTCCTGACCCTTCCCTGCGGCAGGTGCTGTTGGCCTGAGAGCGTGGCACACCCCAGAGAGGGGGAGCTGGGATCTAATGCAGTCGCTCCACAGCGCGAACCGACCGAGGAGCGCTGGCCTCGAGCCAGATCAGGGTCTGAGCCCCTGAGGAAGTGAGCGGCACCGTGCAGAGGAGGCCGGTCCTGGCGGCACCGGGATCCCTGTCCTGTTTCCTTCACCGGCAGCCAAGCCGAAGCCATCTGCCGAGGGTGAAGGGGCCGTGCTCGTGGCACTTGCCTGTAATCCAGTACTTGAGAGGCTGAAACAGGAGGTTCGAGCCAGCCCAGCAACTTAGTGAGACCCTGTTTCAAAATTTTAAAAAAAAAAAAAAAAAAAGGGCTGGAGTTGTAGCTCAGAAGTAGAACACTCCTGGGTTCAATTCCCAGTTCTAAAGATAATAAAGATTAAGTACATACTATAGATATACTAAAACTAATATATACTAAATATATACAAAAGATCTAAGATGGAAGTGTTACCACCCGTGTGTGTGTGTGTGTGTGTGTGTGTGTGTGTGTGTGTGTGTTGGTGATCACTCGTGGTTTTTGTAAATTAACTCTTCTCTCAGCATCTGTAGCCAGAGGAAATCTCCTTCTCCACTCTGGCAAACAGTGCCTACATGGACGTGTGTGTAAAAAGGTTGTTTTACAACAGATTACCAAACTGTAGTCTCTTCCCGTTCACAAAAGCATTTGGGATTCATGAATTATGTGAATATTTGTAATTATATTCACCCTGGTAGTAAGTGTTAGTGCATATATTGGTTATTTTCTTGAACGTCCACGTAGGCCGGGCGTGGTGGCCCACGCTTGTAATCCCAGCATTCAGGAGGCTGGGACTGGAGGATCTCCGTTTGCGGACAGCCTCAGCTATTTAAGCCTGTGCAACTTAGTGAGACCCTGTTTCAAAATAAAAATGCAAAATAGGGCAGGGGGTCAGGGTCAAATAGCTCAGAGGTCAAATGCCTCAGACCCATAAAAAAAGACACGTAAAGAGCACTTTCTATGTGCCAGGTAGCGTGCTAAGCACTTTATAAAAGTGATTGATTCATCTACTCAAATGTATTCATCTAGAACTGATTCTGTAAGGTAGAAAACTGAGACACAAAGCTTAGAGGCAAGTTGGCTGTGGCCACACAGCTGGTGAGTGTGCTCTCTGAACCCAATTTCCTTGTGTAAGACTGTGTGTGTGCGCGTGCGTGCGCACATGTGTGTGTATGTTACTGAGGCTTAAACCCAAAGACATTCTTTCTCTGAGTTACCCCGTCTTTTTTTTTTTTTTTTGCAGTTTACTGAGGCTGGAACCCAAGGGCGTTCTACCTCCGAGCTACACCCCCAGTCCTAGCTTTTATTCTTTATTTTGAAACAGGGTCTCATTAAGTGCTGAGGCTGGCCTTAAACCTGTGGTTCTCCTGTCTCAGCCTCCCAAATACTGGGATTTCAGGTGTGTGTGCGCCACTGCGCCCAGCTGCCTAATATTTAAGAGCGGTCAAGTGTGAATTCTCTGGGAGAAGCATAAAAACTCTTGGATTCGCTGGGCGTGTGGCACACGCTTGTAATGCCCGCGCTTGGGAGGCGGAGACAGGAGGATCGCACAGGTTCTGAGCCAGCCTCAGCTACTTAGTGAGACTCTATTTCCAAGTAAAATATAAAATAGGCCTGGGAGTATAGCCCAGAGGTAGAAGGCGCCCTGGGTTCCACCCTTAGTACCATTGCCGGGGGAGCAGTATAAGATGAGACCCAGAATATCTTAGCTACAGCTTTAAGGGTGCTCATCAATTCCACATTTCCTAGGCAGAGGTTGAGGCCCAGAGAAGGGAAGGGGCTTGCTCAGAGTCGCACAGAGCATTATTTCCCAAACAAGTGGACCATCAACTAGGAGGCACAAAGAAACCTGGCCAGGAGACTAGGACCCAGCTTCTAGACTTGGTGACTGTCGGATAGCAGGAGAGTCAGTGACTTGGAAAGTTGCTTGCAGTTCTGGAATGTTCTGGCCTCTATCAGTGCCTGTTTGGGAAAGGGCAAAACCAGAGGATACGGTCTGAGGGAAATGGTGTCTCTTAGGCTTGTCCTTGGTGTAGGACTGCAGAGGCACTCGGTAAACACCTGCCCGGTGACCACGTGGATCCTTTTCTGAGTAGGAGCCCACTGCTCAGCAATCGCTCCCTGTCTGGACTCACTGGAAGGTCCCAGTGGTTGGGCTGTTTAGGATCTCCATGCTAGTTACAGATGGACCAGTGTAACATCTGCAGTCAGAACAAAGAATAAAGAAGGCTGAGGTTTGGGAAGACAGGCCAGGTTTTGAATCTCAGTTTAGCAGCTGTGTGATGTTGGAAAATTACCTTTCTGGCCAATTTCCTTATTTGATTCAACAAAAAGCAAAGCTGTGTACAAGTATGGTGGTGCATGTCTGTAATCCTAGAACTTGGAAAGCTGAGACAGGAAGACTGAAAGTCTGGGGCCAGCCTCAACAACTTGGTGAGGCTCTGTTTCAAAATAAAAAGTAAGTATCCAGGCATGGTGGCACACTCTTCTAACCTCAGCATCTGGGAGGCTGAGACAGGAGGTTCACAAATAGCCTCAGCTACTTAATAAGGACCTTTGCAACTCATTGAGACCTTGCTTCAAAATAAAGAATAAAAAATAGGGCTAGGGCTAGGGATATAGCTCGGACGTAGAATGCCCCTGGGTTCCATTTCCAGTTGAAAGAGAGAAAGGAAGGAAGGGAGGGAGGAAGGAAGGAGAAAGAGAAAAAAAAGATAAGCCAGGCATGGTGTCACACACTTGTAATCCCAGTACTTGGGAGATTGATACTGGAGGATCGCAGGTTCATGGCTAGCCTCAGCAGCTTGTGAGGCCCTCTGAAACTTAGTGAGATCCTGTTTCAAAATAGATAACTAATTAAATGGCTGGAGGTATAGTTCGGAGGTAGAATGCCCCTAGATTTGTAACTTGGAGGTAGAATGCCCCTGGATTCAATTCTCAATGCCAGAAACAAACAAATAAATAAATGTATGTCTGGGGATGTAGTTCAGAGGTAGAATGCCTCTGGGTTTAATCCCGTATACTACAAAAGAGATTGATTGATTGATTGATTGAGGGACATCGTCGTCATGACTGTCAATAGTAATGGTAACAGGTGATTCTCAAGTCTCTTTGATCAGATTTGTATGTTGAATGTTGAGTATCTGTATACTAACTTCCCCCATTCCTCATGATGTGCGTTCCCTTTGCATGCCTGAGAAGTAAAAACACCATCCCCTTCAAGGAACTGTTCCTGTGGACGCTCAGGCTTGGGCCCGGCGTTGAGCATCCAGCCTCCGCCTGCCCTGTGTTCGCCCACTCTGCACTAACATGGGGAATTCCTGCGTGTCCCTCTGCAGTAGCTCGAAGTGGCCAGCCTGTTGATGCAGCTCTGCGTGTCCGGGTTCCCCCCTCCTGTCTTTGTATCTCTTAGTCACTTAGGGAGCCATATGGCTTGGTGATAAATCATTTCATGAAGTTGGGTAGATTGCCAGTTAGAATAAAACCTATCTACATTCCTGAGGCATATAATTACAGTACACATTCATTTAGTCCATAGTTCTGTGGCTGTATGGAATATTTCTTCTAAGAGTGTTTAAGCCATAGATTGGCTCTGTGATAAATGCATAACAAGTTCATGAAGCAGATGCCATCGTAATTAAAAGTTACCATGTAATTCATTTTAAATGTCAAGCTGAGCCGGGCGTGGTGGCGCACGCTTGTAATCCCAGCATTCGGGAGGCTGAGACAGGAGGGTTGCAGTTTGCGGCCAGCCTCAGCTACTTAGTGAGGCCTCTGCAACTCAGTGAGACCCGGTTTCAAAATAAAGAATAAAAAATAGGGCAGGGGGTGTAGCTCGGAGGTCAGATGTCCCTGGGTTCCATCCCCAGACCCACAAAAATAAATAAATAAATAAATAAATAAATAAATAAATAAATGTCAGGCTGTAGGCCATGGCACACTAATATTTGGAACCACAAAGTCCTCGTTCTATAAAGAAATGAGGACCTTTGGAGCTTAATATAACATGGTTTTGCCTGGAATAAGACCAACTAGCTGGGCGTGGTGGCGCACCCTTGTAATTCCAGTACTTGGGAGGCTGAGACAGGAGGATCGCTCAGGTTCAAAGCCAGCCTCAGCTACTTAGTGAGGCTCTCAGCAACTTAGTGAGACCCTGTTTCCAAGTAATGTATAAAATAGGTCTGGGAGTATAGCCCGGAGGTAGAAATGTCCCTCGGTTCCACCCCCAGTAACACACACACACACAAAAAAAAGACCAACTAAATGAAAGGTATCTACATGTTCTAAACTAGTAAGAGGCCATAGCTAATATCCAGTACTACTCCAGACATGGGTGTTCATTGAAGTGTTCTGTCAAATGAATTGTTACTCATCTTAATGAACCCTCTGGAAACTGACTACATTTCTTAAGTACAGCTTGACAGTTCATCGTGTCAAGTGTGCACATGCGTGATGTCACCTGGGTTCAGTACTGAAACAGTGAGGTTGCGAGGTGCCTCGTGCACTGGTATTTCCTTCTGTCACACGTACCCCAAATCCAAACTGGAGAGAGGGAGCTGTGGTTACTGGATTCCGAGGACCACTGCTCGCAGGAATCTTTACTCTGTTACGCAGACATCGTTCTGGGGAAAGGGAAACCGCAGTCCCGGGCTTGGCAGTGCAGCAGGGCCGCGCCAGGCAGAGGCAGCCAGATGGGCCTGTGTTTCCTCTCTGTAAACTGCGAGGCTGTGGACAGCCTGTCAGTGACGTAGCTGCCCTTTGTTCCTCACCGCACGTTGTGAACTGTGAAGTAGAAGTGAAAACGGAGGGGACACAACATAGGATTCCGTTCCCGGGCCTCGGCCCTCGCCAGGCCATAGGAGCCAACAGCCTGCGCCCGCCCCAAGAGGCAGGGAGAGCAGAGTGCAGTCTTCAGTTGAGCAAGAGGTAGACTGGGGGCCGTCTAGGTGCCTGCCTTTCACCCCCGCCCAGGACACCCACTCTGGGCTGCCCAGGAACCAGCTCTTCATCACCCGTGAGGCGGGAAGGGACCTCCGCTTAGCTCGCCCTCTGCACCCGTCCTGGCAGGGGAGGCGCATGCTCCCTGTTGGGGCGAGTATTGGTGGGAGATGCAAGGAGAAGGGAGTAAACAGCAACACTTAGTCCACTGCTTTCTCCAAGCCCATGGTAGAGGCCAAAGAAAAGCACAGGACAAATAAGAGGAACCTTGGCCAAGCCTGGTAGTGCGCGTTCGTAATCCCAGCACTCAGGAGGCTCAGGCGCATGACCAGCCCTGCTCCTGAGCGGGGCCCTCCACAGCCTAATGACACCGTGTTTCCAAATAAAGAATAAAAAATAGGGCTGGGGATGTAGCTCAGAGGTAGAGTGCCCCTGGGTTCCATCCCCAGTCCCCTCCCCTCAAGAAAAAAAGAAGCTGGGTGTGGTGGCACACAGGTTTGCTTGTAATCCCAGTACTTGGGAGGCCGAGATAAGAAGATTGCAGGTTTGTGGCCAGCCTCAACTACTAAGTGAGGCCCTCCACAACTTAGTGAGATCCTGTTTCCAAATAAAAATAGGACTGGGGATGTAGCCAGGAGGTAGGATGCCCCTGGGTTCCATCCCCGGTAGTGGAAAATAAACAAGTAAACAAATGGGGCTCTCCTCTCCATTTTCTCCCTTCGATTCTGCTCCTGACGGGAGCATAGCGGGGCGCTACAGGCTGTGTGCTGCCCTGCGCAGGCCAAGCCAGGCGGCAGTCATGGCATGTGATTCAAGCCTAGACCCCAGCCACTGTGCGTCTCCAGTCTCCCAGACTGTTCTGCACCATGTTGTTCCTGTCTGAAAACCTCCCAGTGCTGTTAGAGCTAGAGCGCTGCTCAGGAGCAGGCAGCCTGCCTTAGAGCCACCTGGAAGGCCTAACGGCCTCGAGCAGACGGAGTCTGTACATACAGACACTCTCCTCTGCCTTAGTATGTTTTGTTTAAAGGATGACGAGACCCACCAAGTGGCAGGGAGATTTCCTTGGCCTCACAATTCAAGCTTCCCGCGGCCAGTCTTAGAATTGAGCTCAGCAGGCTGTTAGCTGCCCCTTATGCAGAAAGGAAGTGTTGCAACCCCAGCAGCAAACCCCTCAATTTACTGGCCCGTCAGTTCTGCTCATCACTAAAATACCACATGGGGCTGTCCCCTTCTTGCTTTTATTAACACTAGACAAGCGAAGAAGAAGAGGAGCTGGAGGAAGAGGAGGAGGATCCTGAAGAAGACAGGAAATCCCCCAAGGAGGAGGAGAGTGAAGTGCCAAAGTCCCCAGAGCCGCCGCCAGTCCCCGTCCAGGCTCCCACCGAGGGCCCGGCCCTGCAGGCCCTGGGCCAGCCCTCCAGCTCCTTCATCTGCGAAATGCCCAACTGCGGGGCTGTAAGTGTCTGCGTCGCTCGGGGTCTGGGGTGTGAGCGCCTTGCAGCTGTGCCTAGCTGTGAGATGGCCCAAAGATACTTAGAGTGTGTGTTCCGTACCAGCCATGATGCTGTGTGCTGGGGGGGGCGTAAGAAGGTCCCTAGGTGGGCACGGTGGCTCACGCCTAGAACCCCAGCCTGGACAACGTAGCAAAACCCTATCCCAAACTAAACTAGGAGGGCTGAGAATATAGGTTGGTAATAGACTGCACCTAGGTTCAATGCCTGGTAACACACACACACACACACACGCACACACACCTGCACTTGGAAATGTGCAATTAAAAGCCTCACTATTAGCTTTGGCTGCCAGCATGCGCAGCCCCTTATCCCGACGCCTCTGCCCTGGGTTGTGTGCCACCCAGCTCGTGCTGAAGCCTGCAGACAGGGCCCACCCTTTCACTGCCTTCCTGGGAGGTTACTAATCCAAACGGCACTCGGTTGGGATCGGAGAAGGCAGTGAAAGGATTAGCTAAGATGTGTCTTTGTGGGCGCCAAAAGATTGACTGAGCAAACAGATTAGCAGTTCAAAATTAATTTATATTTATATTACAAATGTATTATAACTTAAATACATTTATATCAGAATTTATATTATTATAAAAGTGTCAATTAATTACTTTATAAGTTGATTTTATAGTATTATTTATGAGCAGTCTGTGAAAGGGAGCCTGTCTACCCACTAAGCCTCGCTCCTAGCTCTAAGTTGTGTGGCCTGGCCAAAGGGTGTGGGTGAATTGTAAGGTATTTCAAAGGTTGTTTGCTTTGGACTCTCAGTACTCCACCTGTCCCCATGAGTCTAGTCTGAACTGGTGAGCTACTCCCAAATCCGCTTTCTCAAAGCAGGCATGCTGGGCCTAGTGGTGCACACTTGTAATCCCAGTACTTGGGAGGCCAAGACCGGAGATCACAGATGCCAGGACGATCTCAGCAAGTAGTGAGATTCTCATCACCCTGGTGAGACCCTGTTTCAAATAAAACTAAAGTAGGTAGAATGCGCTTGGGCTCAATTCCCAGTAAAACACACACACACACACACACACACACACACACACACACACACGTGCGCACGCACAATCAAAAAGCCAGGCGCACCCACACAGATGGGTTTCAGAGGCACTGGGCGAAAGGGAGGCAGCTGCTCCAAGCTCCCGCCCGCCTTGGGCTAGTGCTTGTGCGTCTGCTCATGCGAAGTGTTAGTGCTGCTCACTGAATCCGTCACTCAGATGAGGAAGGCAGCCTCAGAGACACTGACAACCTACGCAGAGGGTTACTGACCTGCACCCAAGAAAAAATTAAAAGTTAAAAGAAGTGTGAGCACGAGCTGTGCGGAGAACGCGAAGCCTCTTCCTTGGGTGTTGAATGCCCTGGCTCTGCACTTTGTCGTTCAGCACAGAGCGCTAATGAGGAAGATGTAACTTTATTTATTTATTTAGTGTGGTACTGGAGTGGAACCCAGGGGCATTCTATCTCCAGGCTATACTCCCAGACCTGTTTTAAACTTTATTTGGAAACAGGGTCTCACTAAGTTGCTGAGAGCCTAAGTAGCTGAGGCTGGCTTTGAACCTGTGCGATCCTCCTGTCTCTGCCTCCCAAGCGCGGGGATTACAAGCGTGGGCCACCACGCCCGGCAAGATGTGACTTTAAATGACAATTTTCTTGGTGAATATGTTAGGAAATTGGATGCTTCTTCAATTCCTAGTTACAGTGCAGAGTCAGTGGTTTACTGAGCAGAAGGTCATCGTTTACAAGCAGAAGTGCTCAGCGAGATAGATATTTTTTAATGACCTTTTGAAATCACAGGGGGAAAGCATGCTGGTTTTATTGCTTGCCTAACAATGAATTTGTAGTTGGTACATCAGTTTTCCTCTGTAAGACAATAAACAGGGCCGTGAGCTGAGTGCAGAGTGGCCCTGCAGCCGTGCAGCCTGACAGGCGCCCTGTAACTGCTAGACTTCCTAGGCGGAAGTCTGGGCTCTTGGGAGTCCAGGGTGAGGATCGCCTCCCGGGATAGCTCGCTCCCCACGGCGTTTGGCAGTACCTGGAGCCATTGTGCCAGGGCCGTGGATGTGATGGCACCTTGGACAGAAGCCAGCAGTGCTACAGTACTCGGGACGGTCCCCCGGAGAGAATTATCCAGTGCAGAGTGCTGAGGCTAGGGACCCTGCTTTGTGGCAGTCCTCAAAAAACTAGCCAAATCATCCCCTGCGTATCATCCTGCTTTAACATTTAAGGGTTTTAAACATTGCTTCAAAGCCGGGCAAGGTGGCGCACGCTTGTCATCCCAGGACTTGGGAGGCTGAGACAGGAGGGGCACAGGTTTGAGGACAGCAGACTCAACAAGTATTTTTCATCAACCTAGTGAGACCTTGTTTTAAAATAAAATACAAAAAAGGAGGGGATGGGGATCTAGCTCAGAGATAGAGTGCCCCTGAGTTCAATCCCCAGTACCAAAAAGCAAACAAACAGTGCCAAAGCTGCCCCAGCCCTTCTGCAGAACGAGGTAGGCGGAAAGGAAAGGCCGGCAGTGTGGCTGCTGCTGGGCCTACACCCTGTCCCTGACTCCGCAGCAGCTCTGTCCCTCAGACTTGGGGCTGCGGTGTTTGAGCTTGACTCTGGCATGTGCCCAGCCTGTGCTTATTAAGACCCTTGCGCCTGTTGTTAGACGCTGTTGCATGTGCCTCTGCTTTACCACTGTGTAACTAATAACCCTAATTTCCTTTTCAGGACTGTAGATGTCATGTCACTCCCTCTTTTCCCCAGGTGTTCAGCTCCCGGCAGGCTTTGAACGGCCATGCCCGCATCCACGGTGGCACCAACCAGGTGACCAAGACCCGAGGTGCTGTCCCCTCGGGGAAGCAGAAGCCCGGCGGTGCCCAGAGCGGGTATTGCTCGGTGAAGAGCTCGCCCTCGCATAGTACCACCAGCGGCGAGACAGACCCCACCACCATCTTCCCCTGCAAGGAGTGTGGCAAGTACGTGGCTTGAGCGGGACAGGGCCCAGGTTCTCGGGCGGAGCCGCCCTTGGGCCAGGCCGGGGCAGGGAGATGCTAGACTCGGCACGCTCCTTGTTCCCCCTTGGGGTCTGTAGGTAGACCTTCCCTCTGGCAAGGGCTTGGCCATTCTCTGTCCCAGAAAGATGAGCATCTGCAGAGGGCCAGCCTCTGCTGACAGAGCTCCTCCTCTCCAGGACCGATAGCTCCAGTTCACTTCTTCCCGTTACCCCAGACCGTGCCCACTAGTGTCACTGTCTCACAGCCCTGCAGAGTGTTCTGAGAATGGCTCAGGAACTCCCAAGTCAGGAGCAGCCCAGGAAGGATGGCACAGTCATGGCGCCCTACCACCACCACTCACGCCCGTGCCCAGGGCTGCACACCAGCCAGGCCCCACACTCGCTCCCACTTAGGACGGGCCGCGAGCCCTTGGTGTCATACTGTGAGCTGTGCAGTCAGGTGATTGGAGCTCATACCTGGGATAAAACCTACTCGTCATCCTTGCCCTCTCAGGTACAGTTCAAAATAACTAATATGAGCCGGGCGTGGTGGTGCATGCTTGCAATCCCGGTACTTAGGAGGCTAAGACACGAGGACCACAGCCAGCCTCAGCTACCTAGTGAGGCCCTCCATAACTTAATGAGAACCTGTTTCAAAATAAGGAATTAAAAAAATAATAATTAAAAACAGGGCTGGGGATGTAGCTTGGAAGTAAAATGCCTCTAGGTTCAGTCCCCAGTACCACCAAAAAATAAAACAATTAATAGGAGCTGGACGTGGTGGCGCAGGCTTGTAATCCCAGCATTCGGGAGGCTAAAACAGGAGGACTGTAGTTCATAGAGAGCCTCAGCTATGTAGTGAGGCCCTTTGCAACTCAATGAGACCCTGTTTCAAAATAAAGAATAAAAAAATAGGGCTAGGGGTGTAGCTTGGAGGTATTCAGAATGTCCCTGGGTTCAAACCCCAGTACCACCAAATAAATAAATAGTAAATAAATAGATAAGTATTTTAAAGCGCGATAGTGACTTGCCGCACGCGCCCGGCCGCTGAGGAGAGAGCTGCCGCTGAGCCCGCCTTGCCACGCTGCACTCGCCTGGCTGGGCTTTGCTGCTTGCTCCCCTCGTTGCTGGGAAGCTACAGGGCTCCCTCCCAGGGATCCAGCGGGGAGCCTGCCCGACTTGAGGGCATCGCAAGGGCGTACGAGGCGCTCTAGCAGCCCTCCTGAGCCTCTCCTCCCATCACCTCCAGTGCCGCAGCACACCAGAAACAATTGCCACCTGGAGAGACGCAGCCAGGTGGCCGCCGAAACCGCCAAGAAAGGTCCTGGTTATGTGAGCAAAGCAGCTGCGCCCTGCCTCCACACCGAGAACTCTCAGCGATAGCGTGGCCACTCTCACCAGGCCCCGGTGCTTGCCTAGCACTCTTTGAAAGGATTTATTACAGGCATCGATCCATCTACCCTTTTTTTTTTTTTTTTTGTACTCAGGATTGAACCCAGAGACATTCTACCTCCAACCTATATTCCCAACCCTTTTTTAATTGTGAAACGGCTCTTACTAAGCTCCTGAGGCTGTCCTTGAGTAATCCCCTGTCTTACCTTCCAAGTACTGGGATGGCTGGTGTGGCCACCATGCCCAGCTCCTTGACGCTGTACAATGGCCCTCGAGGCAGGTGCTTTCGTGTAACTTTGTCCTAAGCAGGAGGCGAAGCCAGGTGGGGATGGAAGCTGCAGGCAGCGTTAGGTGTGGTCTCCCCCGTGCTCTGCAGCCCTTCAGCACCTGGGTGTGACGTCAGGTTCACACCAGCACCCGCCACACGCTGAGGCGGGCACGGGAGAAGTGCCCAGCGGGCATTAGGTGTGTGTACCCGGGTGCTGATGAAACCAGCCTGAGCTCAGTTCTGCCCGCCTGTTGCTCTGCAGGGAGGCCTGGGCCGACCCTCTTCCTCCTCGGTCAGCTCAGACTGCCACTCTATTCCACCAGGTGGAGACAAAGGACACTTTAACAAAGCAAAAATGACACAGCTTGATCGTAACTGATCTGAAAATCCAAAGTCCCAAGTGGTCCCAAATCTGAAGCTTTCTCAGTACTGACATGATGTCACAGCAGCAAATACCATACCAGGAAATTTTGTTTCATGCATAAAGTTACTAAAAATTATCGTATAAACTGAGTGTGTTGGCACATGCCTATAATCCCAGTTTTGGGGAGGCTGAGACTAGAAGATCACAGGTTCGCAGCCAGCCTCAACAACTTAGGGCGACTCCAAACAACTTAGTGAGACCCTGTTTCAAAATAAAAAGGTTTTGAGGTGTAGCTCTGATGTAGCATATCTCTGGGTTCAATCCCCAAGACCCTCAACCCCAGAAAAAATGTATTTTATAAGATTACCCTCAAGGCCAGGTGTGGTGGCACACACTTGTAATCCCAGCATTACTGAGGCTGAGACAGGAGGATTGTGGTTCTCAGCCAGCCTCAACTATTTAGTGAGGTGCTTTGCAACTCAATAAGACCCTCAATAGGGCTGAAGGTGTAGCTCGAGGTAGAATGCCCCTGGGTTCCATCCTCAGTACCGCAAAAAAAAAAAAAAAAAGATTACCCTCAGAGCAAGCACACTGATACACATCTGTAATTCCAGTATTTGGGAGGCTGAGTCAAGAGGATCACAGATTCAAGGCCAGCCTCAGCAACTTAGAGAAACCATGTTTAAAAAAATAAAATAAAATCGTGCCAGGCGTGGTGGCACATCCTTGTAATCCCTGTGCTTGGGAGGTGGAGACAGGAGGACCATGCAGGTTCAAGGCCAGCCGCGCTGGCTTAAGAGACCCTGTTCCCAAATTTTAAAAAGTATAAAAAATAGGTACTGGGAGTGTAGCCCAGAGATAGAAGGGTTTCCAGGAACCCCAGTACCACCCTAATAATAATAATAATAATAATAATAATAATAATAACAATAAAAAACAATAAAATTAATAAGAGCATCTTCAGTTTATGTATATTATATACAAACAACTGAATTTCATATTTAGACTTGGGTCATGTCCTCAAATATCTCATTATGTATGTGAAATATTCCAAAATCTGGGGAAAAAATCCAAAGGCTGAACCACTTCTGGCCCCAGGCCTCTTGCTAAGGGCACCGGAGCCCCACCTCGTATTTTCCTTGTCTTGTTTTTATGTTGCTTGGGGTCTTTTCTACCAGGGGTCCAGTTAAGAGCACATAGAAATGGAAATGCTTTCTCTGGTCTCCAGATGAGGAAGAGCATTCGGCAGACGTTCACAGAATGCCTCTTGGGTTGCCGAAGTCACGTTCATTACACTGAAAAGGTTTCCTTTTGGCTAAGTGGAGTTATCAGCCCTGCTTGGCTGAGGCTTTAGAGATCAGGTTTGGGTTTTGTTGTTGGGGGCCTTTTTGTTTTGGTCTTTATGAGCTCGGGAGTGAACGTGGGGTATTTATGCCACCCTTCTTCATAAAGAGAGTTTCACATCCAGGCAAACACTTGTAGAAATGGGCCAAACAGTAAGTACTTCGTGCTTTGTGGGGCCCTGCCGTCTTCATCTAACGGCAAGCTGAGCCATCATCGCAGCTCGGAAGTAGCCGGGGCTGACAGACAAACAAGTCGACATGGCAGTGTTCACAGACTCCTGGCCTAAAGAAGTAACTCCCCAAAATATGATACCCTGCCGGGTGTGCTGACATGTGCCTCCAGTACTTGGGAGGCAGAGACAGGAGGATTGCGTTTGAAGCCAGCCTCAGCAATTTAGTGAGGCCTCTGCAACCTAGCCAGACCCTGTTTCCAAGTAAGAAATAAAACCAGTCTAGGGATGTAGGTTGGAGGGAGAATGCCTTACTGGAAGTGGAGCTGTCTTCTGCAAGGGAGGACACCGAGCAGCATCCCCGCCTCTACCCACTTGATCCGCTTTTAAGAACAGCTCCCCCCTCAGCCGTGGCAACCAGCCGCGTCTCCAGACATTTCCAGTTCTCCCTGAGCAGCACAGGAGCCTTCAGCCCAGACCCTCTTGAACTCTAAGGCCAACAGGAGGAAATGATATGGTGGCCAACAAGACTGGGTCTTCAGCAGAAAGACGTGTATATGCAGCTCAGAAGTCAAGCACGGAGCTGGGCGTGGTGGCGCACACTTGTAATCCCAGCATTCGGGAGGCTGAGACCGGAGGATCGCGGTTCGTAGCCGGCCTCAGCTACTCAGTGAGGCCCTCTGCAACTCAGTGAGACCCTGTTTCAAAATAAAGAATAAAAAATAGGGCTGGGGGTGTCGCTCAGAGGTAGAATGCCCCTGGGTTTCTTTCCTAGTACCTCCAATAAAAAAAAAAAAAAAAAAATCTTGACTGTAAAAGCCAGGGGTGGAGGCCCAGGCAGGTGCTGGGTGGGTGTTTTGCGATGGGGACTCTCAGAGCTCGTGGTATTATCTGGGGATTGTCTGGCTGAGAGGACATGGTGTGGGAGCGGGGAACGGGAAGGAGGAGGAGCCCCGTGCTCCACACACCTGATGCACAGCAGCGCTTCTGCCACGCCCTAGGAAGGATGCCTGACGCCATTGTTTTCCTGTACCGGAGTCTCATCCTTGTAATGCTTGGAGATGGGGGGGGGTGACAGGTCACAGCAGGAGGATGAGCCAGGACTCAGAGCCACCCCAACTGGATAGCCCACCTGTGCCCCCTTCCGTGGAGGACATCGGGACCTCTAGGGACTCTGGTAGATCTTGTGAATTTCACCTGCTTCTTTCTATTTTTAGGGTCTTCTTCAAAATCAAAAGCCGAAATGCACACATGAAAACCCACAGGCAGCAGGAGGAGCAGCAGAGGCAGAAGGCTCAAAAGGCAGCCTTTGCAGCGGAGATGGCAGCCACGATTGAGAGGACTACAGGGCCAGTGGGGGCACCTGGGCTGCTGCCCCTGGACCAGCTGAGTCTGATCAAGCCTATCAAGGATGTGGACATCCTGGACGATGCTGTCGTCCAGCAATTAGGAGGTGTCATGGAGGAGGCCGAGGTTGTGGACACCGACCTTCTCTTGGACGATCAAGATTCAGTTTTACTTCAGGCTGACGCAGAACTATAAAGCCAGCCCTCTCTGTCGCGCAGAGACAGTAAGAACTCATGGCCTCCGTCTTCATGAATCAGGAAACCCGGACTGCCTGCTTGTTTTGTAACCCTTTTAAACTACCTGTTTAAAAAGTGGTCGTTTTATTCAGGTTTAGGAAAAAATCCCGTTTCTTTTCCTCTTATTGTTTAAATTGTTTTTGGGGGGGGGTGGGGAGAGTAAGTAATTGGCACAACTATCTTCAAGAGGTGTTTCATCTGAGTTACATTCTCAGGAAACCGTTCCCAGCAGGGGCGGGCCTGACGTTCACGTTCCGTTGCTTTCAGATGTCGGCCATCCTGACCTCCTTGATCCCAAAGCTTGCTCTGTGTGTGTGAGTGCGTGAGTGTAAGTGTGTGTGTGAGAGAGAGACAGAGAGGCACACCACACTATTCGTGCTGGGGCCTTGGGCCATTTTGTTTCTCACCAAGAATTATTTTTATTTTGTTCTGACCTGTCAGGAAGTGTTCTTTCCCACCACATCCCCTCCCTCCCAAAAAAAGGATTAGAAGAGCTGTTCTTTTTAGCAACACTGTTCATGGTCAGTGGAGTTCTGAAATTACATTGTACCACTCGGAAGTACTGTGAGACCTCATTCCCTGGGATTTCGCTGTGATTCACCTCTGTTGAACTATGATTGATCTCGATACTATGAGAAACAGGTTTTCTAACACATAATAGCAAATACACGGGAAATAGCATTGAAAGGCAACAAAAGTGGTTTCAAATAGGCGTTTGCTACAGTGTTCACGTTCAGACCATGAATGTATTCATTACAAGCCACTTACCAAAGCACTTCTAGACTTCACCATGCCCCAGGGCTTTGCCGCCTCCTGCCTCTGCGCAGGGTTGCTGTTTGTACTTGAAGGCAATAAACTTTGTAATCCTTCAGAATCGTCCCTGCCCAGGCTTTTGAGCTGTGTCCTGGGATGCGGCTCTGCCCCCCTCGGCTCCCTTCAGGGTTGACGTGTCCGGCCGGCACCTCCCTGGTAGACCAGTTGCCCAGCTCCACACGCCAGTGGCTGATGTGCTAAAAGCTGGGCAGGGGCCAACATCTGCGGAGGCCTGAGGCTAGGACCCGGCATGCTCTAAGTCCCGCTCTGCAGAAGCATTTAGCACACATTCACGGGGCATTGTGGCCCACACCGGCAGTGAGTGGTTTCTGAATCTCAAGAAAGCCACGGACAGAAGAAAAAGACAAGGATTCTTTTTTCCCGTTTTCAGAGATGTCTTGGAGGTCTCCTTCGTCTTCCCTTAAGGAACAAAGTTTTATTTGCTACCATTTCAACGGGTCTTTCTATCCTGTGTTTTATCTGAGAGGTTTTACATTAAGAGCTGCCTGGGCATCGTGTGTCAGCTTCCTAACAAAATTAGCACAGATGAGTTCCAGCAGTCACAGCGCTGGCCAACCTCAGAGCGCCTCCCCGCCCAGCGCGGCTCCACCAGGGCTCTGCTCTTGGGGCTCTAGAAGCTTATCTGTAAAGGAGCAAATGCCCAGGAAAATGTTTAAAAAGCAAATACTTAACTTTAATTTTCCATGCAGTATAGGGTAAGAATCTTTGACTTGAAATCACCAAAGAACTCCTTCATGAGACAGTTCAAATACCTGAGTTAGTTTTTCTTGACCATCAACTTTAAGAATTGACTTCCTACTAAAATCTTACACTTTTTTTTCCTGAAATGATTCTGTCTGCATGGATGTGTTACGTTTTAGCTTCCTTCCCCCACCATCCCACCCCAAAGAAACTTTCTTCCTAATGGTTAATGTCTTCAACACATTACTGTTTACCGTCAGATGGTTTTTTCATTAGTGAATTTAGACCTCTTTGAGAACGCTTGTATATAAAAAGTTAACAGATATATTTTATGGAAAAACCCATCTTATTTTCAGATATATTTAACTGCTGTTATATTTTATTAGAGGAAGGTTGTAAATATTTTCTAGGAGTTCTATTGTAAAGAAAAGTATTTTTGAAAAAAATTAATGTAATAAAAATGAAAACATTTTTAAATAGTGGTTGTGATCGCTTCCTGTCCGGGCCTCCTTGTGCTCTCCTCAGCCAATGGCTTGCATGCTTCCGTACCAGGGTGTAATTTATTCAGGTTTGCACTATTATAAGTTGACATCCTAATATCTACTGTGCTCAACTGTATTTTCCCGGAATGCAGGTCCCATGGTCCATAAGCACTATGTACAGCTTGTTCATACTTTTTCTTTTGTAACCTGTGTATTTTTAATAAGGGTTTTATGTAACATTTTAGCAAAAAGAAGACAGTATTTTCTAGTGAATTTTATAATAACATTTTGCTAAAAATGTTTCTTCCTAGGTCAGTTTTTGTTAAGGCAACCAAAAGTCTTATTTTACCAGGGGTTTAAAAAAAAAGTTTGAAGCTTGAAAGCAAAGTTATATTTAAACATCATATGTAACAAATAAATAAAGATGTTTTATAGACTTGTTCTAAAAAGGTGCATTCCTTAAAAAGAAAATAACTGGGGCATTCTAGGTCGTCTCTCTGCCTGAGTGTAAAGTCTTTTTTTGTTTGTTTACTGTTCTTTTTTAATTATCACAGTACTTTTTCAGGAAGACAATTTTCAGGACAATTTTACTTAGGTTCCAGCCATTAGCCTTCTCAAGAAATTTCAGTTCCTACAGTGGGCATTCATCAAATAGAAATGTAACCAAATACACACTGTCATATTTATTTGTGAAAACCTGATTCAATATTGCATCCGCTGCTCTTAAAATAAAATCCTACCTTTCTGAGTTTCACTGGCCTTAAATATTCCTTCTTTCTAGCCACTGCAGTGACTTGTCGGTGCTGGATAAGGGCCATGTCAGCTGCTTGGTGGTTTGAGTAGGCCGCAGGTTTGGAGGTGAGCAGGTCAAATTTCACTCACTAAAGCCCCTCTCTCCTGACTTCAGAAAGCAGGACCATGTGCCTGTGCTGCGCAGGGGATGGGCAGGCCCCTCGAGGATGTGACCTGCTCCCCATCCAGCTCGGTTTTACCTCAGGAATCTTACAGTAAGTCATCCACGGCATCCAGGTCTAGCCTGATTTATTTGCATTTTAGTTCTAGATTTAGGGTGCTGGGGATGGAACCCAGAGGCATTCTACCTCCAAGCTATACCCCAGCCACATTTTTTATTCTTTATTTTGAAACGGGATCTCACTGAGTTGCAGGGGGCCTCACTAAGTAGCTGAGGCTGGCCGCAAACCACGATCCTCCCGTCTCAGCCTCCCGAGTGCTGGGATTACAAGTGTGCACCACCATGGCCAGCTGGATTTCCAAATCTTAATGTGTATTTACTTTCTAATGGTCAACAACAAACTTTGGAAGAAATTTGAAATTCTGGATTTTATACAGAATTTGCCTTAGGGTGGGGCATTCCTGTTCAAAACCTTAATCTTTCAGATTCTTTTGGTTGTTTTGTCTTCCGTCATCATTTTAGATAGTCCTGCGTCAAATAAAGAGTTATTCTTCTAGAAGCAGTGTGCATGTGCCCAGCGTTGTAAATTTAACGTTGGGTTTTAGCCGGGTATGATGGCGCGCGTTTGTAATCCCAGTATTTGGGAGGCTGAGACAGGAGGATCACAGGTTCGAAACCAGCCTCGACAACTTACCAAGGCCTTTTCCAACTTAGACCCTGTTTCAAAATAAGAAATAAAATTGGGTTGGGGGGTTAGCTCAGTGGTAAAATGCCTCTGGGTTCAATCCCCAGTGCCACAAGAAATAAAGTTGGCTTCCAAGCCAGACATAGTGGCGCATGCCTGTAATCTCAGTTCTTGGGGAGCCCAAACAGGAGGATCACAGGCTCAATGCCAGCCTAGGCAACTTAGCAAGCCCCTGTTTCAAAATAAAAATAAGAAGCCAGGCATGGTGGTACACTTGTGCTCCCAGCATTTGGGAGGCTGAGACAGGAGGATCGTGGTTCACAGCCAGCCTCAGCTACTTAGGCCCTTTGCAACTCAGTGAGACCCTGTTTCAAAATAAAAAATACTGATGAAAAATAGTGTTGGGAGTGTAGCCTGGAGGTAGAATGCCCATGGGTTCCCCCCCCAGGACCACAAATAAAAATAAGAGCTGGGGGTTTCACTCAGTGGTTAAAAATGCCCTGTGGTTCAATCCTCAGTACCAAAATAAAGTTGGCTTCCAGGGACCAAGGTGTCCAGTCTACAGGTTTTTTCTATCATTTATTCAGTCAGTCCGTCCTCCTAAGTCACCATGCACCAGGCACTATTCAATACTGTATCTTTGAGAGCCAGGTGGTGGCGCACGCTTGTAATCCCAGTATGTGGGAAGCTGAGACAGGAGGATCGTGTTTCGCCGACAGCCTCAGCTACTTAGTGAGACCCTTTACAACTCAGACCCTGTTTCTTTCTTTATTTTTTTTTTGGGGGGGGTCTGGGGATAGAACCCAGGGGCATTCTACCACTGAGCTACACCCTCTGCCCTATTTTTTTATTGTTTATTTTGAAACCGGGTCTCACTGAGTTGCGGAGGGCCTCACTAAATAGCTGAGGCTGTCCACAAACCGCGATCCTCCGGTCTCAGCCTCCCGAATGCTGGGATTACAAGCGTGCGCCCCTACGCCCGGCTGACCCTGTTCCAAAATAAAGAATAAGAAATAGAGCTGGGGGTTTAGCTCTGAAGTAGAATGTCCCTGGGTTTCATCCCCAGTACCGCAAAAAAAAAAAAAAAAAAGAAAGAAAAAAAGAAAGAAGCTATATATGATTTCTTCATTCCAAAGAATAGATGGGCTTATTTATTTATTTATTTATTATTTATTTAGTGTTGGGGATTGAACCCAGGGCATTCAAGCTACAGCCTCAGTCCTTTTTATTTTTTGCTTTTGAAACAGGGTCTCCCTAAACTGCAGAAGGTCACCTTTAACCTGCGATCCTCCTGTCTCACTCACCCTGCCCAGTGCTGGGATTACAGGCGTGCGCCACAGTGTCCAGCTTTGCTCCACGGAACTTGAGACCTAAGACAACACACAAGGGCTCTGGAGACCGGCCCGGTTCTGCCACTGGAAGAGCCACGGTCGCGCTCAGTTGATGCTCTGAACTTTCTGACTCACCCGCATCCCGGGCGATTGGTAGCAGGCGCTCAGCAGCTGCTCACCACCGCCCAACTCTCCTCCTCCAACAGGCTTGTCCCTGTGTGTGAAGAGAAAGAGAAAACGTAAGTAAAACCTCTGTGGTGTCTCTAAAGTCAACTCTGAACTCCGTGGCCCCACCAGATGCTTGTGTTCTAGGAATGTGGGTGAGTTTTAATTAATGTTAACATAAGCAAGAGCTAATTAAAAAGACCTTTTTTTTTTGCAGTACTGGGGAAAGAAATGGGCTCTATTTAAAAGCAAAACAACTGGTATAATCAAAATATGATTTCACTTAGAAATAGTTGTTGTAGTCAAGTCTGGTGGTACACACCTATAATCCCAGTACTTGGGAGGCTAAGACAGGATGCAGGTTTGAGACCAACCTCAGCAACTTAATGAGACCCTGTTTCAAAATAAAAACTAAAATAGGGCTGGGGCTGTGTGGCTCAGAGATAGAACAGCCTTGGATTCAATCCCTAGTACTGTATTAAAAAAAAAACAAAAACTTTTCCGCTGAGCGTGGTGGCGCACACTTGTAATCTCAGCATTCCGTAGGCTAAGACAGGAGGATCCGGGTTTGCAGCCAGCCTCAGATACTTAGTGATGCCCTTTGCAACTCAATGAGACCCTGTTTCAAAATAAATAATAAAAATAGGGCTGAGAGTGTAGCTCAGAGGTAGAATGCCCCTGGGTTCCATCCCTAGTACTGCAAAAATAAATAACAAATAAATAAATAATAAATAAATAAATAAATAAATAAATAAATAAATAAAACTTAATCAGGACATGGTAACACACATCTGTAATCCCAGAACTTGGGAGGCTGAAATGGGAGGACCTCAGGTTTGGGTTTTTTTTCCTTTTTTTCTTTTTTTGTTTCTTGTTTTGTTTTCGGGTACTGGGGATTGAACTCAGGGGCATTCTACCTCAGGGCTACATCTCAAGCCCCATTTTGGCTTTTATTTTGAAACAGGGTCTTGCTAGGTTGTTGACAGTCTTACTAAGTTGCCAAGGCTGCTGTTCTGTTTTGTGGGCAGCATTTGGGATGGAACCCAGGGCCATTCTACCTCTGAGCTATATTCCCAGCCCTATTTTTTTATTCTTTATTTTGAAACAAGGTCTCACTAAGTTGCTGAGGGCCTCACTAAGTGACTGAAGCTGTATTCGAACCATTGATTCTCATGCCTCAGCCTCTCAAGTCCTGGGATTACAGGGGTACAGCACCACATCCAAGGAGACCTCAGGTTTAGGCCAACCTTAATAACTTAGTGAAACCCTTAGCAACGCAGCAAGATCCTGTTTCAAGATAAAAAATGAAAAAGAGGCTAGGGTAGAGTTCAGAGGAAGAATGCCCTGGGTTCAGCCCCAGCACCAAGTAAAAATAAGCCACTTTTTCTTTTGGGGTGGAGGATGGATATCTCTGCTCCCGTCCTCCACGAGACTCAAGGAGGACTGGTCTCATCATAGAATTCGGAATGTCACTGGACCAGGATTTGAAGATGGTCATTGGTTCAGATGTAACCAGCTCCTCATACGACCCTGAACAAGTCCTTTTCATCTCTGAACCTCTTTCCTCATCAATAAAATTAGGATAGGAAGCTGCGACAAGAGGGTCGCAGGTTCAAGGACAGGCTCTGCAATTTAGTGGGCTTTCTGAAACCTAGTAAAACCCTGTTTCCAAATAAGAAATAAAATATCAAGCCAGGCATAGTGGCACACGCTTGCAATCCCAGATTGTGAAAGAAACTTGTCCAAAGCCACTCAGCTACGCGGTAAACTGGGGCTAAGAAGCCAGATCTACTAACTACAAGGTAAGAGTTTTCCAATGTGTTAATTACCTATGTGAAAGCTCTTTGGAGGATTAAAGCTTGAAAATTTGCACAAATCAAAGAAAATTTTATTACAGCAAATCCAGTTCACCAAATCAAATTATGGTGGCCATTAATAAGTGGACAATACTTTTGACAACATGGTAGGTTAGGGCAGTCATTGTGAGTTCTCAAACAGGAGAGTAACAAGGAAATGAGTGATTTAGGAATATCCGTAAGGCCGTGATACACGAGATAACGGGAGCGCAAGGACTCCGGTTGGCGTGAGGAGGGGAGGTAGGTTTAAACGTTACTTGAAAAGGGCTAGAATTTCAACTCAGTAGTAGTGGTCGATTTCTTTTTTCCAAACACGAATTTTGTTATGTTGTCCTCCAACAAAACAGAACCCCGTGAGACCAACATGCCTTGAAAGGGGGAACGCTGATGGAGCTTGGTAACCACGCAAACACCGGCCGAAGCCTGACATCCAGAGGAGGATGCAGCCCAGGGGCGGGTCCTCCACACAGGAGCGCAAAGCTCCGCGTCTCTATGGCTGGCCCTGCGACGGGTACACTCTATCCTCCCGCCGGACTCTATGGTCGGAGGCGGCCTGTGACCCGGAAGCGGTCCCGAAGCGAACCCGGAAGACCGGGGCGGCAAGATGGCGGCGCTGGGGGCGGCGTGCCGGCGCCTCGGGCAGGTGAGGGCTGGGCTGGGGCCGGGGCCGGGGCTGGGGGGCCGAGTCTCGCCGCCCCCGCCGTGCAGCCCCGCAGGAGTCTCCCCGCTCCTGAGCCCTCGCCCGGGCTGCCCGCGGGACGGAGGGGAAAGGGGTTCAAAACGAACGCGTCCGGGCGAGACGGGAACAGAACTGTGGACTGTCAGGGGGAAGGGTCGGGAGTATTATATGTTCCAAAATCCTCCCTTCGCGCTCGTAAAAAATAAAAAATAGCCAAGTAATAAACATAGCCGCAGAGAAAACGCGAAGCTTATTTACCTCGCAGAGGTGCAGTTCCCGCCCCCGACGTCCGGAGACCTGGCCCCGGGGGTCCCTCAGGAGTGGGTGGGAACCAGCCGGCCGGCGGCGCTCACCTGTACTCCCAGCACTTGGGAGGCTGAGAAGGTAGGCGCGCAGGTTCGAGGCCAGCCTCACCAATATTGGACTCACAACCTAGCAAGACCCGGCTTCAAAATAAAAAATAAAATAGCCCGGAGGTAGAATGCCCCTGGGCTCAATCCCCAGAAACACACACACACACACACACACACACACACACACACACACTCACACACACTCTTCACATATTGATAGCTTTATGGAAATTAACCACATTTTCCAAAACAAACCTGGGGAGGAGTGGCAATCTCTTTAACATCTGGTTTAATAGACAACAGCTGGATTTGCACATCTGTTTCTGCGCTCAGTACTCTTCCCTGTCACCCTTGACTCTGGAAAACGCCATTGCACTGGTGAGAAAGTGGCAGTTTTAAATAGAAAAAAATTTTTGAGAGAAAAAGTTTAAGACTGTCGATTTGTGGACCTAACAGCACTAGGCGGAGGGCTGCAGAGGGCAGTGACTGGGACGTGTCCAGTTTCCTCCACTGGGGCTTCTTTTGCCCAACTAGTGTGTGAGGTCACTGGCATTAATGTGGGGAGGGGGTTTCCTGTGTGATCCTGTGAGGGGCGGCATGGTTCTCTTGCTTCCACCCCCCCATGAGCCAGGAAAGATGGAAGACAATAAACTAAGAGTAGTTTTTACTTTTTTTACATTTTCATTTTTGGAAACAGGGTCTCCTAAGCCAGCGCGCGCGGCTGGCGTCGAACCTGCGCGATCCTCCTGTCTCAGCCTCCCAAGCGCGGGGATTACAAGCTGCGCCACCACGCCCGGCAACATATTTGAGTGACCATCGGTTGTTATAGTTAATAGCACTAACCTGCTGTTTTCTTCTTCGTTGTTCTTGTTATCCTTTTTGTGGCACTGAGGATTAACCCAGAGGCATTCTACCTCTGAGCTCTACCCTCAGCCTTATTATTTATTTTATTTATTTATTTTTTGGTGGTACTGGGGATGGAACCCTTCTACCTCCGCACTACACTCCCAGACCTATTTTATATTTTGTTTGGAAACAGGGTCTCTTAAGCCAGCACAGCTGGCTTCGAACCTGCGCGATCCTCCTGTCTGTGCCTCCCAAGCGCGGGGATTACAAGTGTGCGCCACCACGCCCGGCATATTTTTTATTTTGAAACAGGGTCTCACTTAAGTTGCTGAGGCTGATTTCGAACCTGTGATTGTCCTGTCTCAGCTTCCCAAATGCTGGGATTACAGGCATGAGACACCATGCCAGGATCTCTTCATTGTTTTTTGTTTTTGTTTTGTTTGTTTTTTTGGTGATACTAGGGTTCCTGGAAACCCTTCTAAAGATTCTGTTGTGCCTCTATTTTCTCAGGTTACAATGTCAAATCTCAAAAAAACTGTTACCTGTAAGTTTCCTAAAATGAGACAGTTTTATTCCACCAGGGGGAGCTCACAAGAAAGGATTCTGCAATACCGAAGTATTAGAATACAAGGCTTAGTAGTTACTGATAGGTCTAAGTTCCAGTGTGTACTATATTTTATTTACTTTATAAACTAATTATCCCAACCATTTCAAACACTACATATGCTTGAAAAGCTTCAAAAGATAGCCGGGCGTGATGGCTCACGCTTGTAATCCCCGCGCTTGGGAGGCTGAGACAGGAGGATCGCACAAGTTCGAAGCCAGCCTCAGCTGCTCAGTGTGGCTCTCAGCAACTTAGTGAGACCCTGTTTCCAAATAAAATAGGGCTGGGGGTGTAGCTCAGAGGTAGAAGGCCCCTGGATTTCATCCCCAGCACCACTAAAAAATAAAAAAAAGAATTGTATTTCAAGAGTGCTATTTAATTCTTTACTTTACCATGGCCCTCTGTTTTACTTAAATGAAATCCAGTTTGGCCATTTTAGTTACCCCGACATCATCATCTGAAATGATAAGATACCCCTTCATTTGATTATCATGGATCTTTAGGTTTTTACTGAAAACAATAACTATTCTGGCAGTTGACTTTAATTCTTTTTTTTTTTTTTTTTTTTTGGCGGTACTGGGGTTCCTGGAAGCCCTTCTACCTCGGGGCTACACTCCCAGACCTATTTTTACATTTTCATTTTGGAAACAGGGTCTCCTAAGCCAGCGTGCGGCTGGCTTCGAGCCTGCGTGATCCTCCTGTCTCCGCCTCCCAAGCGCGGGGATTACAAGCGTGCGCCACCACGCCCGCTGGTTGACTTAATTCTAACAGTACTTCTCCCCCACCCTTTTTTTTTTTCAGAGCTTGGGGAATTTGTCTGTAAATAGTTTTAAGAACAGTGCAGCCAAAAATGGTGTCTTTCTTCTGTAAGTATCCAGTTAGACTGTTTAATTGAACTAGAAAGTGGGCTTTTGTGCCGTTTTCCATGGATTTCTCTCCCCCTTCCACGCAGCACTACCAACATGAAGTGGGTGCAGTTTTCAAACCTACATGTCGACGTTCCAAAGGACCTGACCAAGCCCACGGTATGTTTTCCCTATTTCTTGACTTAAGGAACTACATTAGCAATAAACATATGATTTTATGTGGTTAATACTGGCAACCGTACACTGCAGTTCTCCAGTGTCACTGGGTACTCGTGTTATCTTCAGCATTTGAGTTATTTTAGGAATAAAGTACTTACCCCCAAAACTGTGGTAAGGAGCAGTCTCTTGCTTTTAGCCCAGTATAATTAAGGCATTGTAATAATTAATGATGCAGAATAGCCAGCATGGTGGCACGTGCTTGTAATCCTAGCTCTTGAGAGGCCGAGGTGGGGGTTGGCGATTCAAAGCCAGCCTTGGCAATTTAGAGAGGCTTTCATCAACCTAGCAAGAATTATTTCAGAAGTAAATAATAAGAAATAATAGAGCTCAGGGTACAGCTCAGAGGTAGGATCCCCCTGGGTTCAGTCCCCAGTACTGCAAAAAAAAAATTGGGGGGGCATTCTACCTCCGAGCTACACTCCAGCCCTATTTTAGTATTTGGAAATGGGGTTTCGCTAAGTTGCTGAGGCTGGCTTCCCACCTGTGGACCCCTGTGTCAGCCTCCCAAGTCCTGGGATTACAGGTGCCCGGCCCCTTCAAGTCTTGGTTTCTTTTTTTTTGGTGGTACTGGGGTTCCTGGAAGCCCTTCTACCTCCGGGCTACACTCCCAGACCTATTTTATATTTTTGAAACAGGGTCTCTTACGCCAGCGCGGCTGGCCTCGAACCTGCGCGATCCTCCTGTCTCCGCCTCCCAAGCGCGGGGATTACAAGTGTGCGCCACCACGCCCGGCGCAAGTCTTGGTTTCATTTTAAGTATTGAGTTTAGACCTGGAAAGTATCTTATTGTCGACAGTGAGAAAGAACGTTAACACCAGTAGTAGAAGTCCAGAAGTAGCCACGTAAGCTTGCTAGGCGCACTCGCTCCTTGGGCTCTGTGAGCCCCGTTTCTTGTGCATTTGTTTATTTTTTCATTTTTTCTTTGTTTTTGTTTTTTTCGTACTGGGGATTGAACCCAGGGGCATTCTACCTCTGAGCTACACCTGTTTTATTCTGTATTTGGAAACAGGGTCTCACTAAGTTGCAGAGAGCCTCACTAAGTAGCTGAGGCTGGCTTCGAACCTGTGGTCCTCCTGTCTCAGCCTCCCAAGTCCTGGGATTACAAATGTGCGCGACCGTGCCTGGCATGTATTGTAATTAAGAAACGCTGCTGGGCGTGCATGTTTGTAGTCCACATTGTAGCACTGTGTCTTCTTTTTCACTGACTGGATGCTGGGTACGTTTCTGTGGCAGTACACATAGATGCTGGTCTGCGCTGCCCGGGTCAGGCCTGCGGGGCGAGGCCGTGGGCAGGTGGCAGGTGGGCACGGTGGGACGCTAGACACTTGAGGCCACCTAGGTAATCGATCTGCTGATGCAGATCATCTGAATCCTCCAGTGTGCAGATTCTTATGTGAAATCTCCTGGGTTTTAATTTCTATAACAAATTCCGTACATATATGCCTTTTTTATCTTTTTAACTGGGGACTGAACCCAGGGGCAGGCTACCTCCAAGCTACACGTGTAGGCCTTTCTACCTCCGGGCTATCTTCCCAGACCTATTTTATATTTTATTTGGAAACAGGGTCCCACTAAGTTGCTGAGAGCCTCACTCAGTAGCTGAGGCTGGCTTCGAATCTGTGCAATCCTCCTGTCTCAGCCTCCCAAGCGCGGGGATTACAAGCGTGCGCCACCACGCCCGGCTAAGGGGCTTTTTATTTTTTATTTTGAAACAGGGTCTCACTAAGCTGCTAGATTCAGAATGTCTTTAAAACCCTATAAAAAGCCTATGGGTGTAGCTCAGAGGTAGAACACTTGCGTAGCATGTGCAAAGCCTGGGATTCAACCCCAGCACTACAAAAAAAAAATTAAAAACAAAATCTAAATTGGGCCTGATGGCACACGCTTATAATTCCAGCATTTGAGAAGCTGACACAGGAGGATCACAGTTCGAGAACAGCCTCAGCTACTTAGTGAGGCCCTCTGCAACTCAGTGAGACCCTGTTTCAAAATAAAGAATAAAAAATAGGGCTGGGGGTAGCTTGGAGGTAGAATGTCCCTGGACTCCATCCCTAGTTCTGCAAAATATAAAAATGAAAGCTAGCCCAGTGTGGTGATGCATGCCTATAATCCCAGTACTTGGGAGTCTGAGAGAGGAAGATGGCAGGTTTGAGGCCAGCCTCAGTGACTTAGTGAGATCCTGTTTCAAAATAAAAAATATAAAAAGAAATAGGACTAGGGTGTAGCTTGGAAGTAGAATGCCCCTGGGTTCAGTCCCCAGTAGCACAAAATAAATAATAAGTGCATACATCAAATCCTGCAGGGGTCATTAGGACCATCTTAGGGCTCTTTGCTCGCTCCTCGTCCCTGACTTTTGACAGCGACAGTCAGTGTGTTCTGCTCCTCCAACAGCGCTGTCTGGAGTAACTGAGAGATGTCTAGCCGCCTGTTAGTAAGTGCTCTCTCTGGGGTGAAGTGATTTCGCCCTGAGTCGTTGGCTAGCAGCAACCTCCTGACATGGTGGTGAGTGGACTGAGGCTGATTCTCCTGCTGGCAGAGAGCCTGCAGTACCAGCCCATTATTCCCGAGGTCTGTAGGTATTAGAGTGGAAGCGAGAGATGTTATAGGCACGGTCAGTTTCATAGCACTTTAATTAGATGAGTAATTTATATATTAAGGCAGGTGAAAGATGCATGAATAAGACCTAATAAAGATGAGTAGAAGTAGCTTTACTTTGTATAACAGTGTTTAACAATTTATAAGCGCTTTGATTTATGTTTTATTTTTTCCCTACAGAAATGCTCTGAGCTATGGTTCAGGCCTTGCTATCTATTGGATATGCGAAGAGGCTGGGGGGCGCTGAGGCGGTGGGCGAGCCCACTGGCCCTCAGCAGGAGCAGATTCACTCCCAGCACGGGTCCTCTGACCAGGCTGCCTGCGACACAGGCCCCAAAGGCCTTTCTTACTGTGCAGGACACTATGACAGGAGTCCATTTTGGTGTGCATGTGCCTGGACGAAATCGTTTTACAGGACAGATGTCTAGAAGGATTCACACTAGCTCTTGTGAATTTTAAGTTCAATAATTATTTGGTTGGAAAGTTCTCTTAAGCTAATGATTTTGTAGATAGCCTTGAAATTCCATTTGATTCATACTGTATTTAAAGATTCTGACACTCGTGCAAGTGTGATTTTTATTTATTTTTGTGTGTATGGTACGGGGGATGGAACCCAGGGGCATCCTACCTCTGAGTTATACCCCAGCCTGATTTTAATTAATTAATTAATTAATTTGCAGTACTGGGATGGAACGCAGGGGCATTCTACCTCCAAGCTCCACCCCCAGCCCTATTTTTTATTCTTTATTTTGAAACGGGTTTTTACTGAGTTGTAAAGGGCCTTTTTTATGTGGAAACATTCTTGCTAAATTGCTGAGGCTAGTCTCAAATCTGCAGTCCTTTTTTCAGGCAAGTACTTCACACTGAGCTACACCTCCAGTCCTAAACTTCTCTTTTTTATTTTAGGTGACCGTTTCTGATGAACCAGACACATTATATAAACGCCTGTTGATTTTAGTAAAAGGCCACGATAAGGCTGTATTGGACAGTTATGAGTACTTTGCCGTGCTTGCTGCTAAGGAACTTGGTATCTCAATTAAAGTGTACGTATAAGTTCCTGATATGGTGTTAGCTGCTGTAATATGACCAGCCAAGAAACGGGTGCTGGTCCTGGGTAGGTCTGAGCTTACCCAGTGGGGTTGAAGGCTGGCAGGGTAGGGTATACATGTTTGTCTGTGTTATTCTAAGCAAGATCGTTTTTTCCTTGTCTACTGGAATTTTTAGTGCTGGAGTGAGTAAGCAAGGAAAATGAAAGGAGCACTCTAGAAACGACAGAGCCGTCAAGAGATCCAGGACGCGCGGGCCGGGGTCTCTGGGAAGCAGGCAGTAGACAGGGGACACACGCTTTGGGACCCTTCAGATGTGCCGAGCTTTGACCCCGCGCCCATTCTTCCCCCTGTACCCTAGAAGCACCACTCAGCCAGGAGCTGCGGCCGAGCTTGAAGGCACCTGGGCCAAGAGCAGCCTCCTCCTTGGCCAGTCTGGCCTCTTAACAAAGCAGAAGGCCACACTGGCTCCCAAAACAGGTGCTAGTTTTGTGATTCCCAAGGCAGCTGTGACCTCATCTGAAACAACAGAGAGCAGACGCTGCAGCTGTGCCGTCACGCACGCCGCTCTTCACGGCTCGTGCGCTTGGCCAGGGGCTCAGGGTGTGAGGTCGAAGGCACGTGTGTGAGCACGTGCACGCCTGCCTGCCAGCCCGCGTCCCTGTGTGTGGGAAAAGGCTCCTCTTGCGCTCCGTGGCGTCTCTTTTGGCCTGGGCTCTCTTTTTATTTTTAATTGGTGCATTGTAATTGCCCATGATAGTGAGATTCATTTTTGGCCTGAGCTCTGACAGCAGTTGTTAGAGATGACAGTCTTGACACATGGAGTCAGTAAGTGTAGTTAATACCTGTAATTGAGTGTGAGCCTGCCCTCCACAATTGTGGGATTGTGCTTGGACATCGGTGACTCAGGCTGGAACAGTCAGTTTACATTTGCTGAATTGTCCATTCCTTCAGGCATGAGCCTCCCAGGAAGATAGAGCGCTTGACTCTCCTCAAGTCGGTGCACATTTTCAAGAAGCACAGGGTTCAGTATGAAATGAGGACACTTTACAGATGTTTGGAGGTGAGCAGCTCAGCTATTCGGGCTTTTTATTGTGTGTGGGGGTCTGGGGATGGAACCTGGGGGCATTCGACCTCTGAACTACACCTCCTGCTCCATTTCTTCTTTATTTTGAAACTGGGTCTCACTAAGTTGCAGAGGGCCTCACTAGGTAGCCGAGGCTGTCCACGAACTGCGATCCTCTGGTCTCAGCCTCCCGGATGCTGGGATTACAAGCGTGCGCCACCACGCCTGGCTCTATTCGGGCATTTTTAAATATGCCAAATTTAAGCCGGGCGTGGTGGCGCACGCTTGTAATCCCTGTGCTTGGGAGGCTGAGACAGGAGGATCACAAAGGTTCGAAGCCAGCCTCAGCTACTTAGTGAGGCTCTCAGCAACTTAGTGAGACCCTGTTTCCAAATAAAATATTAAAAAGGTCAGGGAGTATAGCCCGGAGGTAGAAAGCCCCTGGGTTCCACCCCCAGTACCACCAAAAATAAATTAAATAAATAAATAAGCCAAATTTAAACTAACATATCATACCTCTCCTTTAGTTGACTCAGTGGTCTTCCTGCTAGCTAGGCTCACATAGTTGTGGAGAAGGTAAATGTCTTCTTGTGTTTATGGAAGCCATGTGCCAGGAAAACCAAATTCAGAGCCACCCCTAGGATAGTGAATAACCTATACGTGCAGACTATGTTAATTTCTTCTGTTTTTAAATTCTTTTTCTGCCAGCTAATCTTTAGATAGTAAGATAGCATTGGAATAATTCTGCTCATACTTCTGGAATCTTAGTTAAGTTTGTCCGGTTTTAATAGTTAGTCCCGTGCTCGTGGGATTCCCAGGGCAGCGACACACAGCTCGAGGTCTGCCATTAGTCCGCGGCCTCGCTCATGAGTCCATGGGCAGTGGCCTGGGGTGGCGGAAGGCCCGACGGCGCTTTCATACCCGTGGCGCTTGTGGGTCAGGCTGTGAGGCACGTCCTCAGCTGCGTGACCTGTAAGGGGAGGGCGGCAGCGCAGCCATCGTAACAGTGTGAAGAGGGCCAAGAGTGCTGCCGCCCACGGTGACGGGGGTTCACTGAAACAAGCATGTGTGTTGCATTTTTTATTTTATTTATTTTGTGATCTTGGGGATGGAACCCAGGGGCCTTCTGCCTCCAAGCTACACCTCCAGACCTATTTTATATCTTATTTGGAAACGGTCTCAGCTGTGTGTGGTGGTGCACATTTGTAATCCCAGCATTTGGGAGGCTGAGACAGAAGGATCACGGTTCAGGGACAGCCTCAGCTACTTAGGCCGTCTGCAACTTAGTGAGGCCCTGTTTCAAAATAAAGAATAAAAAATAGGGCGGGGGTATAGTTCAGAGGTTGAATGCTCCTGGGTTCCACCCCCAGATGGAAAAAAAAAGAAGAAAAAAAGAAAGATGTCTGAGGGTTCTACCCCCAATACCCCCCTTACACACTCACACACACACACACACACACACACACACACACACACACACAAAGAAATTGGGTCTTGCTAAATTGCTTAGGCTTGCCTCAAATTTGCTATCCTCCCGTCTCAGCCTCCCAAGTACTGGGATTACAGGCATGCACCATATTTTTTATTTTGAGACAGAGTCTTGCTAAGTTGTTGAGGCTGGCCTCAAACTTGTGATGGTCTTGCCTCAATTGAGGATTACAGATGTGCCCAATTGGTAAAATTAGTATTATTCCATCATTAATAAATATCAGAGCTTGGTGTGGCAGCATGCACTTGTAATCTAGTACTTGGGAGGCAGGTTCACAGCCAACCTCAGCTACTTAGTGAAGTCCTTTGCAACTCATTGAGACTCTGTTTCAAAATAAAGAATAAATAAATAGAGCTCAGGGTGTAGCTTGGAGGTAGAATACCCCTGGGTTCCATCCCCAGTACTGCAAAAAAAAAAAAAAATATATATATATATATATATATATATATATATAATGTTCTATGTAAGACTTCTTAGAGGAAGAACAGGCTTCAGCACTTGTAAGAAGAACAAAACCTTGTCGACTGCCCCTCTGACAGCACCATGAGCCCTTATGTGTTGGATGTTTCAGCTGGACCGTCTAACGGGATGCACAGCTGATGTCTACTTGGAATATATTCAGCGAAACTTACCTGAGGGGGTTGCCATGGAAGTTACAAAGGTATGACCGAATGTTTGTCTCTTTGAGGGAGTAGCTGCATTGCTTTGACACGTTGTGCCTGGCCTTGCTCCACCCAGTGGAGGGCGGACCTGCGGCCAACCTGGAGCAGAATGGCCACAGTGGTTGGGGACCCCTTCCTGTGTAACAGAACCTGTCACTGCAGCCCACGTCCTCGCAGGCCGCCTTCGAAGTCTCCCTTCCTAAGAGTTGTTGAGACTTGGGGACATTAAGTGGCCATCCCTGGAGAGACCACTCTGGATCAAGTAGATTATATGGATGGACAAGTGCTTGCTTGCTTATTCTGTGTGTGTGTGGGTACTAGGGATCGAACCCAGGGGCGTTCTACCTCCGAGCTGCACCCCCTGCCCTATTTTTTATTCTTTATTTTGAAACAGTCTCACTGGGTTGCAAAGGGCCTCCCTTAGCTGAGGCTGTCTGCAAACCGTGATCTTCCTGTCTCAGCCTCCCAAATGGATGACAAGGAATGCTGGGATTACAAGCATGCACCCCCACGCCCAGCTTGTACAGGAGCTTTATACTGTCAAGTTTCCTTCTCTCCATTTCAGAGTCCTACAGAAAGGCAAAGGGGATAACAGAAAAAGAAGCCATGAGTATTTGACAAATCAATAGATCTAGTTGGTCGTCAAAGTTCATTTAAGTTCATAACGTGGTTTTGTTTTGCTTCTATTTTTAGACAAAATTAGAACAGTTACCAGAACATATCAAGGAGCCAATCTGGGAAACAGTACCAGAGAAGAAAGAAGAAAGCAAGTCGTAATGCCCGCGCCACCTGCGCTGGATGGAAAGGACACCGGGGTGCGGCCGGACGGCGGGTCCTCGCTGCTCTCCCGAGGCTCCCGCCCTTGGCAGCAGACCGAACTGGGGTGGAAGGACCTTTTCTGGGTTTTATACTTGTAGTCAATTCAGTTCCGACTTTTTAAAGAACACAAGCCGACCGCTTGGATCCTCCGAGCCCAGAGTCAGTGTCATATTGTGTCCTGCTGTTGTTCAATTAGTAGTTTGTTCTGGTTTTAATTTATCTCAGTTCATTCATTGGAAAATGCGTTTTTATGAAGTTGCTTTGAAGGAACCTTTGGCTAACCTCACATGAGTGTTCACCCTGGCACGGCCGGCGTGTTGCTGTAGGGCTGATGGCCCACAAATATACCTGATTGAAGCATTACTTTTTTTTTTTTTTTTTGCAATACTGGGGATTGAACCCAGGGGCATTCTAACTCTGAGATACAGCCCCAGCCCTATATTATTTTTTATTTTGAAACAGGGTCTCACTAAGTCACGAGGGCCTCACAAGTTGCTGAGGCCACCGTGAGCCCACGATCCTCCTGCCTCAGCCTCTAGTAGAGCGGTTATAAGCGTGCACCACCTGCCTCGCAACTGAGTGGTTTTTAAACATTGCAAGGCACAGGTCAGTGTTTCTCCTTAAGCTCCTCACTCATAAGAGGCCTCGTTCTTTGGGTAGGTGTCATTTGCTTTGCCAAGATGTGTATTTTTACATGAAATTAAATAGCATTTTGAGCCCTGAGGCGGCAGATTGCAGGGGCGGCAGCAGTGGGTACGGTGAGCCCAGGGGCGCTTTATTTCTTCTCTACAGCAGAAGCGGGTCTCTGTCTGTGGTTTCCTTCACATCTTTGGAGTTTTTTCAGTTTTTTCCCTTTTTTTCCCCTTTAAACTAGATTGCTATTGGCCAGGCGTGGTGGCGCACACTTGTAATCCCAGCATTCGGGAGGCTGAGACAGGAGGAACAAGGTTCATGGACAGCCTCAGCTACTTGGGCCCTCTGCAACTCAGTGAGACCCTGTTTCAAAATAAAGAATAAGAAGCCGGGCGTGATGGCTTACGCTTGTAATCCCTGTACTTGGGATGCTGAGACAGGAGGATCGTTCAGGTTCGAAGCCAGCCTCAGCTGGTTTAAGAGACCCTGTTTCCATATAAAATAGGTCTGGGAGTGTAGCCTGGAGGTAGAAGGCCCTTGGGTTCCATCCCCAGTACCACACACAAAAAAATAAAAAATAAAAAAATTGGTGTGGGAGTGTAGCTCGGAAATAGAATGCCCCTGGGTTCCTCTGCCTCCCAGTACCACCAACACAAGGAAGGAAGGATGAGTGGGTGGTGGCTGGGTGGATGGATGGATATCCCCTGAGAGAGCTGGATGAGGCCAGCTCAGTGGTTGAGTGCTTGCCTCGTGTTCATGAGACCCTGGGTCCAACCCCCAGTACCAAACCAAAGCTACAAGGAACTCAAATGCCATATAATAAATGGAGAACTTTTTCTTTTTGTTTTTCTTGCAGTACCAGGGATAGAAGCCAGGGGCATTCTACCTCTGAGCTATACCCCAGCTTGTGTGTGTGTGTGTGTGTGTGTGTGTGTGTGTGTGTGTGTGTGTGTGGTACTGGGGTTCTTGGAAACCCTTCTACCTCTGGGCTACACTCCCAGACCTATTTTTTATATTTTTTTTATTTGGAAACAGGGTCTCTTAAGCCAGCGAGGCTGGCTTCGAACCTGTGCGATCCTCCTGTCTCTGCCTCCCCAAGCGTAGGGATTACAAGTGTGTGCCACCACGCCTGGCTCCCCAGCCCTATTTTTTATTCTTTATTTGGAAACAGGATCTTGCTGAGTTGCAAAGGGCCTCCACGCCTGGCCGAATGTAGAGCTTTTAAAGCTAACCCCACACTTGTTCGCGCTTTCACCTTAGCAACACGTACTCCTTTTCTCTGATGCTTCCGAGTGAGGCAGGCTAGGGGGAACAAGGAGTAGAAGAGGAAGAGAAGTGCAAGGCAGGCAGGCTGGTGTCCCATGCCTGGAGGGCTGGGCCGTGGACAGGGAAGGCAGCGGGCCCTCAGCTCCCGTGGGCATTCACTGTTGGAGGTCCCCAAGCTCCGCCCAGAGCCTGGAGCCGGCTCGGGCTGGCTGCCTGCAAGCCCAGGGTTCTCTTTGCAAATCCCCTGCTCAGTTCCCAGCCCGCCCTCCTTAAGTCCTGCTGTTCTGGCTTCCAGCTCCCCATTCTCTCTGGAGTCTTAATCCTCTCTAAGATATATTTATACCTCAATAGCTCAGCAGTATTTTTAGGGCAGGTCACGGGCAACTGACCCATCTGGAAAGCCAGTCAAGTTGCAGATCCCCGGGTGTGGCGGCGCACGCCTGTGATCCTTGTACTTGGGAGGCTGAAACAGAAAGATCGCAGGTTCGAGCATAACCTCAGCAAGTCGTGAGACCCAAATCAACCTAGCAAGAACCTGTTTCCAGATAAATCGGGCTAGGGGAGTAGCTCAAAGGTAGAATGCCTCTAGGTTCAATCCCCAGTACCACACACAAAAGAAACCAGCTTCCCAAAGCAGAGGCTAGAATCATCTCATTGGTAGAATCCTGGTGCAGGTGCCGCACTGCACTCTAATTTGCTTGGATAACAGCGGGCCCTAGGGCTGGCCAGGAGGGGTGCCGCCCTCCATGATACCCAGAAGATGCTGCCCCGACACCTGGGTGCGTGCGCGCAGATGGGGGATGGTTGGGAGCTCTGGGCTAGCGTCCTCAAGTCCCCTCTGGGCCCAGAGCCCCACCTGCATCCTCGCTTCAACCACCCCTGCTCACACAGATGCTCTAAAGAAGCCGAGGAACAGCCAGGCGGTGCTGCTCGCCTGGGATTGCAGTACTTGGAGGCTGAGACGGGAGCGCAGGCTCCAGGCCAGCTAGGCAACTTGTGTGTGTGTATGTGGGGGGGGGGGGATACTAGGGATGGAACCCAGAGGCATTCTGGCTCTGAGTTACACCCCTAACCCTATTTTTTATTCTTTATTTGGAAACAGGGTGTCACTGAGTTGCAAGGGGCCTCACTAAAGCTGAGCTCTTCGTGAACCCCAATCCTGTCTCAGCCTCCTGAATGTTGGGATTACAGGCACACTCTCACGCCTGGCAGCCACAGCAAACTAAGGAGACCCTGTTTCCAAATAAAAAGTAAAAAAAGGTAAGGGGTGGAGCTCAGAGGTAGAATGCTTCTGGGTTCAATCCCTAGTACCAAAATAATATGCATCAAAATGAAAAGAAAAAAGCTGCAGAGGAGTGTGCTATCTCCCAGGATCCCTCGCTGTCTGACACCACTGCATATTACCTGACACGGACGTGAGCTCCTTGTACATGCAAAGCACTATTCTTATTCTTAATACTATGATTATTATTTTATTTTCTATGTGTAGTATTAGGAATCGAACCCAGGGGCATTCTACCTCTGAGCTCCATCCCCAGCACTATTTTTATATATATATATTTTTTTTTTTGCGAAACTCGGGGACTTTCTACCTCTGGGCAATATTCCCAGACCTATTTTATGTTTTATTTGAAAACGGGGTCTCACTAAGTTGCTGAGAGCCTCACTAAGCAGCTGAGGCTGGCTTCGAACCTGTGTGATCCTTCTATCTCAGCCTCCCAAGCACGGGGATTACAAGGTGCGCCCCCACGCCGGCTCACTATTTTTATTCTTTGCTTGAAAACAGGGTTTCACTAAGTTGCGGAGGGCCTCACTAGATTGCTGAGGCTGGCCTCGAACCTGCTATCTTGTCTCTTTCTCCCAAGTACTGGGATTACAAGTGTGCACCACCATGCCCTGGTGAAAGCAACGTTTGAGTGTTTCAGAAGTGGTAGAGCTGGGCATGGTGGCGCACACTCATAATCCCAGTACTGGGAGGCTGAGACAGGAGGATCGCAGGTTCAAAGCCAGACTCGGCAGCTTAGGGATGCTCTCGCGGTATACTGAGACCCTGTTCCCATAGAAGAAAATTAGAAGCCAGCATGGGGGCACACGCTCGTCATCCCAGCATTCGGGAGGCTGAGACAGGAGGATCACGGTTCGCAGCCAGCCTCAGCTACTTATGCCCTTTGCAACTCAGTGAGACCCTGTTTCAAAATAAAGACTAAAAAATAAGGCTGGGGTGTAGCTTGGAGATAGAATGCCCCTGGGGTCCATCCTCAGCACCACCACCACTCCCCAAAAGAAAGCTGGGTTTGGTGGCACACATTTGTAATCCCAGTACTTGAGAAGCTGAGACAGGAAGATTGCAGGTTCTTGGCCAGCTTCAGCAATTTGTGAGGCCCTCCACAACTTAGACCATGTTTTCAAATAAAAAAATAAAATAGGGCAGAGGGTATAGCTCAGAGGCAGAATGCCCCTGGGTTAGATTACCAGAACCACAAAAATAAGTAAAATTGGGTTGAGGAGGTAGCTTGAAGGTAAAATGCCTCTGGATTCAATCCCTGGTACCACAAAAATAAGTAATAGCTAGCTAGACAGAGGACAGACAGCAGCCTGGGAGAGTACACGAGAGGAGGCTGTCCAGCCTGTGAACCAACTCTTCCTGACTCCACGGCCTGTTTCTTGCCCTCCTCCCTCCTCGGGTCTGGGGGCGGCTTGGTACTCTTGGCCAGGCTAAGGGAGGGGTGAGGCGGGGAGCTTAGCAGGCTGGAGGTGAGGCTGCCAGGAAATGTACTAACGGTCTTAGGGCAGCTTAGCGCCTACTGCCCTCGCGGCCCGCCCTCTGCTGCCCATCAGATGCAGTTGCCCAGGAGACCATGAAGAGGCTGGCCAGACAGCGGAGGAGGAAGGAGAGGCCCGGAGCCTGAGGAGCCAGCGCACGGGGCCCCTGACATCCCTGGGCCGCGATGGGGCAGCAGTTCAGCTGGGAGGAGGTGGAGGCAGCCGGCGAGATGGACGTGGCGGAGCTGCAGGAATGGTACAAGAAGTTCGTGGTGGAGTGCCCCAGCGGCACCCTCTTCATGCACGAGTTCAAACGCTTCTTCAAGGTCACAGGCAACGCAGAGGCCAGCCAGTACGTAGAGGGCATGTTCCGGGCCTTCGACAAGAATGGGGTGAGTCGCCCTGGATGGGGACCCATCCCAGTCCACCTGGCACCTTCCCATCCTGGGCCAGAGATGCACCCCAGGCCCAGCTCCTCCTGCCCCCTCCTCTCTGCCCATCATTCTGTCCCTTCTACTGCACCTCTTCCTGAGAGCTGACTGATGTTGGGTCTTCTCTGGGTCTTGGCCAAGGCGCTAAGGCCCTGAGCGTCCACACAAGAGACCTGTCACCCTAAACCCACGAGCAGAGGAGAGCCCCACAGAGGACACCTATGCTAGCGCAGACCCAGAGCCCCCCGACCGTCCTTCAACTGAGACTGGTCGGGGTTTCTGCGCCGGAGGAGGAGGTGCCACCCTGCCTGCGAGAGGGGGCGGGTTCCTCAGGTCACAGAGGGTATCAGGAAGGGCTGCCACACCACAGGGCTTCTTACAGCCCTCCAATGGCTCTGGCAGCTGAGAAGATACCAAATTTTGTAATTACACATGTGGGAATTGAATCAAAGTTCAACAGAAAGGCCAGGCACAGTGGCACTCCTGTAATGCCAGCAATTTGAGAGGCTGGGGCAGGAAGATCACAAGTTCAAGGCCAGCCCGGGCAACTCAGGCAACTTAGCAAGCCTCTGCCTTAAAATAGAAAATAAAAAGCCAGGCATAGTGGCACACACTTTTAATCCCAGCAATTGGGAGGCTGAGACAGGAGGATCGTGGTTCATGGACAGCCTCAGCTACTACTTAATGAGGCCCTCTGCAACTCAGTGAGACCCTTTTACTAAATGAATAAAAAAAAATAGGGCTGGGGGTGCAGCTCAGCGGTACAATGCCCCTAGATTCCATCCCCAATACCATACACACACACACAAAAAAATATATATATATATATAAAATAAAAAGGGTTGGGGGTGTAGGGCAACCCTGGGTTCTATCCCCAGAATTGGGGAAAAAACAATAAAGTAAAATCCAATAATTATACTTATTTTTGTTTGGAGTCCTGGGGGTGGAACCGGGCAAGTACTCTGCCACTAAGCTGTCGCCCAACCTCCTAGACACAATCTTTTTATCAGGCGTTTTCCTATCTGGACAATGGATCTGAAATTTCTAGAGCAAACAAAATCAAAGGGGCCACGGATCTAACTCACTTGTTAAAACCCGAGGTGAGGCCAGGCGTGGCGCATGCTTGTAATCCCTGCGCTTGGGAGGCTGAGACAGAAGGATCGCACAGGTTCGAAGCCAGCCTCAGCTACTTAGTGAGGCTCTCAGCAACTTAGTGAGACCCTGTTTCCAAATAAAGTATAAAATAGGGCTGGGAATATAGCCCAGAGGTAGAAAGCCCCTGGGTTCCACCCCCAGTACCACCAAATAAATAAATAAATAAATAAATAAATAAATAAATAAAGCCCGAGGTGGGCTGGGTGTGGTGGCGCACACATGTAACCCCAGTTACTTGGGAGGCTGAGACAGGACAACCACAGATTCGAGGTCAGCCTTAGCAACTTGGTGAGACTTTCACCAACCTAGTAAGACCTTGTTTCAAAATAAAATTTAAATAGAGCTGGGGGTGTAGCTCGGAGGTAGAGATACCTCTGGGTTCAATCCCCAGTGCAAAAATGCAGCTAAACCTGAGGTGATGGGCTGGGTTTGCTGGAGACCGGCTGTTGGCGAGCCTGTCTCCGCCCTCTGCTCCCAGTGGAAGGAGAGAGGGCGAGACCAAGTGTCAGGTGGGATTCTTGTAGACAGCACAGGGTCGGGGCTCGTCACAAACGCCCCGATGATTCGGGGAGAAATGGGGCAGGTGACCCAGTGGGCCACGCCCGCCCGCGCCTCCCTCCCGCTCAGGCCTGGGCAGTAATCGGAGCTGACGAAGTGCGCAGCAGATGAGATTAGCCCCGCGGGAAGCCTCCTGCAATGATCCTGTCTGCGCAGTGACCTCCCGTGAGCAGGCTGAGCCCGCGTCCCCCTCTCTGCCGAGCTGTGCTGAGAGGGGTGCCGTGAGAACAGAAGGTTCTGGACCGAGGAGAAGGCAGAATCTAGACATCTGCAGAGGAGGAATGCGTGGCGCTGCGGGCTGTGGGCTCTTCTCCCCTTGGCGTCCATAGATGTACGCCGTGTGCATGTGCTGGACCGAAACAGATGTTGGAGCTGGGGGGCTGAGTGACAGTGTGCTGGGTAGCACGTGTGAGCCCTGCCCTGGGCCCGGGATCCAGCAGAGACAGACAGACAGACAGACAGACAGACAGACAGACACAGGCACAGACCTGGGCCCAGGACCCAGCAGAGACAGACACACGGAGATAAACAAACAAACAAACAAACAAACGTGTGGAAGCCAGGCCTGGTGGTGCACGCTTGTAATTCAAAGTACTTGGGAGGCTAAGGCAAGAGGATCGCAGGTTCGAGGACAACCTCAGCAATTTACCAAGCACCTCAGCAACCTAGCAGGACCCTGCTTCAAAACAGAAACTAAACCAGGCTGAGGGTGTAGCTGGAGGCAGCTTGTCCCTGGGTTCAACCCCCAGTACATACATGTGTACATACATACAGGCATACATACATGAACACAGGAACCATCTCTACACACAAGCAGCGGCAGCCCCTCCCTGTCGCCAGGAGGAGCGAGGCTCGAGCCAGCCCCAAAGCCAAGCCCCCTTGACTCCAGGAGGTGATGTGAGCCTTAGAATAGGGAGGGCGACAGAGGCCAGACTGTGGCTGAGGTGGTGGAGAAGGAAGGCTTCCTGGAGGAGGGGACCCTTGAGCTGAGCCTGCGGCCACAGCTCTGGGAAGGCCCGGGCTGGGAGCGCTGCGGTGAGCAGAGGCCGGGGGCCGCAGGGACGAGGGGCGCGGGGTCTGGGCCTCACTGGACACGTGGGGCGGGGCCGCGGCGCTCAGCAGCACTGCCCATCGCAGGACAACACCATCGACTTCCTGGAGTACGTGGCGGCCCTGAACCTGGTGCTGCGGGGGACCCTGGAGCACAAGCTGAAGTGGACCTTCAAGATCTACGACAAGGACCGCAACGGCTGCATCGACCGCCTCGAGCTGCTGGACATCGTGGAGGTGGGGCCGCTGCTGGGAGCATCGCCCAGGCTTGCTAGCACGGGGTGCTGGAGACAGCTCCCCTGGGTTGGGGCCGGGGCAGAGGCGTTGAAATCACTCAGAGGGTGTTTTCTGATCACAGTGGAATGTAGCTGGAAATCATTTTTAAAAGATGATTTGAGCCGGGCGTGGTGGCGCACGCTTGTAATCCCCACGCTTGGGAGGCAGAGACAGAAGGATGGCAGGTTTGAGGCCAGCCTCAACAGTTTGGCGAGGCCCTCAGCAACGGATTGAGACCCTGTTTCCAAATAAAGAAAATAGGGCTTGGGAGCCGGGTGTGGTGGCACACGCTTGTAATGACAGCATTCGGGAGGCTGAGACAGGAGGATCGTGGTTCATGGCCAGCCTCAGCTACTTAGTGAGGCCCTTTACAACTCAGTTAGACCCTATTTCAAAATAAAGATTAAAAAGTAGGGCTGGGGGTGTAACTCAGAGGTAGAATGCCCCTGGGTTCCATCCCTAAACCCCCCCTAAAAAAATAGGACTTGGGTGTTGCTCAGGGGTAGAATGCCCGAGTTCCATCCCTAGTACCACACACATACACACACACACACACACACACACACACACACACGCCAAAAAAGTAGAAAATCTCTAGAACTTAGGCGACTTCTAAATACTCTATGAACCAAAGAAAGAATATCACACACACATATGCACTATTTTAAAATGAATAACGATACTGCATATAAAACACCAAACTTTATGGAGCACAACTAAACCCAGACTTGCAGAGAAAATATAAATATTACAGCCAGGCGCAGTGGCGCATGCTTGTAATCCCAGCCTTTGGGAGGCTGAGACAGGAGGCTGGGTCCCTGCGTAGGGCGAGGCCGCAGGTCTCCACGCCACAGCCCTGTTCTCCGCCTCGCAGGCCATTTACAAGCTGAAGAAGGCCTGCCAGGTGGAGACCGGCATGGAGCACGAAGGCCAGCTGCTCACGCCCGAGGAGGTCGTGGACAGGATCTTCCTCCTGGTGGATGAGAACGGCGACGGTAGGAGGGGAGGCGCTGGCGGGAGGGCCGGCGGCTCGGCTTTGCACGGGGTCAGGGTCTCATTTCTGATCCTGGGAGCCCGCCGAGGAGGGGGTTATGAGCACCATGGCAGGGCAGAGGTGGGAACTTCTCCAGGAGTCGCTGGCGGCCAGGCACTCAAACAGAAAGAACAACGATCCGGGCATGGCCACCGTGCACGCCTGTGATCCCAGCGCCTGGGAGGCGGAGACAGGAAGACCGGAGGGTTGAAGCCAGCTTCGGCAACTTAGTGAGACCTTGTTTTAAAATTTAAAAACTTAAAAAAGACTGGGATGTGGCTTGAAGGTAGTATGCCCCTGGGTTTAATCCCCAGTACCAAAAATAAAAGAAGAGGAGGAGGAGGAGGAGGAGGAGGAGATGGAGGAGGAGGAGGAGGAGGAGATGGAGGAGGAGGAGGAGGAGATGGAGGAGGAGGAGGAGGAGGAGGAGGAGGAGGAGGAGGAGGGGGAAGTTTGGAGTCAGGAAGACCAGGCTAATATAGTAAACTTCTCAGTCTCGTCTCCATTTCCTCATCTGGAAAATGGGGATTGTAAGTGTAGCTGGGAGGCGAGCCGGCGAGGCGGCACGCTGGCAATCCTCGCCCTTGGGAGCTGAGACCCCCTGCCCCTCAGGCCAGCTGTCCCTGACGGAGTTCGTGGAGGGAGCCCGGCGGGACGCGTGGGTGATGAAGATGCTGCAGATGGACACGAGCCCCGGAGGCTGGATCACCCAGCAGAGGCGGAAAAGCGCCATGTTCTGAGGGGCCGCCGGGCCAGGGGAGCCGGCCCACCGGCCCCAGGAGAGCAGGAGGGCCGTGGTGCGGCCCGGCCTTGCCCACTCTTTCCCGGGCACAGACGTGCTGCTGCCCCGTGCAGGGGCGAGTGGGCGCAGCTGGGGACCCGGGGGCCAGCGGAGCCCAGGAGGATGCGTGGGGCTGGGAGGGAACTGGGGTGTGTGCCCGCGGCTGCTCCTGTGCGTGGCTGAGGGCTGGGCTTCCCCAGTGGGAAGGAGAGGCCCGAGGCTGAGGACACACACAGTTACGGGATGGGAAGAGACGCACGGTCTTCACTGTATAACCCCGACCCTGAGCAGCCTTCCTGCCCTCCTCCCAGGCGTCCTCAGAGGAGCCAGCCGCACAGGGGGTGCCGGCTGTGGGCCTCCGCCCTGGAAGGGCCCCTGTGCTTAGGTGCTGCCCTGCCGCCTCCCCCACCCAGCCTGGGCCTCCCGCTGTCTCCTCAAAGGACAGAGGCCCAGCTCCGGGTCTCTGGGGCGGAACAGGGCTCTAGGCTAGCCTTTGCTCCCCAGGTGACCCCAGATGGCCACTGCGCTCTCCTAACCTCAGGCAGGTGAGCAGTTTTCAGAGTACTTTTACATGTGAATATTGTATTTATTTCTCTTATATCCTCCAAACTCTTGGTGCAACCCCAATATAGAAACTAGATTAAAAGGAAGCCCCTTAGCCGGGCGTGGTGGGCACACTTGTAATCCCCGCGCTCGGGAGGCTGAGACAGGAGGATCGCACTGGTTCAAAGCCAGTCTCAGCTACTCAGTGAGACCCTGTTTCCAAATAAAATATATAATAGGTCTGGGAGTATAGCCCAGAGGTAGAAAGCCCCTGGGTTCTGCCCCCAGTACCACACACTATATATAATATATATATATATATATGAATAAAGCCAGGCATGGTAGTACATGCTTGTAATCCCAGCATCTGGGAGGCTGAAACAGGAGGATCACAGTTCATAAACAGCCTCAGCTACTTAGTTGCCCTTTGCAACTCAGTGAGCCCCTGCTTCAAAATAAAGAATAAAAAAATAGGGCTGGGGGTGTTGCTCGGAGGTAGACCGGCCCTGGGTTCCATCCCCAGAAAAAAAAAAAAAAGAATAAAATCCCAGGTGGGATGAAGATATGCCCCAAATCATGAAAGCAGCCTGTAAATGAGACTAGGGAATGTCACCAAGGGCATTCTACCTCCAAGCTACATCCCTAGCCCAATTTTATTTCTTTGGAAACAGTCTTGCAGGTTGCAGAGAGTCTCAGAACTTGCTGAGGCTGTCCTCAAACCTGAGGTCCTCCTGTCTCAGTCTCCCAAGTACTGGGATTTACAGGCTTGTGCCGCTGAGCCGGCTCCTTGACAACATTCCGAACTCTGACCTTCAGAATTTCCCCGGAAGGCAGGCAGCCAGCAGGAAAAGGAGCAGAAATTTCAGCTGCCCTCCTGCCAGCCTGCCTGTGGCACCGCCCTCCCCTTCCTCCCCAGCGACCACCGGACAGGGGAGCGCGGTGTGCCCACGGGAGGACGCCCTCTGCCCTGGGGCGCCTGCTGCACCCTCTCCCCCTGAGCTCTCCCTCCCATCCTGGGAGTTTTGTTTACAACCCCCACGCCACTGAACACTCAGAGAAAGTCTCTGGAGAAAAGATGGCAACTGCTCCCGCCCACCTCTCTGCTGGTTCCCGGTGATCAGGCAGCTGACATTCCTGATCGAATGTGGCCACGTGGGAGTCTGGGGTGCGAGGACCTCAGGGCCCCTGTGCCGGCGGCGCCCCTTCCCCTAGGCCCAGGTTGCCAGGAAGGCTCGGGGTATCCCAGTGAGTGCACCTGCGGGGAACCGCGAGGGCCTCGTGGAGTCTCCTCTGGGTTGTGAAGATCTTCTGCGGCACTTCCAACTTTTTTTTGTGTGGCGCTGGGGGTGGAACCCAGGGGCATTCTACCTTCAAGCTACACCCCAGCCCTATTTTCTATTCTTTATTTTGAAACACGGTCTCATTGAGTTGCAGAGGGCCTCGCTGAGGCTGGCCGCGAACCCCAGCCTCCCAAATTGCAAGTAACCTAGCTAAAGGTAATTAGCAAGTCCATAGGAGAGGGGAACTAGGACTTCCCCATCCCCATTCTAAAGACAGGGTTACATGATAATTAGATAATCTAGCTAGGATGGGAGGAGGGGTCGGCCTTCCGCCACGACCTTCCTGAAAAGAGACACCTAAGCGGGAAAGCAAGGGGAGGAACCTTACAGGGTTTCTGCTACGTCAGAATTACGTGAACAAGATGGAGGTCATGGTATAAAAAGCCGGGTCCACGTGCTGCATCTTTGGTGAATTCGTTCGGACCCCCCCGCCACTCCTGAATGGCTGTAACTATCTCTATATTTCTATCTTTTAATAAACTCCTTAAAATCTTCAGCAAGAGTCTGGGCTAATGTGTATTTATCCTTAGCTCAGGACAAGAACCCACACTTTTTTATCTTTTTGTGTTTTCAGGGAAATTGTATCCGGAACCCTAACAGGGGTCCCGGGGACAGTCTCCCCAAACCATAACATATTCTCAAGCCATAACAGTTCTGGGGTTCCTGGAAGCCCTTCTACCTCCGGGCTACACTCCCAGACCTTTTTTTTAAAATATTTTTTATTTGGAATCAGGGTCTCTTAAACCAGCACGGCTGGCTTCGAACCTGCACGATGCTCCTGTCTTTGCCTCCCATGTGTGGGGATTACAAGCGTGCGCCACCACGCCCGGCCCTTATTATTTTAAACTTGGTAAAATTTAAGTCTGTGTCTGTAGTCCTGGGGATTGAGCCCAGGGCACCCTACCTGAGCTACTTCCTCTGCTCTTTATTTTGAGACAGGGTCTTGCTAAGTCAGTGATGTGGGCCTTCAACTTGTGATCTTCCTGTTTCAGCCTCCTAAAAAGCTGAGTTTACAGGCTCATGCCATTGTCCCCGGCTGGTAAAATTTAATTTTTTAAAATTGGTACTGGAGAATTGAGCCCTGTGGAATTCTACCTCTGAGCTCCACCTCCAACCCAATTTTTTATTCTTTATTTTGAACAGAGTCTCGCTAAATTGCAGAAGGCCTCACAAGTTGCTAAGGCTGGCCACAAACCTGCAATCCTCCTGTCTCAGCCTCCCAAGTACTGAGATTACAAGCGTGGGCCACCACACTCAGCTCTAAAATTTAAATCTTGAAAAATACCTCTTACAGCTAAGAATGTGCCTGCCCAGACTACCTCACCACCCCCATGAGATACATACATTACAGGGACTGTACCCCAACCTCCTCCCACACATCACTTTCTCGGTGGGCAGCCCAGCCCCTCTAAAACTCAAAGGTCCCTCGTGTCTCTGTGTCCAAGTCAGATTCCTACAGGCGTCCCTGACTTCATACTCCCTTGGTCTGTTTCTATCAGGGTGACGCTGGTCTATGCCTGCCCACTCGCTTATACATTTCTTGAAGGTGAGAACTGTGTCCTTTTTACATCCAACATCCAGCATCAGTACACAGTAGGTGCTCCAACAAGCTCACAATTAGAGCAGGGAGGGGGGAGGGGGCAGGATATTATTGCAGAAGCCCAGTGGAGACGGGGCTTCCATTAGCCACCCTGCGAAGCCGGCTCTGCCTCGGAGGGCCCGCAGCTAGAGGGGTGGGCTGCAGACGCGCAGGGGTGGCGGAGTCCCAGTGGCCCTGAGCTCGCAGGGACGCTGCACCAGCTGGGCCTCCCGAGGACCCAGACCCCATCCTTCACTGTGCCCCTGTGCACCCCAAAGAGGCGAGCCGAGCCTGGAGTCAGGGGATCCTACATATATTAAGACAGGAACAGCGACAGCAGGCACCACCACACGGCCCCCACAAGGCTCAGCCCGCAGCCTCGCCCTCCTCCTCGGGCTCTCCGTTCTGGAGCCTGCGCACGATGCGGGTGAGGTCCAGGCTGCGCGTCAGCGTGTCCAGGAGCAGCTGGTCCTTCTGAACGCCCTCCATGAACTCCTCGAGGGAGAGCTCCCCTGTGCAGACAAAGGGTGCGCGGAGGGGTGGTCAGGCTGCAGCCCCGGCTCTGGGCCCACAGGCCACCGGGGGCGCTCTGCCTCTGAGCTACGTTGCCAGCACTTTCTATACACGTCGTCTCGCTAAACTGACAAGGCTGGCCTCGAAATCGCCATCCACAGGCCTCAGTCTCCAGAGCTGGATTCGTGCTGGGCCCCCCGACAGAGCCAACACTGGGGAAGGGGCTTATCTGGAAGCCGGTCGTGCTGGCGCCCACCTGTAATCCCAGTACTTGGTAGGCTGAGACCGGAGGATTGCGGTTCACGGACAGCCTCGGCTATTTAGTGAGGCCCTCCGCAACTAGTGTGACCCTGTTTTAAAATAAAGAATAAAAAATAGGGCAGGGGATGTAGCTCGGAGGTTGAATACCCTGGGTTCCATCCCCAGACCCGCGGAAAAATAAATAAATATAAAAAATAACGCTGGGGTGTACCTCGGAGGTCAAAAGCCCCTGGACACCCCCACACACACACAGCCAATTCTGTGGCTGAGATGGCCGGAGAGGTGGCCGGCAGGGAGGCCTTTGTGCCTCCTCCTCCTCGGCTCCTCCGGCCCCCATCCCGGGAGCCTCCCGTGGGGGCTCCTCCTCCGCCCCTCACCATCGCCATTGACGTCGATCTTGGCGAACACGGTGTCGGTGAACTCCTCTGCACTCATGGCGGAGTCGCTCCAGGGGTTAATGGTTCGGATGGCCTGGGAGGAAGAAGAGGCCGAAGTGAGGGCCGCATCCTAACTGACCTGGCGGAGGCCTCGGGCAGGTGGGACCGGAGAAGAACGCGTACAGGTTATTGGTACTGAGGCCCGAGACACCACCAGGTCGCGCATGGAGGGGCAGGGCTGGACCCGCCCGCCCCTCCATCAGTCCTGGGCTGGTACCCGGGATCTCAGCCCGCGCCCCGGCCCTCGGCACCTGCAGTTACCCGGATGATGGTGAGCAGCTCGTCCCTGTCGATGCAGCCATTGCCGTCGACGTCGTAGAGCTTGAAGTACCAGCGTAGCTTCTGTTCCACCTTCCCCTTGAGCACCAGGCTGAGCGCGGCCACGTACTCCATGAAGTCGATGTAGCCATCCTGGCGAGGGCGCAGCCAGGTGAGCCCCCCCGGCAGAGCCCTCCCAGGCCCCGCCCACCAGCGAGAGCCCCGCCCTCGTCAAGGCCCCGCCCCTGGACCCCGCTCAGATTGGCCCGGGCCCGTCCCGTGGCCACGCCCAGGAAGCCGCTGTCCTCATTCTCAACCTCTTTTCCTACAAACTTGACCAGGCAGAGCCAGACTCGGGGATGGACGCCCGGGCCTGGGAGAGGGCGGTACTGGGTGCAGGCTTGAACCCCGGATCCCCCTCCTGTGGGCTGGGACTCAGTATGGTCCTCGACATGGCCCTGGATTTCCTTATCTATAATAGTTATAACAGTACTTTTTGGGGGGTGATGAGGATTGAACCCAGGAGCATTCTATCTCTGAGCTACACCCCTGGTCTTATTTTATTTATTTATTTTTATTTATTTATTTTTTTTTTTTGCGGTACTGGGGGTGGAACCCAGGGCCATTCTACCTCCAAGCTACACCTCCAGCCCTATTTTTTATTCTTTATTTGGAAACAGGGTCTCACTGAGTAGCAAAGGGCCTCACTAAGTAGTAGCTGGGATTACAAGTGTGCGCTGCCACCACCACGCCCGGCTTACCCAGCCCTATGTTTATTTGTTTGTTTGTTTATGGTACTAAGAATTGAACCCAGGGGCAATCTACCTCTAAGCAACACCTCCAGCCCTATTTTTAATTATCTATTTATTTATATGTTGTTTTTTCGGTACGAGGGATGGAACCCAGGGGCAGTCTACCTCTGAGCTACACCTCCAGCCCTATTTTTTATCCTTTATTTTGAAACAGGGTCTCACTAAGTTGCAGAGGGCCTCGCTAAGCAACTGAGGCTGGCCACGAACCTGCGGTCCTCCTGTCTCAGCCTCTCAAGTACTAGGATTACAGGCGTGCGCCCCACACCTGGCTTGGGGTTAAGCTTTGAGGCAGAGGTTCCCTTGGCGGTGATGAGAGCCATCAGGGTGTTTGGGATAAGGCGGTGGGGCTCAGCCTTCACACCCTGGCCAATGCTCCTGCTCAGGAGTAACCGCCGCTTTCCGGAGCTGGGGGTCCAGCGCGCTGACTCCATCCCCTAGCCCCGTGCTCTGCCCAGCTCCCCTTCTGGAAGCCCGGGGGTACTGCCCTGAGCCGGGACTCCAGTCCATAATCTGCTTTGGCCGCTGACCCCCACTTATTAGTGAGCTTTAAATAGCCAGGGAGCCCCAGCTTTGCCTAGAAGCCCCACCCAAAAATTATAAATTATTTTTTATAATTTTTTCCAGTACTGGAGATGGAACCCCAGGGCATTCTACCTCCAAGCTATACCCCCAACCCATTTTGCCAAGACATCCTGCTGCCTCGGCATCTATGTGTTGAGAACCCCCACTCCACATAGTTATTCGGCAAAAAAAAGCCCCAAGAAGGAGGTGTCGTCTCTGGCTAAAGTACCCCCCACTTTTAGATACCCTTCACTATTATTCCTTTTAACTCTCTACACGAATTGCTCCAGTGATGTGAAATTAGGACTATAAAAAGAAACTGAGTCCGTGGAGATAAACTCTCTAATAATTTGTCTAAACGTCCTTGGCTCTGCTCAACAATAATGAGAAACTGGCCAGAATTCAGGTACTGTGATAAGCACCCCAGCTGCAGCAATCACAAATGGCCTCCGACCTTCATCACTATCTATCACTCCAGCAAAAGTAGCTCAGTTCAAAATAATTATTCACCCTTGAAATCCTGCCTAGAGACAGAGAGAAACCTTGTGTGTAACCTTAAAGAAACAACTTAGCTGCCCGAATACAATAGACCCAAAGAAAAAGACTGTTAACTTTTACCTCAGTGTGAGCACCCCAGGAGACAGAAAAAATGGCCGCATAGTTTGAAATGAATATGACAAAATAAAGGACAGACAGTCTAAATATATATATGTATGAAGGAAAAGAAATACCGTAAGAGTAAAAAAAGTATTTTTGCATGAAGAAGAGCTTATCATAAGAAAGTCCCAACTGGGAAAGAAAGGAATTAGAAAGTTAGCAGACTACAGAGAGTTTGTGACAGGGAAGTGGATTCTTTTAATAGGCTTGTTGTTTAAAGAAGAGTGCTCAGCAGTTAAGGAAATACATCTGACAATTAGAACTAAGAACCTTGTGGTGTTGTTTGTGATATTTTGTCTGCCAAACTGTGTTGTGAGTATGCTTAAGCTTTCAGATTTAGAAGATAAGATGCCAACACCTGAAAAAACTCCATCATATCCACCTGAATCACCACATCTCCCCACACTTGCTATATGAACTGAGCCCAAAAGATGGAAAGTTCCAGGAAAAGTTAAAGAAGATTCCCCTGAGAAGCTCCCAAGCCTTGACTATCCTGGGAGGCTGCCACCTGGAGCTGCTTATCTGCAAGACCTTGGAGAGAAACAGAAGTTAATTCTTCAAAGGCCAACAGCCAGCTGAAAGACCGCCCCCCTTTCTCTTAACTTTACTGATGAAGTGTATAAATTTCTTGGGGTTTTCGTAATAAAGTGTCATTGGCTCAAGAAGCCTTTGTCCACCCCAGGTTCTTTTCCAAAGCGTCGTAACTAAAAACTTAAGGAATTCATAGAGGGGAAAAGAACCGCTGCAGATAAGGATCTGCAGAACGCCGCCTGCCTTTTGACCCATCTTTCTGACGCCCCCAACCGCTAGTGGACTTGCCCCCCACAGGACTGAACCCGCCGGTAACACCATTTTTTTTTTTAATTCTTTATTTTGAAACAGGCTTTCACTGAGTTGCAGTGGGCCTCATTAACTAGCTGAGGCTGGCCTCGAACCACTATCCTCCTGTCTCAGCCTCCTAAATGCTGGAATTACAAGCATGTGCCACCACGCCCAGCTTTATTCTTTATTGTGAAACAGGGTCTCACTGAAATGCAAAGGGCCTCACTAAGTAGCTGAGGCTGTCCTCCAACTGCGATCCTCCGGTCTCAGCCTCTCAAATACTGGGATTACAAGCGTGCGCTGCCACGCCCAGCTGTCAAATCATGTTTCTGCCCAAGTAGCCACCCAGATGCCATGGCAGGGTCTGGAGCCCGGAGCCTGGGCCCTGCTCTCATCAGCTGGCGACCTTGATGCCATCTCCTCTGGGCCTCAGGCAATCCTCCTGTCTCAGCCTGCACTGGGATCACAGGTGCAAGCCACCATATTTATTTGTTGCTTTTCAGTGAAATCTTTTGCTTGCTTAGAACAATCTTGTTAGATGTAGCAGGGAAGAATCCAGATCCACAAAGCGGCTCCCAGCCCTGGGGCCCCTCTGCTGTGCCTGGTCCTCTCCCTGTTTCCAAAAAATAAAAAAACAAAGGTCTGGGAGTGTAGCCTGGAGGGAGAAGGGCTTCCAGGAACCCCGGTACCACCAAAAAAAAAAATGAATAAATAAAAATAAAGAGTAAAAAATCAGGCTAGGGTGTAGCTGGGTGGTAGAATGCCCCAGGGTTCAATCCCCAGTTCCAAAAAAAAAGAAAAAGGGATTAGTTTCTAAGGCTCCCGCATCTGATATAAAGTAGGAGCTCATACTGAATACCTAAGGTCAAACCCAGCTTTCAGCCAGGCGTGGAGGCGCACGCTTGTAATCCCAGCTCTTGGGAAGCTGAGACAGGAGGATCACGTAGGTTCAAAGCCAGCCTCAGCTACTTAGTGAGGCTCTCAGCAGCTTAATGAGATCCTGTTTCCAAATAAAATGTAAAATAGGTCTGGGAGTGTAGCCTGGAGGGTGTAATGCCCCTGGGTTCCACCCTCAGTACTACAAAAAAATTAATAAAAATAAATTAATAAATAAATATCAGCTTCCGAGTGGAGCCAGTTTTGGTGGCTGCCTATAATCCCAGCATTTGGGAAACTGAGACAGGAGGATCGCAAGTTCGAGGACAACCTCAGCAAGTAGTGAGACTCTTATCAACCTAGCGAGACCCTGTTTCAAAATAATACTAAAAATAAAATGTAGCTTGGAGGTAAAAAAAAAAAAATGCCCCTGGGTTCAATCCCTAGTACAAAAACAAACAAATCCAGCTTCTCAGTGTGCGCCAGCCGCTCTTCCTGCAGGAGGACAGCTTGGGCTCGGGCCCTGGAGGCCCTGCCCCGGCCGACCCACCTTGTTGAAGTCGAAGGTCTGGAACATCTGCTCCACGTACTGGCTGGCCGAGGGGCTCAGGTTCTTGAGGCCAAAGAACTGGCGGAACTCGTAGAGGGTGAGCTGGCCGGAGGGGCACTCGCTCATGAACTTCTTGTACCACTGGTGGCATTCTGTGCTGCTCAGCTCCTCCACGGACTTCCCCTCCACCACGTTGCCCATCGTGCCGGGGCGGCCAGCCTCCTGCCGCTGGGCCCGAGGATGATGGCTGGGAAGCCGGGCGGAAGAGGCACCGAAATAGACCAAAGCTTAGAGCAGCATCCCAGATTACAGCCCGAGCCGCGGGACCTTCTTACCCAGTGTGCAACCTCCCAATCCCTTCTTATCACCCGGGAGGTGGCCAGCCCCGCTGCTCTGATCCCCACCGACCTGGCTGCCCTTGTGCCCTTTAACCCGGGCTTTCCCGAGGCTCTCTTACTCTGGCTTTCCGGAGGTTTTTGGAGCCACCCTCGGCCACAGAATTGGTATTCATGTGACATCGACCGGGCCACTACACTCCTAGCAGCTGGGGAAGTTGAGGCAGGAGAATGGCAAGTTTGAGGCCCTCCCCTCCCCCCCCCTCTGTGTTGCTGGGGATGGAACCCAGGGCCATTCTACCTCTATGCTACACCCCCAATCCGAATTTTTGTTCTTTAATCCGAATTTTTGTTCTTTATTTTGAAACAGGGTCTAAGTTGCGGGCGGCCTAAGTAGCTGAGGCTGGCCGTGAATCCTGATCCTCCTGTCTCAGCCTCCTGAATGCTGGGATGACAAGCGTGCGCCCCCACGCCCGGCCATACCCGGTTATCATGGTACAGTTGTTGTGGCAGGGGCTCAGGGCGGCAGCCAGGGCAGGCAGGCGTGGGGAGCCCCGCTTGGGGTTGGCGGAATGGCTTCCCGGGCCGCGTGGCCAGGGCCAGGCTCTGTGCTGGACTTGGCTTGGAGGATTCCTGGGCCGGAGGCTGTGGTCCCCGAGGCCGATGTCATGGGGCCAGCGAGGACAGCTGCCCCCACTGCTCACGTGGGGTCTTACACAAGGCAAGGCACTCAAGGGCGCGCCCGCCCCTTGGCCACAGGGACTGTGCGGTGGCAGGACAGCAGCAGGTGGGAGTCCCTGGGTCCCCTTAGGGTCCTAATAGCACTCACACTTGGACAGTAACAGACAAACACAGCCGGGCGTGGTGGCACACACTTGTCATCCCCGCGCTTGGGAGGCAGAGACAGGAGGATCACACAGGTTCGAAGCCAGCCGCGCTTGGCTTAAGAGACCCTGTTTCCAAATAAACAAGTATAAAATAGGTCTGGGAGTATAGGTAGAAGGGTTTCCAGGAACCCCAGTACCACCAAAACAAACAAACAAAAGAAACAAACACAAAACACTTATTTCTTTGTTTTATTTATTTATTTATTTATTTATTTATTTATTTATTTTTGTGGTACTGGAGATGGAATCCAGGTGTATTCTACCTTTGAGCGACACTCCTAGCCCTATTTTTTATTCTTTTTGTGTGTATGTGATACTGAGGGTGGAACCCAGAGGCTTTCTACCTCCAGGCTATACTCCCAGACCTATTTTATATTTTTATTTGGAAACAGGGTCTCACTAAGTTGCTGAGAGCCTCACTCAGTAGCTGAGGCTGGTTTCGAACCTGTGTGATCCTCCTGTCTCAGCCTCCCAAGCGCAGGGATTACAAGAGCGTGCCACCATGCCTGGCTATCCTTAATTTTGAAAGAGTCTCACTAAGTAGTTGAGGCTGGCCACGAACCACAATCCTCCTGTCTCAGCCTCCCAAATGCTGGGATGACAAGTGTGCGCCACCACGCCCGGCTCAAAACACTTCTTTCTGGAATTGAGCCAACTTCTCTTTCCTTTCTCTCTCTCTTTCCTTTTGTAGGGGTGCTGGAAAGCAGGCTGGAAGAAGTGCTTTCCTCCCCTATATGAGAAGTTAACTAGAGAAGTCTTCTCCCATATTAGGATTAGAAATAAGGTATTAAAATATAGTTAAGATAGAAGTAGGGTAGGATTGGAAATAAAATCAAGATCCATCCAAGGACAAGGGTAGGGGACCCACAAGGTCAAAGCCTCTAATCTCTAGCTTGCTGGCCAAGGTCTTTGTAAATGGGACCCCATCCCCATATCTCTGAGCTAGATCAGCAAACAAGGCCAGGCTAATCTCTCCAGTGCAGAGATAATCTGTTCTTCAGTGCAGAGATAAGCCTGGCCCAGCCAAGGTGGGTGGGAAAGGCAGAGCAGGCTCTGATGTGTGTGGATGCATGTTTTAAAATTATTGGTTGTACTTGTTTGTCCTTGTATCTGATTGGTTGTATTCTAAGGTTGGCGGGCTCTGACTTGTGTAACCACTCCCTCATGTGTAACCACTCCCTCCTAGGGTTATAAAATTCAGAGCGTGGAGTGGGGAGGGGGTCGAACCTCGGCCATAGTGTCCTGGTCTCGACCCCTGGCTAGCTGGGACAATAAACCTCGCTTGCATTCTTACATCTCTTGTGAGTCCTTCGATATTTGGGTTGGTGGGCAATTCTTGGACCCTTCATATGGGGGCTCGTCCGGGATAAGCCCCTCCCCATTTAGCGAACGGCACCAAGGGGCAGAGGTTTCATTTTGGGGCCCTCAGGCTGCGAGACGTCGTTGTAAGTCCTGGGATGAGACAAGGGAAAAGGCTTGGGCATCAGGACGCTGTGTTAGGCCCTTGTGACCCTTGATCGAGTCTGGAGGCGACGGCCTCAGGCGGGGGAAAAGGCTCGGGCGGCAGGACGCTGTGGTAAGGCCCTTGTGACCCCCTGGGCTGGAGGAACAGGCTTGGGTATAAAGTCCCTTGTGACCTCCAGTGGTGGTGCTGACCAGGGCCCTTAGCCCGATGGCACCACCCAGGTCCCGATGCCGGGACACTGGGTTGGAAGTTGGAGGAAGACCCCAGGGGCAGTGCCACGGCACATAAGACCAGTGACCTCCAATAGGAAGCGCTCAGTGGAAGTCTCTCTGTGAGAGGGGGAGCTCCATTCTTGAGTTTCTTCATGAGAAGGGAGTTGGAGCTGTTTTAGAATTTTTTTTTTTGGAGAGAGGAACAGTGTCCTCTATGCGTGAGCAAAGAAGGTTTTGAGAGAGGAACAGTGTCCTCTGTGCTCGAGCAAAGAAGGAATCCTGGCGCCCAACGAAGAAGTTGATCTGCCACCGGTGAAGTGGACTCCATTCGGCCTCATCAAGGATCCTAACTGTGTGAGTGTGAGAGTGTGAAAAGGACCGGTCCATATGATTGGAGAAAGTGGAGTGAATGGAAACAATTGGGATATGTGATTGGATTTGCAATTTTGTCGTTTTTGTTGTATGATATTTTGGAGTATTGGTACCAGTAAATGTATTACAATTAGTGGTTAATTATAATCCTTCTAAATTTAGAAATTGCTCTGTTAATGATAGTGGTAATTTGCATGCCTAAGTTTTCATGGTATCCATTTAATATTCATTAATTGCTATTCTAAGGTATCTGGCTAGGGAAACAGCCGATTTTGGGTGGGGTGAGCAACGACATCTGTAGAGCCCATCCCAGACTCTGGTCTAGGTGAAGGACTTCTACCGATTGCCCAGGTGGCTTTCCCACCACCTGTGGCCCTTAAGGATTGGGGGGAGCAATTCGGGATGAAGGACTAGCCTCCAGAGTTCTAAAATCATACCCCTAGACTTATAACTCCCCCATCCCACTCGGCTGAGAATAATAAGGATTGTGGTTATAAAGCTTTGTAAATACAGTATTAAGTGGTTTTAAGAGAAAAATATAGAATAAGTTGTTTAGTTTTAACAATGGGACAAGCACACGTAACTCCCAAAGGTCTCATCCTCTCCCACTTTCCTGAGGTACAGAAGGAGGCTCGGGAAATGGGCCTGGCTATCAAGAAGGGTAAGTTTGACTCTCTGTTTGGCCAAGTGGCCATCGTTTGGATAGGTGTTGGCATTCTTAAATCTTTACCTGGTAGAGCGGGAGGCCATCCTCAGACTGCAGGCTGCCAATTTGGTTTAGTAAGGACTTGAAAGGGGAAAGAGAGGGACAAAAGCCATGTAAGAACTCTGGCTGAGCACAGAAGCCTAGGCTCAAGTCTGCTTAAGGATGGAAAGCAAGGGCATCACTGGAGTAATGCTCTCAACCAGGAGGCCAGAGAGGCCCTCCGAGGCCTGGATCACAGTGCAAAGGGGGACCATTAAATGGCTGAATGCCCCCAGTTCCGAAGGGAAATAGGGTCCCCAGACCTAGGTTCCAGTAAATTACTACCACCTGAGTTGACTAAAAGAGCCTTAGGCGATCATGCAGTGAGATCTCAGAGGCCAGTTCTAAGGCATTGCCCTTCTTTCCCGACCCTAGATCCAAAAGCTTAGCCAGGGTGGGGAGGGCTTAACAGGCCAGCCCTGAGCCATCTCTTTACTCAAGATTTAGCCTGCGGTGTCCAGAATGACCGTCCCTATTCTACCATTCTTAGCCACACCAGAGAATTGGGTGGCAACCACAGGGAACGTTTTCCCAGACCTAATTTCTAAGGACAAGGCCATCATTACTCATTCTGGTAACCAGGACCATCCTGATCAATTTCCATACATTTTAGTTTGGGAGGATTAAGTCCAGAAGCCCCCTTCCTGGCTTAGGCCTTTGGTACAAGCTGGTGGCACTCCGGCATTGGTAGTCCAAGAGAAAAAGGGACCCCCAGGTGTCTTTAATACTTATGGAGAAAAGTCTTCTGCCCTGTTGCTTCCAGAAAGTTCATCTCTATATCCTCTACTAGATTTTGAGACAGTTAGGCCACCTCCATATGCCCAAGCAGGCCAAGTAGCTGGGGCAGCCATCCAGGCAGACCAAGCACCTAGTGCTGCAGTTAAGCCAGTGTCTTCGACGACGGGGGCAAAATCTAGAAAGAGGACGTAGACCAAGGACTAGAGGGCTTCAGAGACAGGAAGAACAGGAACCTACCTCAACTCCAGAGGAAGATGTCCCAATCTTCCCAGTTCGCGTTATAGGACGGGGGGACCAGAAGGGGAGCAACATTACCAATATTGGCCTTTCTCCTCCAGTGATCTCTATAACTGGAGAACCCAAAACCCTCCTTTCTCTGAAGATCCTAAGTGTCTTATAGGATTATTAGAGTCCATCATGCATACCCATTGCCCAACCTGGGACGACTGCCAGCAGCTGCTAAAGACGCTCTTCACCATGGAAGAAATGGAGCGTATCCTCAACGAGGCCAGAAAGAATGTCCTCGGACCCACCACACTTCAGAATGAAATCAATGATGCCTTTCCGCTCACACGTCCAGATTGGGATTTCAGGGATGCACGAGGTAGGGAGCGTCTCCGAGTGTACCGCCAGACTCTGATGACCGGTCTCCAGGCGGCTGCTAGACAGCCTACAAATTTCTCTAAGATAAAGGCTGTTGTTCAAGGGGAAACAGAAAGCCCAGCCGCATTTTTAGAACGCTTGTATGATGCTTATAGGCAGTATACCCCAATAGACCCAAAGGCAGAGGTACACCGGTCAGCTGTTATACTTTCTTTTATTAGCCAGGCAGCCCCGGATATCAGGAAGAAATTAAGCAAACAAGAAAATTTAGGAAAACACCAGGTCATTCATTCTTTCCTGGTGGTTCCTGAAAGCCCAGCTCCATTATTGGGAAGAGATTTACTTACTAAAGTAAATGCTCGTATCTACTTTGAACCAGAAGGAATTAAAGTTACTGATGGAGAAGGACAGCCATTACATGTATTGACTTTATCACTGAATGATGAACATCGTTTATTTAAAGAGCAAAGAAAAGAATTAAAAGACCAGGAGGAAATGACTTTTTGGCTAGAATGTTACCCCAATGCCTGGGCTGAAATAACAGGCATAGGACTGGCCAAACATGTGGCTCCAGTAGTCGTAGAGCTAAAAGCTACTGCCCAACCTATACGGGTTAAACAATATCCAATGCCCGAGGAAGCACGACGGGGGATAGCGCCTCATATCCATAGACTGTTGAGAGCTGGAGTCCTCAGGCCCTGCCATTCGGCATGGAACACTCCTCTCCTCCCAGTCAAAAAGCCAGGAGGAACAGATTAACGGCCAGTGCAGGATCTTAGAAAGATCAATGAAAGAACTGAAGACATACAGCCAACAGTGCCTAATCCCTACACAATTTTAAGCCATCTTTCCCCAACACTAATTTGGTACACGACTCTCGATTTAAAGGATGCGTATTTTAGTTTAAGATTGGCTGAAGTTAGCCAACCATTGTTTGCTTTTGAGTGGCAAGAAGAAAAAGGGGGAAAGATAGGCCAATTAACATGGACCAGGCTTCCCCAGGGATTCAAGAATTCCCCAAATCTTTTTAATGAGGCCCTTAGCCGGGATCTGGAGCATTTCCGACAGACTCATCCTCACGTGACTTTGCTACGGTATGTTGATGATTTGCTGCTAGCGGCAGCCACTAGACAGGAATGCTTGGAAGCGACAGGCCAGCTGCTTGAGGAGTTGGGGACCCTGGGGTATTGTGCCAGTGCTAAAAAGGTACAGATTTGCCAACAGACTGTCACCAACCTGGGGTACAAATTAAGGGATGGAGTACGATGGCTAACTGATGAAATGAAGAAGACCATTCTTCATATTCCAACGCCTACCACCGCTCGAAAGGTGAGAGAATTCTTCGGTTCTGCAGGGTTTTGCTGACTATGGATACCAAATTTTGCAGAGGTGGCTAGGCCCCTCTATGAGGCCACCAAACAGACTAAAAGGTGGCAATGGACTGAGGAACATCAACAGGCCTTTGATCATCTTAAGGGAGCCCTGTTGCAGGCGCCTGCTCTAGCCCTGCCTGATCCCCTGAAACCCTACACTCTGTGGACGAAAGAGAAGGGGTAGCTAAAGGGGTGTTAACCCAGTGGCTAGGACTGTGGAAAAGGCCAGTAGCCTATTTGTCAAAAAGACTGGATGCAGTAGCGGCAGGATGGCCCCCGTGCCTCCACATCATTGCAGCCATAGCTGTGCTTGTCAAAGATGCAGATAAATTGATTTTTGAGCAAAATCTGCAAATTACGGCTCCCCATATGGTGGAGGGAGTCCTAAGACAGCCGCCAGGCAAATGGATGACAAATGCCAGATTAACTCATTACCAGGGACTGTTATTAGACTCGCCTAGGATTACCTTCACAGATTCAGTGATTCTGAATCCAACCACCCTGCTGCCAGCACCGGACCTGCAACAGCCTCTTCATGACTGTGCAGAAATCCTGTCTGAAGTCTCCCAGGTGCGAACTGATCGACAGGATGTTCCACTGCCTAACTGTGAGTTGAACTGGTACACGGATGGCAGCAGCTTCATACAGAATGGACAACGGCAAGTGGGGGCAGCAGTGGTGAATCAAGGAGAGGTGGTCTGGAGCAGTGTCTTACCCCCCCCGGAACGTCAGCCCCAAAGGCTGAGCTGGTAGCACTAGCCAAGGCTTTTGAACGGGCTGAGGGAAAACGCGTCAACGTGTATACTGACAGCAGATACGCGTTTGGAACTGTACATGTGCAAGGCACCATCTACCGGGAATGGGGGTTTCGCACATCAGAAGGCAGAGAACTTGCACGTTGCAGGACATCAATCTGCCAACACCTCAGAAGCAATCAGTAATCGAGCAGACGCAGAGGCCAGAAGAGTGGCAGCAGAAAGCCAGGAAACATCATCACTGTGGCTGCTATGAGTCTGCCCCTACCAGAGATGCCCACATCGCCGCCACAGCCAAACTACTCCTCAGAGGATTTGAATTGGATAAAAACTCACCTACGAGTTCATGGACCTATAAATTCCAACGAATGGCAAAGAGACTGTGAAAAAGGCTAATTTTGCCATAAGAATTAGGACTCTTTCTTCTCGCCAATCTTCATCAAACTTCCCACTTGGGCTGGAAGAAATCATTGACTTTGTTTTCTGCAGCACAGATTCGGTTTCCTCACCAAAACAGCATAGCACGGCAGGTAGTAGAACAGTGTGTGAGCTGTACCATGATGAGACCAGCTTTACAGAAAAAGCTGCATAGAGGTACTCGGGTATCAGGGAGGTCTCCAGGGCAGAGTTGGGAGGTGGACTTCACTGAGGTAAAGCCTGGCAAGTTCGGGTATCGGTATTTATTAGTGTTAGTAGATACTTTCTCTGGGTGGGTAGAAGCTTTTCCTACAAAAAGGGAAACAAGTCAGGTGGTAGCCAAAGCCTTACTAGAAGAAATAATTCCCCGATACGGGGTCCCAGAGACAATAGGGTCTGATAACGGTCCGGCTTTCATTAGTAAAGTCCTCCAAGGACTGGCCCAAGCAATGGGGTTGGATTGGAAATTGCATTGTGAGTATAACCCAAAGCTCTGGGCAGGTAGAAAGGATGAATCGGACTCTAAAGGAGACCTTAACTAAATTGGTAACAGAGACTGGCGGTGACTGGGTGACACTCCTCCCTCTAGCCATTTTTCTGGTTCGGAACTCTCCATACATTCATGGCCTAACTCCTTTCGAAATTTTGTATGGAGCACCTCCCCCCATCATCCAGCGTGCTGTAGCACCACCAGGGGAGAAAAATCTGGCCTCAAATTACCTAACTATGTTGCAGGCCCTGTCCAGGGTCCAGCAAACAATTTGGCCCTTAATTCAGGCCTATCATGAAAAGAATACAGAACTGAACCCAAAACATGGTATCGTCCCAGGGGATATGGTCTGGGTCAAGAGACACCAGTCAAAGACTTTAGAACCTCGGTGGAAAGGACCTTATGTTGTCTTGTTCACTACCCCTACTGCTTTGAAGGTTGACAGTATTGGACCTTGGGTGCACTTTTCCCACGTGAGGAAAGCACAACCCGGTGAGGCAAGAAGAACAACCAATGAGTGGACTGTCCGACATCTCTCCAATCCACTGAAGTTACACCTAACTAGAAAGAAAAATCCTCTTAACTTCATAAGGTTGAAAGTAACACTTAAGTCTTGTAAATGGGTTTCTTTAACTGCTGGTATATGAACAACATTATTAAATGGTATGTTTTTTTTTAGGTTTGCTTGTATGTAACGACAAAAGACATATCTAGAGAGACTATAGATATATTTCTTTATGTTGGTAAATACAGAGAAAGGAAATGTTGTGAGACTAAGAAAGCATGTTGTAAGATTTATCCTGATTGTCCAAAATGGGAAAGGACCAGGATAGAAAGATCAGAAGGTTAAAGTAAGTTGTAAAGCATTGGTGGAATTTGTTTGTAAGTTTTATCCTAAGATTGTCCCAAATGGGAAAGGACCAGGAAATTAAGAGGGTTAAAGCAAGTTGGCAGAAGGTTTGTGTTAAGTTGCAGAGGGTCTGTGGTATGTTTGTTTGCATATGTGATGAAGATTGATTATTAAAAGGGTGTAGGTTTCTAATAAGCCTACCATTTGTGTATTCCCAAGAGAAAAGCGCTAGAGTTCAGCAGGGATGTACTATGGATAGAAAGGCTAGAGGATTGCTTTTGGCGATGAAACTGGGAGACCCCAAAGTCTGTAATAATTAGAAACTAATTCCAAAAGCTTGTTGAGTCCACCAAGCAAGCAATCTAGAGACACATGTCCAGGTGAAGATTGGCAGCTTGGTTTCACTCATGCCAAGGGAAGCCTTTAGATCTTTTCCGATTGGAACATAGTCCTAGATAACAATGTTATGTGACGTCATTTCTAAATTTTCATGGTTCCAACATCAAACTTACATCTCCCCTTAGGATGATTTTAAATTTCATTTCTCATATCCTGGAAGTTTTTAGACTTCAGATGGTGTTACAGACAGACCCTGACAAGATCATCTATCGGAGTCCTCTGGATGGTCATAGACACACACCGCAAGGACCCATCTGATCTCCCCATGTCAATTACATACATATGTACCCTAAGTTGGGGGCCCCCTTACATCGCCCCTGTTCAGCTCGAAGCAGCTCGATGAGTCGTCACCCTGATTCCTTTGCTATGGCTACATGTATGTATGTAATAATAATGGGGTGACATTGATGGGAAATTAGCTCATGTTAAATGTCTGTACACTTGTAATAGTCAAATTGTATTTTCTGAAACTGATAGCTTTTGTGAAGGACCGTATCAACTCTGTACAACTCTTGGTCCTCAGACATCTTTATGATCTCTTAGATGGGCCTAACAGTAAGTCTGAGGAAGATTCCTCAGTTTGAAGAGAAAAAGGGGGAAAATGTAGGGGTGCTGGAAAGCAGGCTGGAAGAAGTGCTTTCCTCCCCTATATGAGAAGTTAACTAGAGAAGTCTTCTCCCATATTAGGATTAGAAATAAGGTATTAAAATATAGTTAAGATAGAAGTAGGGTAGGATTGGAAATAAAATCAAGATCCATCCAAGGACAAGGGTAGGGGACCCACAAGGTCAAAGCCTCTAATCTTCAGCTTGCCGGCCAAGGTCTTTGTAAATGGGACCCCATCCCCATATCTCTGAGCTAGATCAGCAAACAAGGCCAGGCTAATCTGCTCTCCAGTGCAGAGATAATCTGTTCTTCAGTGCAGAGATGAGCCTGGCCCAGCCAAGGTGGGTGGGAAAGGCAGAGCAGGCTCTGACGTGTGTGGATGCATGTTTTAAAATTATTGGTTGTACTTGTCCTTGTATCTGATTGGTTGTATTCTAAGGTTGGTGGGCTCTGACTTGTGTAACCACTCCCTCATGTGTAACCACTCCCTTCTAGGGTTATAAAATTCAGAGCGTGGAGTGGGGAGGGGTCGAACCTCGGCCATAGTGTCCTGGTCTCGACCCCTGGCTAGCCGGGACAATAAACCTCGCTTGCATTCTTACATCTCTTGTGAGTCCTTCGATATTTGGGTTGGTGGGCAATTCTTGGACCCTTCACTTTCTTTCTTCCTTTGTCTTTCTTTCTCTTTCTTTCTTTCTTTCTTTCTTTCTTTCTTTCTTTCTTTCTTTCTTTCTTTCTTTCTTTCCTGTGGTACTAGGGATGGAAGCTGGGGCATTCTACTGCTGAGCTACACCCCCCAGCCCAATTTTTTTCTTTTTAGAATGGGACAATCTTTTATCCTTTATTTATTTACTGCAGTACTGGGGATGGAAACCAGGGCATTCTACCTGAGCTACACCCCTAGCCCTATTTTTTATTCTTTTTTTTCTTAAACTCTAAGTTGTAGCGGGCCTCACTAAATCTCTGAGGCCAGCCTCAAACCTGCAATCCTCACGCCTCAGCCACCCAAGTGCTGGGATTCTAAGCATGCACCACCAGGCCTGGCCACAAGCATGTTCTCTTGACAGCCTTCCCTCAGGAGCTGGGAGGCTGGCAGAGGACGGGGGCCACACCTCCTCACCCCTGCCACCCCGCACTCAGTACCCCTGCTCCACAGGGCCCTGTGTGGGTTGTTACGCTCACCCCTGCCCCCTGCTCACTCTGTCTCCGCCTTTCTGGTCCAGCTCTGAGCTGCAGCAGTCTGACACCCATGAGCGAGATCACTCCAGCCCACTGTCTCCAGGAGAATCTGCCCAGGACGGCGGGAGAGAGGGTCTGGACGTTCACGGCCCCTCGCCCGTCCCTCGGGGCTGGGTCACAGTGCTGCGTTCTTTTGCCTTGGGCCTCTGCTCCTGGGCTCCTATACACATAGCCCCGGCCTTACCCATCAGAGACCCTATTTTTTATTCTTTATTTTGAAACAGGGTCTCACCAAGTTGCAAAGGGGCTTACTAAGTAGCTGAGGTTGTCTGCAAACCTGGATCCTTCTGTCTCAGCCTCCCAAATGCTGGGATTACAAGCGTGCCCCACCATGTCCAACTATTATTATTATTAATTATTTTGGTATTTGGGAATTGAACTCAGGGCAGTTCTGCCTCTGAGTCACACCTCCAGCCCTATTTATTTATTTTTTTAGTTTGAAGCAGAGTCTCACTAGATTGCTGAGTCTATGTTGTTGAGGCTGTCCTGGAACCAGCAATCCTTCTGTCTCGGCCTCCCAAGTATTGGGATTACAAGCATGTGCCACCACGTCCGGCTTATTTATTATTTTTGAAACAGGGCCTCACTAAGTTGCTGAGGCTGGCTGCAAACCTAAGATTCTCCTGGTTTAGCCTCCCAAGTACCGAGGTTAAAGGCATGCACCACTACGCCTGGCTGGTCTTACACTCTCCTCTGGCTGGGTGTGGGGGCAGGCCATTGCCCAGTACTTGGGAGGCGGAGACAAGAGGACTGCAAGTTTGAGGAAAGCCTCAGCTATGTAGTGAGGCTCTTTGCAACCCAGGGAGAACCTGTTTCAAAATAAAAAATAAAAAATAAAAAATAGGCCTGGGGGTGTAGCTCAGAGGTAGGATGCCCTCGGGCAGGCAGGGGACAGGAAGAGAAAGGAGGGGACAGGAAGGGTAGCCGTCTCAGGCCTGACTCATCCCCTCCGGGGGTGCCTGCTGCCCTCTTCCACTGCACAGAAACAAGACTGGGTACTGAACACACTTCATTTGTCCCCTGGAAAGACCCCACCCTGGTCCTGGGGAACCTTAAAGGACTCCCGGCAGCTGCTCACCACAGGAACCTCAAGGGGGCGCCCGCTCTCCAGGGGCTTGGAGGAGCGAGCCTTCTGCTGGGGTCGGCCTGGGTGGGATGGTTCTTGAGCCTGCCTCTGCTTCTCAAGGACCAGCTGCAGCACCTGGAGGAGAAGTCTGAAGGAATGATGGTGATTTCTCTGCTTCTCAAAGATCCCGCTCAGGCTGGGCACGGTGGCGCACGCTTGTCATCCCAGCATTCGGGAGGCTGAGACGCGAGGATCACAGTTTATGGCCAGCCTCAGTTACTACTTAGCGAGGCCCTTTACAACTCAGTGAGACCCTGTTTCAAAATTGAAAATTAAAAAATAGGGCTGGGGGTGTACCGCAGAATTAATAATAATAATAATAATAATAATAATAATAATAATAACAATATCCTATCATGACTGGTTCCATGAAGTCTCTGCTCACGGGCTGGGGAGAGGTGGTCAGCTGGCTCTCACTCCGGCACACACGGACCTAGCACACTGTGGAGTCACCCTGGGTGGCCGGCACCAGGTCCTCCAGACACGCTTTGGCAGGCGCCCTCTGCCTCCGCCCTCCGCGACCTCGGCCCCTGTGCCTAGCTAGTCTTGGAGTTAGCTCTTCCAGACGAGAGGAGAGAGCTGCGATGGGGACTCCGACCCCCGGGAGTCAACTACAGGCCCCAGGAGACCGGCTCGGTCTCTTCCCTCCTCCCGGGGCTGCTCCAAGCTCGCGATCACCCGGAGGGCGCAGGGTCTGTCTGCGGCTGGACCAGTCTTTCTGTGGAGGTGGGGCGGCGGCCTGGGCGTGGGCCACCCAGCACCTCCTGGGTAACACCCGTTTCCCGGCTGCAGCCACCCATGCGGATGCAAGGGAAAGGGAGAAGGAACTTTAATTGCGGCAGAGAAGAGCGCCCTCGCTCGCAGTGGCCCACAGTGGGCTGGGCAGAGCTGGCTCGGCCGGGCCCTGCGCCCTGCCCTCGGGGCCGCCGCCGGCCTAGGACTGCCACAGCACCAGGTTGGCGGGAGGCACGTCGAAGCACTTGCGGGTGTGGTCAGTGTCCCTGCGGTACAGGTAGCCGCAGGTGGGCTTCTGCAAGGTGTAGAAGGGGTTCAGGGAGTTGGAGTACTGGGAGGTGTAGAAGTTGAACCTGAGGTCGTTAGCGTGCTGCCCCCGAGGGCCCACCACGATCGGGACGAAGGCCACCGCCAGGGACTGCTCGCGCTCCTGCCGCCAGGCGCGGGACAGCGGCGGCTGCGGCGTCTTCACCTTTCTGCCTGGGGGGGTCTTCGGCCCGTGGGTGGGTGCCGAGGGGTTCTGTGAGTCCTGGGAAGAAGGAAAAGAGAGAAGAGCTGGGGCTGGAGGGAGAAGGGCGGGCCCCTGCGCCTTGCGGAAGCCCAAAGCCACCTGGGGTGGAAGTCCGGGCTGGCCACAGAACCGGCGACTGCTGGGCAGGTTCATCAGGGTCCCCAGCTGCGCCCGGCTATGCAGACTCTGCCTGCTTCTCAGAGGCCTGCGCCAGTCACAGAGGCCGCGGCCGAGCGCAGCCACCGTGTCCCCTGCACAGACGCGCCCTCCCGGCCTCCTCTCGAGGCCCTGCGCCCACCTCCGGCCTCTCAGCCTGTGCTCATGGAGTTCAACCCGCTGTCCTCAAGGAGAACGGAGCCCAAAGCCCCCAGCCTGGGATGCCAGCCCAGCGGGCGCTGCAGCCTTGCCATCTGCACCCTGCGCCTGCCCGTGCCCCGGCCACACCGCCCACCTGCTCCTGGGTCACTTTCCCTACCTCCAGGCCCCTGGGCCTTGCTCAGGCGCTCCCGCCCAGCACTCCCGCCTCCATCCCTGGGGAAGCCTCTCCCTGTGCGCCCAGGGATACAAGATAAGCTCCCAGAGCAGGCAGCTTCTCTCCTTACCCTGAACATAACAGTCTTCCACATCCTCTGCCTGCGTTAAACCCAGACCGAGGCATTAGAACGCGCTCAGTAAACGGTTCAACTCAACTGAACTCAGGCCGGCAGCTCGCCTTCCAGGCCGCAGGCCCATTCTATTTTAGAACGCCTCATTGTTACCAGCGCGCCTCCGCCCTGCGCTGGGCCCGCCTTGGGGTCTGCTGCCTTCTAGGAAAGCCCGGCTTCTCTCCTTGCACCGACCTGATTTACTCCTCTCCCGCCACCCTCTTTATTTGTTTATGTATTTCTTTATTTACTTATATCTTGTAGTACCAGGGGTTGAACCCAGGGGCATTCTACCTCTGAGCAACACCCCCAGCCGGAATTTGTATTTATTTATCTATTTATTTATTTATTTTGCAGTACTGGGGATGAAACTCAGGGACATTCTGCCTTTGAGCTACACCCCCTGCCCTATTTTTTTAATTCTTCATTTTGAAACAGGGTCTCGCTGAGTTGCAAAGGGCCTCACTAAGTAGCTGAGGCTGTCTGCAAACTGCAGCCCTCCTGTCTCAGCCTCCCGAATGCTGGGATTACAGGGGTGCGCCACCATTCCCAGCCATTCTTTAATTTAGAAACAGGTTCTCACTGAGTTGCGGAGGGCCTCACTAAGTATCTGAGGGTGTCCACGAACCGCGATCCTCCGGTCTCTGCCTCCCGAATGCTGGGATCACAAGCATGTCCCACCACGCCCGGTTTATTTTTTATTTTTGAAACAGGGCCTTGCTAGGTTGCTGAGTCTCACTACATTGCTGAGACTGTCCTTGAACCTGTGATCCTCCCTTATCAGCCTCCCTGTGATTCTCCGGTCTCAGCCTCCCAAATACTGGGGTCACAGGTATGCGCCACCACCCCCAGGTAGACCCGGGGTTCTGAAACTCTCCCCCTGGGCCCTAGCCCTTTGAGCTTGGGTGGCCTGCAAGATGGGACAATACCCCAGACCTGGCTTGGGCCGCCTGCCCTGGACACCTGTCAGCTCCGTCTGAAAGGCGGTGACGGCGGTTCTGCATATGGAGTCCCCAGCACACCCAGGGACAACAGCCTCACAGAACCTGGGGCAGGGGTAAGGTCCAGCGGAAGATTTGGAAAAGGAAGAGAGGGAGGAAGACTTGAGAAGAGGGAGGGGCGGGGGAGGAAGAGGAAGGAGGAAGAAGGAAATGGGGACCCGGGCAGCCCTCCCCTTGCCCTGCCCCTTCCCTGGCTCCAAATGACTAAGTCAGGCAGCCCGGAACACCCAGCCCTCCCAGGCCCAGCACTGCCTGCCGGGGGTGGGGCCTGGCCACATACTTTCCAGGTTAACATCTAGTTTCATGGGACCACCTCCTCCCTCGCACATCCTCCCGGCCAAGTGTCTGCGCATGCGCGCAGTGGCTCTAGCGCGGAGGCGGAGTGGGTGGGTGCTGGGCACTGTCTTCAGATGTTTTGGGTTGGCGCAGCTGGGGGCACCACCTGCCTCTAGCTGGTGCAGACCAGGCTGCTGCTAACCATCCTTCTGAGCCGGGCGTGGTGGGCACGCTTGTAATCCCAGCATTCGGGAGGCTGAGACCGGAGGATCATGGTCCACGGACAGCCTCAGCTACTTAGTGAGGTCCTCCGCAACTCAGTGAGAGCCTGTTTCAAAATAAAGAATGAAAAATAGAGCTGAGGGTGCAGCTTGGAGGTAGAGTGCCCCTGGGTTCCATTTTCAGCACCACAAAATAAATAACTATAAGGGACTAGGGGTGTAGCTTGGAGATAGGACGCCCCTGGGCTCCACCCTTGTGCCCCCCCCCCCCCAGCACAGACAGGGGCCAGGGCCTTCACTCCATGGCCCTCCAGCACCCGCACAGTGCAGTCCCGCGGCGCACAGGACGGCCGGTGACAGCTCCCGGCGCAGTGTCTGTGGAGGCCAGCCGCAGAGCGTCCAGCAAGATGGCCGTCCTCCTGCTCCGCCTGCCTGCCCTTCCATTCCAAGGGGTCACGGAGCCGCAGGGCGCTCAGGATCCTCCCCTCAGAATGCCACCTTTTTCCTTTCATTTGGCTTCGGGAATCCCAAGAACAAAGAGAGCCGGCCCTCTGCCCCCACCCTGCGGCCAGGACCCAAGGCCGCCTAGATGTCTGCTTACCCTGGATCCAGGACCTAGAACGGCTGGAGGGCCGTCAGTTCCACAGGCTTGCTTTTTTGTTTGTTTGGTACTGGGGATGGAACCCAGGGGCATTCTACCTCTGAGCTACAATCCAAGCCCTATTTTTTATTCTTTATTTTGAAACAGGGTCTCACTGAGTTGCAAAGGGCCTAAGTAACTGAGGCTGGCCTTGAAATGTGATCCTCCTGTCTCAGCCTCCCAAATGCTGGGTTACAAGAGGGTGCCACCACGACAGCCCACAGGCTTTCTAGGCCAGCACCCTGCTGGCGCCTCCCAGGGCCCCCCGGGCTGCAGGAGGTGCCTGGGCTTTGTAGCTTGCAGGCTTGAGCTCTGGCCCTAACTGGGGCAGGTTGCCCAACCTCTTTGAGTTGAGCGGCTTCATCTACAAAATGGGGGTGACTAGGCTGGTTACTACAGCAGCTGGCCCAGGCAGGATGGGCGGGGGAATCGCAGGAACAGGGCAGTCACTGTAGCCGCCCCACCAGGCTCTGTTCATCTGAACTGTGTGTGTGTGTGTGTGTGTGTGTGTGTGTGTGTGTGTGTGTGTATAGTAGTGGGGATTAAACCCAGGGGCATTCAACTTCCAAGATACAACCCCCCAACCCATTTTTTTTATTTTGATTTTGAAACAAGGTCTCTGTATGTTGCTGAGTTTCACTACTTGCTAAGGCTGTCCTTGAACCTGCGATCCTCCTGTCTCCACCTCCCAAGTACTAGGATTACAGGTGTGCGTCACCACGCCTGGCTTATTTTTTATTTTGAAACAGGGTCTTACTAGGTTGCTGAGAGTCCTGCTATGTTGCTGAGGCTGGCCTTGAACCTGCAATCCTCCTAAGTACTGGGTTTACAGGTACAGAGTCACGACACTGGTACACAGCCTTCTTATGTACTCACTAAGCACTTTTTCCTTTTGGGGGCGCAGCATTAGAGGTTGAACCCAGGGCCTTGCGCATGTTAAGCAAGCACTCTACCCGAGCTGCCCACCCAGCTCTTTTTTTTTTTTTTTGTGGTACTAGGGATGGAACCCAGGGGCATTCTACTTCCCAGCTATACCCCCAGTCCTAGTTTTTATTCTTTATTTTGAAACAGGGTCTCACTGAGATGCAAAGGGCCTCACTAAGTAGCTGAGGCCGGCCATGAACCAAGATCCTCCTGTCTCAGGATCACAGGTGTGCACCACCACGCCTGGCTGGGATCACAGGTGTGATCACAGGTGTGCACCACCACGCCTGGCTAAACCTCAGCTCTCGTTATCTTTGTGGTGATTTTTCCTGGGAGACTGGGTAATGTGACTGCAGAGCCTGTCAGAGAAATAAAGGAGAAAGCCGGGCGTGGCGGCACACACTTGTCATCCCAGCATCCGGGAGGCTGAGACAGGAGGATCGCGGTTCACGGACAGCCTCAGCTACTTAGTGAGGCCCTCTGCGATTCAGTGAGACCCTGTTTCATAATAAAGAATAAAAAATAGGGCAGGGGGTGCAGCTCGAATGTAGAATGCTCTTGGGCTCTATCCCCAGTACCGAAAAAGAAGGAAAAAAAGAAAGAAAGAAAGAAAGAAAGAAAGAAAGAAAGAAAGAAAGAAAAGCAGAAGGGAGGAGGGGGCGCAGTGGCCTCAGGGAGACAGTGGGGGGGTGTCGGCTTTAGGCCGGGGTCGCTGGCACCTGCTCTCAGTCACACAGGATCCTCTTCCTGCCCCAGATTCCCTGTGACCTTGGGCTGTCCAGTCCCAGCCCTGTGACGCCATCTCACCTTGAACATTCTTGACCAGAGCCTGCCTTGGTGGTAAAATGGAGCTCCTGGTGGTAGGGCTCCGGGGCTCCCAGGGACTCTTGGGAAGGTGCTGGCAGTGCCAAGGCCCGGGGGCTTGGGCTGGGCTGAGGACATTGTGACATCTTTTTACAGCACAATCCCATCTGTCCCAAGGAGACCTGGGGTCCTGGCTGGGGACTGAGTTTCAGGCCTGGAAGGGTCTCTCAGCCTTGACAGTGGCCCAGTCTGTGATACGTCATCCTGGTACTCAGGTGCCTCCAGAAGTCCTGTGTCCCCCAAGTTCACAGCACACTGTAGGAGATCACTGGCAGAGAGGAAATGTACCCTGCCAACAACTTTCTCTTCTCTTCTCCCGTCCTCCTCCTCCTCCTCCTCCTCCTCCTCCTCCTCCTCCTCCTCTTCTTCTTCTTCTTCTTCTTCTTCTTCTTCTTCCTCCTCCTCCTCCTCCTCCTCCTCCTCCTCTTCCTTCTTTCCTCTCTCTCTCTCTCTCTCTCTCTGCTGATTGAACCTAGGGGCATTCTACCTCCAAGCTACACCTCCAGTTCTTTTTTGTTTATTTGTTTGTTTTTTGCGGTGCTAGGGATGGAATCCAGGGCATTCAACCCCCAAGCTACACCCCCAGCCCTATTTTTTTTATTCTTTATTTTGAAACCGGGTCTCACTGAATTGCGGAGGGCCTCACTAAGTAGCTGAGGCTGTCCGCGAACCGTGATCTTTCAGTCTCAGCCTCCCAAATGCTGGGATTACAAGCGTGCGCCACCACCCCCGGCTCACCTCCAGTTCTATTTTATTTTTTATTTTGAAACAGTCTCCCTAAGTTGCTGAGGAACTGAAGGCCTCACTAAGCAGCTGGGCTGGCCAGGAACCTGCCATTCTCCTGTCTCAGCCTCCCAAGTACTAGGATTATAGGCGTGCACCACCACACCAGGCTCGAAGCAAGTAGCACATCTCTTCAACATGCTGTTCTCTGTTCTTAAAGACTATTTTGAAACAGGGCCTCACTAAGTTGCTGAGAGCCTCACTAAGTAGCTGAGGCTGGCCACAAACCTGCGCAATCCTCCTGTCTCCGCCTCCCAAGCGCTGGGATTACAAGCGTGCGCCCCCACGCCCGGCCTTCTTGGCCTGCTCTAAACAGGAGTCAGGAGATAAGTGTTGGACGGACAGGTAGACCGACAGCTGGCTGGGTGGTCAGCAGGCGGCCAGACAGAGGTGGGATGTGGTACAGCACAGTTTGTAGGCCCAGGAGTTAGCCTTGAACCTGAATCCTGGCCCTACTCTTCTGCTAGTGTGTAACTCTGAGCAAGGGACGTGACCTCTCCTCCTCTGTGTAAGGGCGAGCTGGACGTCATGACCTGAGCAGGCTGGGCAGGGCACCGAGGCGGTGCCTGGCCCAGAGTCAGCGCTCCATAAATATTAGCTATCATCCTGCGTGGGTGTGTAATGAGGCTGACAGGTGGCTGGCTGCTGGGACTGCCCGGTCCCCATCCTCAAAACCCAGGCTCCCTACCTGCAGGTCCTGGCTCCCCGACACCCGGAGCATCAGGAATCGTCCCCACAGGAGCCTGGGCTTCGCTCCGGAGTCCCAGGCAGGCCGGGCAGGGGAGGGAGGCGGAGCGAGCCGGTGCCACCCTGCTCTCTGCCCCGCAGGATCAGGCCCGGCCTGGCTTTGCTCCCTTCCTGGTCCTGTGTCAGCACTGATGTCGGTGACAGGGTGGACTTTGAGGCCCACGGCAGCTTGGAAGTCGGGGTGTTGCTGGCTGTGGGCCGGGCCTAGAGCTCACACCCTGATGGTAATGACCCCTAATTTCCGAGGAGTCTGGGCGGGCGGAGCAGGAGCAGGCCCCAGGACTCAGGACTTCCTTCCGGCAGGTGGTCAGGGATCTCTGAGCACTGGGTTGCCAGTGGGGTGTTCTTTGTAAAGAAAGGATTGGAAACGTGGGCTTTTGAGCAGAGGAGCCGCCTGCTCGGGCTCAGGGGAAGACGGCCTGGCTCCCAGCCCTGGGCCTGAAAGGACCCAGAAGGACGGCACGTTTTGGGGAAACAAAAGCCAGAACTTAGAACTGGGCGAGGTGACACACACCTGTAACCTCAGTACATGGGAGGCTGAGACAGGAGGATCGCAGGTTCAAGGACAGCCTCGGCAACTCAGTGAGGCCCTGTTTCAAAATAAAAAATTTTAAAAGTAGGGTAGGGGGTGGAGCTTGGAAGCAGAATGCCCCGGATTCCATCACCAGTAGCACAAAAAAGAAAAGAAACCAGAACTTAATATACGCCATGCTTAGCCGCAGCAGTCAGGGAGGGGCGGCTGGCACCAGGAGGCCTGGTGTCCCGAGGCAGGCCTGTCCTCCTCTGGGCCCGGGGTCTGTGTGCGCAGTGAAGATGTTGGGCCCCTTCCTCTGCCTTGGGCTTTTTTTTTTTTTTTTTTTTTTGCGGGTCTGGGATGGAACCCAGGGGCATTCGACCTCCGAGCTACACCCCCAGCCCTACTCTTTTATTCTTTATTTTGAAACAGGGTCTCACTGAGTTGCAGAGGGCCTCACTAAGTAGCTGAGGCTATCCTCAAACAGTGATCCTCCAGTCTCAGCTGATTACAAGCGTGCGCCCCCATGCCTGGCTGGCCTTAGACTTCTGATGGTGGGTAAACTGAGTCACATGCTGAGGCCCTCAGGCAAGGACCCCCTCTGACCACAGGACCCCGCCCTTCGGCAGTGTCTCCAGCCAAGGTCATGCTGCCTCACTGTGAGAACCCCAAGCGAGGACCGTGGCCAGCTGTACTGACACACGCCTGTGATCCCAGCACACGGGAAGCCAAGACAGGAGGATCGCAGGTTCAAGGTCAGCCTCAGCTCCTTAGTGAGACCCTCTGCAACTTCGTGAGACCCTGTTTCAAAGTAAAAAAATACAAAAGGCTAGGGGTGTACTTTGAGGTAGGATTCCTCTGGGTTCAATTCCCAGGATCCAGAGAGAGAGAGAGAGGACGCCCGCCAATGGCTGAGTCTCCTAAGGAGGCCTGGGCAGACAAGCCACGAGTCCTATTTCACTTACAGGTTGCCCCTGGCTGTGATCGCGACCTCTGGGCGGTGACTCGGGGCGAGCACCTGCCTGGCCCATGCTGGCCCTCTGGACCCACCCAGCCCTCTGGACCCCAGGGCTTCTCAGGGGCGACTTGCACAGCTCACTTAACCTCTCTGGGCCTCCGTTTCCATCGCAAAGCAGAGATGATAACAGGCTTTCTTTGGGGCTTGTGGCAAGTACTCAGCGCGGGGCTGGCCACGGAAGGCAGGCGCTGAGATACTGTAGCATTCCCTCAGCCTCAGACAGTGCTGAGCCTCCTGGAGACCCCGGCGCCCCCAGGGCGTGACCTCATTTGCTGGTCATCTGCGTTCTTGGCAGGTAAGGGCTGTGCCCCGCACGCTGCTCAGCAGGTGTAGGGCTGGGGCTGACCCAGCGCCCAGGGCGGCTCCGCACCCCCATGCCGCCCGCAGGCGCCTCCCTCCCGCCACCCGCTTCCCTGGGGCCGCCAGTGTCCTGCCAACGCCCGGCTCTAGGAGATCTGCTTCATCGGGCATTTCCTCCACCCATGTGTGCTTGCTGTGTGACTCGGACAAATGCTTAAACGCTCTGATCCTGACGGTGTTCTCTTTACTGGACCTTGAGTGGAGGCCCGGGCTACTCTCCCTCCTTGCTCTGGGGTGTGAAGCAATTCCTCTCCTTTTTGGAGGTACTGGGATTGACCCCCGGGGCATTCTACCTCTGAGCTACACCCCAACCCTATTTTACTTGTTTTATTTTTATTTATTTATTTTGGTGGTATTGGGGTTCCTGGAAGCCCTTCTACCTCTGGGCTACACTCCCAGACCTATTTTATACTTTTTATTTGGAAACAGGGTCTCAACCCAGCGCGGCTGGCTTCGAACCTGTGCGATCCTCCTGTCTCCGCCTCCCAAGCGCAGGGATGACAAGCGTGCACCGCCACGCCCAGCAGCTATTTTACTTTTATTTTACTTCATTTATCTTTTTTTCTTTTTGCAGTACTGGAGATGGAACCCAGGGATATTCTACCTCTGAGCTACACCCCCCAGCCCTATTTTTTATTCTTTTAAAAAATTTTTTTTTGTGATTCTGGGGGTGGAACCCAGGGGCTTTTCTACCTCCAAGCTATATTCTCAGACCTATTTTCTACTTTATTTGGAAACAGGGTCTCACTACGTTGCTGAGAGCCTCACTAAGTAGCTGAGGCTGGCTTCGAACCTGTGCGATCCTCCTGTCTCAGCCTCCCAAGCGCTGGGATTACAAGCGTGCGCCATCACGTCCAGCTCTATTCTTTAGTTTGAAACAGGGTCTCACTGATTTGCAAAGGGCCTCACTAAGTAGCTGAGGCTGTCCATGGACCATGATCTTCAGTCTCAGCCTCCCAAATGCTCGAATTAGAAGTGTGCGCCGCCACGCCCGGCTTTTATTCTTTATTTTGAAGCAAAGTCTCACTGAGCTGCAAAGGACCTCACCAAGTAGCTCAGGCTGCCTGCGAACCTCATCCTCCTGTCTCAGCCTCCCAAGTACTAGGATTACAAACCTGTCCCACCACGCCCAGCTACTTTTTATTTTAAAACATAGTTTCACTGAGTTGCAAAGGACCTCACTAAGTATCTGAGCTGGCCACAAACCTGTGATCCTCCATCTCAGCCTTCCAAGTACTGGGATTGAAAGCGTCCGCCACCACGCCCGCTGTTTCCCCCCTTTTAATCTCTACTTTCCACCTGTATTCCCCGCCCACCCCAGCCAGAGGCGACCATGGGTCAACCTGCTTAATGACCATCTTCTTGCCCGTGTGTTCTTACAAAACACATATTGTTGTTTTGTGTGCGGGGCGTGTTCCTCAGTGGCGCTGTGTGTGCAGGAGCTTGTTCTGTTCTTCACTCTTATCGCGCTGCCGTTCTGAAGATCTGAAGATCGTATCCGTCCCTGCTGTTCTGACACTCGGCCCGTCCCTCTTGCCGGGTGACCCTTAGATCTTTGCAGCGTCCACACCTTACCTCTCGGCTCCCCGGGGTGGGCCCCAGGTGCTGGAACTCCCTCCTGGCAGACACCGCTTGTCCCTGTTTGCTGAGATCTGGCTCCCTGTGCTGCTCAGGCCGGCCTTGAGCCGCTCTTGCAAGAGGCCGTGACACAGGTGCTTGTCACAGTGCTGGGCTTGAGCCCGGCATCTTCTTTCTTTCCTGGTGGTAAGGGTTAAACCCAGGGCTTCCCACATGCCAGGTGAGAGCCCTGCCACCGAGCCACACCCCTTGGTCAGAATTACGGGTCTTAGCCGGGTGTAGTGGCACACTCCTGTAATCCCAGTACTTGGGAGGCTGAGACAGGAGGATCGCAGGTTTGAGGACAGACTGAGCAAGTAGTTAGACTCTCATCAACCTAGCGAGACCTTGATTTAAAAAAAAAATAGGGCCAGGTGTGGTGACTTACACTTGTCATCCCAGCATTGGGAGGCTGAGACAGGAGGATCGCCATTCGAGGACAGCCTCAGCTACTACTTAGTGAGGCCCTTTGCAACTCAGTGAGACCCTATTTCGAAATAAAGAATAAAGAATAAAGAATAAAAAATAAAGCTAGGGGTGTAACACGAAGATAGAATGCCCCTGGGTTCCATCCCTAGTACCACAAAATAATAAATAAATAAGTAAATAAATAATAAATCAGAAAAAATGTGTCTCTTCCCAGGACCCCAAAATATACCACTCTCCAGCCGGGTAGACCTTAGAGGCCCACACCCTCAGGAGGCTAGGAGTCCCCACCCAGGTCAGAGGGAAGCTGCCATAGGCAGGAGGAGCCCCCACCCCTTCTTGCTGACCTAGCTACTGTCCAGGAGCAGGTCTGGGTGTCTCCTACCAGGGACAGGCCATCAGCACGATGGCCCGCGGCTCAGTGTCGCCTGGGTGCTGGGAGGATGAGAGGTCTGGTCTTGCCCCTGGAATTAGCTGCAGAACACCAGGGTGGGGGTGAGGGCGGCTCTTGGGGAGGGGGCTGCGTCTGGCCCTCCCCACTCAGCATCCACCCTCCTGCACCTGACAAAGCCCTAACTGGGCAGCTTCGGGGCCCATCCCACCCCACATTCCAGGAGCGCCCAGGGCGGCCGCCTCATGGCTTGGCGGTTCCTGAGTCAGTGCTGAGCAGAGGTGTAATGGCAGTGCCGGGCTCCGGCCGGCCCAGGGAGCCTGTCATTAGCGGCAGGTGTCATTACAGGTCATTAGGTGACCGAGTCAGGCTAGCAGTCTCAGCACAGGGAGCTGAGCTGGACAGACAGCCAGGGCCTGACTCTGCCCCGGAACCTGGCCTCACCGGCTTGCAGGCAGCAAAATGAAACCGGAGGGGTTGGGGCTGTCCACCCCAATTAAGGCCTCCACGCCCCGGAGACTCCAGGCCCTTGTCAAATGGGAACACAGCAGGGGAGAATCTGTGTCAAATGGGCACGGAATGGCCCGCCAGTCAGACTTAGAGCCCTCCACCTTCAAGGGTCACCCTGGTGCTCATGGCCCTCATTCAGCAAGACGCCCCCGACAGCAAGGCGACCAGCTCACGGAATGACGGTCACAGGCGGTCGGCCGTGTGCCAGGCGCTGGCTGCTGCTGGGGACCGAACTCGACGGCACATGTGCAAAGTGAGCACGGTTCCTTTGGGCTACATCCCCGGCCTGGTTTATACCATTATCTGAGCTGAGAGTGCTGGCGCACGCATGTAATCCCCGCGCTTGGGAGGCTGAGACAGGAGGATCGCACGGGTTCGAAGCCAGCCTCAGCTACTTAGTGAGGCTCTCGGCAACTTAGTGAGACCCTGTTTCCAAATAAAGTATAAAATAGGTCTGGGAGTGTAGCCCGGAGGTAGAAAGCCCCTGGGTTCCACCCCCAGTACCACACAAAACAAACATCTGGACTCACAGGTGTGCTAGTCAGCTTTTCCTTGCTGTGACAAAATGCCTGAGGAAAGCACTGAAAGGAGGAAAGCTTGCTCCCGTTCTCCAGGCTCCACTGTGATCGGCCATGGTGAGGCAAAGCCTAGCATAGTGACAGCGGGGCGGGCAGCTCAGGTCTTGGATGTCAGGAGAGAGAATGAGAGGGAGCGCTCAGGGATAAGATATGGTCCCCACGCAGGTCTCCACAGACCCACTTCCTTCCAGAGAGCCCACCTCCTACCTTTACCACGCTTCAGCCCATTTAAATAAAAAAGAGTCCATTTTTTATGGTTAAAAAAGAGTCCATTTAAATTAAAAATCTATCAATGAAGCCGGGCGTGGTGGCGCACACTTGTAATCCCAGCATTTGGGAGGCCGAGACAGGAGGATCACCGTTTGCGGACAGCCTCAGCTATTTAGTGAGGCCCTCTGCAACTTACTGAGACCCTGTTTCAAAATAAAGAATATAAAACAGGGTAAAGGGTGTAGCTTGGAGGTCGAATGCCTCTGGGTTCTATCCCCAGACCTGCAAAAGTAAATAAATAAATAAATAAATAAATAAATAAATAAATAAAGAGGGCTCTCAGGGTGCAGCTCAGAGGTAGAATGTCCCCTGGGTTCCATCCCATCACCGCAAAAAAAAAAAAAAAAAAAAAAAAAGCTATCAATGGGTCGTTCCCCTGATGAGGCTAGAACCCGCGACCTTCCCAATGCCCGCCTCTGGACGCTGCTGCTTTGGGGCTAAGCCTTCAGGGACGGAGCCTTTGCTTCCTAGGGCATGTTATGGCTCCCTAGGCCCTCCCGCCTAGAACCTGTGAACAGTGAGGCCCAGCCACGCCTCTGTCCTTGAGGCTGAAGCCGGTGAAGTAAGTGGACTTCTCAGAAATGTCACCCTGCGGAAAAAACAAACAAAGGACTGGGCACGGAGATGAGGTCTACAGGACAAGCAAAGTGACTCTCGACTGCATTGTGACTGGAAAAGAAAGCAAAGACCACAATGGCTTCTGGAGTCAAAGTGAGGGCGTTATTAATATGAAGCTAATATTATGTGGGAACAGTGTATTAGCATTAATTTTTTTTTTTCGGTACTAGGGATGAAACCCAGGGGCATTCTACCTCAACCTACACCCCAGCCCTATTTTTCATTCTTTATTTTGTTTATTTATTTATTTATTTATTTTTGGTGGTACTGGGGGTGGAACCCAGAGGCTTTCTACCTCCGGGCTATACTCTCATACCTTTTTTATATATTATTTGGAAACAAGATCTCACTAAGTTGCTGAGAGCCTCACTGACTAGCTGAGGCTGGCTTCGAACCTGTGCGATCCTCCTGTCTCAGCCTCCCAAGCGCGGGGATTACCAGCGTGCGCCACCACGCCCGGCTTTATTCTTTATTTTGAAACAGGGTCTCACTGAGTTGCAGAGGGCCTCACTAAGTAGCTGAGGCTGGCCGTGAACCTGCGATCCTCCTGTCTCAGCCTCCTGAATACTGAGATTACAAGCGTGCGCCACTACGCCCAGCTCTATTTTTTTTTTTTTTTTTGGCACTAAGGATTGAACCTAGGGGCAATCTACCTCTGAGCTACACCCCTAGCCCCCTTTTTTTTTGGTGGTACTGGGGTTCCTGGAAGCCCTTCTACCTTCGGGCTACACTCCCAGACCTATTTTTATATATTTTATTTGGAAACAGGGTCTCCTAAGCCAGCGCACGCAGCTGGCTTCAAACCTGCGCGATCCTCCCGTCTCCCGTCTCCGCCTCCCAAGCGCGGGGATTACAAGCGTGCGCCACCACGCCCGGCCCCCAGCCCTTTTTTTTTTACTTTTTATTTTGAAACATGGTCTAGCTAAGTCATAAAGGCTGGCCTCAAGCCTGTGATCCTCCTGCCCCAGCCTCCCAAGTACAGGGATTACAAGTATGCACCACCCCACCTGGAGGGAGAGGAATTTTTCAAAAAGAAAAGTACAAGAAGCCAGGTGTGGTGGCGCGTGCCTGTAACACCGGCACGTGGGAGGCTGAGACGGAGCATGGAGGACAGCCTCTCTCCGCTTAGAGAGACCCTGTTGCAAAATAAAAACCAAAGCAAACAATAGGGCTGGGGTGTGGCTCAGAGTACTCCTGGGCTCAATCCCCAGGATCTCTTACACACACACACACACACACACACACACACACACACACACACACGGGAACTGTCCAGTATCTGGAGAAAAGAGAAGAAGCTGGAGCTGTAATGGTCAGAGACTTGGTCACCCCCCACCCTGTCCCCGCGCAGGGATCGCGAGCGAAGCCCTCCGCCTGCTCCCAGGAGCACCTTCCACACAGGGCCCCGGCCTCACTTGATGGGACCTTCGCCAGTGGCCAGCCACCCCTGGCTTAGCCAAGGTTACAGACACCCCAGCGCTTGTCTTCCTGAAGGGTGAACAAAACCCTAAATGGGTCTTATCTGTGAGATTAGATAGATAGATAGATAGATGGATAGATAGATATTTTGTGTGTGTGTGGCGCCAGGGATTGAGCCCAGGGGCATTCTGTCTCTGAACTGCAGCCTCAGCCCTTTGTATTTGTTTTGAAGCAGGCTCACACAGGGTTACTGAGTCTTACTGCGTCGCTGAGGCAGTCCTCAAACCTGCAACCCTCCTGTCTCAGCCTCCCAAGTACGGGGTTACGGGATGCACCCCAGGCCCAGCCCATCTCTGGTTTTAGCAATTATATCCCCTAAACTCCATAGGGGAGAAAAAAGAGAATTTGACGAGCCGGGTGTGGTGGCACACGCGTAATCCCAGCATTCCGGAGGCTGAGACCGGAGGATCACGGTTCGCGGCCAGCCTCAGCTACCTAGTGAGGCCCTCTGCACTCAGTGAGACCCTGTTTCCAAATAAAGAATAAAAAGTAAGTCAGGGGGTGTAGCTCAGAGGTAGAATGCCTCTGGGCTCTATCCCAAGTACCAGAAAAAAAAAAAAAAAGAATTTGATAGCCATAAAATGCCGAGTTAGTCATCCTGCGTTCCCTTTGGAGCCTGTCAGTGAGAATCTTTCCCATGGCTGTCACTACATCAGTGTCCCGGGTCACTAGTTTATGGCTTTCCGGGGCTGGGTTTCTTCTTAGGGGCATGTCCCAGGACCCTGAAAGCCAGGCCCCAGTTGAGGGCCTAGAGGAGGCCTGGACTGCCCGGCTTTGGCCAGGCAAGTCTCGCCAGGTAGACACAAGAGCTTTTTCCAAAGTGCACATTCTGGTGGGGCGTGGTGGGCATGCTTGTAATCCCAGCATTTGGGAGGCCGAGACAGGAGGATCGAGGTTCACAGACAGCTCCAGCTACTACTTAGTGAGGACCTTTGTAACTCAGTGAGACCATGTTTCAAAAGAAAAAAGAAAAAAAAGGGCCATCCTCAGTACTGTAAACAAAACAAAATCAAAGTGCGCATTCTGACCAGTCCTGAGCTGCCACCTCCTTCCCTGGCCCGGGGAGGGGACCTGGGGCAGGGGCCGCTCTAGGCCCAGGCAGGGGCAGGGGCAGGGCGTGTGCCGGGCGAGGTCAGCAGCCCACCGCCCTGCCAACAAAGGCAGCCTGTTGTGGAAGGCGGGAGGAATGTGGCCCGGGGAGTTGGCGGAGGGCGGGGCCGGCGCCCTGGCCGCTGGCAGCCTCTTACCTGTCCAGGTAGCTCGCATTTCGCGGCGAGCGGCGGCGCCCGCAGCACCTGTCGTCCGTGCGGGGGCCGGGGCATGGCCTCGTAGGGTCCCCGGGGAGGTAGTGTGCAGCTGGGTCCGGGCCGGGGCAGGGCCAGGAGGGAAAGGTCCTTCCCTGGCGCCCCGCGGCCTGCGGCAGCATGAAAAAGAACCAGACGGTGCAGGGCACCTTCAGCAAACTCTTCGGGAAGAAGCACACCGGCGCAGCCAACACCTCTCTCTACGCCACTAACCCACCATGGATTTTCACCCAGGAGGCCGCGGAGGAGGGGGCCAGGGACTTCGGTAAGTGGCCCCCGCCCTGCCCGGTGCTGGACGCTCGAGACCTGTGCCCTGGCCAGGAGGAGCCGCCCAGTCCAGGAAGGGGCCCGGGAGAGGGGCTGGGAAGGGGAAGCCTCCCGGAGGTGCCTCTGGCCTGGGAGCCTCTCTGTTTGGGCTCTGGTTGCCAAAAAGGCTTCCCCGCCCCCGCCCCCGCCAGCCTTCCTTCCTCCTGCCTCTGAGTCACAAGGGCCGGGATCTAGGGCTCCGGCTTTCTGCTTGGGGAGCCCGCACCTGTGGCTCTGTCTAGGCGAGGCCTGGGCAGATCAACACTGGCCCTCCGAGCTGGTGACCAGCCTGTTGTGACAGCGAGTCACTTACTGGGGTCAACCCGAGACCCGGGCGTGTGCGGGCTCTGACTGAAGAGGGAGGTGGACAGTGGAGGCCACTAGCCCTCCCTGACCCCAGCCTCGCGGGTCCCTGAAGCGGGTGATAGTGCTCTGCAGGAATCTCAGAGCACCTGGCCAGCCCTGGGTGTGGGCGCTTATCCAGCTTATCCAGAATCTTTATGCAGTTCGCACCCTCCCCGGGGTTGGGGACGAGAATTCCTTTCTCGTGCATGGCCTGCGGTTCTGGCCCAGGGAAGGTGGCTCAGCATCAGCCCTCAGCACGCCTGTCTTCACCCTTGTACTGTCTCCCCTGACCTCATGGCCACTGCGCGGGGCCCACAAAGGGTCTTACAGCGTGGCCCCTTCTGTGGATTCAACTTAGCACCCAGTTTACCATGATCAAGATACAAGGCACGGTAGACGGGAGAGGGGAAACCAGATATCACCCCTCGCTGGCCCCTACGGCACTCGGTCCTCCGGAATCGGGCCCACTGGAGGCCTTCGCCCTTCCCAACCGCAGTGAAGACATTGCATAGCGAACGGCGTCGTAGTCTATCTCTGCCCAGGTGCCAGGTCCCATTGCAAGGTCTTTGTGCGTTGATAATGGGCTCTTCATCTAGAGAACCATTATTAGCATTCCTGTGACAGAGGAGGCTGGACACAGAGAGGCTGTCCACTGAGCTGGGTCACACAGCTCTCAGCGGTGGGCCAGGCTCTTCCCCAGATACCATCCGTTGACTTTTAGTAGCCTTAGAGTTATGTAACTATCAACCCAGTTCCAGAACACACTTCCATTACCTCCAGAACGCCCCCAAGAGGCAAAACCATGAGCTAAACCAGGTAGAGACCACACCTTCACACACACACACACACACACACACACACACACACACACTTCCTTGCCCAAAGGGAAACCTCTCTAGCACTTCGCCTTTTGCCCAGGCTGAGGAGGCCGGGATCAGTCCCTCCAGAGAGAGAAGAGGAACATGGTTCCCTCCACCACCAGCCAAGTGGGCATTCAGATCCGGGTAGGGCAGGAGCCCAGGCAGCTCCTCCCTGTCCCCAGGGCAGGGCCGGACCTCCAGCTGACTCAGCCTGTGGCCTGCACATGGCGGGTGGAAAGCGGGGAGCTTGGCAGGTTGCGGGGTGCTCCCTGGCTGCCACTGGGAGTGGCAGGGGCATCCTCCTTGCTGTGCCCAGGGTTGGGGAGGGAAGGGACTGGTATTGGGGATTCTGGAATGGGCTAGAGGTATAGATCTGCCGCAAGGGGAGCTCTGTCAATAATGAGGGCTTAGCTGCCCTCTGGGCCTCTGTTTTCTGCTTCTGTCCGATGGGGGTGCTGCCCAGACCCCCGAGAGGAGGCTGCTTGAGGCCCCGGACCTGGCAAAGCTTGACGAGCACTGTGGCCAGCCTGCTCCTAAGCTTGATTCCCCTCTCAGCCCTGCCAGCTCTAACGTCCTTTGTGGCGCCAGAGGAAACGGGCAGAGGGGGCCATTGTCAGGTCTCCGAGGGGCAAGGATTTGAGTTCCACGGGTATCCGAGTCTGGGACATTTTCCTGGGACCTGGTGGTATCCAGTCCTTGGGAAGTGGGCAGTGGACAGAGAGGGGATGCCGAGGCAGAGGTAAGGGAATCCAGGGTAGCTGCTGGCTCCGTGGCCGCACCACCGCGTAACCGAGTATTTGCACAGGTGGGCGGTGCGGCTTTAAGCACAGACTGGTGCTGAGTTTTTCCTCGGAGGCGTCTTCCTGAGCTGTATTCCAGTAATTAGGACTTCACTGATCCCAACTGCAATCCTAATTAAGCCTTCTGCCCTTCCCCAGCCCCAATAAGGACCTTAATAGGCCCCACAATTGTCATTTAAGTGCCTGAGAAAACAGATGTGAATCTTTGCAAAGCCCTGATAAGAGACTGCACTCCTCCCTGCCCGGCTGATTAATTAAGCATAGATGGGATACCCTGCTTTGCTGGGGACTCTGATGCCTGGTTCCTCCTGCACCTTGGTCACAGCCGCTTAGGACACCTGTTTAAAATGCACATTCCTGCCGGACGTGGTGGCGCACGCTTGTAATCCCAGCGTTTGGGAGGCTGAGACAGGAGGATCCTGGTTCGCAGACAGCCTCAGCTACTTAGTGAGGCCCTCTGCCACTTAGTGAGACCCTGTTTCAAAAAAAAAAAAAAAACAGGGCAGGGGGTATAGCTCGGAAGCAGAATACCCCTGGGTTCCACCCCCAGATCAGCCCCCCAAAAAAGTAAATAAATGCACATTCCTGGGGTTGCACAGGACAGAATGCGGAGCAGGTCCAGGCGCTGGGTGTTCAGCCTGCTTCCAGGGGCTGTTTCTGCGTAGGAAGATCTAAGACCACTGCAGTTTCTCTTCCCATATGGGAACGGGCTTTTCTCTTTCCCTTTACCACTCCCAGCAGCATGTGCAGTAGGTTAAAAATAACTGTAGAGAAGCCGGGCGTGGCGGCGCACGCTTGTGATCCCAGCATTTGGGAGGTTGATACAGGAGTGTGGTTCGTGGCCAGCCTCAGCTACCTAGTGAGACCTTCTGCAACTTGTTTCAAAATAAAGACTCGCCAGGCGTGGTGGCGCACGCTTGTGATCCCAGTACTTGGGAGCATTTGGGAGGCTGAGACAGGAGGATCCGGGTTCAAGGCCAGCCTCAGCTACTTAGTGAGGCTCTCAGCAACTTAGTGAAATCCTGTTTCCAAATAAAATATAAAATAGGTCTGGGAGTATAGCCCCGAGGTAGAAAGCCTCTGGGTTTCATCCCCAGCACTACAAAATAATAATAATAATAATAATAATAATAATAATAATAAACAACAGCAGCAGCAGCAGCAACTATAGCGAATGTGGTTGGCCCCTAATCCAGAAAACCCAGGTGGCGGCTGGTTCTGGGTCCCCTGACCCTCGGTCTCAGGCCAGGCCAGAGGGTAGGAAGCTTAGAACTCCCCAGAGCTGAGCACCATTTCTAGGTAGTGACAAGCTGGCACCAGCTGCCGGGCAGCTGAGCTGTACCTTCCAGGGGGCAGGACTGTTTACTCTCGCCGCCGCTGGAGGTGCGCACGGTTCGAGGCAGGTTGGCCCGCACTGCCCTGTTTGTTACATAAGCACCTTGCGGGGCGGTGCTGGACTCCCATAGCAGGCCCTCCCTTGACCTGAACACCAGCTCCGGGGTTTCCTTTCTCTCCCAGCCAATCAATTACTAACAATATGAGGGTGGGGACCAGACACCGAAAGCTCTGACCGTGGCCCCGAGAGCCCTTGCTCTGAGGACGGCTGGGGCGGGAGAGCTCAGCCGATACCCTGGGATTTGCCGGGATCACATTCTGATCTGGTGGTGGGGTTGGGGCCGGGACTGTAGACTTCTAGCAAGTTCCAGGCAAAGCTGCCCGGCTGGTCTGGACGCCGAGTAGCCAGTACTAGCTAGCTGGCGGAAGGCCCCGCTGGCTGTGCTGAGGGTTTCGGCCCCTGCGCTGGGGGTCCTTCCCAGGGCTCCTTCTCCCATCCGTGCCCTCCTCTTTCTGTGGCTCCTGCGCCCCGCCCCAGCCCTGCCCAGCCTCCAGTGTCCCTCTGCCCTTGGACAAAGGCCTCTTGCCTGGTAGCTCTGGCCTTGACAAAGGCCGCTCTCAGTCGGCCTGCAGGGGCTTGCTGAGACAAACTGGGCTTTTCAGCCGCCTTTCCCACGGAGCCTCCAATTAGCCAGGAAGGGTCTCATTAGCCGCACTTGTGGGTTACGTTCACATGGGGCCTCCTCTGCTGCTTCCTGAAAGGCCGGGCTCCCCCAGTGGCGGGAGACTGGATGCCCGCCTCCTCGCACAGGGCTATCCATGGTGCACCTACAGTGGGAGAAATGGGGCGAGGTCTATTCCGGGTTCTGGGTTACTCTGGGTTGAGGCAGCGGACTCCCCAAGTCACAGCCCCGCCCTCCCAAGCCCCCGAACAAACCTGATTAGACCTGCGGCCAGCGCTCCTGAGGCCTGGGGGGTTGTGGCAACTTGGGGCTCTGTGCCGTCCCTCCAGCCGCCTCCTACCCCTGCTAGCCATCTGCAAAGTACACTAATTACCCACTACAGGCAGAGACTGCGGGGAGAGGGTGCCGGATCCCTCTGCTGTCCCCTGCGTCCTGGTTCTGACCAGAGAGAATTCTACAGCAGGTTACTGGGCTTCAATCCTACTCCTCTCACTCATTCGCCAGCTGAGGGACTTGGGGCAACTGACCTACCCTTAGTCTCAGTTTCCTCACCTGTAAATTGGGCGTGATAAGGGCAGGGTCCCTAAGCCCTGCAGGTCCTGAGGGCTCGAGGAGTGTGAAGCCTGGGGATGGAGCTCAGTGTAAGCTCAGGGCGCTTGCCTAGCCTGCGTGTGGCTCTGGGCTCTCTCCCCGGCCCTGCACAGAGGAGGGGAAGAAGGAAAAGAAAACAGAAAAAGCCTACACCACATACATTAACATACTTAAGTATGTTACCAATTTTCCCTCTAGTTTGGACTGATACGGGACTTGGGGAAAGAGCTAGGTAACTGTCCCAGAATCAATCTTTCTTTCTTTCTTTCTTTCTTTCTTTCTTTCTTTCTTTCTTTCTTTTCATATTGAGAATGGAACCCAGAGGCATTCTAGCTCCAAGTTATACCCTGAGCCCAATTTTGTTTCTTATTTGGAAACAGGATCTTATTAAGTTGCAGAGGGCCTTGCTACATTGCCCAGGCTGGCCATGAACCCGTGATCCTCCCATCTCGGCCTCCCAAGTACTGGGATTACAAAGCGTGCGCCACCATGTCTGCCTGTCCCAGAATCTTCGGACCTCAACCTCCATGGACATCTCTGGGCAGCTCTTGGGCTGGGGAAGGGAGACCATGTTACCAGGAAGGCTCAGTGAGGTTCCTCTGGGGACAAAGGGCGGGGAAGAAGGGCTCAGAGTCCCCCAGCATCTTGCGCCCAGCCCTCAGCCTTCACAGAGCGTCCCTCATTGACACGCACGGCCCCGAGTCAGCGGGCAGGCCGCCTGTTGGGGAGCAGCAGGCCCGGGCTGCTCCTGGTGAGCCGCTGTTGCTTGGGCTGGAGTCTGGCTCTGAGAGCTGGGGGCCCTAGAAACCCAGGGACATTCTACCTCTGAGCTATACCCCAGCCCCGTTCTATTTTTACTTCACTAGGTTAACGAGAGACTCATTACTTGCTGAGGCTGTCCTCCAGCCTGCCATCCTCCTGTTTCAGCCTCCCAGGTTCTAGGATTACAAGCAAGCCCCAGCAGGCCCAGCTTGCTTTGTGATTTCTGTCCACCACCCTCACTCTGGGCCTCAGCCTCTTTGGACCTAGAGAGCAGCTGGGACTAGTCCTAAGGGTCCCAGGGACGCAAAAGCACAGAGCGTCTGCCTGGGGATGGCTCTCACCAGGGCACTGCTGTTCACCATAATTTGCAAGTGACGCGAACTGATTCAACTCAAAGCTCCTGTAAAGGCGTGGGAGAACTGTTCTCTCTCTCCCTCTCTCTCTCTCTCTCTCTCTCTCTCTCTCCCTCCCTCCCTCCCTCCCTCGTGTGTGTGTGTGTGTGTGTGTGTGTGTGTGTGTGTGTGTGTGCGCGCGCGTGTGTGTGTAGCCAGGGGCATTCCACATCCCAGCTACACCCCAGCCCTTTTTATGGTTTTGAAACAGGGCCTCGCTAGGTCGCGAAGAGTCTCGCTGTGACCCTCCCGTCCTCTGGGCCTCCCCGGCGCGGGCGCGCAGGTGTGGGCGCATGTCAGCAGCGTCACTCTTGACTCTGCTCTGGCCCTCACAGGCCCTCCCCGACTCCCTCCTCTCTCCCCGCCACACCTCTGAGAACTGAGAAAGCAAATAGAATTTTCCAGAGGTTGTGCAGACTGGCCAGCCTCCTGGGGCTCAGGTGGCCCCCACTGCAGCCATGCCCTTCGGTGTGATTCATGGAGAACAACTGTATTCCTGGAGAGGAGTCCCCTTGCTGGGCCCGGTGGCACGCACTTGTCACCCCAGCACTCGGGAGGCTGAGACAGGAGGATCAGGGTTCGCGGCCACCCTCAGCTACTTAGTGAGGCCCTCCGCAACGCAGTGAGACCCCGTTTCAAAATAAAGAATGAAAAATAGGTCTGGGGGTGTATGTAGCTCAGAGGTAGGATGCCCCTGGGTTCCATCCTCAGTATCGTAAAAAAAAAAAAAAAGAAGAAGAAAGAAAGAAAGAAAGAAAGAAAGAAAGAAAGGAAAAAGAAAGGACTGCCCTTGCTCCAGACAACCACAGACCAACCGAGGCAGCAGTCCTGCAGAGTCGGCTGAGTCATGGAGTCTTGAGGTGATTAGAAGGCCCAGCAGCTCCTTGGGTCAGAAGGCCAAGGCTCTGTCCTGACCCCTGCTTGGCTTGGTGCAAGCTGCCCCACCTCTGCCACACTCTGCCACACCTCTGCTGGTGGCCGGAGCGGCCTTCCTTACCCCCCAGCACCCTGCCCTTCGGCCCACACCCTCCCATCCGCCTGCAGTGGTGGGTTTTATTCTTCCCTTGGGGCCCCTCAGGCATTGACTCATCTGGGGAACAACTCGCGGGCCCTTTGCGAAGGGTGAGGAAGCAGCTTTGAACAGTAGCCAGGCCCTCAGCACGCTTTCCCTCTTCCTCTGAGAGTGCCTACTTTGCCAAGGTCTCTTGGGTGGAACGTTGCGAAGTGCCCAGGCTCACACCGATGTGGCGATTAATATGACCGTAGGACCCTAACCCGGCGGCAGAAAGGCACTCCCTAGACCCCAACATTAGTGCCCGGATGCAGGTCACTGGAGGGCTACCTGGGAGAGAGGCCGTCCTCCCCAGGCCTGTCAAGGGCCACCTCATTCCGTTCTGGACGTGGCATCTCCCCACCGAGGGCTGGCGCCCACACGCAGACTGTCTGGTGGGCTTCGGTGGAGGCCGGGTGTGCGGGCTGCCCCTGCTTGCTTGTGTCCAGCCGGGCTCACTCTGCACCCCTACAGCTCGGCTTCCTGTGCCCCGTCCAATCCAGTCCGCAGCCTGGGGCACAAGGCTGGCAGCCCTGACTGGGGAATCTGTTTGCCCGGGGTGCCCAGGGAACTGGGGTTTCCCGGAACGGGTGGCGCACACAGGGAACTGGACGCTTGGTTCCCTGTGGAGAGACGGCCGATCTGGAGTGCCCAGGCCAGCGTCTGCCTTGGCCAGCCAGCGCTTCAAGGGCTCCACTGCCCATCACTGGGCAGGGGGCTTTCTGTCCAGCTAGCACATCTGGAACCTCTGTTCTTGCGAGGGAGGGGCCCAGGGTAGGGCTTGGGGATGGGTGCGTTCTGATCCCAGGACCTCCCAGCCAAGTCCATATCTCTCATAAACTGTCTTTCTTACAGTCTCCTCCTAAAGTTGTGCACAAGGAGAAAACAAGTCCCAGTTCAGCGTTCTGGGTGGCAGGATTCTGGCCAGCTGGGCTTTCGACCTCTCCTCTCTTTCCTCTCCGAGCAGAGGGGGAGCTCCGCAGAGCCTCTGATGGCAAGGCCTCCTTGCTGGTGACCCACAGCGGAGGCCCTCAGCCATCCGCCTGGACCATGTGACCAGGGAGGGGCTGAATGTTCATCGCTGAGTGTCCAGGTTAAGAAAGCGGGCATGGCTCCTCACACCTCCCACAGCTGGGGACACAGCCCAGAGCAGGCCCAGGACCTGGGGTGGGGGTGCTCTGCACAGGCTCCTTGCAGGGAGGCTCTGGGTTTGTTAAATACTTTTTCTTTTGGACTGGGAATTGAACTCAGGAGCATTCTACCTCTGAGCTACAGCCCCAGGCCTTTTGTTATGTTATTATTTATTTATTTATTTATTTTTGTGGTACTGGGGATGAAACCCAAGGGTATTCTACCTTTAAGCTACGCCCTTAGCCCTATTTTTTATTCTATATTTTGAAACAGGGTCTCACTGAGTTGCAGAGGGCCTCACTAAGTAGCTGAGGCTGGCCACAAACCACGATCCTCCTGTATCAGCTTCCTGAACGCTGGGATCACAAGCGTGCACCACCACGCCTGGCTTTTATTATTTATTTATTTATTTATTTATTTATTTATTTATTTAATTTGCAGTACTGAGGATGGAGCCCAGAGGCATTCTACCTCTAAGCTACACCTTCTGCCCTTTTTTATTTTTATTTATTTGTTTTTTTGAAGCAGGGTTTCACTAAATTGCAGAGGGCCTCACTAAGAAGCTGAGGCTGTCCATGAGCCTAGATCCTCTTGTCTCAGCCTCCCGAATGCTGGGATGACAAGCGTGCGCCGCCACGCCTGGCTCCTTTTGTTATATTATTATTTTTGTGGTACTGGAGATTGAACCAAGGGACATTCTACCTCTGAGGTACACCTCCAGCCTTATTTTTTATTCTTTATTTTGAAACAAGGTCTCACTAAGTTACAGAGGGCCTTACAAAGCAGCTGAGGCTGGTTGTGAACCTGTGATCCTCCTGTCTCAGTCTCCCAAGTACTGGGATTACAAGCTTGCGCCATCATGCCTGGCTTATTTTTTGTTTTAAAGCGGGATCTCACTAGGTTACTGTCCTTGAACCTGGGATCCTCCTGCCTCAGCCTTCCAGGCACCGGATTACAGACGTCCACCTCCACTGGGCTCGCTGGACCCTTGTACGCGCTGGTCGCACTCGCTCCTTCCCGACGGGCCTATCAGGCTCGCACTATCTATGGCCTTGCCCATTGTCCAGATGGGAAAACCAAGGGGCCCAGAGAGGCTGGACAACCCGCAGGCAACCCGGTCACCGCGACAGCCCCGCTCTCTGGAGTACATCAGAGGAAGCCGGGCATGCACCATCGACAGCTGGGGGCTAGCAAAGGCTTGGGCTAGAAGGCTCCAGGAGCTGGGGCGTGGGTGCTGGGGCCTCTGGTACTCTGCATGTTCCCGATTAGAAATTCAAACACTTAGAGAAAAACCAGCTTGTTTTCCTCCCTCTCTGAGATAAGCTGGGTTGTCGCCCTGGGCAGGCTGGCAGGGCCCAACAGGAGGTGCCATTCCTGGCAGCTGAGAAGCCCGTGAGTGGGTGGCGGTAGGTCAGGGGCTGCAAGCCCCGGGGACACTGGAGGAGCCCCCAGAAACAGCGCACCCCAGGCCTCCCACAAAGCTGCCTAGGGGCCCGCTAGCACACAGCCCTCCGGCCGCTCCTGAGGTTCAGGGACTTGGCTGAGTCAGCAGCGGGCACCGCGAGGTGGGCCCAGTTCAGCCCAGACTCTCCAGGCCCCCCGCTCACTGTCTGCCCTCACTTGTCCTCTAGATGGGATCTGTTACGGCGACAGTCGGTTCCACACGGTGAGCGAGTCCGGAACGGCCACACTGAAAGCACGCCCGAGGGTCAGGCCCCTGCTCACCTTCCTCCCGCTGGTAAGTGTGGCTGTGCCCGGGTCTGAGCGTCAACTCTGGGTGGTGGCTACCGCAGGGGGCATGGCTGAGGCTCAGGGCAGGAAGGCTGGGGGGCATTAGCTCGTCAGGGACAAAACCCAAGGAGAGGTGCCATGGATACCCCTGCGTAGCAGGGCCCCCTTCGCCAGCCCTGAGTTAGGCGCTGGCATGGCGGGGTCTGAGCCACAGACACGGGCAGCCAACCCCAGAGGGCCGGCAGGAGGGCTTCCTGGGAAAGGCCACGCTGGGTGGACGTCTGAGATGGATTTGTCTGTGGGCCCAAGACTACAGGATTGGAAGCCGGGTGTACGCTTGTAATCCCAATACTTGGGAGGCTGACACAGGAGGACTGCAGGTTCGTGGCCAGCCTCAGCTACTTAGTGAGGCCCTTTGCAACTTAGTGAGACCTGTTTTAAACTAAAGAATTAAAAATAGGGCTGGGGCTGTAGATTAGAGGTAGAAAGCCCCAGGTTCAATCTCCAGTACCTCAAAAATAAATAAATAAATAAATAAATAAATAGACTATAGATACCCGGGCGTGGTGGTGCACACTTGTAATTCCCACGCGTGGGAGGCTGAGACAGAAGTTTCACACAAGTTTGAAGCCAGCCTCAGCTACTTAGTGAGGCTCTCAGCAACTTAGTGAGACCCTGTTTCCAACTAAAATTTAAAATAGGTCTGGGAACATAGCCCGGAGGTAGAAAGCCCCTGGGTTCCACCCCGAGTGCCACAAAAAAATAAAAAACAATAAAATAAAAAGACTATAGAAAATGAGAAATTCCCCTCTGGAGCCCAGGGTTGGGCTTTTGTTCTTTGATGAGGGCTAGAGACTCAAAACGGCTCCTTAAAGGCTGGTCCTGTTTACTGTGATGAGAATTCTAGGGTTTTCTGAGACATTCTACACTGTCCACCAGACAACGCAACATTCACCGAGTCTGAAGGGAGCCTCCGCCCGTTTCCAAAGATATGTGAGCTGCCCCGGGGTCACTGTGCCATAACTGTGGATAAAATCTTCTCCTCCTCCTCCTCCCCTCCTCTTCCTCCTCCCCTCCTCCTCCTCCTCCTCCTCCTCCTTCTTCTTTTTTTTTTGGTACCCAGGGGCATTCATTCTACCTCTGAGCTACACCCTCAGCCCTATTTTTTTTTTTTTAAAAAAACAGGGTCTCCCTGGGTTGATGAGAGTCTCAGTACTTGCTAAGGCGGTCCTCCATCCTGCAATCCTCCTATCTCAGCCTCCCCAGTACCAGGATTACAGGTGTGTGCCACCATGCCAGGCAGATGACACAATTCTGACATACTTTATTTCTGGAGGTGAAACACATTATCTCCCCCACCTGCTGGTATTCCAGAGGTGTGGGTCCACAGCTAACACAGCTGTACCTGTTAAAATATTAAAGTACTCAGCCAGGCATGGTGGTACCCACATCTGTAATTCTTGTACTTGGAAGGCTGGGATGGGAGGACGGCCTCAGCAAGTAACGAGACTCTCCTCAACCTAGACCCTGTTTTAAAATAAAAATGAAATAGGGCTGGGTATAGCCAAGAGGTGGAAGACCCATGGGTTCAACCCCAGGACCAAAAATAAAGATGGGGGAGCAGAGACATGAGCGGGGCCATCTCCCCAGGCCAGGCCTGTCCACTGTGGGCCTGGGCTGGGGCAGGAACGATCCTTTTTCTCTACTTCGAGGAGAAGCAGGGCGGGTGCTTCTCAGCAGCTGAGCAGGAGCACAGCCCAGCCACTGGGTGGAGGATCGCACTTCCCTCTGGGGCTCCCTCGTGCCCTCCCCCACTGGAATCCAGCCTCCCCCCAGCATGATGCATGCTCAGAATTAAAACCTAAATGCCCATGTGGCAAATTTGGGAAAACTGGCTGGACAGGTCTCCAGGGAACCCGCCCTGTGAGTCACGCAGGCTTGGCTCTGCGAGGGGGGATTCCTGGACTCCAGGTGAAGCTGGCTGGTTCTGGACCCCTCCCTCCATTTCCCTGCTGCCTGGGAGCGCACAGAAACAGCTGGAGTCTGCCTCACCCTCCCGCTTACCCCACCCACCAGCTGCAGGAGCTCCTGGCTAATCCCAAGTTTGCTCCCTGTGGGGTGGGATTGGACCTCCTTGGCCTAGCCAGGTGACCAATTCCAGAATGTATGGCTGGACGGGAAGGTTGTCCGCACTCCCAGGAGCCGTGGAGTCCCGCCCCTCCACCCCAGCCTGGCCTCAGCCTGACCCTCCAAGCCCCCCCCCCTCCTGGCCCACACAGCTGCCCCATGGCACCCCATGGGCTCCTGGACGAGCATCCCAGCTCAGGCTGCTCTCAGGAGGAGCGACAGGGAAAGAGGCCCAGACGTGAGTCCAGAAAATTAAAAAAAGAAGTGCACGCTCAGCCGGCATGGTGGGCAGGCTTGTCATCCCGGCACTTGGAGCAGCCTCGAGAATTGTGGGTTCACAGCCAGCCTCAGCTACTTGGTGAGACCCTTTGCAACCTAATGACACCCTGTTTCAAAATAAAGAATAAAAAATAGGGCTGGAGTGTAGCTTAGAGGTAGAATGCCCCTGGGTTCCATCCCCAGCACCGCAAGAAAAAAAGAAAAGAAAAGAAAAGAAGAAAGGAAAGAAGGAAGGAAGGAAGGAAGGAAGGAAGGAAAGTGCACCCAGGGCTACGGAAGCAGGAGACTCAGGTTAAGGCCTACCAGGTGCTGCCTGGGGCCCCAGAATGGCCACCTAGACTGTTCTGGCTTCTTGCCCTGGAGGAAGAACCAGAGGGCCCTCCATAGCACAGGACCAGGGCAGAGGGCAGCTGTGGGGTGCGGGTGAGTCCAGGGAGGGATGGCCTTTTGGGGACCCTCTCGGCCACAGGAGAGGAGGTGGAGAAGCAGCTGCTCCGTGCACACCCCCTCCTCCAGCCCTGGCCCCCGCCGCACCTCTGCCTGCACACTCCCCCAAGCAACAAGCCAGGCTCGAGGCAGCCCAGTGCCTTGGGGGGCTGGAGGGGCCCTGGGTGGGGCTCACTGTGGAGGGGCCACGTCCCCACCCCACATCAGGGTGCCCCCGCCACGCTGCCTGGGACTGGCTGGGGTCCCCCTGGCCCTGCTGCAGTGCCACGCCCGCCTAAGGGGCTGGGCCGAGTCTCTGGAAGGAAGCTGGCAGGGAGGCTTGCATTCCATGGTTGCAGCTAAGACTAAGCCTCAGCGCTGGCAAGTACCCAGGGCCGGCCACGCGTTGCCCACTGGCCCAGCCCCTGGGCCCGGCTGGCCCCTGGGGAATCCCAGGCATGAGGATGTGTGTGTCTGAGGGCAAACAGAGGCCACCGCAGGGCGAGCCCTGCCCTCCTGAGCTCCCAGGGGCCCAGCAGGCGCGAACCCCAAAATGGCAGAAGGGAGACTATCCGCCTCCTCTGCCAGCATCTCCTGCTTTTCTTCCTGCCCCCTTCGCTTCAGCTGGGAAGTGGTAGCGATCCAGAGGACAGTAGGGGTCCCTAGTGACTTGTCCTCGGCCATGAGCAAGTGCCCGCCTCTGCAGCCCAGCCACGCAGACCTTCCCTGGGGTCTGTCCCCAGGGCCAGCGTCTGAGGACGCAGGTCACTCCTGACGCTGGGCCCTGGTTAGAGCTTAAAGGACAAGAGCCCAGGGAAACAGCCTTTCTCTGGAAGTGCTGTGCGGGACCTCCTGGTGCAGTGGCCGCTCAGCCTGGCCGAGGCAGGTGGAGCCTCCCCATTTGTAGGTGAGAAAACTAAGCCTTAGAAGGCAGGAGAAGGGCACGCGTGGGCACTGACCGCGCCAGGCGCTGGCTTTCATTTCTCCTTCTCCTTCTCTTTCTTCTTCTTCTTCCTATTATTATTATTATTATTATTATTATTATTATTATTTATTTTGTGTGTGTGTGTGTGTTACTGGGGATGGAACCCAGGGACATTCTACCTCCAAGCTATACCCCTACCCCTATTATATTCCTTTATTTTGAAACAGGGTCTCACTAAGTTGTGGAGGGCCTCACTAAGCAGCTGAGGTTGGCCACGAATCTGCTATCCATCCCCAGTACCACACACACACACACACACACACACACAATAGGGCTAGGAGTGTGGCTTGGGGGGAGAACACCCTTGGACTCATTCTTCAGTACCAAAATAAATAAATAAACCTAAAACAAAATAAAAAAAATAAAAGAGTTGGGGGTATCCAGGTTTATTTAAAAAAAAAAAAAAAAGTCAGGCATGGTGGCATATGCTTGTAATCCCAGCATTTGGGAGGCTGAGACAGGAGGATCAAGGTTCAAAACCAGCCTCAGCTACTTAGTGAGGCCCTCTGCAACTCAGTGAGATCTGGTTTCAAAATAAAGAATAAAAAATCAGCTGGGCGCAGTAGCACACACTTGTCATCCCAGCATTCGGGAGGCTGAGACTGGAGGATGGCAGTTCACGGCCAGCCTCAGCTACTTAGTGAGGCCCTCTGCAACTCAGTGAGACCCTGTTTCAAAATAAAGAATAAAAAATAGGGCAGGGGGTGTAGCTTAGAGATAGAATGCCCCTGGGTTCCATCCTCAGTACTGAGAGAGAGAGAGAGAGAGAGAGAGAGAGAGAGAGAGAGAGAAGAAGAGTTGAGTTCAAGGAAGAAAATAAACATAAATATTCTTGGATGCTGCCCCCTCGGCCCTCACTTCCTCCTGAGTAATCAGTCCCTGCCCGGGAGCGTTAAGGTCGTGGGCCTCATCTTCGGCTGTGTGGGGTCCCTGGCTTGGGCACCTCTGCAACCAACCGGATGAGAAGGCGCTAGCCTCAGCTCCTGGGTGTTGGCTGGGTGTGGGGACGGGACGTGCTGAGGCCCAGTTTCATGAAGTTCCCGTCTGGCAGGGCAGGGCTGAACTCTGCCCCAGGCGTGGAGCAGGGCTGGCAGGCAGCGGGAGTGGCCGTGGCTGCCCGGGCTAGCCCGGGATGGCAGCCGCCGCTTGGTTCTCTCTTTCTCTGGATTGGAGATTGACCTCAGGGGTGGTGTTCCTCCAAGTTACACCCCCTGCTGCCTTTTTTATTTTTTGTTTTGAAACAAGGTCTTGCTAGGTTGCTGACTCTGGCTAAATTCTGAGGCTGGCCTCTAACCTGCAACCTTCCTGTCTCAGCCTCCCAAGTACTAAATTACAACTATGTACCACCACACCCAGATCTACCCTTTCTTTCTTCTTTCCCTTTTCTTTCTTTCTTTCTTTCTTTCTTTCTTTCTTTCTTTCTTTCTTTCTCTTTTTTGCAGTACTGGGACTGGAACCCAGTGGCATTCCACCTTCGAGATATACTCCAACCCCCCGTTTTTTTTTTTTTTTTTTTTTTCGGTACTCGGGATGGAACCTAGGAACATTAGACCTCCAAGCTACACCCCCTGCACTATTTTTATTCTTTATTTTGAAACTGGGTCTCACTAAGTTGCGGAGGGCCTCACTAAGTAGCTGAGGCTGTCCACAAACTGTGATCCTCTGGTCTCAGCCTCCCAAATGCTGGGATTACAAGTGTGCGCCACCACGCCCGGCTTCCAACCCCTTTTATGTTATATTAAATTATTATATTTGTTTATTTATTTTTGTGATACTGGGGGTGTAATTCAGGGGCATTCTACATATGAGCTACACCTGCAGCCCTATTTTTATTCTTTATTTTTGAAACAGGGTCTCACTGAGTTTCAAAGGGCCTCACTAAGTAGCTAAGGCTGGCTGTGATCCATAATCCTCCTTGTCTCAGCCTCCCAAATGCTGGGATTGTAAGCGTGTGCCACCATGCCCAGCTCTACTTTTTATTATTATTATTATTATTATTAATTATTTTTGTGGTACTGGGATTCCTGGAAACCCTTCTACCTCCGGGCTACACTCCCAGAGTGATTTTTATATTTTTATTTGGAAACAGGGTCTCTTAAGCCAGCGCAGCTGGTTTCAAACCTGCGCTATCCCCTTGTCTCCGCCTTCCAAGCAAGGGGATTACAAGCGTGCGTCACCACGCCTGGCCTCCAGCCCTATTTTTTATTCTTTATTTTGAAACGGGGTCTCACAGAGTTGCAGAGGGCCTCACTAAGTAGCTGAGGCTGTCCGCGAACCGCGATCCTCCTGTCTCAGCCTCCCGAATGCTGGGATGACAAGCGGGCGCCACCACGCCCAGCTGGCTCTAACCTTTCTTGATGTGGGCTGTCACCCCATCCTGAGGCGCTTTCTTGATGTGGGCAGCACTGGGGCACCAGGTTTGTGATTCTCTCAGGCAGGAGTGGGGAAGGTGGGCGGGGCAGGGTGGGCACGGGCAGCTCCCTGCTGACCGTGAGCGCGCCCCAGCCCGGCCCCGCGCCTGGCCTCCCTTGCTCGCTCCCTTCCCCCTTCTCCTGCGTGGAGTTGGATGACTACCCAGAGGCCATGGGGAGCACTGTCAGGACACCCTGCGGTTGCGGAGTGACCCCGAGCATCCAGGTCACTGCCCACGCTGCACTGGTGGGTGAGTCACGGGAGAGGCAGGGCCCACGGAGCGCCGGGGCTGAGCCATCCTGGCAGCACGTTCACAGAAGAGCTGGAAACTGAGGACGAGAGAGAGAGAGAGAGAGAGAGAGACAGAGACAGAGACAGAGACGGAGAGAGGGAGAACTCGGAGCTGGTTGGTGGAGAGCTGACCTTGGATTATGTTTTCTGTCTCTCTGGCCTGTGTTTTTCTACCATTCATTCACTGACCCGGGAGTTTGTTCCCTCAACAAACAGTGGTTGAATCGTCCAGTCCAGGCCCAGCACTTACAGCGAGCCGGCCATCAGCTGCCCTCAGCGGGCCTGGCTGGGCAGCGGACTGGAGACCTGGACAGGGCGCCACCAAGTAGCTACACTGGCCGCGAGCCGCGACCCTCCTGTCTCAGCCTCCCAAAAGCCGGGATTACAAGCGTGCGCCACCACGCCTGGCCTCCCAGCCCTATTTTTTATTGTTTATTTTGAAACAGGGTCTCACAAAGTGGAGGGTTCTCTCAATTCCTCCTGGGTTCCACTATTGTATTTTATTTGTATTTGGACTAGGGATTGAACCTGGGGACATTGCCCTCAAGCTACATCTCCAGTCCTTTTTTTTTTTTTTTTTTTTTTGAGATAGGGTCTCATCAGGTTGCTAAGAGTCTCATTACTTGCTGAGGCTGTCCTTGAACCTGGGATTCTCCTGTCTCAGCCCCCCAAGTACTGAGACTACAAAGGTCCACCACTACACCTAGCAATAATTTTTTCTTTTTAACTATTCTTTTTTTTTTTTTTTTCTTTGCGGGTCTGGCGATGGAACCCAGGGGCATTCGGCCTCCGAGCTACACCCCCTGCCCTATTTTTAATTCTTTATTTTGAAACTGGGTCTCACTGAGTTGCAGAGGGCCTCACTAAGTAGCTGAGGCTGGCCACGAACTGCAGTCCTTCTGTCTCAGCCTCAAACAGAGGCTGGCCTCAACCCCGTGACCCTCCTAAATAGTAGGATTGCAGGCATGCACCAGCACGCCCAGCCCAAACCCTCTCCTTAATGATACTTTGCCTCATTGCTTGGAGCTGGAGGAAAATAGGAAATCGGGCATCCACAGCAATCAGCACAGCCCACCCGGCCCGCTGTGTCCCCAGATGTCACTGCCCAGGCCGGCGTGTTCAGTGCTGGCTGCTGAGGCCCCTGCGGTGGATGTGGGGGGAAGTTACCTTCCTGGTCTGTTTTCCTGGGACTCAGATTCAAATGAGTGTATTTGCCTGTGGGGACACACACCTGTGGACCCCCCACCCCCCAGCCAGCCAGGGCTCGGGGATGCTAAGCCTGCTCGCCCTGGGTGCTCAGGGAGGAAGGAGGCTGGACTTCAGGACCTTCCCAGGGTTGGCCGACTGAGGCTGCAGTGAGGGGCGGGCGTGACCAGAGACCCCCTGTGAGTGTGGACAGACTCAGAAACCGCCTGAGCTGCTGCACACCCGCTCCTGGAGTCTGGGAAGCCCCCCTTTGGCAGAGGGCTTTAGGATCAAAAGGAGGGGCCGAGGCTGTAGGAGTGGGGCCCCTGGTTAGGATGGGAGAGGCCCTGGGTTCCATCCCCAGCACTACATAAACACAAACAAACACCAAAAGGTGCTGCGGGCAGAACCTCTGACCTGCGCGGTCCTACCCTCTCCCTCACCCACGCATAACTAAACTAAACACCCGGGGCGAGCCCGAAGGTGCTTCAAGGTTCCAGGGAGCTAGGCTGTGATCGCAGTTTTTCACATTTGTTCAGGAAGGATTGAGAGATGTAATTCTTAACTGTAGGTATATTATCTCCTGTGGTCTTCATAATACCCTGCAAAGGTAAGAAACCCTATCTCCTTTTTTTTTTTTTTTTTTTTTTTTTTTTTTTGGGTACTGGGGATTGAACCCAGAGGCATTCTACCTCGGAGCTACACCCCCGGCCCTTTTTTATTTTATTATTTGGAAACGGGGTCTCACGAAGTTGCCGACAGCCTCACCAAGTTGCTGAGGCTGGCTTTGAACCTGCGATCCTCCTTTCTCAGCCTCCCAAGGAGAAGGCTAATTTGCACCCTGGCTCCATCAAGGGTTTGAGATGCCACAGCTGAAGGTTTTGTAAAGTGCTGGCAGAATAAATGAGGGCTGGCCCCTCATCTCCACGCTCACCCAAGGTCAGGCCATTCCTGCGTGATGGCTTGATGTGGAGTCCCCACGTCTGCCTGTCTTCTTCCTTCCTTTTTTTCTTTTGCGTACTGGGGATTGAACTCAGGGGCATTCTGCCTCCGAGCTCTACCCCCAGCCCTATTTTTTAGTCTTTATTTTGAAACAGGATCTCATTAAGTTTTGGAGGACCCAAGTAACTGGCCTCAAACCTGGGATCCTCCTGTCTCAGCCTATCAAGTACTGGGATTACAAGCGTGCACCACCACGTCCAGCACCAAAGAGTAATTCTGAGACAGCCTTTGGCAGTGCGGTCTCGTGGATAGGTCTGTAACATCTCCCTTGAACCCCCTTCTTGTATATCAAGTCATAAAGCCATCAGCTCATCGGGGGTAGGAACTGGGCTAACAATGTACTGACTGTCAAGCTTGGTGGGTCGGTCAAGCCTGGTAGATCCCAGGGCTCCAGGAAGTTCCCAGATCTGAGAGGAGGAACTGGAGAACAGTAAGAGCAGGCAGGACCTGTGCAGGGAGGTGAGTGTGGACGGTGCCGGCACTGCTAGGTAGTGACGAGGAGACAGTGCAGGAGCCTGGGGCAGTGCAGTCTACAGCCAGTAGGTGGCAGAGCTGAGCCTCAAATCCAGGCAGCGGGGTCCAGCCCTGCGTCTGCACAGCACCCTGGAGGGGCTGAGCTAGCCTTGAGAAATGAGGTTTCTTTCTTTCTTCCTCTTTTTTTTTTTGGGGGGGGGTACTGGGGATGGAAACCAGGGGCATTCTACCTCCGAGCTACACCCCCCAGCCCTATTTTTTTTTTTTTTGGTGGTACTGGGGTTCCTGGAAGCCCTTCTACCTCCGGGCTACACTCCCAGACCTATTTTTACATTTTTATTTGGAAACAGGGTCTCCTAAGCCAGCGCACGCGGCTGGCTTCGAACCTGCGCGATCCTCCTGTCTCTGCCTCCCAAGCGCGGGAATTACAAGCGTGCGCCACCACGCCCGGCCCTATTTTTTATTCTTTATTTTGTATTTATTATTTTTTATTTATTTATTTATTTTTTTTTGGTGGTACTGGGGTTCCTGGAAGCCCTTCTACCTCCGGGCTACACTCCCACGGGCTACACTCCCAGACCTATTTTTTAACTTTATGTGGAAACAGGGTCTCTTAAGCCAGCGAGGCTGGCTCCGAACCAGCGCCATCCTCCTGTCTCAGCCTCCCAAGCGCGGGGATTACAAGCGTGCGCCACCACGCCCGGCTTTTATTCTTTATTTTGAAATGGTCTCACTGAGTTGCAAAGGGCTTCGCTAAGTAGCTGAGGCTGCCCAACGAACTGTGATCCTCCTGCCTCAGCCTCCCGAATGCTGAGATTACAAGTGAGATTCTGCTTCAAAAAAAGGGGAAGGGTTAACCGGGCGTGATGGCGCACGCTTGTAACCCAGCATCTGGGAGGATCGCGGTTCACGGCCAGCCTCAGCTACCTAGTGAGGCCCTCTGCAACTCAGTGAGACGCTGTTTCAAAATAAAAGAATGAAAAGTAGGGCAGGGGGTGTAGCTCAGAGGTAGAATGCCCCCTGGGATCCAACCCCAGTACCGCAAAAGGTGGGGTGTCTAGGGGTGTGACTCAGAGGTAGAATGCCCCTGGGTTCGATCTCCAATGCAGGAAACGAAGAAACGGGCAGGAGACGGGAGCCTGAGGCTGGCACGGTGGGCGTGCTGCCTGGGTGCGGCGTGGGAGGGTGCCAGAGGGAGCAGCGAGGCGAGACTGAGAGGGTGCCATGGGTGAGTGGGAGAGAGAAGTTGGTGGGGAAGCTTGAGAGCCACCATAAAATGCTCTGCGGCGCTTCCAAACGACAGGTGTGTGGACTTCATTGACACAGGGAAATTCATGTTTGGACAGGGAACAGAATGCAAAATAGTGCAAACTTCCAGCTGTGTACACAGGTTACGGTGAGTGAAGCCCGGAGAGCAGAGGGCGCCCGTCGCGTGGGGAAGGCCCCAGGTCTCTGCGGTTTCCTTTCTGTTTCTGTAAATAACTAATGACAATAGCCGGGAGGCCAGGCCCCGCTCAGCGCCTACCTGTCTATTCATGGGGGCCACTGCAGACGCTTTTGTTGGCAGTTCTGGGGATCGAACCCAGGGCTTCCAGTGCTGGGCAAGTGCTGGATTACTGAGCCACCTCCCAGCCCTTGCTTTTTTTTTTTTTTTTTTTTTTTTTCAGTACTGGGGATGGACCCAGGGGCATTCTACTTCTGAGCTATACCCCCAGCCCTATTTTTTACTCTTGATTTTGAAACACGGTCTCATTAAGTTGCAGAGGGCCTCACTAAGTAGCTGAGGCTGTCTGCGAACCATGATCCTCCAGTCTCAGCCTCCCGAATGCTGGGATTACAAGTGCAGGCCACCATGCCTGGCTTTCAGATTCACTTTTTATTATTTATTTATTTTGTGGCACTGGAATGGAACTCAGAGGCCTTCTACCTCCAGGCTACACTCCCAGACCTATTTTACATTTTTATTTGGAAACAGGGTCTCACTGAGTTGCAGAGGGCCTCACTAAGTAGCTGAGGCTGGCTTCGAACCTGTGCGATCCTCCTGTCTCAGCCTCCCAAGTACTAGGATGACACGCGTGCGCCACACTCCCTTCTGCACTCTAATATGGGTGTGAAGGCACTGCACGCCGTTGCCGTGGGTTTTCCTGCAGTGGAATGGCCTCGCGGGCAGTGACTTGAGAGTTAGTCGTCCTGACCTTTCTCTGGTCCTTTCAGAATGCTCAGGAGAGCCAGGGGCTGGCCGTGCCCACCCCTTCCGTCCCCGAGGACTTTGCAGATAAGGACGGGACAGGTGAGTGGCTTGGGCTTGGGCTTCCCTCCTCCTTGGGCCCGGAACTCAAAGGCCAAGCATCTCCCGAGCTGACAGACAAAGTCATCTCCCTGTCCTCGGCCTCTCGCTCCGGGTGGGGTGGGAGGGTGCCGTGGCTGGCTGAGGACCCCTGGGGGAAGAGGGGCTGGAAGAATGGAGCCACATGCGGAACCCTAGAGACAGTACTCTTCCTCCCTTGATGCTTGAGAGGGAAGGCCTGAAATGGGCCTGCTGCTCCCTGGAGGCCCCATCCGGTGCCAGGGCACCCAGATGGGCAAGGCGCCCCCTCCTCATCCTGCCCTGCTTTCTTCCAGGATCCGGCTCACTGGTCAATGGCAACCTCCGCCTGTACAGCTCCGTGGGTGACCTGAGGCCTGGGCACTATGGCCTGGATCCACTCATCCCCCCACCGCCCCCAGGCCCCGCCCCGGGGCCACCCCAGGACATCCCGGAGCCTCCACCTTCCACAGCACCGCCCACGCCTGCCCTGCTGCTGGAGCCCCCGCCACCACCCCCTCCCAGCATGCCCCCACCCCCGCCCCCAGCACTGGACACACTGTCCCCGCCATCCACACCCACCCCGCCCGACTTCATCCCCCCTGCCCCTCCCCTGGCTTTCCCAGCCCCCCCACCGCCCTATTTGCCCGCCCCAGCACCCCCATCTCCAGAGTCTCCTCGCAGGAAGGGGACTCAGCTCTTTTCCCCTGGGGGTGTCACCAAGTGGAAATCAGAGGTGGCACTGAATGGCAGGCAGCCGGAGGCGCCAAGAACCAGCCCCCCCAAGAGCCCCGCTGAGCTAAAGGGCACCCTGGGACCCAGCCCTGAGCCCCATCTCACCTTCCCCCGGTCCTTCAAGGTGCCTCCCCCAACCCCGGTCAGGACCTCCTCCATCCCAGTTCAGGAGGCACAAGAGGCTCCCTCAGAGAAGGGGGACACCAGGAAGGCCCCCAGCCGCCTCCCCCTGCCCCCCAGCTTCCACGTCCGCCCAGCCTCCCAGGTCTACCCAGACAGGGCCCCAGAGCCAGACAGCCCTCGGCCCAGCCGTTCAGAGCCCCCAGCCAAGGACCGGGCGGAGACTCCACCCCCAGCCCCACCCTTGCCCCCACCGGCACCCCCGCTCCCTCCCCCTGCACCCCCTCTACCCCCAGCTGCCCCTCCTTTACCTTCTGCTGAGCAGGTAGCCCCTCCCGTTGCCAGGTTAACCAAGAGCCCCAAGCCCAGCTCACCTGCCCTCAAACCCAAGCCCACACCCCCCAGCCCGGAGGACACGGCGTCCTCAGAGCCCGTGGACTGGCGGGACCCCAGCCAGATGGAGAAGCTGCGAAGCGAGCTGGCCGCCTACCTCTGTGGCTCCAGGAAGGAGGACCGGCCCCTCAGCCACAGGCCAGGCCCCACCGTGGCCTCCCAGGACACCAAGGCCCAGAAGGGCCCCAGTCAGCCAGAGGAGGCAGCAGAGGAGAGCCCGCCGCAGGAGCAGATGCACCCGCCCGCTGCTGGGAAGAGTCCCTGCAGCAGCAGCCTGCCCCTGCCCCTGCCCCCCGTGGACTATGCCCCCCAGGACTTGCCAGCTCCCAGCGTGCGACAGATCCGGAGCGAGCTGGAGGCCCGGCTCTCAGCAGAGAAGGAAGCCAGGCCGGGGCCTCTGCCACCCAAACCTCTGCTGGAAGGGGGCAGGATCGTTGAAAACGGGACAGATGATGGCGGGCTCTCTAAACCTGTGGCCAAGAACCCATCACCCCTACCCACCACGCCGCTGTCAGTCATGCCACTACAGCCCAAGGCCACATCCGGGCACGCCATGCCAACCAAGGCCACATCTGGGCCAGCCACTCCACCCAAGAGCACGCCGATGCCAGCCACACCACCCAAAGCCACACCGGTGCCTTCCACCCCACCCAAGGCCGCACCTGGGCCAGCCTTGTCATCCGCGGCCACAACTCTGTCCCCCACATCACCCCATCTGATAGCAGAGAAGGCCCTTGTCCCTGCAGGGCCGCCGGAGAAGCCAGAATCCCAAGATGGCACAGTGTCCTGCCAGCCAGGGGCGCCAGGGCCCCCATCAGCGGCCCCCAGGCTGCCCTCGCGGGGAGCCCTCGCACCTCCAGCCCTCCCACCAAAGACGCCCCTGGGCACAGCAGAGGGGCCGGTTCTCTACAAGCCCCATGGCCGGCCGCACAGCCCAGGCCCCGAGGCGGCAGTGGTGATGCCCCCTGCCCGGGCCCAGCCTGCGGACCCGCTCCTCAGGCACCCGGTGACCGGGGAGGTGGTGGAACAGGGCTCCCCGATGGCACTGCTGCTGGCCGCGCGAAGGCGGGCGCAGGAGGGGCGTCGGGGACGCCGCTCCCTGCCCGGGAGCCTCCGTGGCCGGCCCGAGGCGGGCCCCGACAGCGTCTTCTATGGTGGCCGGCCCAACTCCTTCACCGTGGTGCCCAGGGCGCCCCCGCCCGCGGCCCCCTCCCCCGGCGCTCCGGAGGGGCTCGGCCTGGAGCTCATCCCGCCGCCACCAGAGTTCAGCAACGACCCCCCGGCCGGCCAGGTGGGCCGGGGCCGCTCGCTCATCAAGAGGCGCCTGTACGTCGGGGAGCCCCGCCGCAGCCCCGCGCCGCCCCGCCTGGGGCCACCCGCGGGCCCCGACGCTCGCAGGGTGGGCTCGGCGGGCCGAAGTGCGCGGAGGCTGTCGCTGGACGACGGTGGCTTCGGCCCAGCGGCGGGCAGGTGAGCAGCCGGAGCCCGGAGGCCCTGCTGGCCCAAAGGAAGGGGAGGGGGCTCGGCACCTCTCCAGTCCCCGCAGGCCCAGGGCTGCAGGCCAGGGGCGGGTGGAGATGGGTGGGGACCCAGGCCAGGAAGGGGCCTTAGGAGCAGGGGCGTGTCCTGGGCCGCTCCCGGGACAGGGAACCCTGGGCCTGTGGACTGCGGTTCCTCCCGGGGACTAGGCCCAGTGCTGAACCACTGTCCTCTTGCGGGGGTGGGGGTGCCGAGCCAGGGGAAGATGTGAACCTCACTGCTCTCTTGCTGTCTCTCCCCCAGGTCTCCTCTCGGCGTCCCCCACTATGGAAGCCCCATCAATACGTTCACCGTGAGACCCGGGACCCGCCATCCCATCTCCTATGCCTACCCGGGAGCCCAGCGGAAAGCCGCGTCCTGAGCCCAGGGGTCCCCCAGCTCTACCCTGGGGCGGGCCCAGCGCTTGTTTTGTGTGTGGGGAGGGTCTCAGGAGGTGTTAGGTAGCCCGACCTGGACTCTGAAGACAGATGGACAAGTGAGGGCGGGGCCTGAGGGACCCCAGGAGGCTCCCAGGCCCCTGAGGCCAGAGCAGCTGTGGGCTTGTGGGAGGAGGGCAGGAAGGGGCGAGGAGGGACCGTTCAGGGCCTGGCTCCTGAGTTTCCGTTATCTGGTGCCATCTGCTTTGCAAGCTTTGGTTAAAGCAGTTTTCCCAGGGCGGCCTTCGGCGCAGGCTGTAGGAGCCGGGGGCGGCGCTGACTCTGACTGGAAGCCACAGGTCCTCACAGCCGGTCTGAGCGGGGCACTGCAGATAGATCTCTTCAGCCCCACCTGTGCGACCGCGGTGACCCCTGGGGCTCCTAGCCACTGTGGTGAGCCAAGAAGCCTGCTAACCTGAGGAGACGGTGCTGGAGTGGAGCCCTGGCCTCAGCTAAGGAGGCCTGGCCGGGGACACTGGGTGTGCAGGGCAGGACGAGGCTTGCTTCTGCGCAGCCCTGACTAGGGGTTGGGTCCATGGAGCCATGGCGTCTGGGCCTTGACCACACAGTCTCAGCTGGGATTTGGAGGAGGGGGTGTCACTCCTAACCCCAGGACTACAAAGCACTAGTAATAATGAGGCCTTAAAACATGTAGCCAAGATGCTGGAAGGCCTTGGGATGGGGGGGCAGCAGAGAATACAGGCCCAGAAGAAGTTGGCTGTTAGTGGGGAAATGTGTTCTAGAAAGTCTGAGCGGTGGGACTGGGCGGGTGAGAGCAGGGGACGCCATCGGCCTGGTGGCCATTTGCCCTTTGCCTGGGCAGTCCAGGTTTATGCCTGTTTCCCACCGAGTTGGACATTTGTATATATAAAATCCTGGTTTGAATATGGACTTGTCAAGTATGTTAACTCCTGAGCAAGGCCTGGTGGCGCACACTTGTAATCCCAGCATTTGGGAGGCCGAGAGAGGAGGATCGCAGTTCAAGGACAGCCCTCAGATGCTACTTAGTGAGGCCCTTTGGGATTCAGTGAGACCCTGTTTCAAAATAAAGAATAAAAAAACAGGGCAGGGGAGAAGCTCAGAGGTAGAATTCTCCCTCCCTTGACCTCAGGTTGAGGATGGCCAAACTCCTGGGGACAGGCCCAGGCTGCAAGAAAAAGCAGGGACATGGCCCATGTCCAGGGACGGGCTGAAGGGGGGCAGCCAGAAGCAGCTCTCTGGAGCACCAGCTAAGGTACCGGGTTGCGGGGACAGCAAGAAACACTCAGGGAAGGAAAGGGTACAGTGGGTGCCGGTGGCTGGGCCGGCCATCCTGCTGGGAAAGTTCTGGTTAGCCGGGCGTGGTGGCGCACGCTTGTCATCCCCGCGCTTGGGAGGCGGAGACAGGAGGATCGCGCAGGTTTGAAGCCAGCCGCGCTGGCGTAAGAGACCCTGTTTCAAAAATATAAAATAGGTCTGGGAGTGTAGCCCGGAGGAAGAAGGGCTTCCAGGAACCCCAGTACCACCAAAAAAAAAAAAAAAAAGAAAGAAAATTCTGGTTCCCTGTGCAAGAGGAGTCCCGCCCCGCGCCACCATTGGCTCTATGAATATGTTGTTCATTTCCGCAGTGCAGTGTTTTGTAAGAGTCCATTAATTCACTAATGTATGGGCTGTGTTAAGGCTTGCGGAGAGGGGTGGGGACTCCCAGCTCTAGATAGCTGCTCTGGGGGACTGGAGGAGGCTCGGGCTCACATGGTTTGGGAAAGAAACAGGTCAGTTTGGACTGGCCTCCGGCCCTCGAGGCAGCGGATTGGTGACGCCCTCGGGTGTGGCGAGCCCTTGGGAAGGAGGAGCAGAACTGGCCACTCTGCCGGGCCAGCTTCTCCTTTCTGTCTTCCTGTTCTCCGAATCCCTCCAGGGGAAGGAGCGGAGCCGGAGCCTGGTAACAGCAGGCGAGGGGCCTGAGCCAGGCTCTGACTCGCAGCCTCTTTCTTCTTCAGGCTGTGATAGCCACACCTATTCAGCAAGATTAGGACAGTCGCGATTTCATTGAACAAGTATCTGGGTAGCTGCTAGAGGCCCGCACTGTGTGGCGTGCACGCTGACGCGGGTCCCAGTGAGATTACAGCGTGCGGGAGAAAACACGGAGACGCCTGGCACTCCCAGGAGCCAGCACTCAGCGGGAACTGAGGCAGGGAGGGAGAGCAGGCAGCAGGGAGGGAGAGCAGGCAGCGGAGGCCTCCAGCACTGGCGATTTGCGTGCCGACTGGGCTAAGCTTCCAGCGCCTGCCTAAAGTTGCCTTCAGTGCAACAAACCCCACCTCCCTCCCGCTTCCCCGTCTCACCTCTCCCCACCTCCTCGCTGACGCCTGGCCCTGGGGCCCTGGAGTAAGGAGTAAGGACCGCTCTGCACCTGGCCCCTCCCCTCCTAGCTCCTACAAAGTCTACTGCCCCCTCCCTGGCCGGGATGCGCGACACGACAGGGCGCTTAGCTGAGGTGGGGGACCAAGACCCCACCTCCTGGCTCTAGCAGGCTGGTGACCTCGAGTCTCCTCTAGCTCATCTGAAGGATGCGGGCTGCGTGTCCGTCTTACACTCTGAGAGCTGGCGACAACTGTGCACCAGAAAGAGCCCCACAGGCGTGTCTGTACACGTGATTGCAGGGCCCCCAAGTGTGTCACACTGTGACAGCAGCAGCCGCACTTAAGCTCCACCTTCGACAGTCCTCTGAAACCACGGGTCTCTACTGTCCCCGACTGCCTCCCTGGACGAAGAAACAGCTGGCGAAGGGCAGCCAGCTGCTCCTGACCCCTGCCTGGATGCACTTCCCACCCTCGCTCAGCCAGGCCTCCTCCTTCCAGGGAGGTTTCCACCACCCTGTCCTCCCTCCCAGCACGGGGCTGGGCCAGCTCCCTGCAGTGCCCGCGGGGTGGGGGGTGATGGTGTGGGTGCGCAGGGGGCATGGTGGCCACACCTCGTCTCTCCAGTGTCCTCTCTGCTCCCCGGCCGTGGCCTAAGCCCAGTGGCCAGAACCCCACCTCTCAGGGAGGCCAGCTGGCCCAAAGCAGCACCACGGCAGGTCCCGGGCCTGGGTCTAGCGTCAGCCACGTGCAAGGGGCTGTCCTCCCCAAAGGCCAAGCTCAGCTTCTCCGGGGCCTCCCGCGCTGAAGACCAGAGACGAGCCATCTTGTGGGCCCCGTGCACAGTTGCAGGGTCAGGTTACTCTGGAGCGGAGCGCTGGGGCAGGCTGCCCGACCCGCCAGGTCTCTGCTGTGGCCCCTTTCACCTGCGGAGCTCAAAGGCGGTGCCAGCGTCCCATCATTAGTGTCCGGAAGGGGTGGCCAGGGAACGGGGCAGGCAGCCTGGGCCCCGGAGACCTGCTGGGGACCTCTGGGCTCTTCTGCGGGAGGGCGGGGCCCAAGGCGGTGTGTTACAAAGCCCCCTCGTGGTGGCCTGTACTCCCCCGCCAGAGTCACAAAGCTCTAGAAGTTTCCTTCATCTTTGGCGAAGATGAATCACTCCTTCCCGTCCCTGAGAAATCTCTCTGAGCTTCTACGGAGGAGGCTCTCTCCTCCACCCCCACATCAGGAGCCCCTGGAAGCGCTTCCTGGCCCGTCCACAGGATGCCCGGCCATCCACCCAATCGTGCCTCACCGCCTCCCACAACTGAGACCAGACCACCCAACCCACAGCCTCTCCCCCAGGCCCCTCCACCTATGGGTCAGAGCTCTGCAGGTGCCTGGCCCCCCAGACACCCCTGCCCCGCCGGCCCACCCTAGCCGCCAGGGCTTCCTGCAGACCCCTCCTCTGTGGGCCACCGGCTCCTGCTAAGGGCCCCCCAAACTTGACGCCCCTCGCTCTCCTCCTCTCTCTCAGACACTCAGCGCCACGACTCAAAGACTTCCTGTCTTTATTGAATGAATACAGGTTAGTACTTAGTCAAATACTGTCCAGAAACGATGGGAGTTCTTAAGAGCGAAGCCCATGTCTTCGTGAACTGGTAAACTGGCTCTGTTCAGTTTTTAGATGTGCGTGACCTCATCTAACACTGCGGTTCAGAGGTGGACAGGAGGTGCTGCTGTAGGGGCGGGTCTCTAAGGTTGAACTGTAAAGTGTCTTGGTGTCAGGGCTTCTGCCAGCGGGGCTGGCTGGGACGAGAGCTGGAAAGCTCTGGTGCAGCGGGTGGGTGTGCTGGCACACACACACACTTGTCATCCCAGTGCTTGGGAGGCTGAGACAGGATCGCGGTTTGCAGACAGCCTCAGCTACTTAGGTGAGGCCCTCCACAACTTAGTGAGGCCCTGTTTCAAAATAAAGAATTAAAAATAGGGCTGGGAGCCGGGCGTGGTGGCGCATGCTTGTAATCCCCGCGCTTGGGAGGCAGAGACAGGAGGATCGCGCAGGTTCGAAGCCAGCCCCACGCGCTGGCTTAGGAGACCCTGTTTCCAAATATAAAATGTAAAAAGAGGTCTGGGAGTGTAGCCCGGAGGTAGAAGGGCTTCCAGGAACCCCAGTACCACCACCAAAAAAAACAAAAAACAAAATAAAAAGAATTAAAAATAGGGCTGGGAGCTGGGCATGGTGGCTCCTGCTTGTAATCCCCGCGCTTGGGAGGCTGAGACAGGAAGATCGTGCAGGTTCAAAGCCAGCCTCAGCTACTTAGTGAGGCTCTCAGCAACTTAGTGAGACCCTGTTTCTAAATAGAATATAAAATGGGTCTGGGAGTGTAGCCTGGAAGTAGAAAGCCTCTGGGTTCCACCCCCAGTACCACCAAAAAAAAAAAAAAAATAGGGCTGGGGAGGTAGTTCAGAAGTAAAATGTCCCTGGTTTCCATCCCCAGCACCACCAAAAAAAAGGGGGCTTGCGCATGGAGATTTTGCCCGCCTCAGAAGACAAGTCCTTTGCACCTGGAGTGAGCCAGCACCTGGGCACCTGGGCTGGCGGTGCAGCAAACCTAGATGTGCCCTCCGTGCTACTCCTGGCCACCCTTCATCTCCCTGGCCCAGCTCTGCTATGCTACAGGGACCCAGAGAAAAGTTCCTGTCAGATGTGGGCCAGAGCCTGGAAGAGTGGCTCGTGCCTGCAGTCCCAGGACACGGGACCTGTGCCTGCTGCGCTTTTGTGTGTGTGTGTGTGTGTGTGTGTGTGTGTGTGTGTGTGCGCGCGCGCGTGCGGTTCTGGGGATGGAGCCCAGGGGCGGTCTACCTCCAAGCTCCACCCCCAGCCCTATTTTTTATTCTTTATTCTGAAACAGGGTCTCACTGAGTTGCAGAGGGCCCCACTAAGTAGCCGAGGCCGTCCATCGCTCTCTCTCCATCTCTCTCTCCATCACTCTCTCTCCATCTCTCTCTCCATCGCTCTCTCTCCATCTCTCTCTCCATCGCTCTCTCTCCATCTCTCTCCCTCTTCATCTCTCTTTCTCTCTCTCCCCCCCAACCTCATGTGTCGTTTTTCTGCCTTTCAGCCCACAACTTTTGTTTTTCTTTCTTTTTGGTGGCACTGGGGATGGAACCCTTCCACCTCCGGGCTACACTCCCAGACCTATTTTATATTTTATTTGGAAACAGGGTCTCTTAAGCCAGCGAGGCTGGCTTCGAACCTGCGCGATCCTCCTGTCTGTGCCTCCCAAGCGCGGGGATGACAAGCGTGCACCACCACGCCCGGCTCAGCCCACAGCTTTTCAGCATTAGTTCCACCCAGGGACAGCACAAACCCCCATCATTTCACTTCAGAAAGGGCCTCGGCGCCACTCCTGAAACCACAGGAAGACCTCCCTACATCTCAGGCTGGCAGAGTTGGCAGCTGGGGCGCAGAGGCGGCCAGGAAGCGGGTGCGCCGCCAGAGTGGGAATCACCGATCAGAGACGCCTGGCCCCATCAGTGGGCGCGTAGGGCAGAGGACACGGGTTGCTCGCTCCAGCCAGGGCAGCAGAAGGCTGAGCCCCCACAGGGGCCTCGCCAGGGACTGATAAATAAGCCAGCCCAGCGTCCCAGCGTGAAACAGGCGCTCTTTATTATCCACGTAAATGATAGACGGAGCGTGGGGTGGGCAAGAAGAAGACAGAGTATCTACCATGAACAAAGAGAAAACTGAGGAGCCTTGAGTTCCCTGGCACGGGGCTCTGGGCAGCGGGGAGAGGGCGGGGCTTGGTGACCACTTAGATATTTGTTCAGTTTTAACATTGTATATATATTACCTATAAAGATTAAATAAGATAACCTCTTAATAAGGAAATCCAGCAATAAGATGGAGGCAAGGGCAGCGCTAAGCATCGAGAGAAGTACCTTGCGTCTTCCAGGGGCGCGAGGGTCCAGGGTGGATCTTAGCCTTCAGGCCAGCTGCCTCCGCTGGCGGCTGGGCGCCGTCAGTGAGGTTCAGCGACTTAAATACTTGTTCCAGTTCGATCCTGAGTTCAGCAGAAGAGGGAAAAACTCACTGCTAGTGGCTGAGGAAGAGCCCTGAGTGAATTAATGCATAATAAAGTTTAAAAGAGCCGGGCACGGTGGCACACCCTTGGAATCCCAGCACTCGGGAGGCTGAGACAGGAGGATCACAGCTTCGTGGCCAGCCTCAGCTACTGGGTGAGGCCCTCCTCCACAATTTAGAGAGACCCTGTTCCAAATAGAAAATAAAATAGGGCTGGGGTGTAGCTTAGAGGTAGAATGCCCTGGGTTCATTCCCCAATACCACAAAAAAAGAAAAGAAAAGAAAATATTTGAAACCAAGCCAGGCATGGTGATGCACACTTGTAATCCCAGCATTCAGAGACAGAGACAGGAAGATTGTGGTTCGCGGACAGCCTCAGCTACTTAGTGAGGCCCTTTGCAAACTCAGTGAGACCCTGTTTCAAAATAAGGAATAAACTGGGTGTGGTGGTGCATGCTTGTAATCCCAGTATTCAGGAGGCTGGGACTGGAGGATCACGGTTTGCAGACAGCCTTAGCTACTTAGTGAGGCCCTCTGCAACTCAGTGAGACCCTGTTTCAAAATAAAGAATAAAAATAGGGCTGGGGGGTGTAGCTCGGAGGTAGAATGCCCCTGGGTTCCCTCCTAAGTACCGCAAAATATGTAATAAAGAAGAAAGAAAGAAAGAAAAAGAAAGAAAGAAAGAAAGAAAGAAAGAAAGAAAGAAAGAAAGAAAGAAAATAAAGAATAAAAAATAGGGCTGGGGCCGGGCATGGTGATGCTCACTTGTGATTTCAGCATCTGGAAGGAGGCTGAGACAGGACTGTGGTTCCCAGCCAGCCTCAGCTACGTAGTGAGGTTCTCAGCAACCTAGTGAGACCCTGTTTCCAAATAAAATATATATAAAAAAATAGGTCTGGCGCTGTAGCCCGGAGGTAGAAAGCCCCTGGGTTCCACCCCCAGCAACACACACACACACACACACACACGGTTGAGACAGGAAGGTAGTGGGTTCATGGTCTGTGCGCAAAGCAGTCATGTGACAGGGGCAGGCTGTCACACCTGGCTCTGCAAGACTTTTTGTTCTTTTGCTGCTCCTTTTTCTTTTTTTGTGGTGCTAGGGATGGAACCCAGGGGCATCCAATCTCAGAGCTACACCTCCAGCCTGATTTTTTATTCTTTATTTCGAAACAGAGTCTCACTGAGTTGCGGAGGACCTCACTACGTAGCTGAGGCTGGCCGCGAACCGTGATCCTCCAGTTTCAGTCTCCCAAATGGAGGTGCAATACCCCTGGGATCCATCCCCAGTACCTCAAAAAGAACAAAACAATGAATAGTTAAGTGAAGTGGCACATGCCTGTAATCTCAGTACTTGGGAGCCTGAGACAGAAGGGTCGCTGGATTGAGGCCAGCCTCCGCAGCTTAGTGAGACTTTTAGCAAGCTAAGGAGACTATTTCAAAACAAAATTTTAAAAGGGCTGGAGGTGGAGGTAAAATTCCCCTGGGTTCAACTCCTAGTACCAAAAAACAAAAAGTGTGTGTGTGTGTGTGTGTGTGTGTGCACGCACACGCACGCACGCACACTCCAACCCTGCACCCAGGTGAACTCCACAGGAGGGACCAGCCAGTAAAGGCACAAGAAGACCTGGCGGCTCCAGCGGCAACCCCTGTCCTGGCACCTTGATTCCTGGGCACCCTGCTTTGGAGCTGGCAGAAGCTCCCCACCCCGCCTACCACCCAACCCGCCTAGCTGGGGCGCAGTCGAGGGCTGTCCCTCTGGGGGCGCTCTCTCAGCCTTACAAAGGAGATGGCTGGTTCCAGCTGCCACCAGACTGCCCCAAAAGAGATTCCACAAGAGGGACACAGCGGGGCGGGCGTCTCAGGAGCTCTGGGCCCAGGCGGCTCCGCCCTCCGCCTCCTCTTCCAACTCACCTGCCTGGCGGGCTCCCCAGCTCCATTCCGTTTGGGTCCCAGCCGCTGTTGACAGCTGTCCTCCTTTGTCTTGCCAGCTGAGTCAAACCAGTTGCTGGTGTTTGTCTGTCTCCCTGACTACAGCGCTCACACCCAGGGGAAGGGAGCCCTCCAGGTAGCCCTGGCTGTGTCCCTCCCTCTCCCTAGGGCCAGGGCTCCTGCAGGGAGCAGGGTGGCTGGAAACCGCAGTGTCCATACTCCCTCCAGTCTGATGATCCCACGGGCCCCTTGGTTACTGTCTTGTGACTGGTCTCCTTCTGAATACCATCCGAAGCCTGCCTGAGGCCTGGCCACTTCAGGTGGTGGCGCCCGCTCCCGCGGGCTTTCCCACACCCCCTCCTGTTCCAGGCACATGGCCTCGCTCTGTCCAGGTAGGTGAAGGGTCCGGCCTCAGAGCAAGCGCACCTGCTGTCCCTCTCCTGGCACGGTCTCCCACCCAGCATCCTATGCTCTGCTCGACCCTTCCTAAAAGCCGCAACCCCTAAGCCAGGTGGAGGGGTGCATGCCTGGAATCCCAGTGCTTGGGAGGCTGAGACAGGAGGATCGCGGTTCCCGGCCAGCCTCAGCTACTTAGTGAGGCCCCTTGCAACTCAGTGAGACCCTGTTTCCAAATAAAGAATAGAAAGTAGTGCACGGCCTGGAACAGAGCTTCAGGGTGCTGGCGGGAGGACAGGAGGTGCTGAGGGGAGGGGAGGGCTCTCCCTCCCCACCGGCTGGCAGCACAGTCCCTGAGCTCTTGGGCCTGTCTCGGCTCTGGGCAGAGGTTCTCCCAGGAAACTCTGGGAGTCCTAGTAACTTCTCTCCACTAGCTCTGGTTTCGCACTGACCCCTGTGGTTCTCCTGCACCTTGTCCTTGCCTTTGGGGGCAATTACTTTATTAAACCTTCCTCAAATTGCCTGAGCCAGGTATAGGAGCCATCCTCTCAAGATACTAAAGTCAGCCGGGCGTGGTGGCGCACGCTTGTAATCCCAGCATTTGGGAGGCTGAGACAGGAGGATCACAATTTGTGGACAGCCTCAACTACTTAGTGAGGCCCTCTGCAACTCAGTGAAACCCTTTCAAAATAAAGAATCAAAAATAGGGGTGGGCCAGGCGTGGTGGCGCACGCTTGTAATCCCCGTGCTTGGGAGGCGGACACAGGAGGATCGCGCAGGTTTGAAGCCAGCCTCGCTGGCTTAAGAGACCCTGTTTCCAAATAAAATATTAAAAATAGGTCTGGGAGTGTAGCCCGGAGGTAGAAGGGTTTCCGGGAACCCCAGCACCACACACACACACACACACACACACACACACACACACACACACAAACAAAAAAAAATAGGGCCAGGAGCCTGGCATGGTGGTGCATGCTTGTAATCCCAGCATTTGGGAGGCTGAGACTGCAAGATTGTGGTTCACGGACAGCCTCAACTACTTAATGAGGCTCTTTGCAACTCAGTGAGACCCCGTTTCAAAATAAAGAATAAAAAATAGGGCAGGTGGTGTAGCTCGGAGGTCAAATGCCCCTGGGTTCCATTCCCAGACAGACCCGCAAAAAAAAAAAATAAAAAAAAAAATAGGGCTCCAGTGTAGCTCAGAGGTAGAATGCCCCTGGGTTCTAACCCCAGTACCGCAAAACAAAAACAAAAACAAAAACAAAAAAACAACAACAAAAACTGCAACAAATCTGTGTGCGCTGCTGTCCCCATGAGACTGGAAGCTTGGAGGAGGCAGGAGCCCCGACTCCATCAGCACCGCACAGAGCGCCCAGGCGCGCCGAACAAGCGGCTGGATCGCGGAAGCTGCAGGAAGCTGCAGAGGCTGCGGGCTGGCAGCGCGGGAGGCCGGGCTCTCGGGCTGGGGAGCTCACCACCTGCTCAGCGTTCCCCACAACCCGTCCTGACTTTGTTTCCGTTGTATGTCTCCCCCTGGAATGAGCTCCTTGGAGGCGAGCACCGTGTCTGTCTGGTTCACTGCGGTCTCCTATGGGTTGGCATGGTGCCTGGCACACACAGAGGGCACTAGATCCCTGGCTGTTGAGTGAGAGGAAAGTGAGTTATCCAAAGGAAACAGTGGGTTGGCACAGGACTTCCCCAGCTGGGCCGGGGGTTTGGATTTGCAGCGGGTCCCAGCGCAGGGAGACAGCCAAAAACTGAGGGCTTGTCGGAAGAGGAGGCCGGCAGGAGGCACTGCTGAGGCCCCGCAGGTCCTCTCTATTGCCAGCCATGGAGGGGAGGCTGTGTCCGGCCGGGGAGGGGGAAGAGGGCCAGAACGTGGTGGCTCTGGATAGAGAGGGGTAAGATGACTCAGCCCGAGAGCCGAGAAGACACTGTGCTGCTGGGGGCCGCGGGGCCGCGGGCCTGGCGCCCGGCAGGCTGCTGTCAGGCAGGAAAGCTGCGGGGTGGGGAGGCTGAGGCCGAGCTTGGGCGCGATCTCATCTGACCCGGCGATGAAGAAAGTGACCAGACAGCTCGCAGAGCCGCTCTGGCCGCTGAGGGCCTCCGGGAGGTGAGGGCCAGAGCCGGAGGAGCAGAGGGGCCAGCTCCTTGGGGGACTCGCCACTGTTGGGCAGGCTGGAGGGAAAAGGCTGCAAAGCCAAGGCCGAGAGGGAGAGTGACAGGGAAAGGTGGGCATGCACAGAAGCAAAGGCAACTAACCCCCCTGAAGAAGGAGCGGCACTGCTGGAGGGAGACAGGAGCTGGCCCAGCCTCACAGAGGGCGCCCATCCTGGTGAACAGCTGACTGCGGACAGCCCCATGGACCGGCTGCCAGAGCCGCCGGTGCCAAGTCAGGTGAGCTGCGTTCATGAAGGGCTTGCTGCCTGTCCCAGTCAGGCCTTCCTGGGCACACACACCAAGCCCCATGTATGGCAGATTGCCAATCGCCCCACAAGTCCATCCTTTCTCCTTTCGTGGTGGCAAAGCTCTCAAATTCTACCCAGATACAGAGCCACTGGGCTAAAGACCTGCTTTCCTGCTTCCCTTGCAGCTAGTGGGGCCTTGTGACCAGACTGGGAGAGCATCTGTTTTTTGTTTTGTTTTGCGGTACTGAGTGGAGATGGAACCCAGGGGCATTCTACCTCCGAGCTACCCGCCAGTCCTATTTTTTATTCTTTATTTTGAAACAAGGGTCTCACTGAGTTGTGGAGGGCCTAAGTAGCTGAGGCTGGCCATGAACCGCAATCCTCTGGTCTCAGCCGTTCAAGCCTGGGATTACAAGAGTGTGCCACCACACCTGGCTTGGGTCTTGCTCTTAGGAAGGAGGTGAATTCTCCTTTACACACACTGTGTCTCCCTTTTTCCATGACTAGAATGTCGTGGCAGACGGTGGCTTCCACATTCCATTCTGTAGATGCGAGCAGCCCCAGGTGACGGAGGATTCAAGAGGCAGAAGGAGCCTCGATACCATCATGCCACCCAGCCAGCCTGCCCTCTCACAGAGGGCAGAAGGAGCCTCGATACCATCATGCCACCCAGCCAGCCTGCCCTCTCACAGAGGGCAGAAGGAGCCTCGATACCATCATGCCACCCAGCCAGCCTGCCCTCTCACAGAGGGCGCACTCCTGACCCAAGCCGCTCTGTGCCGCCCGACTCGGGACACATCGTGTAATCCAGCAGGAAGGCACTTCCAGGTAGTCCAGCAATCGCTCAGCCCAGCTCTGCCAGGAGCCCCAGGGTCAGAGAAGCCACTGGCTTTTCCCTGATGAGGCGCTGTGGTTTCATGCACCTCTCAATCCTTAGGCTTCTTTGGTACTGGGGATGGAACCCGGGGCATTCTACCTCCAAGTTATACCCCAGCACTATTTTTTACTATTTATTTATTTTTGTGGTACTGGAGATGGAACCCAGGGGCATTCAACCTCCAAGCTACACTTCCAGCCCTACTTTTTATTCTTTATTTTGAAACAGGGTCTCACTAAGTTGCAGAGGGCCTCACTAAGTAGCTGAGGCTGTCCAGGAACCTGGATCCTCCTGTCTCAGCCTCCCAAATGCTGGGATTACAAGTGTGCGCCACCACACCCGGCTTTTATTCTTTATTTTGAAACATGATCTTAATAAGTTGTGAAGGGCCTCAGTTGCTGAAGCTGCTCATGAACCATGATCCTCCTGTCTCAGCCTCCCGAGTGCTGGGATTACAGGAGCGTCCCCGTCACACCTACCCTTATGAAACATTACTATTACTATTATTGTTATTTTTTTTGTGGTACTTGGGGTGGAAACCAGAAGCTTTCTACCTCTGGGCTATACTCCCAGACATATTTTTATATTTTATTTGGAAACAGGGTCTCACTAAGTTGCTGAGAGCTCACTAAGTAGCTGAGGCTGGCTTCGAACCTGCACAATCCTCCTGTCTCAGCCTCCCAAGCACGGGGATTACAAGCGTGTGCCACCACGCCCGGCTTATTATTGTTATTTTGAAGTACTGGAAAATTGAACCCAGGGGCATTCTACCTCCAAGCTACACTCCCAGCCCTATTTCTTATTCTTTATTTTTGAAACAATTGTGGAGGGCCCTAAGTATCTAAGGCAGGCCGTAAACCTGCTATCTTCCTGTCTCAGCCTCCCAAGTACTGGGATTACAAACATGTACCACCACACCTGGGCTATACAACATTCTTTAAATAAAATTACAGAGATGGACAACAGAGTAGACATTGCTAGGAGTTAAGGATGGGGGAGAGAGAGGAATGTGGCTATGATGAGGGAGATAAGCCAGGTATGGTGGCTCAATCCCAGTACTTGGAAGGCTAAGACAGGAGGATTGCAGGTTCATGGCTAGCCTCAGGAACTTAGGCTCTCTGCAGTTTTGTGAGACCCTGTTTCAAAATAAAAAAATAAGCCAGGCATGGTAACGCATACTTGTAATCCTAACATTTGGGAGGCTGAGACAGGAGGATCTCAGGTTCAAAGCCAGCCTCAGTTACTTAGTGAGGCCCTCTGCAACTCAGTAAGACCCTATTTCAAAATAAAGAATAAAAGCCAGGCGTGGTGGCGCACGCTTGTAATCCCAGCATTCGGGAGGCTGAGACAGGAGGATCGCGGTTCTAGGATAGCCTCAGCTATTTAATGAGGCCCTCCGCAACTTAGTGAGACCCTGTTTCAAAAAATAAAAAAAGAATAAAAAGTAGGGCAGGAGGTGTAGCTCAGAGGTCAAATGCCCCTGGGTTAAAATAAAGAATAAAAAGTAGGGCTGGGGATGTAGTTCTGAAGTAGAATGCCCCCGGGTTCCATCCCCAGTACCACAAAAAAAAAAAAAAAAAAAAAGAAAAGAAAAGAAGGAAGGAAGGGAGGGAGGGAGGGAAGAAGGGAGGGAGAGAGGGAGAGATAAATTGTGGTGATATAATTATTCTGTGTTTTGTGGTGGTTACAAAAATCTGGGCACAGAATTACAAACACATAACCACACACAACACTGGAGTCTGAATGAGCTCTGTGGATGGTACCAAGGCAAGGTCCTGGCTTGATTCAGCACTAGTTATATGAGCTACTACTGCTGGGAGAACCTGGGTGACTGGTGTACAGGACCTCTCTGTAGATTTCCCTGTAATATCCTGTGAATCTGTAATTATTTCAAAGTGAAAATAAAAAAATCTATCAGAGATGCATACTGACGCACTTTCAGACTCAACGACACATCTGGAACCCGCTTTTCCTTCTCCTTTGTGGTGCCGAGGACTGGACCCGGGACATTCTACCCTGCGCTGCTCCCACTCCCGTTTGGTTTTTATTCTGAAACAGGGTCTCCTAGGTTGGTCAGAGCCACGCTTCTTGCTGAGGTTGTCTTCCAGTCTGCGATCCCCCGGCCTCAGCCTCCAAGTCCTGGGATCACAGGCGTGCGTCTCCACGCCTGGCTAGGAATTCGCCAGCCACAGGGTCCGCGCACCGTTTGCATGAGCCTTGGTGTTAATCCCCAGCACCGCCAACCACCAACCACCCAACCAGCCACCCCAGGAACAAAGAGTGAGGAAAAGGAGTGGGGGGAGTAGATAAAACCGGCAGTGTGGAAGAGGTGAGGGGCACGGAGGGCTCACATACTCCCCGTCAATATAAACGTCCTCAAGGCACTGGGTCCAACAGAAGGGGCAAGCCTAGCCGGGCGTGGTGGCGCACGCTTGTCATCCCCGCGCTTGGGAGGCGGAGACAGGAGGATCGCGCAGGTTCGAAGCCAGCCACGCTGGCTTAAGAGACCCTGTTTCCAAAAATAAAAAAAAGTATATAAAATAGGTCTGGGATTGTAGCCTGGAGGTAGAAGGGCTTCCAGGAACCCCAGTACCACACACACACACACAAAAAAAAAAAAAAAAAGAAGGGGCAAGCCTACTTATCTGTAGACAGCTTTACACAGTTATAATTTCTGAACACATAAAGAAATCCCAAAGCTTATAGTTCTGTATTTACAAAGTCTTTATTAGGAATCTTTATTGTGGGCCTTTCATATATCACAATTTTCATCAGGCTCTGTTTGCTACTTTTACCCTCTAAGACCCTCCAAATTATAAAAAAAAAATAGAAATCTTTAAGTATACATTGAGAATGACGCGGCCTCTACTCAGCAGCGGCAGCGGGGACATGCCTCCGGCTGTCTGCTCGTTTCCCAGGGTCTCGTCCAGAACAGAACCACAGCACGGCAGCAGCGCCCCTTCTGCAGCCCGCACCCCACATCAGCACAAGGGCGGGTGGCAGGCGGGCGCCAGGCCGAGCCTGGGCCGCGGGCTGCATTTCAACACACCGGGCCAAGAGCTGCCACGCGTGGTCACAAGCCCCGGGGTCCCCGGAAGTCCTGTCCGCTTCTGGCCGCGGAGTTTCAGGTGGCTACAGACCTGAAGTGCTCCTACAAGGTCCAGCCAGGGCGCCATGTTCTCCCTGCCGCTTTCTCTTCAGCTCCCGACAAGCGGCTTTCTCCTTCCAGGTAAAGGGGCCGAACGCCCCGGAGAACAGCGAGGCCACAGGAGGCCGGAGGCACCACAGCCTCAGCCACACTGCCCAGGGGCAGGGGCTTCCAGGTCCACCAGCGGAGCGGTGAGCTGACTGGGCTGCGAGGGGCTCGGTCTTAGGGTACCTGCCTAGAACGCTCGAGGCCTGGGCTCCACCCAACACCTCAAAAAAAGGAAAAAAAAAAGGAAAAAAATGTCTGTGGAAATGAGTGGGGGTTAAGCTAACTACAGGCTTTTGAATTCTAACCCAGGGAGCAACTTGTCCCCGATACTGTCAGGTGTTAATGCTATTTTTCTTCCTTAATTTTTTTTTTTTTTGGTTGGTAGTACTGGGGATTGAACCCAGGGGAATTCTATCTCCAAGCTACACTTCCAGCCAGCCCTACTTCAGTTTGAAGCAGGGTCTCACTAAGTTGCAGAGGGCCTCACTAAGTTGCAGAGGCTGGCTATGAACCTGCCATCTTCCTGTCTCCGCCTCCCAAGCCCTGGGATTACAGCTGTCACCACCACGCCCGGCTCGGCTTTGGTTTTAAAGCCTCTTCTTTCCAAGACCAGCAGAATACTTTCAGATGGCGTAGCGTCTTCCTTAAAAGCGTGCTTTTTGGTTCGTAGGGCGCATCAAGGAGGAAGCCTCTTCCAGAAGGCAACAAGCTGACCAGACGCGGACCTGCTTCTTGGAGAGCTGCTCCGCTCACCTGGCCTCCGGCTGCCTCTGCCACTGGGCGGACCGTGGCCTCCTTTCTAACCAGCCAGCCTTCCAGCAGACAAACCTCAGCTTTCAAAACCCAAGGCCACGCCTAGCCCGCTAAACCCTACCCAGACCCGCTAAACCCTTTGCTAGTGTTTAAACCTAAGGCTTCTCAGATGTTCTGGGCTCCCGTCAGGGGAGGTCCTTCTTTCCAGAAGGTGTGGGGCTCTTCGTTTCCAGGCATACATTGGACAGAGGGGTGATGGGTGACAGATGTCTCAGGAGGGCCCGGCTTTGGGAAGCTTTAATCAAACGCTGGCCAGAGAATCAGAGCCGCCCTGACCTGCCCCTCTCCACGTTAACTCTGCTCCGGGCCCTGGCCCCTGCCATCCCTTGGCGAGGAGGTACAGTTACCTTCCGCAGCCCACGGAGCGCTGGCAGCCCAGGCGAGGAGGGAAAGAAAAACCGGTGCCCTAACGGCTTGCGAATCAGTACGAGGGGCGCAGATCCTGCAGTACACACCAGGCAACGCGCGAAGCGGCCAAGGACCCTTCCTTTCCTGCCGTCCTCCCTGGTGCTCCAGGTTTCAAAAGAATCAAGTCCTGGGACACTAAGTGACGTCAGCAGCGGCGGCCACACCCCACACAAGGCGCAGCCGGGGACAAAGGCCTCCTTATCACCGCCATTCCTTCCTTAAGCATCCAGGGAAAAGAGGTAAACTTAATACATGGTTGCAACTAAAATCGTGACGACCACACCCTGCAGCACAGCTCAGCCACAGCGGTCACCCTCCTCCTTCCCTCCAGCGTGGCCCCGGCCAGGAGGGTGGGATCCGCGTCCCTGCACACACCGGGCTTCTTTCTCAGCTCACGAGAGGGACCTGGGAAGGAGGAGAGCCATGGAGCGCCTGGCGGGGCGCGGACTGCTCCTGGGGGGGCCTCCCTGGCTCTCAGGCTCTGCGGAACCGCAAGGGACCTAATCGCTCTTCCAAACCCACCGGGAGCCTCCTCCCCGCCCAGGAGCAGAACCAGATCCGCGGCCGAGCGGCTCTCCGCACGGCTCCCACTCACTTCTTCCTGCGGATCTTGGGTTTCTTGACGGGCCGCAGGTAGGGGTTGTCGATGACGCTCTCCTCCCCGTTGCGGCTGCCCGACAGGGAGGGGTTCTGCTGCAGGACAGACGTGTTCTCCTTCTCAGCGCCAGAGTCCTCCTTTGAGCAGGAGCCAGAATAAAGCACAACACCGAGAGTGTAAGGAAAGAGACTGTGCCCGTGATGGCAGATGCCACTGGCGGCGCTCTCGCCGGGAAACCAGAGGCCCGAGAGCCACCGGCTTCCGAGCTCTTAGCTCTGCGCCGGACGCTGGGCAGGAGGCCGTCTGCTCGGACACCAGAGCACACGGCAGGTCCTGAGCCACGCGAGACCGTGGGGACCGCGTGCGGAGCGGTGGGGGCCCGCAGGGGCAGGGAGATAGGGCCACATTTGCTTTCTTTTGTGGTACTAGAAACAGCTCAGGGGCATTCTACCTCCAAGTTCCATCCTCCCAGTCCTATTTTGATTTTTTGTGGTACTGGGGGTGGAACCCAGGGGCATTCGATCTCTGAGCTACACTCCCTGCCCTATTTTATTCTTTACTTTGAAACAGGGTCTCACTGAGTTGCAGAGGGCCTCACTAAGTAGCTGAGGCTGTCCGCGAACCGCGATCCTCTGGTCTCAGCCTCCTGAATGCGATTACAAGCGTGTGCCACCACGCCCAGCTTGAAGTAGGATTTTGCTTGGTTGATAAGAGTCTCACTACTTGCTGAGGCTGTCCTTGAGCCTGTAATCCTCCTGTCTCAGCCTGCCCAGTACTAGGATTATAAGCACGTGCCACCATACCTGGCTGGAAAATGTGATTTTTTTTTTTTTTTTGGCGGTATTGGGGATGGAACCCGGGGCATTCTACCTCCAAGCTACACCTCCAGCACTGTTTTTTTATTCTTTATTTTGAAACAGGGTCTCACTGAGTTCCAAAGGGCCTCACTAAGTAGGAGCTGAGGCTGTCTTTGAACTGTGATCCTCCTGTCTCAGTATCACAAATGCTAGGATTACAAGTGTGCGCAACCACGCCTGGCTCGGAAAATGTGATTTTGAAGAAATGTTCAGTTAATATATATTCAGTATGTTACCAATCAAATGTTTTCAAAAATAGTAACTGCGCACGAAAAAAAAAAAGGCAATACATTAAATTATTATTATTATTTTTTTGGTGGTACTGAAAATTGAACTCAGGACCATTCTACCCCTAATCTACACCCCCAAGTGCTATTTTATTTTTTGCTTTGAAGTAGGGTCTTACTAGGGTGCTGAGTCTCCCTATATTGCTTAGACTGTCCTCGAACCTACAATCCTCCTGTCTCCACTTCCAATGTACTAGGATTACAGATATGCACTACCATGCCCAGCTAACATAAAAAACAAACAAACTGGGGGGTGGTACTGGGGAGGAACCCAGGGGGCATTCTACCTCAGAGATACACACACCTCCAGCCTAATCTTATCCTTTTATTTTGAAACAGGGTCTCACCAAGTTGCTGAGGCTGGCCACAAATCTGTGATCCTCCTATCTCAGCCTCCAAAGTACTGGGGGGACAGGCACGTGCCACCACGCCCATGTGTTCTGCATAATCTTAAACGTGAGCAGAGGCTACAAGTGAAGGAGGCACAGAAACCTTCATCTGGAAGCTCAGGCCTGTGGCCAGAGCTGGGCGGGTGGCGCCCCCTGCCGACACCAAGGGTGCGGCCAGGCGGGGAGGTCACTGGCACTCCAACTGGAGGCAAGAGGCCTGACCCACCAGAAGAGGCGCTGTCAATGCAGACGGCAGGGCACAAAACTAGCAGGCGACAGCTGGCCTCGGGTAAGGAGCAAGCAAGCAAGGAAAAAGGGCTGGTTGTCTCTGGAGTATATTCCCCTGGTCCATCCCAGTGCCCATAGACAAGCTGGCGGACAGGCACCCTAAGCCCAGGCGTGCCTTGGTGTGGAGGTGACCGGCAGAGGTCTGAGGGCAGGCCCTGGGATCAGGCTGGGTGATGAAGGGCCCGCCATTCAGTCCCCAGGTCCCACAGGAGCAGGGCCACGGCTTCTCCCCCTGCCAGAGCTTGTGGAATCGCCACTGTCTCCTTCAGGGACAGGCCTCCTTGACATGGGGCTGGGGATCGACCCAGAGACTTCTCAAAGAAGGTTCTGGCAGGAGCTCCTTGAGCCTGCAAAGGCCAGACTGAGCCTGGGCCCAAGCGCTAACGAAGCCGCCCGCTCTGGGTGACAGCACCAGTCCCATGGCCCGTCCAGCTCGCCCGCCTTCCCTGAGCCCCGCTGCTCTTCCTGGTCCTCTGCAGCTGATGGCGACACCATCCTTCCAGCGGTCCAAGCCGGGGACACTGCAGACCTGTTTCTTTCTCAGAAGTCCACATACAGTATGCTAAGACAGGACATCCTTCCCACACCCACCTCTGCTGCGGCCACCCGGTGGGATGTACCGCTGCCTGCCACCTGGGCCACCCAGCAGCTTCCTAGTAACCCCTCTCCTGTCCACTCCACCATGGCAACCAGACTGACACTTTTAGAAGTTGAGAAATGGAGCCGGGCATAGCGGCACAGACTTATAATCCCAGTGCTTGGGAGGCTGAGACAGGAGGATCAGAGGTTTGAGGACAGTCTCAGCAAATAGTGAAACTTTCACCAATCTAGCGAGATCCTGTTTCCATTAAAAAAAAGAAAAAAAAAAGGGCTGGGGATGTAGCTTGGAGGTAGAATGCCCCTGGGTTCAATCTCCAGTGCCACAAAGAAGTTGAGAAACAGCCTCCTCTGCCCCACAGCTTCCTGACTACCACCTCACGCAGCTCTTCCTGAAGCTGCCGAGGCCGGCCCGCAGCCCGCCCTCCGGCCTTCGGGGGCCCGCCTGAGCAGCCCACTTGAGGCGGACGCCCCGCCCTGGAGGCTCCTGCTGTGGCACTGTCGTCTGGACATGCTGTGCGACGCCCGCTCACCTCCGTGTGTGTTTTTGGGCTCACACTGCCAGGCAAGGCTCCTGGGGGGCAAGTGCTGCTTGGCTCACTGCTCGGTCCCGAGCAGCTGGACGAGCACCTGGCACGTATTAGGTGCACTGCAAATATTTCCTGAGAGAAGCTAGGACAGTCTTCACAAAAGAGGCAGCGTTCAGCTGGACGTGTGGATTGCCTGCAGGAGGCAGCTGGTGCAAATGGGTGAGAAGCAGCTGGGTGTGGTGGCACATGCTTGTAATCCCCGTACTCGGGAAGCGGAGACACAGGATTGCAGGTTCACAGCCAGCAATTTAGTGAGGCTCTTTGCAATCTAGTGAGACCGTTTCAAAAAAATAAAAATACAGCTGGGCGTGGTGGCTCACGCTTGTAATCCCAGCATTCAGGAGGCTGAGACCGGAGGCTGAGACTTGAGGATCACGGTTCACAGCCAGCCTCAGCTACTTAGTGAGGCCCTCTGCAACTCAGTGAGACCCTGTTTCAAGATAAAGAATAAAAAATAGAACAAGGGGTGTAGCTCGGAGGTCGAATGCCCCTGGGTTCCATCCCCAGACCCCCAAAAAATAAAAAAATAAAAACAGGGCTGGAGGTATAGTACGAGGTAGAGTGTCCCTGGGTCCCAACCCCAGTTCCACCAAAAAAAAAAAAAAAAAAAAAAAAAAGATACGGGTTTTGGCTTCATTTCACCTAACTGAAGGGCCACACGTGGCCAGTGGCTACTAGAGTGGACAGTAAAGCCTGTAACGCTCACTCCAGCTCTCCTCCCATTCTCGGGGACTCAACGAGGCTCTGCTCTCACCACGATGGAGAGGACTCCTACCAAGCCAGGGAGCACATCTGTGCTGCCGGCCGGGTGGTCAGACCCGCAGGCCTGCGGCGACGGCGACTCTCTCCTTGAAGCCCTCTCCCCTTGGGCTCCCCGCTCTCCTCCCACCTCTGGCTGAGCCTTCTCGGCCTCCTGGCTGCTTCCTTTGCTCCCGTTCACCTGTGAGCAGGAGAGCCCCACGGCTTGACGGGTGCGTGTCTCCTCTCTCTCTGGCCCTACACTGAACCCAGGGGCTTTCTACCTCCAGGCTACACTCCCAGACCTATTTTATATTTTATTTGGAAATGGTCTAAGTTGCTGAGAGCCTACGTAGCTGAGGCTGGCTTCGAACCTGCGCGATCCTCCTGTCTCAGCCTCTCAAGCACTGGGATTACAAGCGTGCGCCACCACGCCCGGCTTCCCAAACCTTTTTACTTTGAAACAAGGTCTGCAACTTGCTGAGGGTGTCGCCAAGTTGCTGAGCTGGCCTTGAACCCGCGATCCTCCTGTCGCAGCCTCCCAAGTACCACCTGTCCTCTTTTTAATCCTCACTCCCATCTGGAAAGAGCTCATCACTGTCAGGGTTTAAACACCACCCACACGCTGACGCCTCCTCAAACGCTCCTCAAACCCAACTGTGGCCCCAAGTCTCCACCCGACATCACCGCCTGTGTCCTTAACACGAATCCACCTGCACCCTGACGGCCCACGCCGTCCCACCGCAGGCCTCCCTGGGGCTGAGGGCAGCCCCGCCTGTGCGCTCCCCCCGCACACCTCCCCTGACACCCCACCTGCCCCTCCGGTCATGACTGCCGCTTTCGGGGCCGCACGCCACCCCTCCCCGCTTCCCGTCTCCCCACTGGCGTCCCGTCCGCCCTGGAGGTGCTCACCCAGTATCCGCTGGGTGAATGAGTGAAGCCCAGGACACAGACGCGGCTCTCAAGCCGGACATCCGGGCACACCTGGACCATCACGAAAGGCCCTAGCATACATCCAGAGCGCGGGCCGGGTCGTGCCCAGTTCCCGGGGCAAAGGGCGTGGCGGGGGGGGGGGACCCACCGCGCTGAGGTGGAGAGCGAGGTTCTCTGTGTCCGTCTGCTCGTCCTGCTCCGAGGAGTCCGTCTCCTCCATCTGCTGCACCTCCAGCTCCGACGGGAGGAGAGCGGTCAGGTAGGGGATGGTGAAAGGCCTGGCAGCAATCACTGCGGAATTGGAAGAGAGGCAGGTCCACCGTCAGGAGTCCCTGAGCGCCCCAGAGCCTCGCTGCCAACCAGCGAGCGGCACCCGAAAACAACGCTGGCGCACGCGCGCGAGCACTGAGCAGCCGGCAGCCAGTGTCCGACGGGCCTTGCCCGTGCCACCTCTAATCCTGTGCCATCCTGCAGATAGGCACCAGCATCGTCCCCGCGACAGGCGAGGAGCCTGAGGCTAACAGAGGCCGAGTGACCTCCTCAAGCCCACAGGAAATGGCAGGGTGGTCTTCGAAGCCGTTAGACTTCAGAGCCCATTTTCAGCACGTGCAACTAGATCAGAGCGTGGGAGCCAGAGAGAATGCCAACGAGCACTACCTGATGACCTCATGCCCAAGGCCAGTAAGCCCTCTGCAGCCTCGCTGCTGCAGCGGGCACTGCGCTTTCCAGCCAGAAGGACTTAAGTCCAAAGGCTAAATTTGGGAGCTTTGCATGTCTGAGCTGAGTAGTGGCACACACTTATAATCCCAGTACTCGGGAGGCTGAAACAGGAGGATCCAAGTTCACAGTCAGCCTCAGCTACTTAGCGAGGCCCTCTGCAACTCAGTGAGACCCTGTTTCAAAATAATGAATAAAAAATCAGGCTGGGGATGTAGCTCAGAGGTATAATGCCCCTGGGTTCCGTCCCCAGTAACACACACACACACACACACACACACACACACACACACACACACACACTAAAAAAAACAACAAGAACTATAATAGATCTGGTACATAAGACTAGTTTCAGTTCTCCCAAAAAGCATTAAGAATAAAGGAAAATTTTTAATTTAAAAATAATAATAATTAATTAAAGCCAGGTGTGGTGGCACACACTCGTAATTCTAGCACTTGAAAGGCTGAGACTGGAGGATCACAGGTTCAAGGACAGCCTCAGCAGTTTAGTGAAGCGAGTGAGACCTTCTGGGTTCAATCACCAGTATCTACCTATTACACACACACACACACACACACACACACACACACACACACACAATAAATTTTTTTCTTTCTTTTTTTTTTGGTGGTACTGGGGGTGGAACCCAAAGGCTTTCTACCTCCGGGCTATACTCCCAGACCTATTTTATATTTTATTTGGAAACAGGGTCTCACTAAGTTGATGAGAGCCTCACTAAGTAGCTGAGGCTGGCTTCAAACCTGTGCGATCCTCCTGTCTCAGCCTCCCAAGCGCGGGGATGACAAGCGTGCGCCACCACGCCCGGCTGGCATCTTCTGAGCTACACCCTAGCCCTATTTTTTATTCTTTATTTTTTTTAATTTTTTATTTTTTGGTGGTACTGGGGGGGGGGAACCCAGGGGCTTTCTACCTCCAGGCTATATTCCAAACCTCTTTTATATTTTATTTAGAACAGGGTCTCACTAAGTTTCTGAGAGCCTTTAGTAACTGAGGCCGGCTTTGAACCTGTGCGATCCTCCTGTCTCAGCCTCCCAAGCGTGGGGCTTACCAGCCTGTGCCATCACGCCCAGCTTATTCTTTATTTTGAAGCAGCACCTCACTAAGTTGCGGAGGCCCTCACTAAGTCGTGGCAGGTGGCCGCAAACCGGGACCCTCCTGTCTCAGCCTCCCAAGTACTGGGATTACAAGCATGCGCAACCACACATGGCTTCCGGCGCTCCTCCTACTTGGGGCGCCATCGCTCCCTATTGGCCTCTCTGGTACCTCGAGGCTGCTCAGTGTGCCTCGCACAGCCCCGCGGAGGCCATCTCTGTTTGGGACTCATCAATTAGGGGCAGGTCTTAGGACGTGGAGAAAGGAGCCAACAGTCCGCAGACGCAGCTGCCTCTGAGGGGACCACAGACCCTCACTCACTCCCACCCGGCCAGAGGAAGGCGAGTGTGGCTATGTCAGAGGGCAAAGCAGGCGGGCAGGGAGGGCAGTGCTCACGCGGGAACGTGCTGACGTCATCTTTGAAAAGACTCTGGGTCTCGCCGGTCTTGGCCATGAAGCGGGTGAGCGCGCGCTCCACGTCGCGCCTCTGGGACGCGGCTTTCTCCCGCAGGACCTGGTAGTCCGACACAGGTTCCCGGTAGGTCTAGAGAGAAGCGCGAAGGCCCCAGGGTGAGCCAGCGTCGCTCCCGCACCCGACGGCCCCTGGTGCCCCACGGTGAGCCTCACTTCCAGCAGATGTGTTGGGCACAGTGAAAGGTAGGGAGAGGCTGATGTGACCACACAGATGCTTCCTTTTAGTTTTTTTTTGGTGGTACTGGGGATGGAACCCAGAGGCTTTCTACCTCCAGACTATACTCCCAGACCTATTTTATATTTTATTTGGAAACTGGGTCTCACTCAGTAGCTGAGGCTGGTTTCGAACCTGTGCGATCCTCCTGTCTCAGCCTCCCAAGCGCCAGGATTACAAGTGTGCGCCACCATGCCCAGCCCCTTCCTTTTAATCTTAAACATTAGAAAACTGCAAATATTTCCAACCGAGCCGACCCGGACCTGGTTCCCCTCCCATGACAGTTGGTCTGGAGGTAAGCGATACATCCTGAATAGAAGTGTAGGAGTCCCCAGGGCACCGCCGGCTCGTCGGTATGACACCCTGCAGTACCGGAGGCTGCCAGGGTGAATGTGTAGGTCTCCTGCTCTCTACATCAACCCTCTCACAAGGACACACTGACCCAAGACATTCTCTCAAGAAATACAGCCTGCCGGGTGGGGTGGTGCGCATCTGGAATCCCAGTACCTGGGAGGCTGAGACAGGAGGATCGCAGGCTCACGGCCAGCTTCTGCAACCCAGTGAGATCCTGACGCAAAATAAAACAGGGCGGGGTGCAGCTGGCGGTGGAACAGCCTGGGTCCAACCAGAGCACCACAAATAGGAACACAGGCTTACGACGTTCCCTAAGTGCTGCCAACGAAATGATAGGAACGGGGCCGTTCTGCTCCTGGTTAAGAGCTCGCTGGTAATGGAGTGAGAAATGACCGAGATCTAAGCAGAACGTGAAGTCAGTGCCGCGTTTGTTTGTTTGTTTATTTATTTATTTATTTTTGCGGGTCTGGGGATGGAGCCCAGGGGCATTTGACCTCCGAGCTACACCCCCAGCCCTAGTTTTTATTCTTTTTATTTTGAAACCAGGTCTCACTGAGTTGCAGAGGGCCTCACTAAGTAGCTGAGGCTGTCTTTGAACCATGATGCTCCTGTCTCAGCCTCCCGAATGCTGGGATTACAAGCGTGCGCCACCACGCCTGGCAAGATTTTTTTTTTTAGTGATATCCTGATGCAAAGTAAAGTCAGAAATTAAATAAAAAAGTTTTTGGCAAAATTCTTTGAATAACTGACAAATGAGAGTGAAAACGTGAGTTCTGTGATGACGGGAAGGGCGCTGCACATCTCTAGAGGGGCCTCTCCACCCGGCAGGCTGTGAGTACTCAGACTGCTCCTTGAACCAGGCCTCTGATTATTCCACCAGGAAGTAAAGCAAATTTAAAACATAAGAGGAGGCACCCACAGGTTTCCACCAATAGTTACAAGCTTCCTGGGCTTTAAATGAAGGGGAAATCTTTTTTTTTTTTTTTTTCCCCTTCTGGTACCGGAGGCTGAATCCAGGGACATTCCACCTTAAAAATATACCCTCAGCCGCCGGGCATGGTGGCGGAGACAGGAGGATCACACAGGTTCGAAGCCAGCCGCGCTGGCTTAAGAGACCCTGTTTCCAAACAAAAAAGTATAAAAATAGGTACTGGGAGTGTAGCCCGGAGGTAGAAGGGTTTCTGGGAACCCCAGTACCAGCAAAAAAAATTAAATAAATAAAAATTAGGCGCCTCCTTCACTCACCGGAGTTTTGATGTAGGTGTGAGGATCGGGGAACTCAGGAAAATGGCTGGGGATGTGCGGCGGGTGGGGGCGGTTCTGCCCCGCAGTCAGGGCCTTAGGGGTCACTGGCTGATTGGTCACCGGAGCTGCAACAGAACCAGAACTAGTTACTCCGCACCACGGTCATGGTTGCTAAAGATTATGGTCTCTGTCCAAAGCCTCCCTTTCTCACTGGACTCGTCTTCTGGCTGGCAGGCACTCTGCACCCCCGTCAGGAAGCGGCCTGTGATGGCCTCGGGACCTTGCAAGGCCAGCCCCAGCGCTCCCTCGGCCCTGCTGGCCGCCCTCCCTTCTGTGAGCACCTGCGCACAGCCTCTGGCTGGACCCAGGCGCTGGCCGGAAGAGCCCGCTGAAGCAGGAAGTGGTCAGAGGGGCTGCTAATGCTTTTTCCACAGAACCCAGACGGGCTGGTGGGATAGCTCAGTGGTAGGAATGTGCTGAGCAAGCAGGAGTTTGGGTTCAATCCTAGCACGCACACACGGACATCACTGAGTCCTTGACAACAAAGGTATACACTGAGCTTTGGGAAGTACCTGTGGAATTAACAAGTACAAGAGGGGACTGGAAATGGCTGGTCTTGAACTTGCAATCCTCCTGCCTCAGCCTACGGAGTACTAGGATTACAGGTATGCCTGACTACGCCTGACACACAGTAAACATTTTGGATTTTGCAGGTCATACGGTTTCTGTTACAACTAAACTCAGCCATTATACCACCCAAATACTCACAGGTAACAAGCAAACATTGCTGGTAGTGGTGCTGCACACCTGGAATCCCAGTACTTGGGAGGCTGAGTCAGGAGGATCACAGGTTTGAGGCCAGCCTCAGCAGCTTAGTGAGCCCTCCAGCAATTTAAGAGACCCTATTTCAAAATACAAAATAAAATGGGGCCAGCCAGGCATGGTGGTACATGGCTGTAATGCCAGTACTTGGGAGACTGAGACAGGAGGATCCAAGTTTAAGAACAGCCTCAGCAATGTAGGGAGCAACCTAGTGAGACACTGTTTCAAAAAACAAACAAGCCAGGCTTGGTGGCGCACGCTTGTAATCCCATAATCCCAGCATTCCAGAGGCTGAGACCTGAGGATCGTGGTTCGCGGACAGCCTCAGCTACTTAGTGAGGCCCTCTGCAACTCAGTGAGACCTGGTTTCAAAATAAAGAAAAATAGGGCAGGGGGTGTAGCTTGGAGGTCAAATGCCCCTGGGTTCCATCCCCAGACCTGCAAAAACAAGACAAAACAAACAAACAAACAAAAAAAAACAAATAAGAGCTGGGCGTGGTGGCGCACGCTTGTAATCCCCGCACTTGGGAGGCTGAGACAGGAGGATTTCGCAGGTTCGAAGCCAGCTTCAGCTGGCTTAAGAGACCCTGTTTCCAAATAAAATATAAAACAGGTCTGGGAGTGTAGCCCAGAGGTAGAAGGCCCCTGGGTTCCATCCCCAGTACCACCAAAAAAATAAAAAAATAAAAAAATAAAATAAAAAAACAAACAAACAAGGCTGGGGGTGTATCTAAGAGGTAGAGTGCCCCTGGGTTCAATCCCTAGTACTAAAATAAAATAAAAAAGGGCTGAAGGTATAGCTTGGAGGTAGAATACCCCTGAATTCAATCCTCAATACCAATCAATCAATCAATCAATAAATAAATAAAATACAGCCGTGTTCTAAACTTTATTTACAAAGCCAGGCATTTGGCGCCTGGGTGACCGCTTACCGACCCTTGGGGAAGTATGGGGGCCTTCCTGTTTTTCAGGCAGTCCCATGTGCTGTTCTAAGGGCCACGGCTAAGCTCAGAGAAGGCTTTTGTGCTGGTGAGGGAGTGCTGCACCCTGACCCTGCTCACCCAGATAAAGATCAGATTGTAGGTGGCCCCAAAGACCAGAAGAAGGAAACAGCTACCAGTCTGACCCCTGCCCTAGCCAACGGCTCCTCCATCCACAAGCCTCGGCTGAGCACTTACTGGGCCTCCCAGTCCAAAGTCACTTACGGGCAGTGATGACCATCCTCTGCGACCGCTTCGCATAAGCAGGAAGAGTGTCCACGTTGAAACCTGAGAGACAAAGCAAATCACTGCCCAGACCACTGGACACGGACACCGGCGGGAGGAGACTCCCAAGTCAACCCTGTCTGCCCCCAACAGCATCCCCAGCAGGGGAGCCTCTCGGAGCGGTTCAGGAGCCCCTCCCGATAGCTGTCCCGCTTGAAGCCTAGCAGGAGAAGCCAGAGGCATCCAAGGACACTGAGCGGAGCCGCGGCTCCGGGGACTCCTCGCTCCGCTGCACGGAGGACGCAGAAACGGGGGAGTATGCTCACCCATCTCCACCAGCGTGACCACAAGATCCGACAGCGTGGGCTGGGTCCTGGCTGTGTGCTCGCAATACGACTTGGCACTCCTCCCGATCTCTGAGATGTCTAGGAGGGAATATTGGGCACTGGGTTCTTATTTTCACTTCTCAAAAAGTTAAACATGAGCTGGACATGGTGGCGCACATTCGGGAGGCTGAGACGGGAGGATCGCAGTTCACGGACAGCCTCAGCTTCTTAGTGAGGCCCTTTGTAACTCAGTGAGACCCTGTTTCAAAATAAATTAAAAAAAACAGGGCTGGGGGTGTAGCTCAGAGGTAGAATGCCCCTGGGTTCCATCCCCAGCACCGCAAAAGAAAGAAAGAAAGAAAGTCAAACAAAAACAAACAAAAGAATAAAGAGCTAAAGAAAACAAGACCTTGAAGAACTGACAGTCTTTCTACCTGAGTATTTACACATACAGCTCATTCATCCTCGAGACTCCGTGAAGTGCAGATGACTCCACTGACCAGAGAGGAAACCGAAGCGCCTGCATTTCCCCCTGAATTCTAACATCACCAAAATGCGGGGCACTAGCTGGGCGCGGAGGCGCACGCCTCTAATTCCCAGTACTCGGGAGGCGGAGACAGGAGGATCGCGGGTTTGAAGCCAGCCTCAGCAGCTTAGTGAGACACTCCGCAACTTAGCGAGACCCTGTCTCCAAATACAAAATCAAACAGGTCTGGGGGTGTGGCTCAGAGGTAGAATGCCCCTGGGTTCAATTGCTAGCCCCCAAAACAAAACACAAAAGGCAGGGCACAGAACTGACGCTGGGCTAGCTAGATGCCTGGGGCTTCCTGGTACTCACAGCTCTGCAGCATCTCCGTCAGGGTCTCCACAGACGCCTTCTCTGCACTCTCAAACCCTGCCTCTGTAAGCAAGGAGCTCACGACCACTTGCAGGGTTCTCCTCCGCGCCAGGTGGTAGTTATCCGCAGGGTTAGTGGACTGCTTACTTCCTGCTCGCTGTGATCAGCAGGGGGTCGGGAGGGGGAGAAAGCACAGACGTTACACGCATCACAGTTCAAACGTCCTCAATGAACCAGGCATAGAGGCGCACACTTGTCACCAAGGATTCGGGAGGCTGAGCCAGGAGGATCACGGTTTGCAGACAGCCTCAGCTACTTACCGAGGCCCTTTGCAACTCAGTGAGACCCTGTTTCAAAATAAAGAATAAAAAACAGGGGTAGGGGTATAGTTCGGAGGTAGAATCCCCCTGGGTTCCATCCCCAGTACCGAAAAAAAAAAAAAATCCTCAATAGCAGGCCAAGGTAGTTTTGCTAAAGTACTTCTTTGTGTGTGTGTGTGTGTGTGTGTGTGTGTGTGTGTGTGTGGTGCTGGGAGTGAAATCCAGGGGCCTTCTACCTCTGTGCTACACTCCCAGACCTATTTTATATTTCATTTGGAAACAGGGTCTAAGTTGCTGAGAGCCCAAGTAGCTGAGGCTGACTTCGAAGCTGCGTGATCCTCCAGTCTCAGCCTCCCAAGTACTGGGATTACACGCGTGCGCCACCGCGCCCCGCAGAACTTCTTTATGATTCTTAGGGTTCAGACTTAAAGATCTTGTCTAAGCGAGTATAGTTGAGCACCCAGGGTGCTATAAATATACACAGACGACCTTTCTGCTCACCTAAAGACCTAAAACGTTCTAACAGGATAAAGTAGTTGTTTTTTTTTTTACATTCTGCTTTAGCAGATTATCTATCTATATGAAACATACAATGCGTTGAATAAGTCTTCCTGTAAAAAAAAAAAAGAACCTCTCTCTTGTTCCTCCCATCTCATTAACCATTCACCAACTACATTTCATTAACAAAGAAAATGAAAACAATAACGCGTGATGCGGAGGAGGAACGGGGATAACCGCACGGAAACGTAAGGGAAATTGTTTTCAAACGGGAATCCCTCCCAACTTCAGCGGGCCAATAACCAAGTGAAAATTGCCTCTTCGGACCAATCAGAAGCTGTTCCGGGTTCCCACCCCTCGACGGTAAACGAGCCAATCAGAACACAGCTCCACCAACTTAGGGGACCGTCGCCAAGTGCGGAAGAGGGGGGCGCGGAAGGCCTGGGAGGCCTCCCTCGCTCGGAGCTCACGGCGGGCGGGTGTCTGGGCGTGAGCGTGCTGCCCAGGGCAGGGGGACGCTACAGAATACCCAAACGCTCTGGGCTTCGCCCCGAGGCGCCCGCCCTTACCGTTCCGGAGCCGCCGGCCCCGGCCGCGGCCGCCGTGTCGGCCATCTTGCTCTGCGTCACGTGCGTCAGCGCGGGGCGCGATGGGACTTGTAGTCCCGGGGCGGGGCGGGGCGGGGCTGCGCGCGCCCCAGGGATTGCACCGGGCGGTAGACTTGGGGTCGCGGGCCGCAGAGGACCCTTTATGAGCCAGGCGTTCTTGGGGCCTGCCGTGTGCTTGCGAATAGGCCGGGGAAGCGTGCTCTCGGATTTACGGATTTAAAAGAAACACGCAGTCTCAGGACTTGAGAGGCCGAGACCGAGGATGGCAGGTTCGAGGCCAGCCAAAGCAGCAGAGGGAGACGCAGCAACCTAGCGGGACCCAGTGAAAGAAAGAAAGAAGCCGAGCGCGGTGGCGCACGCGTGTAATCCAGTACTTGGGAGGCTGAGACAGGAGGATCGCAGATCCGCAGCCAGCCTCAGCTGCTTAGTGAGGCCTCTGCAACTTAGCTGGACCCTAAGTAATAATAATAATAATAATAATAATAATAATAATAATAAGTAGTAGTAGTAGGGCTGAGAGTATAGCTCGGAGGCAGAATGTTCCTGGGTTCAGTTCCTGGGGAGGGCGCCCGCCCGCCTCCGCCCCCCGCCCACTTCCTGCCCCGCTGGGGCTCGGTCGACGCGGCGGGCACGGGCACGGGCACCGGCCCGGGATGGAGGGAGGGAGGGCGCCTCCCCGGCCCAGCGAGCGTCCGCGGCGCGGCGGGGCTGCCTGCCCAGGTAGGTGGGGCCGAGACCTGGGCGCCCTCCCTGGGGTCGCCCCAGCCCAGGCCGGAGACCCCAGGTGGGCTCAGGGCGGGGTCGCGCCCTCGGGTCCGGTGGTGCGGGCGGAGGTGGCGATCGCCAGCCTCCGGGGTCGTCGGGGAGGTGGCCGCGCTGCCTGGGCGCCGGCATCGCCGTGGCCACCCGGTGCCCCGGTCCACAGGGGGCAGCCCCGGGCGCGCGGGCGGGGGGGCTCCAGGCTCCGGAGTCCGAGCGGTCCCGGCCGTGGTCGGAGGGAAGGCTCCGGGCACTCGATCCCAGAACCGATCCGCAGCGCGGCGTTGGCCGCTGCACTGGTGAAGCAGCCTCTGCTCTCCTCCTGGCTGGGCTGGAGAAGAGGAGGGGGCCGATGGGTCTGGGAAGGAGAGATGCTGGGCAGGTTGCCAGGGTCTCAGGACCCCCCAGTTGGTGGGGCCGGGAGAGCCGCGTGTTGCCCATCCCATGCCAGGCAGTTTTCTCTGACAAGCCCTGCCTTCTGCCCCACCCCGTGCCCTGGGGACCCGGGGAGCGGCCCCCGGCCTCCCTGCAGGTGCTGCGGGCTCTCACCTGGGCTCCCTGGAGGTATGACTGACACTTCGTGAGCTTGTCTCGCACCTTTTGCGCCGTCCCTGCAAACGCTGGGTGTTGGGGACGTCCTGGGAAGCAAGCCGGAGGTCTCCAGCCTGGAGCTTACGGCTCGGATCACCCCAGCAGGGGCTCGTGCTTGTCCTTGAGCCGGACCTCCATCCATGCTCCGCAAGGCAAGGTGGGTTAAGGGCGGCATCTGATTAAACCCTTCTAATGGCCCCATGAGGTCGTCACTAGCGCTATCTCCAATTTTTGGGTAAGGAAACTGGCACAGAAGATAAGTAACATTACTAAGGAGAGGACAAGGACTGAACGGCAGCGCTCAGATCTGGGAATGGAAGCCGGCACCTGGAGTCCCAGGGATTGGAGAGGCGGAGGCAGGAGGATCACAAATTCCTGGGCAGTTTAGTGACCACCGTCTCAAAAAGAGCGTAGCACCTAGCCCAGTGGCAGAGCACTTGTCTCCCATGTGCCAGGCCCTGGATTCAGTCCCCAGTACCACATGCACGTGCACACACAAAACCAACTTACTTAACCCAGCGTAGTGGCACACACCTGTGTCCCCAGTACTTGGGAGGCTAAGATGGCAGGTTCGAGGCCAGCCTCAGCAACTTAGTGAGACCCCCAGCAATTAATGAGACCTGTTTCAAAAAGGGGGGGGGGTGTCGGAGTGTAGCTCAGAGGCAGAATGCTTCAGTACAAAACAAAACCTTGGGCGGCACATAGAAGATGCAAGCAGTTAGCTGAGCGTGGGTGTACACTGTTTACAAAGAGCCCCGGCAGGGGCAGGCCGGGGGTAGGGCAGAGCTACAGGAAGGGGCTGTATTTCCCCCTGTTAAGGGTTGCTCATGAACAGGAAGGGGGAGCCGAGAGTGGTGGGTGCGCTTGTAATCCCAGCATTCAGGAGGCTGAAACAGGAGGATCCCAGTTCACGGACAGCCTCAGCTGCTTAGTGAGGCCCTCTGCAACTCAGTGAGACCCTGTTTCAAAATAAATAAAAAATAGGGCTGGGGGTGTAGCTCGGAGGTAAGAGTGTCCCTGGGTTCCAACCCCAGTACCGCAAAAAACGGGGCGGGGGGGGGGGATGTAAATAGCCCTACAGGAATAAGAGGTTAGATGCAAGGAAGAACTCAGCATGGGTGTGAGGCCGTCTCTGGGGTGTGGGGTCGTTGAGAAGAGCGGTGGCCGGCACCCTGAGGATTCCAAGAGGGCAGCCCCGGGTGTGGACGCAGGACTGGGGGCAGGCGCCCTGTGCAGGAGCTCACAGCCTCTCCTCCCCCTGCTGCAGCCAGAGCGCCGGGTGACCCAACCTCGGGCAGGCGGCTCCGGCGCCCATGATGTGAGCCCACCAGGGGCGGACGTGCGTGGGTCCTGCCTTCCACCCCCATCTGATGCTTGGTTTCCCCCCGGGCTCAGAGAGGGGTGTGTGTGGAGGGGCCCCAGGGGCCAAGGGCAGAGGGAAGGGATGGGGTACCTGGGCAGGAGCGTTCAGACTGCGCAGAGCTTGTCTGTGGAGAACAGGTTGTACTTTCGAGAAACCACAAGAGGAAGTTTAGAGAGGCGGGGGGCGGGGAATGTTCTGGGGTTCCTGCCAAGTTTCTCTCTCCGTGCCCAGCCGCACGTGTGTTTATCCTGCATGCGAAGGCATTTAAATTTTAAATCCTCTGAGTTTCAAAGAGCTGTCAACCCCTGTCCCGTTACTGCAGGTGGCCAAGGATACCCTAGCGATGGGCATGGAAACCCATTTCAACCTGGAATTCGTGCTAATTCCAGAAAGTTGTCCCCACTGCCCCTTCACCTGTCTCTTTCCGGAAGCACTCCCTGCACCTTTAAACCCAGGGATAGAAGGTACATGTTTCCTCTAACATGCCCAAACTAGGGAACACAGAGAATACCAGAGGGACTCCAGGTAATGGAGCAGAAATACTAGCAAAGTTTGAATGGAAAGATAGGAGAGGAGGAAGGCTGAACTTGATTAATGAGGGTCTACCTCCAAATATGTGTAAAATTATGAATATGGCATGGTTACCCTGGACAATCTTTGGTGGGAGGAGAGAAGGGAAAACAGGGGCAGGGGAGAGGGCACCAAGTATAGTTTAAATGTATACCATTTATGCTCAATAAAAAATTTGTATTAGCGGGGCGTGGTGGCGCACGCTTGTAATCCCTGCACTTGGGAGGCGGAGACAGGAGGATGGTGCAGGTTTGAAGCCAGCCTCAGCTGGCTTAAGAGACCCTGTCTCCAAATAAAATATAAAATAGGTCTGGGAGTGTAGCTCAGAGGTAGAGGGCCCCTGGGTGCCATCCCCAGTACCACCAAAAAAAAATTATATTAAAACAATAAATAAAAATTAAAAATAATAAAAAATAAGGCCAGGGATGTGACCACAAGGGCCACCTAGGCGCGGGCACGGTTGCCAGGAACTCTGGGGAGTGTTTACAGCCTTGTCTCGTTGGCTCACTCACTGTAACTCCAGGTGGCAAATACCTCTACCCCTCATTTGCAGCGGAGGACGCCGGCCCACGTCACACGGCTGATAGTGGCGCCGTGGCCTTCGACTGCCTTGGCTGGAGCTCACAGCTCAGCGGACTCCTTGTAATGGAAGTTGAGATCTAGAGGTGTTTTTTAACACAGTGCTGCTAGTGTGGGGAGAAGATGAAAAGGATTGGGGTACAATTGAAAAGGATTTCTTAGAAGTGAATAATAAAAAAGAAAAAGAAAAGGCAGCCATGTGAACCAGGTGTGGAGACCCGTGCCTGTAATCCCAGTACTTGGGAGGCTGGAGGGAGGCCAGCCTCAGCAGTGTAGTGAGACTCTCAGAAATCTAGTGAGACCTGATCTCAAAACAAAACAAAACAAAAAAGGGCCGAGGGAAGCCAGGCAGTGGCGCACGCTTGTAATCACAATGCTTGGGAAGTTGAGACAGGAGGGTCACAGGTTCGCAGCCAGCCTCAGCCACTTAGGCTTTCAGCAACTTAGTGAGACCCTGTTTCCAAATAAAAAATGAAATAAAATAGGACTGGGAGTGTATCCCAGAGGTAGAAGGCCTCTGGCTTCCACCCCTGGTACCAAGAAAAAAAAAAAAAGAACTAGAGATCTAGCTCGAGGCAGAATGCCCCTGGGCTCAATCCCCAGCACCTCCCCCCACACACAGTGGGTCAAAGGTTGAGGTCAAACTCTGAAAGAATGAAGCAAATGGGATGAAGCTGTCTTCAGTTATTTGAAAGGGTGTGTGAAAACCCTGAGGAAGGGAGGGGGCTAGGAGAGGCAGGTTTCTAAAAAACACAATTTTTTTTTTTTCAGTACTGGGGATGGAACCCAGGGGCATTCTACCTCGGAGCTACACCCCCAACCCTATTTCTTATTCTTTATTTTGAAACAGGGTCTCACTGAGTTGCAGAGGGCCTCACTACATAGCTGAGGCTGGCCGTGAACTAGGATCCTCCTGTCTCAGCCTCCGGAATGCTGGGACAGGTGTGTGCCACCACGCTCCGGCCGCACAAGACATTCTTAACACATGATCCACTCGCTGCCCAGAGCCGTGAGCCGTGAGCCGTCTCTAGGAGATCTAAGTGCTTGCTCTAGGAGGAGCTTCTGCCGGGAAACCTCGATCGTAGGGACCCCTGCTGGCCGGCCTCTGAGTCGCCGGGGCTCCCTCCCTGGCCATGGTCGTCCGGGCCTGTCCACCAGGTGGGGCTGTTGCCCAGGATGTCGCTTCAGGCCCTTGGACCGGGAAGAGCGCCACCTGTTCCTTCAGGCGCCAGCTGGTTTCAGCCTGGTCCCCACCCCATCCCTGGGGGGTGGGGGGGTCCGCGGAGCCCCTTAGGACTCTGGCCAGAGTGTGTGCTGGAGCAGGCCAGTTCCCCAGTCCGGGCCTCCCAAGCCTCCCTCCCTTCCTGACCATCCGGCCCCTTGAGATGGAGGGGGACAAGGCATGACAGGGTACCTAGAGAGAGGTGGCCCTCCAAGGGGTGGCACCCGTACCCTCAGAACCCCGCCTGAGACTCCTCTGACATCCTGGTCAGGTCCCCAGCAGCCCCTCCTCAGGCCTAGAAGGCTGGGGTGGAGGGGAGGAGAGAGTTTCCAGGGCCTTTTTTTTTTTTTTTTTTTGCAGTACTGGGGATGGAACCCAGGGGCATTCTACCTCCGAGCTACACTCCCATATTATCTGTTCTTTATTTTGAAACAGGGTCTCCCTGAGTTGCAAAGGGCCTCACTAAGTAGTTGAGGCTGGCGGCAAACTGATCCTCCTGTCTCAGCCTCTTGAATGCTGGGATTACAAGGGTGCGCCACACGCCCGGCTTTTTACTATTAATTAATTAACTAATTAATTTGGTGGTACTGGGGTTCCTGGCAACCCTTCTACTTCTGGGCTACACTCCCAGACCTATTTTTACATTTTTATTTGGAAACAGGGTCTCCTAAGCCAGCGCGCGCGGCTGGCTTTGAACCTGCGCGATCCTCCTGTCTCTGCCTCCCAAGCGCGGGGAGTACAAGCGTGCGCCACCACGCCCGGCTTAATATTTATTTTGAAACAGGGTCTCACCGAGTTGCAGAGGGCCTCACTAAGTAGTAGCTGAGGCTGTCTGCGAACCACGATCCTCCTGTCTCAGCCTCCAGAATGCTGGGATTACACCTATGGGCCACCACGCCCAGCTTCCAGCGATTCTTGTTCACCCCATCTGATTGCTGCCCTTCAGGCACAGAGCCCTAAGTAAGGGCTGTGGCAGTCCCCAGCCCTGTGGCCAGAGGGCAGCGTGGAGGGTGGGGCTGGGAGAGGCCATCGCCCACTTTACAGGTGGCACATCCTTTCTGTTGGCACAGCGGAGCTGTGAGTCTGGCTTGAGTGTGTGCCCGTGTGGCCAGTCCTGGGTTTCTGAAGGAGTGCTGGAGGCAGAATGTCCCTGCCCGGCTCATCTTTGCTGTGTGAAGCAGGTTCTCCTCCTGGAGTTTCTACCTCACTGGGTCACCGCGAGGATTCAGAAAAACAGCTGACAAGCCAGGGATGGCGGCGCACACTTGTAGCCCCAGCATTCAGGAGGCTGAGACAGGAGGATCGTGGTTCGCGGACAGCCTCAGCAACTTAGGCCCTTTGCAACTCAGTGAGACCCTGTTTCAAAATAATAAAAACTAGGGCTGGGGTTGTAGCTTGGTGGTAGAATGCCCCTGGGTTCCATCCCCAATACGAAAAAAAAAAAAAAAAACCCACAGCTGACAAGAGTGGAATGTCGATTGTGTGACAAATATCGTTTGTGTCCGCACAGAGCAGCCTGACGGAGCCTTTGGGAGCCTTTCTGGGGGTGGCGAGGTGCGGGGGCTAGAACCCAGAGCCTTGCACATGCTCAGTAAGCGCTCTACCTCTGCGCGGTGTCCCCAGCAAGGATGGCATTAGTCTTAGGCCTTTGCTGATGGGGAAACTGAGGCACGGGGAGGCTGCACCAAGGCTAAGGCCTCCGCTTGCTCTGCGCTAGCTGAGGAGGCCATGCAAAGCCCTGCGGGCGCTGGGCGGGCCTCGGGCCTCATGAGTGACAGCCGCGGTCCCCTGTCATCGTGATTGCCGCGTGCGTCGTCCTTCGGTGGCCAGGGGGTCTGTCCGAAACCAAGCAGCCCTGGCTTCTTCCCTCACCGCCCACCAATGGCTTCGTCTTACCCTCTTCCTTCTAGAATAAAAATTGGCCTACAAGTTCCTGCCTGCTGCAGACAGTTGGACAGAATACTTGGAGTTGGGCTGGTCCCAGAAACTCCCAGTCCCGGCCCCAGCCTGGGGCCCCCGAGCCGAGCAGCCCTCCCTCTGGTCCTCCTCCCTGGCCCTCCCTGCTCTCTGGGAAAGGAAGTCAGGCACATGCAGACCTTGAGCTCCAGCTGGAGGAGGGGTTGGCCAGGGGATGGAGGATGGGCATGGGCGTCTGCCCGTCCCAGGAAAGCATCCGTCTCCTGGTGGACCTCTCCTAAGCCCTGGTTCGATAAGCTCACTGCACCAGGTAGTGTGGGATCACCTGTGGAGGCGACCCAGGGAAGGGCCATTTTTCTCTGGCAGGGAGCGGCTAGCTCAGGGCCAGCCCTGGGTGATGGGGGCTTGGTCTTCCCCCCAGCAGCAGGCCCCTGGGGCTCAAGGCCACTGAGCCCTTTCTTCCAAGTCCACCCCTCTTTGCTAAGCAGTACCTGCTACAGCCCCACAAACTTGGAGTCTCTTCATATGCTGACTCGCTCCCCAGCACTGTGGAAAGCATGGTGGAGGAAGACCCTCAGATGTACTGAGGGGTATAGGCTAGGTTGCAGAATATTCTAGTTCTAGCCAGGCATCATGGTGTACGGCTGTAATCCCAGTACTAGGGCGCTGAGGCAGGAGGATCACAGGTTTGAAGCCAGCCTCGGCTACTTAGACCCTGTTTCCAAACAAAAAATAAAAATAGGGCTAGGGGTATAGCAGAGGTAGAAGGCCCCTGCGCTCAACCCCCAGGACCCCCCCGTCCCCACACACATAAAAAGAAAATTCTGCCAGGCGTGGTGGTGCACGCTTGTAATCCCCGCGCTTGGGAGGCTGAGACAGGAGTATTGCACAGGTTCAAAGCCAGCCTCAGCAACTTAGTGAGACCCTGATTACAAACAAAAAATAAAAATAGGGCTGGGGGTATAGCCTGGAGATAGAAGGCCCCTGCGCTAAATCCCCAGGACAACCCCCCCCACACACACACACACATAAAAAGAAAATTCTGTTTTCTCCAGGCCCTCTCCTCTTCCTTCCTTCCAGTCAGCTGGGACCTGCTGGTCCTGGGGGGCGGTCTCCATCTTTGCTTTGAGTTGACTTGGCTTCTACCTCTAAGACTGACTGACTTTCTCTCCAATCTATGAGCTTCACAGAGACAGTCTGTTTTCACCTGGGCCCTGCCTCTAGGAGTTTAATTCAAAATGCTGTAAACTGAGCATGGTGGCGCACACTTGTAATCCCAGTACTCAGGAGGCTGAGATAGGAGGATTGAGGTTCAAGGACAGCCTCAACAAATCGTGAGACTCTCATCCATCTAGCAAGACCCTAGATTTCAAAATAAAAATAAAATTGGGGTGGGGGTATAGCTTGAAGTAGAATGCCTCTGGGTTCCATCCCCAGCAACACACACACACACACACACACACACACACACACCCCATACAACCACGGGACTTGAGTGTGGTGGCTTTGGGCGGCCCCAGCCCTTCTTCTGCCCTGACTCTTGCTTGCTTTTCCTGACAGAGGTGCTCGGAGCACTCTTTGGCGCTTCTTGTGGGTACTGACTGCGTGGATTTCCTCTGAACTTCCACTTCTTCTCAGACACACGGCAGCAAAGCTGTTGGTGAGAACATCCGTGGGTCATAGGTGCCTCCGTGGGCGATACCATTGGTCAAATACGTGCGTTTATAATAAATATGTTTTGAGACGGGCGTGGTGGTGCACACCTATAATCCCAGGGCCTGGGAGGCTGAGACAGGACATCACAGGTTTGAGGACAGCCTCAGCAAGTAATGAGATTCTCATCGACCTAGCAAGAAATAAAAAAATTGGGCTGGGGTGTAGCTCAGAGGTAGAATGCCTCTAGGATCAATCCTCAGTACGAAAATTAAATTAAATAAATGTGTTTACTTGTTAACTCATTTGTTGTTTATTTCTCGCAAGAATCCCATGTGGCTTCCTTGTTTTACAGATAAAAAAGCTGAGGTCCTGTGGCTAGGTAACTCCGGGCCATATTGCTGGCAGGACTGCCGAGACTTTCTGTGGACCCAGTGTGTGTGTGGGGGGGTGTACCAGCGTGTCCCGCCCGTCAGGGGAGTACAGACTGACCCGAGGTTCCCTGTTGGGACCCTGTTCTATACACAGGTTGTATACACTCACATACCTGGAGGTGCGAGGGCGTCGATGTGAATCCCCACCCGCCATCCAGAGCAGTTGGGTCCCTCCGTGTGCTGGCAGGGCTTCGGGGTCCTCCGCTAAGTCAAGAAAGATGGAGGGGAAGGAGCGAGGCGGCCCAGCCCTGGCGCACTGGCAGACCCGGGAAGCAGGAGCGGGAGCCCTGGGGGAATCGGCCTGCCCACCGCCGCCCAGCCGCCGCAAGGGTCAGATGAGAGTTTTCTCTGGTTCCCCTTACACGGGGCAGTTCCCTTTCCTTTTGTCCCTAAGATTCAGTGTTGGCAGGGTGTGACTCGCTGGGCAGTGGCTAAGGCCCTAGCTTTGGAGATGGAGGTCAGGTCGGATCCTAGAGCAGGAACTGTGACTTTAGCCTTCAAGAAAAGTCTGATGTTCCACCCAGAAGTAGGCACACCCAGCTCACAGCCGGCTTCTCGTAGTGGCCTCAGCTTCACTCTGTTGTACGAGCTGCTTTTCCTTGACATTGAGGTATACGAGGGAAACCTGGTCTCAGAAATATCATTGGCAGCCGGGCGTGGTGGCGCACGCTTGTCATCCCAGCATCCGGGAGGCTGAGACCGGAGGATCGCGGTTCGCAGACAGCCTCAGCTACTTAGTGAGGCCCTCTGCAACTCAGTGAGACCCTGTTTCAAAATAAAGAATAAAAAATTGGGCAGGGGGTATAGCTCGGAGGTCGAATGCCTCTGGGTTCCATCCCCAGACCCGCAAAAAAAGAAAGAAGAAAGAAAGAAAATAAAGAAAAGCTGAGCATGTGACGTTTGCATGTAATCCCAGCATTCGAGAGGCTGAGACAGGAGGATCATGGTTCATGGCCAGCCTCAGCTACTTACTGAGGCCCTCTGCAACTCAGTGAGACCCTGTTTCAAAATAAAGAATGAAAAATAGGGCAGGGGGTGTAGCTCAGAAATAGAGTGCCCTGGGCTCCATCCCCAGACCCCCCCCACACACAAAATAATAACAGTCATTGGCAAGGAAGGACGTAGTGGGCAGCTGGCCTAGTGGGACAGAGTATGGATAGAACCTTGGGGTCGGTGAAGAATCTGAGAGGCAAAGCTTGGACTTTATGACGTAGGAAGAAGGGGGCCCTGGAAGGGTTTTGAACCAGGTAGGACATGTTCAGAGCCATCTCTGGGTCTAGCACCGTGAGAGGTACAATTATTGGCAAGGGAGAGTCTACGCAAAATTATTATTATTATTATAATTATTATTTTGCAGGTTTGGGGATGGAAACCAGGGGCATTCAACCTCCGAGCTACCCTCTGCCCTATTTTTTTTATTCTTTACTTTGAAACAGGGTTTCACTAAGTTGCAGAGGGCCTAAGTAGCTGAGGCTGGCCAAAAACCACAATCCTCCAGTCTCAGCCTCCCAAATGCTGGGATTACAAGGGTGCGCCACCACGCCCGGCTACATGAAATTATTAAAAGGACGCGACTAGAGCGACATCCGTAGAAACGGGGGTGAGAGGCAGCTTGGTGCGTGTCTTGAAGGCAGAAGCAACAGAACCCGTGAAGGGCAGGAAAGTCTAAGGCAGCACCAGCCCTTCCCTGTGAGGCGCCGCGCATATTTGTGGGGTGAAGTATAAGGCTGGGACAGGCTTTGCAGCCTGAATTCCATCTCCGCGGCAAGGCGGTGTTCTCCAGAGAGGCTCAGGCAACGCAGAATGGAGAGTGCTTGTCAGCATGGGCGACGGGCAGGACCTTGGTACCATTCACAGAGATCCTAAAGCCAGGGGAAACGATGGCCTCCTAAGTATCAGTAACAGGTAGGGAAAGATGTCACGCTCTGAGCGGGAGAAATCAGGGTGGAGTACGAAATAGACCATTCTCTTGACAGGAAAGGATATTTTTTTGCAGGGGTAGTGGAGCACGCTTGTAATCCCAGTACTTGGGAGGCTGAGACAGGAGGATTGTGCAGGTTTGTGGCCAGCCCAGCTGCTGAGTGAGGCCCTCCACAACTGAGTGAGACCCTGTTTCAAAATAAAGAATTAAAAAAATAGGGCAGGGGTTGTAGCTTGGAGGTCAAATGCCCCTGGGTTCCATCCCCAGACCTGCAAAAAAAAATTAATTAATTAAATAAATTAACAATAATATTTTTTCCAGAAACTAAAGATTTGTGGAAGCCACGCCTGATGGCTCACACCTGTCACACCAGTGCTTGGGAGGCTGAGACAGGAGGATTGCAAGTTTTAAGTCAGCCGCAGCAATTTAGTGAGGTTTTCAGCAATTTAGCAAGACCTTGTTTCCAAATAAAAAATAAAATAGGAGCCAGACATGGTGGCACACACTTGTAATCCCAGCATTTGGGAGGCTGAGACGGGAGGATCACTGTTCACAGACAGCCTCAGCTACTTAGTGAGGCCCTTTGCAACTCAGTGAGACCCTGTTTCAAAATAAAGAATAAAAAAAAATAGGGCTGGGGTATAGCTTGGAGATAGAATGCCCTTGGATTCAATCTCCAGTATTGAAAAAAAAATTAATATGTAATACCAGTACTTGGGAGGCTGAGACAGGAAGATATCAAGTTTATAGCCAGCCTCAGCTACTTGGTGAGACTGTTCAAAATTTTAAAGATATATATGGCTGTGTTTGTAGGACAGTGGTAGAATGCCCCTTGGATTCAATCCCCAGTAACACATACAGGCACACACACACACACACACACACACGCACGCACGCACGCACGTGGCCTCCATGTGGAGGCAGTTGGTGCCACGTACAGGGCTGGCAGTGAAGGCCCATAAGGCCCAGGGCAGAGCCAGTCGTGGCCTGGAGGTCGCTGTAGGCTCTGAGCTAGCTCTATGGCCCACCCTCAAGTCCTGCGCCCATAAAACCGTGACCTGTGCCGGCAGCTCCAAGGTGACCGCTGGGGCCCCATGGAGGGGATCGAGAGGATGAGCGGGGCAGGCATTTGTGCTGGAGGCCCGGGTCACCGTGTCCCTCTTAGCAGCCTGGAGCTGGGGTGGGGGTGTGGGCAGGGCGGGCAGGAAGCAGGCTGTGGCCCCCGGAGTCTGCCTCCTCTGCTCAGCAACAGAGGAGGAGGAGGTGGAGTCTGGATTAAGCCCCAAGATAAGAATGTGCAGCAGATGACAGAGGAGATCAGAATGAGCAGCTGTGCCCCAGAGAAGGCGCTCACATTCCGTTCCCAATCCCACCCCACCCTATGCGAGCACCCCCACCGGCTACGGGGGCCTCCCCTCCGGCCCTGGCTCCGCTCCTGGGCTCCTCTGTGCGGCCTTCCCACGCCTGCCCCTCATCAGACGCTCCGGGCTGCCCGCCAGCTGCCTGGAAGGAGCGAGTACTCGGGACAGGTGGCCGGAGGTAGCCGGAGAGGGGCCTCTTCCGGGGCCAGCCTCCACCTGCTGGACAGGCCACCCTCAGACTTGGGAGGCTGGAACAGAGGAGGGCCAGGTGGGCAGAGCCGGGAGCAGGGGCTGGAGTGGTCTTGAAGCTGGGCTGCAAGGCCCTGGTCCGCTCCTTGCCGTGGGCCCTGACCTGCGGGAAATCACAGTCCAGGAGGGCACGTAGACAGCGGGTCCCAGGTGTGCGTCTGAGATGGCCTTACGGAGCTCATCCTCCGCATGGCGGCTCAGGGGACCCCCTGCACGGTCCAGTCTCCTCAGGGCTCTAGTTAGTGTTGCAGACACCCCGACTACTTTCTTTTTTCTTTCTTTTTTCTTTTGGTACTGGGGCTAGAACCCAGGGGCATTCTCCCTCCAAGCAGTACCCCTGGCCCTATTTTATTTTATTTTATTTTTGGTGGTACTGGGGATGGAACCCAAGGGCATTCTACCTCTGAGCTACACCCCCAGCCTTATTTTTTATTCTTTATTTTGAAACAGGCTCTCACTGAGTTGCAAAGGGCCTCGCTAAGTAGCCGAGGCTGTCGGCGAACCGCGATCCTCCTGTCTCAGCCTCTCGAATGCTGGGATGACAAGCGTGCGCCTCCACGCCAGCTTGACATGCCATCATTTATAGAGTCCCCCCTCAGCCAGCAGATTCAGTAACTGCTGATGATAGCCAGGTCCAGCTACCTAATTTGCTGGGCTGTTTGTTCAAAAATTATTAAAAACTTCAAGCGAGTGAGGAGTAAGCCAAGTATGGGACCCTCTGGTGGAACCTCAGGAGATGGCCCCGATCCCAGGCTGCGATGCTTACACATTTATGCAGTGTTTGCTGCGTGGCGCCGGAGATAATACACCATGCCTCTCATCCCTCCTTCCAACAGCCCCATTATCCCTCCCGGGCGGACAAGGACACCCAAGCTTTAGCCGTCCCAGCGGCCCTAAGTGCTGGAGCTGGGGAAGGCAGAGCCCAGCTCCCACACGCTGCCCTGGGGCAGCTCCTGCCTCCAATGAAGGGAGGCATCTGGCCAGGTGGCCGCTCCCCAGACCCTTCTCCCATCCCAGGCCCAGGAAGGAGGACCAAAGGTAAAAGAGCCTGCACAGGGAGCGAGGGTGGCAGAACTCAGAGTGGCGGTCAGGGCGAGCTGGGCAGAGGATGGCTCTGGCTGCAGGCAGACAGGTCGCCACCCTCTCCCCCCTGCGCCCTCCCTGGTGTCACCCTGGCCCCTCCCGCTCTTCCTCTGGATGGCCAGGGTTTCCTCTCCCCATTTCCTCCCCCACCCCTTCCTGGCAGCCTCCCCAGGGCCATCCCTGTCTTGTCCACGCATGGTCAGCGTCCCTACATTTACCCCTGAGTGATGACGGCCCTGGTTTAATGAGCACCTAGGTGCCGGGCACGTTGCTGGGGCTTCACCAGTGTATCACCCCGGATTCTTTCCACAACCCTGTGACAATTACTGCTACCTCCGCTTTCTAGGGGAGGGAGGAGGAGAGGGAGGCGCTGAGAAGCTAAGGGGTGTACCCAGAGCCCGGGCTGGAGCAGCGGGGAGGAGTCAGGTCTGGTCTGAGGCCTGGCTGTTCTCCACCCTCCTCACCATGCCTCAGAGGACAGAGTTGGACTCACCAAAGAACCTTTTCTCAGAAAGGAGATAGATACATCCAGGCGTGGTGGGCACGTTTGTAATCCCAGCATTCTGGAGGCTGAGACAGGAGGATCGCAGGTTCACAGCCAGCCTCAGCTACTCAGTGAGGCCCTCTGCAACTCAGTGAGACCCGGTTTCAAAATAAAGAATAAAAAATAGGGCTGGGGGTATAGCTCCGAGATAGAATGCCCCTGGGTTCCGTCCCCAGTACCGCAAAAAACAAAGAAAGAAAGAGGAGAGAGACAGACAGAGAGAAAGATAAATGGCTAATTTGAAGGAAGAATATCCTGTGTTTGTCAGGGAGGACACTTTACCTTTGGCCTCAGTGTGACTGCAGGCAGGAGTCTTCCCTGCCTGGAAGGTGTCTGGCCTTTGGAGGCAGGCCTGATGGCGTCAGAGGGTCAGGCCGAAGGGCTGGGGACCGGAGGAGGAGGAGGCCTTCCCGCATACCAGTTACCAACAGCATCTTGGCGCCAGAGAGTAGACTGAGGACTAAGGTTGCAGCTCAGCTGGACAGTGGCGCACGCTTGTAATCCCAGCACTGGGGAGGCTAGACAGGATGGCGGTTCACAGGCAGCCTCAGCTACTTAGACCCTTTGCAACGCAGTGAGCCCCATTTCAAAATAAAGAATAAAAAATACGGCTGGGAGTGTAGCTCAGAGGTAGAGTGCCCCTGGGTTCCATCCCCGATACCGTAATAATAATAATAATAATAATAATAATAATAATAAACTAATTAAATAAATAGTAGTAGGGCGTAGTGGCACACTCTTGTAATCCCAGCATTTGGGAGGCTGAGACCGGAGGATCATGGTTCAGCCTCAGCTACTTAGTGAGCCCCTTTGTAACGCAGTGAGACCCTGTTTCAAAATAAAGAATAAAAAATAGGGCTGGGGGTGGAGCTCAGAGGTAGAATGCCCCTGGGTCCCATCCCCATTACAGGGTGGGGGGATGCTGAGACTGGCCTCAAACCTGTGATCCTCCCGTCTCAGTCTCTCAAGCACTGGGATTGCAGACTTGCACCACCCTGCCTGGCTAAATTGTAACAAGAACGCGCAAATACCGAGGAGCCAATGGGGGAGGGCCAATTGCGCATGCGCCTGGGTTTGGCATCTACAGAGGTGCCCCTGCCCCAGTCCGGCCCTTCCTCAAATCCAAAGGCTTGACTGCCCTGCCCAGGAGGGGGCGGGGGCACCCACCCCCAGCGCCTGCCCCCCCCCTTTTTTTGCTAACTAGCTGAGGCTGCCCTTGAAGCACAACCTTCCTGTCTCAGCCTCCCCATCCCCAATACTGGGATTACAAGTGCGCGCCACCAGGCGGGGCTGCCCCATCCTTACGGACTGAGCATCTCGGGTGTGGTGGGTGGGATGAGGCCAGGGCTGCTCCCCGCTGGAGGAGGGCGAGGAAGTGCCCCCCCGCACTGGGGCCTCCGTGGGGAACCGGAGCCACACACGTGCACAAGGAGGCGGGGCGACCCAGGCTGCCAGCCACCTGTGACCCCGGCACCTGGGGGACCCTCTGGCGGTTTGGGGAGCCTATTTTGGCCCCATCTCTATTTACTCCTCCCAGAGGGAGTAAATAAATAGCTCTGTGTGTCTGCGCGGATGCGGGCGCGCCTCCAGCACGCCATGCCCCAGGCCCGGCCGAGGAAGTGGTACCCAGCGCTGCCCGCTCATCTCCCGCCTCCGCTCCGGGCCTCTTCCTGCGCGCTGGCAGGTTTTCCTTGCCAGCTTGGGGTGGATCATTCGTTCATTCATTTCTTCACTCAGTCGCAGTAGTTAGTGTGTGTGAACCTGCAGTGGTGGAAGCTGACAGATAGAGATGCCACACAAGAAAGGAAAATGGAGCCGGGCGTGGCAGCGCACGCTTGGAATCCCAGCATTCCGGAGGCTGACCCAGGAGGATCGCGGTTCGAGGCCAGCCTGAGCCCCTGGGTTTAATCCCCAGTACCACAAAATAGAATAAAAAATATATATAAATATGTATAATAAATAAATAAATAAATAAATAAATAGATGGTAAAACAGCCGGTGTGCATTTGGGAGGCTGAGACAGGAGGATCACGGTTCGCAGACAGCCTCAGCTACTTAGTAAGGCCCTCTGCAACTTAGTGAGACCCTGTTTCAAAATAAAGAGTAAAATATAGAGCGGAGTGTGGTGGAGCAGGTTCGAAGCCAGCCTTGCTGGCTTAGGAGATCCTGTTTCCAAATAAAAATATAAAATAGGTCTGGGAGAGTAGTCCGGAGGTAGAAGGGTTTTCAGGAACCCCAGTACCACCACATACACACACACAAAATAATAAAATATAGGGCTGGAGGTGTAGCTTGGAGGTAGAATGCCCCTGGGTTCCATCCCCAGTACTACAAAAAACAAACAAACAAACAAAAAACTAATAGAGCCGGGTATTGGTGCACTCTTGAATCCCAGTACTGGGAGGCTAACGCAGGAGGATTACAGTTTCGAAGACAGCTTCAGCCAGCAGTGAGACTTTCTTTTTTTTTTTTTTTTTTTTTTTTTGCGGTACTGAGGGTAGAATCCAGGGGCATTCTACCTCCAAGCTGCACCCCCTGCCCTATTTTTTATTCTTTATTTTGAAACAGGGTCTCAGTGAGTTGCAAAGGGCCTCACTAAGTAGCTGATGCTGTCCACAAACCACGATCCTCCTGTCTCAGCCTCCCAAATGCTGGGATGACAAGCGTGCGCCACCATGCTGGGTTCACGGTGAGACTTTCATTAACCCAGCGAGACCCTGTTTCAAAATATAAATTTAGTAAGACGTGCAGGCAGGAATGCGCGCACTCATGCGCAGGTGATAGAATGGGATTTGCTCATGATCAGCACTCAATGCCAGTTACTTTGTTCCTTTGATAGTACTGGGGGGCTGGGCTTGGTGTATAGGGGGTGCTCAACAATAATTAATTTGGCAAAGGAACGATCTGTTTATTTTTCTGTGTTCCAATGAGAACATGTCAGCTGGTGTGGTGGCTCACCCCTGAATCCTAGTACTAGGGAGGCCGAGACAAGAGGACCACAGATTCAAGGACAGCCTCAGCAATGTAGTGAGACTCTCAGAACTAACGAGACCTGGTCCCAAACAAAAATTAAAAGGGCTGGGGTTGTAGCCCAGAGAGATAGAGCACCCCTGCCTGGGTTCTATCCCCCGTACCACCAAAAAAAAAAAAAAAAAATTATAATGAGTAGGCTGGGTACAGCTCAGTGATGGAGCATGTGCTTAGCATGCACAAGGACCTAGGTTCAATTTCCAGTACCAAAGGATAAAAATAAAAAAAGAAGCTGGGCGTGGTGGCACGCCCTTGTAGTCCCAGTACTTGGGAGGCTGAGACAGGAGGATGGCAGGTTTGTGGCCAGCCTCAGCTACTTAGTGAGGCCTTCCAAAACTTAGACCCCGTTTCAAAACAAAGAATAAAATAGGGCTGGGGGTATAGCTCAGAGGCAGAATGCTCCTGGGTTCCATCCCCAATAACACAAAAAAATAAAAAGAAAGAGCAAGGAGAGAAGAGAGAGGAGAAAGGAGAGGGGGGGGGGAGATAGGGGTAGGTAGGTTTGGGGACACCATCAGACCGCTCCAGCGCCTGAGCAGTCAGCCCGCCTTCTCCTGGGGTTCTGGCCCTTCTAGGATGAGCTCACCACGCCTGACCAGGCCTCTCACCTACAATCAGCACCGTGACTTCCCTGATGGGTCCTGAGAGTCTGACCTCAGGGGATGGCTTTTGCTCTTCCCCAACTCCTACCTGTAAACTTGACCATTCTTCATGGTGCATTTATTATTTTTATTTTTATTTATTTATTTATTTATTTTAATCTAAATAATTTTTTTATTGGTGCACTGTATACATACATCATAGTGGGATACAAACTTTTGTAGACATATTTTTATTTTTATTTTTTATGGCATGGAGGATGGGACAGGGGAGGGGTATCTACCTCCAAGCTACACCCCCAGCCCGTTTTTTTTTTTTTTTTTTTTTTGCGGTACTGGGAATGGAACCCAGGGGCATTCTACCTCCTAGCTACACCCCCCAGCCCTACTTTTTATTCTTTATTTTGAAACAGGGTCTCTCTGAGTTGCAAAGGGCGTAAGTAATAGCTGAGGCTGTCTGCAAACCGAGATCCTCGTATCTCAGCCCCCCCCCCAATGCTGGGATTACAAGCGTGCACCCCCACGCCCGGCTCCCAGCCCTATTTTTTATTCTTTATTTTGAAACAGGGTCTCACTCAGTTGCAAAAGGCCTCACTAGAAGCTGAGGCTGGCCGCGAACCGCAGTCCTCCTGTCTCAGCCTCCCAAATGCTGGGATGACAGGTGTGCGCCTCCATACCCGTCTAACTACAGATGTTTTAATGCTTGTGCAATAGCCCGCCTATATTTTACTCAGTTACTGCAGGATTTCCCCAGGTCTTTCCGAAGCTTCGCGCCTGCCTGCTGGCTGGCTGGGGCGGCACGGTGCCTGTTGGTGTGCCCCACAGCAGAGCTGGGCAGGCTGGAAGAGGCCAGGCGGCTGGGGTGCGGTGGAGGAAGGTGCTGTGAGTTCGGCCCTGCTGGACGTGCAGGGAGGAGCGGAGCTCCGGGAGGCAGAGGCTGAGGACCTGTGGCGGGCTGCCAGCGCCGGGGTGACTCGTCATCCTTGGTCCCCACAGACTACGGGGCTTATTTCTGCTCCTCCTTTAGCGATGACAGTCTGTGGACAAGGGCTCCAGCTGTTTATCGGGGACCCTCCCAGGCCCCAAGTGCCAGGAGCTCCCGCTCCCTGCTGCAGAGGCTGCGGGGCCCTGATTAGGTGCCCGGGCGGGGGGCACGGGGCTGGACCGCCCAGGAAGGGGAGAGGCGGGAGCCCCGGAGAGGAGCAGGTGCAGGGCAAAGGGCGGGAACAGACCCACCCTCCGCGGCAGGCAGCGCTCTCAGGGCACAGCCTCCGCGATGCCTCGCGTCCATCTGATATTTCCTGGTAGCATTTCTTTTCTTCTTTTTGTAACCTGGATTGAACCCAGGGATGTTCTACACCCTCAGCGCTATTTTATTTATTATTATTATTATTATTTTTTTTTTTTTGGTGGTGGTACTGGGAATGGAACCCTTCTACCTCCGGGCTACACTCCCAGACCTATTTTATATTTTATTTGGAAACAGGGTCTCTTATGGCAGCGAGGCTGGCTTTGAATCTGCGCGATCCTCCCGTCTCAGCCTCCCAAGTGCGGGGATTACAGGCGTGCGCCACCACGCCCGGCTATTTAATTTATTTTTATTTGGAAACAGGGTCTCACTAAGTTGCTGAAGCTAACTGTGAACCTGTGATCCTCCTGTCTCAGTCTCCCAAGTATTGGGATTATAAGTGTGCACCGCTGTGTCTGGTTCTATTTAATTAATTAATTTATTTATTTATTTTGCGGGTCTGGGGATTTAACCCACGGGCGTTCTACCTCTGAGCTCCACCCCCAGCCCTATTTTTTATTCTTTATTTTGAAACAGGGTCTCACTGAGTTGCAGAGGGCCTCACTAAGTAGCTGAGGCTGACCACGAACCTGCGGTCCTCCTGTTTCAGCCCCCAAGTACTGGGATTACAAGCGTGGGCCACCATGCCCGGCTTCTATTTTATTTATTCATTTTTTGTGGTACTGGAGATTGAACCCAGAGGCATTCTACCTTTGGGCTATACCCCCCTCTGGCCTGATTTTATTTCTCTTTTTAAAAATTTTATTTCTTATTTATTTGGAAACGGTCTTGCTGGGTTGATGAGAATCTCACTTCTTGTTGAAGCTGTCCTCAAACCTGTGATCCTCCTGTCTCAGCCTCCCAAGTACTGGAATCGCAGTGCGTGCCACCACATTGGGCTGGGCCAGTTACTTTAACCTCTTTGAGCTCCAACTTCTCCGTCTCTGCCTTGGATATCATGAGCGCACCTTCTTCATGGGATTGTTGTAGGGTTAAAACAAGTGAAGGAAGCGGGGCGTGGGGGCGCACCCTGGTAACCCCAGCATCCGGGAGGCTGAGACAGGAGGATCGCGGTTCACAGCCAGCCTCAGCTACTTAGTGAGGCCGTCTGCAACTCAGTGAGACCCTGTTTCAAAAAAAAAAAAAATAGGGCAGGGGGTGTAGCTCGAGGTAGAATGCCCCTGAGTTCCATCCCCAGACCCGCAGAAAAAAAATTAATAATAATAAATAAAATAAAAAATGAATGCCCCTGGGTTCCATCCCCAATACCACACACACACACAAATTAATCAATTGGCCAGATGACGGTAGGATGAGCTGCCACAGTATGTTTCTGTGGAGGACAAATCAAAAAGAAACTTAAAATTTCCCTTCGATTTTCATAGTTAAAATCTGCAGTGAACCCAAAACTGCTGTGACAACTTAAGTCTGCTAGAAGAGGAGGCGGAGGGGAGGCCAGGGGTGGAGGCGATGGTTTCCTATAGAGTAGCTCAAGGGTGCTGTGAATGTTGAGGGCATAACAGCCAGGGGCTTTCTCCGCCCATGGCGGCGCTGTCCCATTCGGTATCTGGAGGAAACCTGCAGGTCTCGGAGCAGATCCAGTTTCACGGCTCTGAAGGAAGCAGCTCTGGGAGCCTGGGGGGAGGAAAGACAGTTGCTGCAGCCCCCAGAGGTGCCCAGCTGTCCCCACCAGCCCTTTTTCCGCCACCTGAAGTCACTCAGAGCGTTCCTGTCGGTTAGCGCCCGCGCGGGACCAGAAGAGGCCCCCCTCGGCGGGCTGGGCACCGTGCCTTTCCCCGCCCCGGGCAGGGCACTGAACAGGTGCAGGCAGACGCAGCTGGGTGAAGTGGGGACACTCTTCCCCTCCTCCCTCCCCTCCCTCCTCCAGTCCAGCCACATGGAAGCCACATCCCACTTCCTCCCCCTAGTTCAAAGGTATCCCCCACCCCTGCTGGGGCAGCACCCCACAGACAGGAGAGTGGAGAACTATAGGTTTCCACAGGCCACCTGTTAGTGGTGTCTAGGAAGGGAGAGGATGGCTGGTCCTCAGTCTCCCTGGGTCTCAATTAGAAGCCGGGCGTGGTGGTGCATGCTTCTAATCCCAATACTTGGGAGGCTGAGGCAGGAGGATCTCAGGTTAGCGGCCAGCCTTAGCAATTTAGGAAAGCCCTCTGCAACCTAGTGAGACTCTGTTTCAAAATAAAGAATAAAAGATAGGGCTGGTGAAATTTCAGAGGTGAAATGCCCCTGGGTTCCATCCCCAGTACCACACACACACACACACACACACACACACACACACACACACAAAGATAAAATAGGGCTGGGGGCGTAGCTCACAGGTAGAATAGCCCTGGGTTCAATCTCTAGTAAAAAGAAAGAAAAAGCCGGGCGTGGTGGCACGCACTTGTAATCCCAGCATTCGGGAGGCTGAAACCGGAGGATGGCGGTTCGTGGACAGCCTCAGCTACTTAGTGAGGCCCTCTGCAACTTAGTGAGACCCTGTTTCAAAATAAATAATAGAAATAGGGCAGGGGATGTGGCTCAGAGGTCACATGCCCATGCCCCTGGGTTCTATCCCCAGACCCACACACACAAAGAAAGAAAGAGAGAGAGAGAAAGAGAGAGAGAGAGAGAGAGAGAGAGAGAGAGAGAGAGAGAGAGAGAAAGAAAGGAAGGCTAATTATGAAGTTGGCCAACCATCCCTTCAGGGCCGGCAGCTCCCGTCTCCTGAGAGCACGGGCAGGGGTGGGGTAGGGAATCAGGCTCAGATCCACATTCCAGAACCCAGGTTCTCCAGGAGGAGCCTCCTCTCATCCCCTGGAGGTCCGAGGTGGCTGGAAGGTTCACATTCCTCCCTTGCTTCCCTGGCGAACGCCACCCCTGCCGGCACCTTCGCACCTACGGCATCAGTAGTGTAGGGCGCCCCACGGTGTCTCCACGGTACCCCTGGGAGCCATGGCCACTGGAGGAAGCTGGGCGCTAGTGGGGGCGGCTTGTCCCTCCAGCGCCAGTCACAGCCCCAGCCGCTGCAGCGCTGCTGGAACCCCCGCATCTAGCCGGAGGCTCCTTGGCTTAGGAGGAGAGGGCAGAGAGGAGACCCCCGTCTGTCCCACAGTCCCACAGCCGGATAGCCTGATCCCCAACCGCGCCCCCCGGGAACAGGGGTCTGGCCTTTCTCTCTCTCTCTCTCTCTTTCTTTCTGCTATACTGGCGATGGGACCCAGGGCATTCTACCTCAGAGCTACATCCCAGACTTATTTTTTATTCTTTATTTAATTTATTTATTTATTTTTGTAGTACTGGGGGTGGAACCCAGAGGCTTTCTACCTCCGGGCGATACTCCCAGACCTATTTTTGGAAACAGGGTCTCACTAAGTTGCTGAGAGCCTCACTAAGTAGCTGAGGCTGGCTTTGAACCTGTGTGATCCTCCTGTCTCAGCCTCCCAAGTGCGGGAATTACAAGCGTGTGCCACCACTCCCGGCTGATTATTTTATTTATTTATTTATTTATTTATTTATTTATTTATTTATTTATTTATTTTTTGGTGGTACCGGGGTTTCTGGAAGCCCTTCTACCTCCGGGCTACACTCTCAGACCTATTTTTACATTTTTATTTTGGAAACAGGGTCTCCTAAGCCAGCGCACGCGGCTGGCTTCGAACCTGCGCGATCCTCCTATCTCTGCCTCCCAAGCGCGGGGATTACAAGCGTGCGCCCCCACGCCCTGATTCTTTATTTTAAAACAGGGCTTCAAGCCGGGCGTGGTGAGCATGCTTGTAATCCCAGCATTCGGGAGGCTGAGACCCGAGGATCGCAGTTCAGGGACAGCCTCAGCTACTTAGTGAGGCCCTCTGCAACTCAGTGAGACCCGGTTTCAAAATAAAGAATAAAAAAATAGGGCAGGGGGTGTAGCTCGGAGGTCGAATGCCCCTGGGTTCCATCCCCCGACCCGCCAAAAAAAAAAATTAATTAATTAATTAAAATAAAACAGGGCTTCACTAAGTTGCAGAGGGCCTTGAGGCTGACTAGGAACCTGCGATCCTGCTGTGTCTGCCTCCCCTAGTACTGGGGTTCCAGGCGTGAGCCCCACGCCTGGCTGGAGGCTTTTGTTTCTGCCGTTCATTTTCTGACATCGTAAGGAAAGAGGGTCCCTGTGTTCTCTGAAGTTTACCTTTCATTTACTTCCGTATTTTATTTTTTGGCTCTGAGGATGGAGCCCAGGGGCATTCGACCTCTGAGCTACACCTCCAGCCCTATTTCTTTGTGTGTGTGTGTGGTACTGCGGGTGGAACCCAGGGGCTTTCCACCTCCAGGCTATACTCCCAGACCTATTTTATACTTTATTTGGAAACAGGGTCTCACTAAGTTGCTGAGAGCCTCGCTAAGTAGCTGAGGTTGGCTTCGAACCTGTGCGATCCTCCTGTCTCAGCCTCCCAAGCGCGGGGATTACAAGCCTGCGTGTGGCACCATGCCCAGCTCCAGCCCTACCTTTTATTCTTTATTTTGAAACTGTATCTCACTGAGTTGCAGAGGGCCTGAATGCCAACCACCTCCTGTCTCAGCCTCCCAAATGCTGGGATTACAAGCATGCGCCACCACACCCAGCGCAGCCTCAGCTACTTAGTGAGGCCCTCTGCAACTTAGAGAGACCCTGCTTCAAAATAAAGAATAAAAAATAGGGCTGGGGGTGTAGCTCGGAGGTAGAATGCCCCTGGGTTCTATCTCCAGTACTGGGGAAAAAAAAAAAAAAGCCACATAAATAATAAAGGAAGCAGAACAGCCCCCCTCTCTTCCTGCTTTCCCTGGGCCCCGCCGTCCCTCCTCCTCCAGCTGTTCAGCGGCTCATTCCTTCCTGTTGCTGTCAGGTTTGGCCAGAGTGGCTTCCACTTCCTGTCAGCTACTCTTTTTACATTTATTTATTTACTCTGTGTGTGTGTGTGTGTGTGTGTGTGTGTCTGTGGTACTGGGGATGGAACTTAGAGGTGTTCTGCCTCCAAGCTACACCCCCAGCACTATTTTATTTTATTTTTTCCGTACTTAGGATGGAACCCAGAACCCAGTGACATTCTACCTCTGAGCGACACTCCTAGCCCTATTTTTATTCTTTATTTTTTTAAACAGGGTCTCACTGAGTTGCAAAGGGCCTCACTAAGTAGCTGAGGCTGGCCGCGAACCACGATCCTCCTGTCTCAGCCTCCCAAATGCTGGGATCGCAAGCATGTGCCACCATATTGGGCTCTCCAACCCCATATTTTATTTTTTATTTTGAAACACTCTCACTAAGTTGCAGAGAGCCTCACTAAGTAGCTGAGGCTGGCTGGAACCTGTGATCCTCCTGTCTCAGAAGGCCAAGTATGCCAAGTACTGAGTGCACCACCACACCCAGTTTCTTTTTTTTTTTTTTTTTAATGGTACTGGGGATTGAACCTGGGACATTCTACCTCTGAGCTACACCCCAGCCCAATTTTTTTTTAAGATACTGGGGATGGAACCCAGGGGCATTCTACCTCCGAGCCACACCCCCAACCCTATTTTTTATTCTTTATTTTGAAACAGGGTCTCACTGAGTTTCAAAGGCCTCACTAGGTACTTGAGGCTGGCCTTGAGCCTGTGATCCTCCTGTCTTAGCCTCCCAAGTACTAGGATTACAAGTATGTGCCACCATGCCTGGTTTTATTCTTTCTATTATTTATTTATTTATTTATTTAATTTATTTTATTTTTTGCGGGTCTGGGGATGGAACCCAGGGGCATTTGACCTCCGAGTGACACCCCGTGCCCTATTTTTCATTCATTATTTTGAAACAGGGTCTCACTGAGTTGCAGAGGGGCTCACCAAGTAGCTGAGGCTGGCTGCGAACCGACATCCTCCTCTCAAATGCGGGGATGACAAGCGTGCCCACCATGCCCGGCTTACTCTTTTTATTTTAAAGAAACATTGCATGTGTTGGTTTGCTGACTGCCAGCATCCCAAAGAAGACAACCCCGCGGACTTTAAACGGCACCCACGAGCTGGACTCCCTCCTCCCGGTGGACTCCCTCCTCCCGGTGGACTCCCTCCTCCCGGTGGACTCCCTCCTCCCGGTGGACTCCCTCCTCCCGGCCGTTGTCCACACACTTGTGATTCCTTTCACCACTGTGGTCTGCGCAGATGCCATTTTGTGTCTTGAAATGTTCTAAGTCACCTAATTTTGTAAGAGGCTCTATGTCTGGACACAGGTCGTTTCTCCTGTGCACAGTGCGATGGTGTGGGCGGGGCCTGGTTGTTAGGCCTTCGGGTGGGTTCCAATTATTCACTATTACTCATTCCCCATTTAACTGCTTTTGTTAGGGCTCCACCCCCTTCCAGTCTATAAAATCTGCTGTCCCCAAAGGCCACTGGTGGTCTTGTAGTGTTACACCTCTTCTCAGTCTTTCCCAAAGGGATGGAGCCCAGGGGCCTTCTACCTCCAAGCTACACCCCAGTCCTATTTATTTTCTTTCTTTCTTTTTTTCTTTGGTGGTACTGGGGTTCCTGGAAACCCTTCTACCTCCGGGCTACACTCCCTGTCTCAGCCTCCCGAGCACTTTGATTCCAAGTGTGTGCCACCATGCCCGGCCTCCCACTAGTAGAGCGCTTGCCTATCATGGGTGAGGTCCTGGGCTCCATCCCGAGCATTGCAAAAGAAAAATAAGAAATAAATCGCTGCTATAAATAGCACAGAATTTTCCTTTGTCCTCAAGGAGCTTATAGACTAGAGGAGGAGCTCAGAGGGGTGTGGGCTATCGAGGAACGGTGGAAGCTAAGGGTGGCGAGGAAGCCAGGCGTGGTGGCGCACACTTGGAATCCCAGTACTTGGGAGGCTGACACAGGAGAATGCAGGTTCGAGGCCAGCTTCAGATACCTCATGAGGCCCTGCGCAACTTAGTGAGAGCCTGTTTCAAGGTAAAAAATAAGCCGGGCGTGGTGGCACATGCTGGTAATCCCCGAGCTTGGGAGGCAGAGACAGGAGGAAGCCAGATGCTCTGGCTTAAGAGACCTCCAAGATATACCCCCAGCCCTATTTTTTATTTTAAAACAGGGTCTTACTAAGTTGTTAAAGATCTCACTAAGTAGCTGAGGCTGTCCGTGAACTGCGATCCTCCGATCTCAGCCTCTAGACTGCTGGGATTACAAGCGTGTGCCACCACGCCCGGCTTTATAACATTTATTTATTTATTTATTTATTTATTTATTTATTTTTGTGTGCGGATCTGGAGATAGAACCCAGGGGCATTTGACCTCCAAGCTACACCCCCTGCCCTAGTTTTTATTCTTTATTTTGAAACAGAGTCTCACTAAGTTGCTGAGGCTGTCCATGAATTGTGATCCTCCGGTCTCAACCTCCCAAATGCTGGGATTACAAGCGTGGGCTACTATGCCCAGCTTTATAACATTTATTTTAATGGCCATCAAATGTGGTACTGGGCACAGTGGTGCCCATCTGTGATCCCAGTACTCTGGAGGCTGAGACAGGAGGATTACAGGTTTGTGCTCAATGCATGGTAACTTAGGGAAATCTTGTTTTAAAATTAAGAAAAGGGCTGGAGGTGTAGCTCAGAGAGAGCCGTTCCCTGGGTTCAATCACTAGGACCCGTGTGTGTGTGTGTGTGTGTGTGTGTGTGTGTGTGTGTGTGTGTACACACGGCTGTCCCAGGCAAATCCCTACCTTCTCTGCTCCCCTCAGAGGTGTTTTGTGACAGGGCCCCTCTGGAGCAAGTGTTCTGCCCTGGGGAGGAAGAGGTGCCCTGGGCTAGGACACTGTGGAGGGTTAGGCCACCCACCTCTCCTCCCAGAAGCCTTGTGGGCGGGGAGGGGTCTGCTGGGGACACTGGCAGGGATGTGGCACAGACACGCGGTCCATAACGTCTGACATAGCACTAGGTGCCCGGGAGGGTGGGCTAGCACCTCAGAATGGTGGAACTTGTCCCTGCCCTCAAGGAGTGACGGTCATGGAAAGTGCGCAAGTAGTAAAGTGCTTAGTAAACTCTAATGCTGAGAGCCAGCCAGCTCAGAGAGGGCCGAGCTTCCAGAGGGCTCCGCCAGGCCCTGACCATGGCCAAAGGACCCGGCCCGTGAAGGATTGCCGCCAAGTGCGGTAATCGCTCTCCCTCATCTGCAAGGATAGGTTGCTAGATGCCCAGTGGATGCCCGAAACCTCAGGTAGTGCCGCACTCCATGATATCACGACAGTGCTATTATATATGACACCATATAGCTGGGCGTGGGCGCACGCTCGTCATCCTCGGGAGGCTGAGGCCGGAGGATCGCGGTTCACGGACAGCCTCAGCTACTTAGTGAGGCCCTCTGCAACTCAGTGAGACCCGGTTACAAAATAAAGAATAAAAAATAGGGCAGGGGTGTAGCTCGGAGGTCGAATGCCCCTGGGTTCCATCCCCAGACCTGCCAAAAATATATATATATATGACACCATATATACTATAACACATGCCACCAGGTATACTATTATATATACCACTACATACACTATTATAGATGCCACCATATACACTTTTATATATCCTGGCACACTGCATGCCTTCCCATACTAACTAAGTACTTTTCCTGCACTGTTTCAGTTTGAAGTGTGACAGAAAATTTCCCTTTCTTCTTATCCGCTCCTTTTTTTTTTTTTTTTTTTTTTTTTTGCGGGTCTGGGAATGGAACCCAGAGGCATTCGACCTCTGAGCTACACCCCCAGCCCTACTTTTTATTCGTTATTTTGAAACCGGGTCTCACTGAGTTGCAGAGGCCTCACTAAGTAGCTGAGGCTGTCCCCGAACCGCGATCCTCCGGTCTCAGCCTCCCGGTCTCAGCCTCCCGAATGCTGGGATTACAAGCGTGTGCCACCACGCCCGGCTCTTCTTTCTTTTCTTCCCTCTTTCTTTCCTTCCTTCCTTTTTCTCCTGTGTGTACGTGTGGTGCTGGGATTGACCCAGGGGCATTCTACCTCCAAGCCAAACCCCCAGCACCCCCTCTTTTTTTTCCGAAACAGAGCCTTACTTGACTGCTCCAAGTCTTGCTAAGTTGCTGATACTGGTCTTGAACCTGTGATCCTCTGATCTTTTGTCTCAGCCTCCCAAGTACTGGGATTACAGGCATGAGCCAGTGCACTGGCTATAATAATAAATTTATTATTTTTGTTTATTTTGCAGAACTGTGAATGGAACCTAGGAGCATTCTACCTCTGAGCTACACCCTCAGCCTTATTTTTTATTCTTTATTTTGAAACAGGGTCTCACTAAGTTGCAGAGGGCCTCGCTAAGCATCTGAGGCTGTCCGTGAACTGCGATCCTCCGGCCTCAGTCTCTAGAGTACTGGGATTGATTACAGGCATGCGCCACTTCACCCGGCTATGAGGATACATTTAAACTAACAATCTGATGTCTGGAGGGGGCAGTAGATCAGACAGGGAGAGCGCCAGTGGCAAGGAAAGCATGGGGCAGACTGTGAAGGCCTATAGGAGGCTGTGATGGGTAAGGTGATTGCAGTCGTCCAGTAGAAAGGGAGAAAGCCAGAGAATGGGCTGGGGCTGGAGCAGGGTCCTACCCAGGAGCATTCTACATCCGAACTGCATCTCCAGCCCTATATTTTTAAGATTCGTTATTACTATTATTATTATTTTATTATTATTATTATTAATAATAATAATTTATTTATTTTGCAGTACTTGGGATGGAACCCAGGGCATTTTAACTCCAAGCTACACCCCAAGTCCTTTTTTTTTTTTTTTTTTTTTTTTTTTGCGGGTCTGGGTGGAACCCAGAGGCATTTGACCTCCGAGCTATACCACCTGCCCTATTTTCTATTCTTTATTTAATTTTTTAATTTTTTTGGTGGTACTGGGGGTAGAACCCAGAGGCTTTCTACCTCCGGGCTATACTCCCAGACCTATTTTATATTTTATTTGGAAACAGGGTCTCACTAAGTTGCTGAGAGCCTCACTAAGTAGCTGAGGCTGGCTTAGAACCTGTGTGATCCTCCTGTCTCAGCCTCCCAAGCGCGGGGATTACAAGCGTGCGCCATCACGCCCGGCTCTATTCTTTATTTTGAAACCAGGTCTCACTGAGTTGCAGAGGACCTCATAGGTAGCTGAGGCTGGCCGCTAACGTAAGATCCTCCAGTCTCAGCCTCCCAAGTCCTGGGATCACAAGTGTGCGCCACCGTGCTGGGCTCTCTCTGAGCTTTTTAAAGATCTGTAAACAAGGCTGGTGTTTAGTTGAGTGGCTGAGTGCTTTTGTAGCATGGGCAAGAAACCCTGAGGCTCGAAATCTGCAATCCCACAGGATAAAAATTTTAAAAAAAGGCCGGGCGTGGTGGCGCACGCTTGTAATCCCCGCGCTTGGGAGGCGGAGACAGAAGGATGGCGCAGGTTCGAAGCCAGCCGCGCGCTGGCTTAGGAGACCCTGTTTCCAAAATGAAAATGTAAAAATAGGTCTGGGAGTGTAGCCCCGAGGTAGAAGGGCTTCCAGGAACCCCAGTACCACCACAAAAAAAAAATTAAGAAAAAAAGAATAAAAATAAATAAATAAATATAAATCCATAACTAAACAGGCATTGTTGTACACGCTGTAGTCGTAATAATCGGGAGGCTGAAACAGGGGATCTCAGTTTGTGGCCAGCCCCAGCTACTTAGTGAGGCCTCTGCGACTGAGTGAGACCTTGTTTCAAAATAAAAAATAAGCCAGGCGTGGTGGCGCACGCTTGTAATCCCAGTACTCAGGAGGCTGAGGCAGGAGGATCCGGGTTCGCAGACAGCCTCAGCTTCTTAGTGAGGCCCTCCACACCTTAGTGAGACTTTGTTTTAAAATAAAAAGAATAAGCCGGGCGTGGTGGGCACGCTTGTCATCCCAGCATTCGGGAGGCTGAGACCAGAGGATCGCGGTTAGTGGACAGCCTCAGCTACTTAGTGAGGCCCTCCGCAACTCAGTGAGACCCGGTTTCAAAATAAAGAATAAAAAGTAGGGCAGGGGGTGTAGCTCGGAGGTAGAATGCCCCTGGGCTCCATCCCCAGTATTGAAAAAAAAAAAAAATAGGGCTGAGGGTAGAGCTCAGAGCTAGAGCATCCCTGTGTGCAGCTCTAGCTCCCCCAAAGAAATTACTGAGAGAGAAAAGAGGAAACCAGATGCGGAATGTGCAATGAAGTGGATAAACAAAGGTTACTGAAGCATTGTCCCGACAGTTTAACTTTTTTATAAGAACATACTTATTTTCAAAAAACTCTAATATTCTTTTTTTTTTTATGTGTGTGTGAGAGAGAGAGAGAGAGAAAGACAGACAGACAGACAGGCAGACAGACCCAGGGGCATTCATCCTCTGAGCTATACTTCCAGTCCTTTTCGTTTTTTGTTTGGAAGCAGGCTCTCCCTAGGTCGCTGAGAGCCTCCCTGTGTGGCGGAGGCTGTCCTCCAGTCAGTGATCCTCCTCTCTCAGCCTTTCAAATATTTGGATTACAGACGTGTGCTGCCACATCCGGCTGAGTTGTTTATATAATGAAACTCATTCCACTTAAAGTGATGCCCTAGCCAGGCGTGGTGGCGCACGTTTGTAATCCCTGCACTTGGGAGGCTGAGACAGGAGGTTCGCATAGATTCAAAGCCAGCCTCAGCTACTTAGTGAGGCTCTCAGCAACTTAGTGAGACCCTGTTTCCAAATAAAATATAAAATAGGTCTGGGAGTATAGCCTGGAGGTTGAAAGCCCCTGGGTTCCACCCCCAGTACCACCAAAAAATAAAAATATTAAAAAAAGCAGCGGCCATTCTTTGTTCTGTACCCGTCTTCTCTGGGGTGTGAAGCCTTCATTTTATGAAATATCGTGTATATTCAGACTCTAGGTTCTTTCCCTAATAATCTTACTTTGCAACAACTTCACTTTTTGGTCTCCAAAATTTGGGGGGAAATTTTCTTAGTCTTTGACACAGACATTTCTGGGAACTAGTGTTGTGGGGAAAGTGAATAATTGGGTTGGGCAGAAGCGGGTCCTCTGAGATGCCTGTGTCCTGTGGTGGCCACAGGCTGGGCCAGTCATCCTCGTGAGTCACGAGGGCCGAGGCTCCTGCCGGCCCGGCTGAGCAGTGGACGGTGGTGGTAGACCTGCGGCAGCCTGCACACGTCTGCCCTCCTGCCTGACGCACTGGTGGGGACTGCTGTCCTGCGGCCCAGCAGAGGGTATCCTCAAGCAGGCTCAGGTTTCAGTCAGCAAGCACATAGTATTCCATACTCTGGAAGAGGGTGTCAAGGACCTGGACTAATGTCCTTCATTCGCAGACGATGGTCTTAGCCAGGCGTGGCGGTTGTACACCTGTAATTCTGGTGCTTGGGAGACCGAGACAGGAGGATTGCAGGTTTGCGGCCAGCCTCAGCAACCTAGCAAGGCCCTCAGCAACTGTTTCAAAATAAATATAATGGGGCTAGAGGTGCCAGCCGTGGGGGCGCACGCTTGTAACCCCAGCATTTGGGAGGCTGAGACAGGAGGATTGCGGTTCACAGACAGCCTCAGCTACTTAGTGAGGCCCTCTGCAACTCAGTGAGACCCTGTTTCAAAATAAAGGATAAAAACAGGACTGGGGGTGTATCGGAGATAGAATGCCCCTGGGTTTCCATCTCCAGTACCGCAAAAAAAGAAAAAAAATTAAAGAATAAAAAAAAATAGGGCTGGGGGTATAGTTTGGAAGTAGAATGCCCCTGGGTTAAAGCCCCAGTGCTGGGGGGGGAGGGACACCAAGGGTATAGCTCAGTGGTAGAATGCCCCTGGGCTCAACCCCCAGTACCACACACACAAAAAGTAATTATAATAACAAAATAGTTAAGCATTATACAGTGAACATGATCATAAATGTACAAAATCTTTGAAAAGTATAACATGTCACACAAATTACCCGGATTCTGTTGGGATGGCTTCCAAGAGCGGTGAGAATTTAACAGTCAGCTTGAAGAGAAATAACAGCTCGGCCACCCCAGCCCCCTCTCAGGGGCCGGAGTTTGCTCAGAGGAGGAACTGCGACGGAGCTGAAGCGTGTATGGTCACGGCGGCTGCCTGACGGGGCTGTGGCTGCGTGGCTCGTGAGGCCCTCGTCAGGAGTGGGCACGGGGGGGGGGGGACAGCGCCCAGCACGCGGCGCACAGCGGTGCTGCTGCGTCCACGTCACTCCATCCTGCGTCCACGTCACTCCATCCTAGGTCCCACGTCACTCCATCCTGCGTCCACGTCACTCCATCCTAGGTCCCACGTCACTCCATCCTGCGTCCACGTCACTCCATCCTAGATCCCACGTCACTCCATCCTGCATCCACATCACTCCATCCTGCGTCCACGTCACTCCATCCTAGGTCCCACGTCACTCCATCCTGCGTCCACGTCACTCCATCCTAGGTCCCACGTCACTCCATCCTGCATCCACATCACTCCATCCTAGGTCCCACGTCACTCCATCCTGCGTCCACGTCACTCCATCCTAGGTCCCACGTCACTCCATCCTGCGTCCACGTCACTCCATCCTAGATCCCACGTCACTCCATCCTGCGTCCACATCACTCCATCCTGCGTCCACGTCACTCCATCCTAGGTCCCACGTCACTCCATCCTGCGTCCACATCACTCCATCCTGCGTCCACGTCACTCCATCCTGCGTCCACGTCACCCCATCCTGCGTCCACGTCACTCCATCCTGCGTCCACATCACTCCATCCTGAGTCCCACGTCACTCCATCCTGCGTCCACGTCACTCCATCCTGCGTCCACGTCACTCCATCCTGCGTCCACCTCACTCCATCCTGCGTCCACGTCACTCCATCCTAGGTCCCACGTCACTCCATCCTGCGTCCACGTCACTCCATCCTGCGTCCACGTCACCCCATCCTGCGTCCACGTCACTCCATCCTGCGTCCACGTCACTCCATCCTGCGTCCCATGTCACTCCATCCTGCGTCCACGTCACTCCATCCTAGGTCCCACGTCACTCCATCCTGCGTCCACGTCACTCCATCCTGCTTCTCTGGCTTCCCTCCTACATTTACATCTTCATTCATCTGGCGCTGGGGAGTGAACACGGCCCTCAGGCATGCTTAACGCGCACTTTACACCGCGCCCCTGTGGCTGCTTTTCAGATTCAATTATACTTATAGTTTAGTAGTCAATATAATATGGCACATTTTCTATATTCGTGTACAACATTTATCAGTATAATTCCATTATAGGGTTATAATTTATGTAATGCCTCTTCCATGATTAAAATCCAGGCATGGTGGTGCATGTTTGTAATCCCAGCACTTGGGAGGCTGAGACAGGAGGATCTCACGGATTCAAAGCCAGCCTCAGCTACTTAGTGAGGCTCTCAGCAACTTAGTGAGACCCTGTTTCCAAATAAAGTATAAAATAGGTCTGGGAGTATAGGCCAGAGGTAGAAAGCCCCTGGGTTCCACCCCCAGTACCACCAAAAAAATAAATTAAATTAAAAAAAAAGAATTAAGCCGGGCATGGTGGCGCACACTTGTAACCCCAGCATTTTGGGAGGTTGAAACCAGAGGATAGCAGTTCTCAGACAGCCTCAGCTACTCACTGAGGCCCTCTGCAACTTAGTGAGACCCTGTTTCAAAATAAAGAATGAAAATAGGGCAGGGGATGTGGTTTGGAGGTCACATGCCCCTGGGTTCCATCCCCAGACCCACAAAAAAATTTAAAGAATTAAAGAATTTTAATTAAAAATTTAAAAGAATTAAAGAATTAAAAAAATAGGGCTAGGGTGGTATTTCTTGGAGGTAGAATGCCCCTGGGTTCCATCCCCAGTATCACAAAAATAAATAAATAAATAAATAAATAAATAAGTAATAAAAACAGGGCTGGGGGTGTAGCTTGGAAGTAGAATGCCCCTGGGCTCTATCCCCAATACTGAAAGAGAGAGAGAGAGAGAGAGAGAGAGAGAGAGAGAGAGAGAAAAGGAAGGAAGGAAGGAAGGAAGGAAAGAAGGAAGGGACCTGGAGGTGTAGCTTAGAGGTAGAATGGACCTAGGTTCAAGCCCCAGTGCCACCCCAAAATAAATAGTTTTCTTCTGTATATATGCCGTAAGGTTGTAGCAGGGCATTTCATGTTTTCTGGTGCAGTGATCCGTCTCAGATAACCTTTGGATCGGTGACCCTTTTTTTTTTCTTCTTTCAGTACTGGGGATTGAACCCAGGGTCACTCGACTGCCGAGCTACTTCCCCTGCCCTATTTTTATTCCTTATTTGGAAACGGTCTCACTAAGTTGCTGAGAGCCTCACTAAGTAGCTGAGGCTGGCTTCGCACCTGCGCGATCCTCCCGTCTCAGCCCCCCGTGTGGGGAGTACAAGCATGCGCCTCCATGCCTGGCTCCCGGATAGTCTTTGGTAGCAGGATTTCTGCAAGAAACTCTGATCTTTTCCAGTACAACTTCTCTCTCTTCTGCGAGGACTGTAGATGGAATAAAGTCGGCCTACAATAATAGCACTCACTTCTCTCTCAAACTTCTCTGAGCTTTTGAGGGGAGCATTACAATATTCAGAGGAGGCCTTTGAAAGCGTTTGGAACGATTCAGCCAGAACAGGGGTCGCTGGTGGGCGGTGGACTCACTAGTGAGTGCCTGAGACTCCACCCTGGGCCCTTGGGAGGGCTCAAGTGGCTGCGTAGTTAACAGGCCTGCAGGTCACTCTGATGCAGGTTGAGCTAAATGGAAAAAAGGACCCTAGAAATGACACGTGCCTGTAATCCCAGTGATTTGGGAGGCTGAGATAGGAGGATTGCAAATTTTAGGTTAAACTGACAATTTTTTTTATTTGTGGTGATACTGGGGTTCCTAGAAACCCTTCTACCTCCGGGCTACACTCCCAGACACCTATTTCTTATATTTTTATTTGGAAACAGGGTCTCTTAAGCCAGGGAGGCTGGCTTTGTTTTTTTTTTTTTTGGTTTTTTTTTTTTTTTTTTGGTGGTACTGGGGGTGGAACCCAGAGGCTTTCTACCTCCGGGCTATACTCCCAGACCTTTATTATATTTTATTTGGAAACAGGGTCTCACTAAGTTGCTGAGAGCCTCACTAAGTAGCTGAGGCTGGCTTCGAACCTGCGCGATCCTCCTGTCTCCGCCTCCCAAGCGCGGGGATTACAAGCCTGCGCCACCACGCCCGGCTCAACTTAACAGTTTGGTGAGGTCCTCAGCAATTTAGCTGGGTTCAGTGCTCCTGCGTTCAACCAAAAGGAAAGTACTAGCTGTGTACGGCGTGCACTTGTAATCCCAGTACTTGGCAGACAGAGGCAAGAGGATCGTATGTTCGAGGACAGCCTCAGCAATTTAGTGAGGCTCTCTACAATTTAGTGAGACCTATTTCAAAATAAAAAATAAAATAGGGCTGGGCCTGTAGCTTGGAAGTAAAATGCCCCTGGGTTCCATCTCAGTAACACACACACACACACACACACACACACACACACACACACCCCTGTGTGCACACATACAACACTACTACAGGAGTAGTGAGGACAACTCTAAATATAATCCGGATTCCTCCAAGTGGGATCCAGTCAGCCATCGCCGTGGCAGCCAGACAAAAGCACAGGCTCTCAGGCCGCAGCAGAAACTGTTTTAGGAGAATGCATTCTACTCTATTTATTTTGTGTGTGCGGTGCTGAGGATGCAACCCAGGGGCATTCTGCCTCTGAGCTACACCCCGGCTCCATTTTAATTTTTATTTGGAAACAAGGTAAGGAGACGGGAGGATCATGGTTCAAGGACAGCCTCAGCTACTTAGTGAGGCCCTTTGCAAACTCAGTGAAACCCTGTTTCAAAAAATAAAGCATAGCTGGGCATGGTGGTACACGCGTGTAATTCCAGCATTAAGGAGGCTGAGACAAGGAGGATCATGGTTCAAGGACAGACTCAGCTACTACTTAGTGAGGCCCTTTGGAATTCAGTGAGATCTTGTTTCAAAATAAAGAATAAAAAATAGGGCTGGGGATGTAGCTCATAGGTAGAATCCCCCTGGGTTCCATCCCCATTACCACAAAATAAATAAATAAAAATAAATAAATAGGCCAGGCATGGTGGCGCGCGCTTCTAATCCCAGCATTCGGGAGGCAGAGACTGGAGGATCGCGGTTCGCAGACAGCCTCAGCTACTTAGTGAGGCCTTCTGCAACTCAGTGAGACCCTGTTTCAAAAATAAAAAAGACTAGCCAGGCGTGGTGGCGCATGCTTGTAATCCCAGTGCTTGGGAGGCGGAGACAGGAGGATCGCACAGGTTCGAAGCCAGCCTCAGCTACTTAGTGAGGCGTTCAGCAACTCAGTGAGACCCTGTTTCCAAATAAAATATAAAAAAGGTCTGGGAGTATAGCCCGGAGGTAGAAAGCCTCTGGGTTCCACCCCCAGTACCACCAAAAAAATAAAAAATAAAAAATATAAAAAAGACTAAAAAAATAGGACTGGGGGTATAGCTCAGAGCTACAATGCCCCTGGGTTCCATGCCTGGTGCCGCTAAATAAATAAATAAATAAGAATAAAGAATAAAAAACAGGACTAGGGATGTAGCTTGGAGGCAGAATGCCCCTGGGTTCCATCCCCAGTACCACACACACACACACACAGAAAAACAAAAAAAAAAAACCAAGGTCTCTCTAAGTTGCTGAGCCCCTTGCTAAGTTGCTAAGGCTGGCCTTGAACCTGCGATCCTCCAGTCACAGCCTCTCAAGTACTGGGATCACAGGCGCGTGTCTTCAGGCCTGGCGGGAATCTGCATTTAACTGCTGTGCAGGGTCTTCACAGGCGAGGCTGGAACAGAGACCGTACCGGCTTCCTGGCGTGCCCTGCCCAGCTTGGCACTGGGCTTTCTTCCTGTGTCTGTAGCCCTGGCAACTAGTCTCGCCTGTGGCGCCCAGCTCCTTGCTTGATTCATTACATCTCTATTTCCCCTCTCGCCCGACTCTGAGCGCCCAGAGGACCTCGGCGGTTCCTGCTGGGCCTCTCCCTTGGAGCCTGGCTCACAGGAGCTGTGTCTCCGGATTGCGCACCGTGTGCCAAGATCCTGCCTCTCTGACCTCACGCGGCCCTCGCCTCGAGCCTGTAGGAGATGCAAACGCCCATTTTAGAGCTGAAGAGCCTGAGGTCCTGTCTCTCGTCGAGCCCAGGGTCAACAGTGGTGGACCTGGGAATCTAATCCAGGGCTGTCTCATTCCAAAGACTTCAGCAGAGGCTCCATATGTGTTTGCGAATTACTAATATACTTAATTTTTCACTCAAGCGTTCACTGACATTAGTACTTTTTGTTTTGTGGCATTAGGGACTGAACCCAGGGGCATTCTACCTCTGAGCCACACCCCCCCCAACCCATTTTTTATTCTTTATTTTGAAACAGGGTCTTACTGAGTTGCAGAGGGCCTCACTAAGTAGCTGAGGCTAATCTTGAACCTGCGATCCTCCGGTCTCAGCCTCCCAAGTGCTGGGATTACAAACGTGCACCACCACGCCCAGCTACCTTAGTACTTATGATGTGACTGAGGAGACGGGAGAAGAGATGGAGGTGGGGCAGGGGGGGCTCGGCTGATCTTGGCCGGCCATCTTTGGAACAGCCTGGGAGAGGGATGTCGCTCAGCCTCCACCTCCTGCCCTTTCAAGATGCTCTCCGTGACTCAGCAAAGACACCGTGCCTCTGAAATCAGAGATGAAGAGGAAGTACTCATGAAAACCTCTAAAACATGTAGCCTTTTCCTGAGGGAATGTCCCTCTCAGGTCCTCATTCATTCCTCTGCTGGGGAGGCCTGGAAGCCTTGGCCTGTGGTCGGCTGGGGCCTGCGGTCTGGCTTCTCTGGGACTCACCCCTCTTCCTGTGGCCTCTGTGTGGGGCCGGGACGCATCCGGCTTCTTTCCTTGATATTAGGCTGCCTGGGGTCTCTGCCTAGCCCTGACGGCCTTAGCTTGCTTGTTAAATGGAACCAGGGGACATCTATGTACCAGTATTGGGAATGGCTTAGGAAGATTTGAGAAAGCTGTGATTATTAATAGATATATATCAGAAATAATTGTGTCGAAATGGCAGACCTGGAAAGAGAAAGGCTTGGCTTTGGTCAGGAAGCAGCTATTGAAACTTAGATTGACTTAGGATAGGAGAGGGGAACTAGGACTTTCTCTGTCTAAAGACAGATCTACATAATAATTAGATAATCTGGCTAGGATGGGAGGAGGGGGTCCACATGACCTTCGTGAAAAGAGACCTAGGCAGAAAGGACACCTGGGCTCCACCTTGGCAGGGAAATAAGGGGAGGAACCTTACAGGGTTTTTACTATGTCAGAATTACGTAAACAAGATGGAGGTCATGGTATAAAAAGCCGGGTCCACATGTTGTATCTTTGGTGAATTCGAATCGCCCCCACCCCAGTGCCATTTCTGAATGACATGGGGCTTTAACTGTCTTCTTTATTTCTTTCTTTTTAATAAACTTCTTTAAATCCTCAGCAAGAGTCTGAGCTGATGTGCATTTACCCTTAGCTCAGGACAAGAACCCGCGGTTTTTCTGTTTGGGGTTTTTTGTGTTTTGAGGGAAATTGTGTCTGGAACCCTAACGGGTCCTCTGGGACAGTTTCCCCAAAACCACATCATCTCAAATCTCAAACCGTAACAATCTACCTCCGAGCTACACCCCCAGGCCTATTTTATTCTTTATTTTGATAAAATAAAGGGTCTCACCGAGTTGGGGAGGGCCTAAGTAGATGAGTCTGGCCTTGAACCTGGGATCCTTCTGTCTCAGCCCCTCAAGTACTGGGATTACAAGCGTGCCCACCACGCCTGGCTACCTTCTTTTCTTAGAGTTTGTTCTATCTTGCCCTAGAATTTCTGTGAATTCTCAATTATTCACACTGCAGAGGACTTAAGGGGCAAACTGCAAATGACTGAATAAATTAATAAATTAGGAAGCTTGAGTTTGCCGCTGAAAATGCAAGCATTGTTATAGGCGAAGAGGATTGTTGATCTGAGATAACCGCATCCAGTGCGCAAGCGCGTGTGTGTGCGTGTGCGTGTGTGTGTGTGTGTGTGTGTGTGTGTGTGTGTGTTTTGCGGGTCTGGGGATGGAACCCAGAGGCATTTGACCTCTGAGCTACACCCCCTGCCCTATTTTTTATTCTTTATTTTAAAACAGGGTCTCACTGAGTTGCAGAGGGCCTTGCTAAGTAGCTGAGGCTGTCCGCGAACCGCGGTCCTCTGGTCTCAGCCTCCCGAATGCTGGGATTATAAGCGTGCGCCACCACGCCCGGCTCCTGAGGTGTATCTTAAGGGTGGAATGTCCCTGGGTTTCATCCCCAGTGCCAAAAAAAAAGAAAGAAAGGAAGGAAGGAAGGAAGGAAGGAAGGAAGGAAGGAAGAAATCAATCCTGTTTATCTTATCTTCTGATACTGGGGTTGGAATCCAGGGGCTTTGTACCTCTGAGCTACACCCCTAGCCCATATTTTATTCTTTATTTTGAAACAGGGTCTCACTAAGTAGCTGAGGTTGTCTGCAAACCTGTGATCCACCTGTCTCGGCTTCCCAAGTACTGGAATTACAAGTGTGCTCCACCATGCCCAGTTTGGCCTAACAATTTTTTTCCCCCCGGTACTGTGGATTGAACCCAGGGGCATTCTACCTTCCAGCTATACCTCCAGCCCTATTTTTTATTCTTTATTTTGAAAAAAGGCCTCACTAAGTTGCAGAGGGCCTCACTAAGTTGCCGAGGCTTCTGTGGACCTGTGGTCATCTTGTCTCAGCCCCCCATTTACTGGGATTACAGGTGTGCACCACCACACTAGCCTTGCTGGCCAAGATCCCCGTCTTAGCCTCTCTAGCCCCAGGAATACAGATGTGCACTGACCACCAGAACCGTTTTTGGTACTGGAGATTGAACCCAGGAACATTCTACCTCCAAACTACACCCCCAGCCCTTTATATTTTATTCTTTATTTTGAACAGGGTCTCACCAAGTTGTGGTGAGCCTCACTAAGTAGCTGTGGCTGTCGGTGAACCTGTGATCCTCCTGTCTCAGCCTCCCAAATGCTGGGATTGCAAGTGTGCGCCACCATGCCTGGCTGGCTTGCTTGTTTCTTATGCAGGCAGGCAGCAGAAGCTGGTCATCTAAGACCCAGGCAGGTTCCTGGCTTGCTTCTGGGAATAATACTCTAAACTGAACGGGTTAGGTTTGCCCTTTCCCCCCTCATAATCTCTACCAGGCCTCTTCAATTATTTCAGTTTTACAGGAAGACACACTGAGGTTTAAGTAATTTGACCAAGACCACACAGCAGAGTCCCTGTTTATCTCTAAGTCTCAAGGTCTAATTTATGCTATATCCCCCACTGCAGGAGGTCAGTCTGGGGAAATCTTCCCAGAAATTGAAATTAAGATAGTCAGCCCAGGTTAGGCGTGGTGGCACATGCTTGTAATCCTAGTCCTTGGGAAGCTGAGACAGGAGGATTAAGGACTGGAGGCCAGCCTCGGCTACTTAGTGAGGCCCTCTGCAATTTAGAGAGACCCTGTTTGAAAATAAAAAATAAAACAGGGAGCCGGGCGTGGTGGCGCACGCTAATCCCTGCGCTTGGGAGGCTGAGACAGGAGGATCATGCGGGTTCGAAGCCAGCCTCAGCTGGTTTAAGAGACCCTGTTTCCAAATAAAATATAAAATAGGTCTGGGAGTGTAGCCTGGAGGTAGAAGGCCCCTGGGTTCCACCCCCAGTACCACCAAAAATATAATAATAATAATAATAATAATAATAATAATAATAATAAAATAGGGCTGCAGGTATAGCTCAGAGGTAAAATGCCCCAGAGTTCCATCCCCAGTACCACACACACACGTACACCCCAAGGATAGTTAGCTCAGATGAAAACTATGAACTCAATACATAATGGGTCAGAGCAGAGATATGCCAACCAGTTTAAAGAAACACAAAGGCTGGGAGCCAGGGGATGGAGGCCTCGACCTTTACCCTTTGGCCTCTATTAGCATATCTAAAGGAAGAATGCATGGGGGGTGCTTGGACCAGTTAATCTAATACTTTGCCAGCTGCCAGCAGAGGGGAGGGTCCTGGCCGTGCTGTGATCTGGCTTGAACTTTTTCCCTTGACTTCTGGTTTTCCCCCTGAACTCTCCGGCTGTTCTGGTTCCTTCAGTGGCCCCTCTTTCTCTACCTACTCTATTAATGTGGGTGGGTGTTCTTTTTTTTATTTTGGCACTGGGGATTGAACCCAGAGGCATTCTACCTCCGAGCTATACCCCCAGCACTATTTTTTATTCTTTATTTTGAATTGAAACAGGGTCTCGCTGAGCTGTGGAGGGCCTCACTCAGTAGCGGAGGCTGTCTGTGCACTGCGATCCTCCAGTCTCAGCCTCCTAAATTCTGGGATGTCCAGCATGTGCCACCACGCCTGGCTGAAAGGTGGGTGTTCTGCATTCTACTCTCTCCGTACTCCCGGCCGGCAGGATCCATCCCAGGCCCGGCCGCCCTGCTGTCTCCAGAGGCGCTCTGTCCCAAGGTGTCGACCCACGCTGGAGGTTGAGGGCGGCTGTCCTCAGGGATCCTGCAGCTCAGCCCGGTTGTGGGCTGTGTTACGGTTTAGGAATGTTATGGTTTGGGGGAAACTGTCCCCGGGGACCCTGTTAGGGTCCCGGACACAATTTCCCTCAAACCACAACAAAAGCCAAAAAACAGAAAAAAACAGAAAAACCGAAAAAACATGGGTTCTTGTCCTGAGTTAAGGGTTAATACACTTTAGCCCAGACTCTTGCTGAAGATTTAAAGAGGTTTATTAAAAAGAAATACAGGAGATAGTTACAGCCCCATGCCAGAATGGTATGGGGAGGGGGTGGTTCAAATGAATGCCCCACCAAAGATACAGCACGTGGACCAGCCTTTTTATACCCATGACCTCCATCTTGTTTAAGTAATTCTGACATAGTAAATGTCCCTGTAAGGTTCCTCCCCCAGCAAGGAGTGGCCAGGTGTCTCCTTTCATGAAGGTCCCCTCCTCCCATCCCAGCTATCCAATTATATGTAACCCTGTCTTTAGAATGGGGATGGGGAAGTCCTAGGTCTCCTCTCCTATAGACTTGCTAATTACCTTTAGCTAGGTTACTTTACATTGGAATGGTTGCCTGCTTCTAGGCAGAAGCCAAGTCCTTGCACAGATTTGCCCCTCACCCAATTTTTGGAATATATTAATAATCATGGCTTTCTCAAATCTTCCTAGGCCATTCCCAATACTGGTACTGGCTGGCTTCAGACAAAGAAGGGACTTGACGTTATCTGGTCTCCATTTCTTTACTAGTGAAGTGGGATGGGAATGTCTACTTTAGATGATTGTTATGTGGGTGGAAAATGGACAATAGAGCCAGGCGTGGTGATGCACCCCTGTAATACCAGTACTTGGGAGGCTGAGACAGGAGGATTGCAGGTTGAAGGACAGCTTCAGCAATTTGTGAGACTCTCATCAACTTAGAGAAACCACTTTTCAGAATAAAAAATAGGGCTGGGGGTAGACCTCTGCAGTAGTTCACCATAAAATTTGGCTGGGATCCCAGCATTTGGGAAGCTGAGACAGGAGGATCATGTTTTGTGTCCAGCCTCAGCTGCTTAGTGAGGCCCTCTAAACCCAGTGAGACCCTGTTTCAAAATAAAGAATAAAAAATAGGGCCCCTGCATTCAGTCCCTGATACCACAGAAAATAAAAAACAGGAGCTGGGTGTGATGGCACATGCCTGCAATCCCAGTATTTGGGAGGCTGAGATAGGAGTTATTGCAGGTTCGAGTCCAACCTCGGCAACTTAGTGAGACCCTGTTTCCAAATAAATAAGACTGGCAGATGTAGCTCAGAGGGAGAATGCCCCTAGGTTCAGTCCCCAGTATCAAAAAATAAAACAAGTGAATAAATAATTGGGCTGGGGGTATAGCATGGACGTAGGACATTTCTGGGTTCAATCGCTAGTCACACACACACACACACACACACACACACACACACAATAAATATATAAATAAATAAATAAATAAATAAATAAATGCAATACAAGCTGGATGAGGTGATCCCAGCATTTGGGAGGCTGAGACAGGAGGATTGTGGTTTGTGGACAGCCTCAGCTACTTAGCGAGGCCCTTTGCAGCTCACTGAGACTATATTTCAAAATAAAGAATAAAAGCCAGGCGTGGTGGTGCATGCTTGTAATCCCAGCATTTGGGAGACCTGTTTCAAAACTAAACAGACTAAAAAATAGGGCCAGAGGTGTAGCTCGGAGGTAGAATGCCCTGGGTTTCATCTCTAGTACCGAAAATAAAAAGAATACAAAATCAGGCTGGGGTGTAGCTTGGAGGTAGAATGCTCCGGGGTTCCATCCCCAGTACTGCAAAAAAAAAAAAAAAAAAAAAGGGAAAAAATGCACCACGTAAAATAGAGAACCTCCCCATATCTGTTCTTCCACTTGAATTTGTATCAGAGAAAATAAAAAAAACCTTCCTGAACGTCCAGTGCCAGCAGTCCTCGGTGCCCAGCCTTTCCCTCCACCGTGCGGCCACTCGGTGCCGAGTCCCAGGACTCTGTTCTGCGTTCAGGCTGTGGTTGGAGCCTTTCTGTTATTGTTTTAAGGAAGGATAGCAGACCTAAGGAGAGGTAGAAAGGGAATGTGAGGGGGCTAGAAGAGAAGCCGTGGTTAAGAAGTTCAGACTGGAAGTCAGCTTGGCTTTCACACTCTGGTCACCGACACACAGTTCAATCAATCATTAGACCTTATCAGTAGGGCATCTTCTGTTTATCTGTGTGTCATACCTTTGATCAAACTCTCAAGGTTACATCAGTGTAAGTTGTTTTTGTACTGGAGATGGAACCCAGGGGCATTCTACTTTCAAGCTACACTCCCAGCCCTTTATTATTATTATTATTATTATTATTATTATTAATTATTATATTTTTTCAGGTCTGGGATGGAACCCAGGGGCATTTGACCTTCTAGCTACACCCCCTGCCCTATTTTTTATTCTTTATTTTGAAACAGGGTCTCACTGCGTTGCAGAGGGCCTCACTAAGTAGCTGAGGCTGTCCGCCACCCGCGATCCTCCTGTCTCAGCCTCCCGAATGCTGGGATTACAAGCGTGCGCCATCACGCCCGGCTATTTTATATTTTATTTGGGAACAGGGTCTCTAAGTTGCTGAGAGCCTCACTAAGTAGCTGAGGCTGGCTTCAAACCCGTGCCATCCTCCTGTCTCAGTCTCCAAGCGTAGGGATTATAAGCATGAGCCACCACGCCTGGCTCTATTATTATTATTTTTTGTGGTACTGGATAAGGAACCCAGGGGCATTCTACCTCTGGGCTACACTCCCTACCCTATTTTTTAATTCTTTTTATTTAGAAACAGGGTCTCACTGAGTTCCGGAGGGCATCACTAAGCAGGCTGAGGCTGTCCGTGAACTGCGATCCTCCAGTCTCAGCCTCCTGAATGCTGGGATTACAAGGGTGAGCCTCCACCATGCCTGGCTATCTGCATTTAAAACACAACACAGCACATTGATCATTCCCGGGTCCATCAGTACCAACAATTGCCCGCCATGAGGGCTATCGGCGACCATGCCTTTTGTTTCGACACATCCGGCAGAGCCGTCTGTAAATCAGCCATTTGGTCCCTCCTTTAAGCGTCCCAAGGTCCTGGACCTGCAGAACCTCGGGAGGGACAAGCTTAGTTTCACAACATTTTATAAAGTCTCAGGAGTTTTAGACATCTGTGCCGTGTCCTTGTGTGTATGTACGTGTGTGCCAAAAAGCAGAAGCCCCAGCATACATTGTACTGTAGAATACACAGGATGCCACGTCGGAAGATAGCTGGTTAAATTAAGTGGGTGGTCTTTTTTTTTTTTTTTTTTTTTTTTTGCAGTACTGGGGATGGAACCCAGGGGCATTCTACCTCCAAGCTACAGGACCAGTTCTATTTTTTATTATTTATTTTGAAACAGGGTCTCACTGAGTTGCAAAGGACCTCACTAAGTAGCTGAGGCTGGCCGCGAACTGCGATCCTGCTGTCTCAGACTCCCGAATGCTGGGATGACAAGCGTGCACCACTACTCTGGGCTCTAGTGGATGGTTATTTATTTATTTATTTATTTATTTATTTATTTTTGCGGGTCTGGGGATAGAACCCAGGGCATTCTACCTCCGAACTACACCCCCTGCCCTATTTTTTATTCTTTCTTTTGAAACAGGGTCTCACTAAGTTGCAGAGGGCCTCACTAAGTAGCTGAGGCTGTCCTTGAACCGTGATCCTCCGGTCTCAGCCTCCCGAGTGCTGGGATTACAAACTGGATTACAAGCGTATGCTACCACGCCTAGTTTGTGGATGGTCTTTTAAATGGCTCCACGAGTATGACTCTTCTTTTATGCCAGAATGGCACTTTTATTTGTTTTTTTACTTTTATGGTTATACTTTCCAGCTGCCCGTTCATGACCAAATAGTTAGCCCAATGTTGGGCAAACATAAATTCTAAAATTTTTGTTGTTGAGGCAGGCGTTGTGGGACACACCTTTAATCCCAGTACTTGGGAGGCTGAGACAGGAGGATAGCAGGTTCGTTGCCAGCCTCAGCTACTTAGTGAGGCTGTCTGCAACTTAGTGAGACTCAGTTTCAAAATAAAGAATAAAAAGCTGGGCGTGGTGGCGCACATTGGTAATCCCAGCACTTGGGAGGCTGAGACAGGAGGATTGCAGGTTCTTGGTCAGCCTCAGAAACTTAGTGAGGCCCTCTGCAACTTAGTGAGACTGCCTTGTTTCAAAAGAAAGAATAAAAAATAGGGCAGGGGGTGCAGCTTGGAGGTCGAATGCCCCTGGGTTCTATCCCAGACCCACAAAAAAAAAAAAAAAAAAAAGAAAGAAAGAAAGAAAGAAAGAAAGAAAGAAAGAAAGAAAGAAAAATTGGGTGACATACATATACACATCACCCATTTAGCCCTACCCTATCCCAACATCACTCCCTCCCCATCCCTCCTCCCCGTGCTTGGCTTAGTGGTTGACGTCGATATGTTTAAGCACATCATGTGCTTTAAAGAATTTCCTTCTTTACCCTCGATCCCCTCATTTAGGTTGTCTGGTTTGCTCCTCTGCAGGATCTACTTCTTCATCTAGAGTTCCTCCTGTCACCCATTTCTCCTTAGCTTTCGCATATTGGTGAAAGCATCCGATTTCTTACTTTTTGTGCCTGCCTAATCTCACTTAGCATAATGTCCTCCAGTTCCCTCCATTTCCCTGAAAATGATGTAATTGTTTTGTTTTTGATGGCTGAGTAAAATTCCATGGTGCACATATCCCACAGTTTTGTAATCCATTCATCTGTTGATGGACATCTTGGCTGGCTCCATAGTTTGGCTGTGCTGAATTGTGCGGCTGTGAAAAACCTATTTGTTAAATATTTATATGTGAGCCGGCGCGGTGGCGCGCGCTTGTAACCCCAGTACTTGGGAGGCTGGGACAGGAGGATCGCAGGTTCACGGCCAGCTTCAGCTACTTAGTGAGGCCCTCTGCCACTTAGTGAGACCCTGCCTCAAAATAAAGAATATAAAACAGGACTTCGGGTGTAGCTTGGTGGTAGAATGCCCCTGGACCTAATTCGGCAGCTCTCTGTGGCTTTGGGGGCACAACCAAGTCCTACTGGCCTTCCTGAAGGGTGGCTGCGTGACTACATGACCCCTCTCCGTGGTGAGGGAGCCCACGTCTCAGGGCAGCACAGAACTGGGTCAGCAACCAGGCTGCTTCCACCGGACCTGCTTATGTGGCCTTCCTTGTCACCCGAGCCTGTCTTCTTGGCTTTGGTGTGTGCGTCCAGCCTCCTGATGCGGAGGGAGCCTCAGGAGAGGAGGGTCCTGTCCCCCGCCCCCATCATTCTCCAGGAAGCTGGTTCAGGCCGTGTGTGCTGGGCCCACGAGAGAGCTGAGTGCAGAGGCAGCTGGCCGGCTGCCCAGCCTGAGGTGAGGACCATCCTCTTTAAGTAGAACTCTCACTGGAAAAAAATGGGTATAAAGCTGGGCCTGGTGGTGCAGGCCTGTGATCTCAGGACTTGGAAGGCTGAGACGGGAGGATCTAAGGTTCAAGGACAGCCTCAAAACTTAGTGTGCTGCTGTTTCAAAACCAAAAAGTAAACTGAAGCGGGGCGTGGTGGCGCACGCTTGTAATCCCGGCGCTTGGGAGGCAGAGACAGGAGGATCACGCAGGTTTGAAGCCAGCCGCGCTGGCTTAAGAGACCCTGTTTCCAAATAAAAATATAAAAAGTAGGTGTCTGGGAGTGTAGCCCGGAGGTAGAAGGGTTTCCAGGAACCCCAGTACCAACTAAAAAAAATAGGGCTGGGGATGTAGCTCAGAGGTGGAATGCTACTGGGTTCCAACTTAAGTAACACACACACACACACACACACACACACACACAAATAGGGCTAGGGGAGTACCTTGGAGGTAGAATGCCCCTGACTTAGTGAAGCATGGTGGCTCACGCTTGTAATCTCAACATTCAGGAGGCTGAGACAGGAGGATTGCAGTTCGTGGACAGACTAAGTACCAACCTAAGTACCACACACACACAAAAAAAATAGGGCTTGGGGGTGTATCTTGGAGGTAGAATGCCCCTGGGTTTCATCCCCAATACCACAAAAAAAGAATGCCCTGAGATTAATCCCTAGTACCCCCCAAACACACACACACACACACACACACACACACACACACACACACACACACAAAGGGCATGAGCCAGGCATGGTGGCACACGCTTGTAATCCCAGTGCTTGGGAGACTGAGACAGGAGGGTCGCAGATTTGAGGACAGCCTCAGCAAGTAGTGAGACTCTCATCAACCCAGAGAGATCCTGTTTCTAAATATAAATAAAAATAAAATAGGGCTGGCTGGAGGTATAGCTTAGTGCCACAGAAAATAAAATAAAGGGTATAATTTACTCCCTGAATCTTTTTCTTTCTCTGTCCTCCCTTCCTCCTCTTTCTTTTCTTTTTGGTGTGTGTTGGCAGTACTGGAGATTGAACTGGGGGGTGTTCTATTCATAGCCACACCCTCATCCCTCTTAATTTTTAAAAATTTGATATAGGGGCCAGGAGTGTTGGTACCTACTTGTAATTCCAGCATTTGGGAGGCTGAGACAGGAGGATCAAGGTTTACAGTCAGCCTCAGCTACTTAGTGAGGCCCTCTACAACTTAGTGAGACCCTGTTTCAAAATTAAGAATAAAAAATAGGGCTGGGGAGCCGGGCTTGGTGGCTCATCCTTGTAATCCCAGTACTTGGGAGGCTAAAACAGGAGGATCACAGGTTCAAAGTCAGCCTCAGCAACTTAGCGAGGTCCTCTGCAATTTATTGAAACCCTGTTTCCAAATTAAAAAAGAATAAAATAGGTCTGGGGGTATAGTTTGGAGGTAGAATGCTCCTGGATTCCATTCCAAGTACCACAAAAAAAGAAAAAACAATAGAGCTTGGAGTGTGACTCAGAGGTAGAATGTCCCTGAGTTCAACCCCTAGTTCAGGGGAAAAAAAAAAAAAAAAATATATATATATATATATATATATATATATATATATATATATATATATATATATATATCCAGATGTGGTGGTGCACCCCTGTAATCCCAGTACTTGGGAGGTTGAGAGACAGGATAATCCAGGTTCTTGGGCAGCCTTAGCTATTTAGTGAGGTCTTCTGCAACTTAGTGAGACTCTATTTCAAAATAAATAAAAAATGGGGCTGGGGGTGTAGCCTGGGTTCCATCCCCAGCACCACCAGGGGAAAAAAAAAAAAAAAAGAATGAGCACTGTCAAGATGAAGGGCGGAAGCTTCCAGTACTTTTCATGTATTATCTTGCTTAAATTACAACGACCTTTGATGTAGGCACTGCTACCTTAGTTTGAAGATGAGGATTCAGATAATCTCCTTCAAGGCACATGAACATATGTAGGAGAGGTGACTCAGTCCCAGATCTGGGTAACCCCAGGCCCTGTGCTCTCAACCACTCAGCCTACGACCTCCCAAGAAGCCGGGCATGGGGACCCAAGTCTGTGATCTCCGTACCCGTACCCAAGAGGCTGGGACAGGAGGATTGCAGGTTCAAGGCTAGCCTCAGCATGTTAGCAAACCTATTCCAAAATAAGAAATAAAAATCATAAAAATCGGGCACGGTGGCGCACGCTTGTAATACCAGTAGTTGGGAGGCTAAGATAGGAGGATCACTGTTCAGTGGACAGCCTCAGCTATTTAGTGAGGCCATCTGCAACTTAGTGAGATCCTCGTTTCAAATAAAAGAATAAAATATCTGGGCGTGGTGGCGCACGCTTGTAATCCCAGCATTCGGGAGGCTGAGACAGGAGGATCCAGGTTTGCGGCCAGCCTCAGCTACTTAGTGAGTTGCAACTCAGTGAGACCCGGTTCAAAGTAAAGAAGAAAAAATAGGGCTGGGGGTGTAGCTCAGAGGTAGAATGCCCCTGGGTTCCATCTCCATACTGAAAAAGAAAGAAAGAAGGAAAGAAAGAAAGAAAGAAAGAAAGAAAGAAAGAAAGAAAGAAAGGAAGAAAGAAAATTTTTTTACTTTTGGGCATACTTTAGTTTTGCAATGATTACTATAATTTTATCTTAGAACATGTTTATCACCCTAAAAAGAAACTCATTAGAAGTCACTCCCTGTTACCCCCACCTCATTCCTAATCAGCCACAAATGTACATTCTGTCTCTGTAGATTTTCCTATTCTGAACTTTTTTTGTGTGTGTGGTGGTACTGGGATTGAACCCAGTGACAGCCTACCTCCAGGCTATACCCAGAGCCTGATTTTATTTCTTATTTGGAAACAGGGTTTCGCCAGATTGTTGAGAGCCTTGCTAAGTTGCTGAAACTGGCTTTGAACCCAGGATCCTTCTGTTTCAACCTCTCAAGTACTGGGATTACAAGCGTGCACCACCACACCCGGCTTATTCTTTTTATTTTGAATCAGGGCCTCACTAAGTTGCCTGAGCACACTAAGAGGCTGGTCGTGAACCTTTGATCTTCCTGTCTCAGCCCTGCAAGAACAATTATGAGCCACCACACCCAGTTATTCTGAACATTTTATGTCAATAGTATTATACTGATGTGTGTCTGGCTGCTCTCACTTGAGATGTCTTCCAGCTCGTCCTGTTGTCACCTGTGTTAGTACTCCTGCCCTCTGATGGCTGAGTGATAGTCCCTTGTGTTGATAGACCACACTGTGTTCTTTGATTGTGCGTCCGTGGATGTATGTGTGGTTCTAATTTCTGGCTAATATGAATAATGCTTCTCTGACGTTTGCATAAAATTTTTTTTGGTGGTTGTCTATTTTTTTTCTTGGTATATGTGTACAAGTAGAATTTCTAGGTTAAATAGAAACTATGTCTATCATTTTGAGGACCTGCCAAAGAGGCTGCACCATTTTCTTTTCCCTTTCTTTCTTTCTTTCTTTCTTTCTTTCTTTCTTTCTTTCTTTCTTTTTTGTGGTACTGGGGTTCCTGGAAACCTTCTACCTCCAGGCTACACTCCCAGACCTATTTTATATTTTTATTTGGAAACAGGGTCTCTTAAGCCAGCGTGGCTGGCTTTGAACCTGTGCGATCCTCCTGTCTCCGCCTCCCAAGCGCGGGGGATTACAAGCGTGCGCCACCACGCCCTGCAACTGCACCATTTTCGATTCCTACCATCAGCATGTGAGGACTCCACTTTTTCCAAATCCTCCCCAGCACTTGTTTCTAAACTGGGACTCTTTTAAGACTAAATGAAATGCATTAATTAGTAATTATGTCAGCACAACCAGTACTAACTAGAATATTTTCTCACTCTACCTAGATACCAAAAAACGGTAAGATTCAGTTTCTGGTTTCAGGGAACTTTGTGGCCGCACAATGAGTCAAAGACTTAGACCTCACATACATGAGTCCATTAAGGTTCGTTTCTTTTTAAAAAGTTTGCTTTTTAGCCAGGCATAGTGGCACACGCTTGTAATCCCAGCATTTGGGAGGCTGAAACAGGAGGATGGCGGTTCATGAACAGCCTCAGCTACTTACTGAGGCCCTCTGCAACTCAGTGAGAACCTGTTTCCAAATAAAGAATAAAAAATAGAGCTGGGGGTGTAGCTCGGAGGTCGAATGCCCCTGGGTTCCATCCCCAGTACCACACACACACAAAAAAAAAAGTTTAATTTTAATTTTTTAGTACTGGGTACTGAACACAGGAGCATTCTACCTCTCATCTATACCCCAGCCCTATTTTTTTGACTTTTGTACTGAGGATTGAAAATCCAGGGGCATTGCACCTCCGAGCTATACCCCTGGCTATTTTTTTTTTTTTTTGGAAACAGGTCTCACTAGGTTGATGAAAGGCTCACTACTTACTGAGGCTGGCCAGGAACCTGTGATCCTCCTGTCTCAGCCTCCCAAGTACTAGGATCACAAGCCTGTGCCACCATGCCCAACTCTGAGGCTGTTCTTGAACTTGTGATCCTTCCGTTTCAGCCTCCCAAGCACTGGGATTATGGGTGTGTGCAACCACACGGGGAGGTGGGTGGACACTACAACTTTTTAGTCCTGAATTTGGTTAAACAGCCTCCAAAGTACTAGGATTACATGTGTACGCCACCAAGCCCGGCTATTTTCTTAGTTTTAAAATAGGCTGTTCGTAGCTGGGTGTAGTGGCGCACACTTGCAATCCCAGCTTTCTGGAGGTTGAGACAGGAGGATGGCAGTTTGTGGACAGCCTCAGCTACTTAGTGAGACCCTTTGCAACTCAGGGAGACCCTGTTTCAAAATAATGAATAGTACCTGTTTCAAAATAAAGAATAATTGGGCGTGGTGGTGCACATGAGTAATCCCAATATTTGGGAGGCTGAGACAGGAGGATCGTGGTTCATAGACAGCCTCAGCTACTACTTAGTGAAGCCCTTTGCAACTCAGTGAGACCCTGTTTTAAAATAAAGAATAAAAAAAAAATAGAGCTGGGCGTGGTGGCGCACGCTTGTAATCCCAGCACTTGGGAGGCTGAGACAGGAGGATCGCACAGGTTCGAGGCCAGCCTCAGCTACTTAGTGAGGCTCTCAGCAACTTAGTGAGACCCTGTTTCCAAATAAAATATAAAATGGGTCTGGAAGTGTAGCTCGGAGGTAGAAAGCCCCTGGGTTCTACCCCTAGTACCACACACACACAAAAAAAAAAAAAAAAAAAAAAAATAGGGCTGGAGGTGTCACTCAGAGGTAGAATACCCCTGGGTTCCATTCCCAGCACCAGAAAAAAAATAAAGAAATAAAAAAATAAAGAATAGAGCCTTCTGTGGTGGCGCACGCTTGTAATCCCCGCGCTTGGGAGGCTGAGACAGGAGGATCGCACAGGGTCGAAGCCAGCCTCAGCTATTTAGTGAGGCTCTCAGCAACTTAGTGAGACCCTGTTTCCAAATAAAGCATAAAATAGGTCTGGAGTATAGCCTGGAGGTAGAAAACCCCTGGGTTCCACCCCCAGTACCACAACAAAAATAAATAAATAAATAAGAATGAATTAAAAAATAGGGCTGGGAGTGTAGCTCGGAGGTAGAATGCCCCTGGGTCCCCTCTCCAGTAATAATAATAATAAAAATAAAAAGGGCTGGGGATGCAGCCCAGTGGTAGGAAGTCCCTTGGCTCAGCCCCAGTCCCAATAATAAACGAGTGAACGAATAAATGCACGCACAGGGCCGCCCCTGCGAGTTTCCAGGCCTTGGAAGAAAACAAGACTTAGGTCCAGGACACAATGGGCAGTTTAAAGCCAGCATTCGGGGGCCGCTGGCCGCTGGCCGCTGGCTGTCCACCATCTGTAATCCCACAGCCTGGGAGCTTCATGGGAGAGGAGGCCCAGGAGCCAGGCCTTGGGGGAAGACGCTGGAGCTGGAGAAAGGAGCGGAGTCAGTGGTCAGCGATAAGGTCCTGAGCTGGGCTGGAGTGCTGGGGCCGAGATAAAACTGGATGGAGCAGCTGGGGCCGCTGAGGGGAATTTTAAAAGCCAGGCTGGTCGACTTTAACGTGAGCCCCGATAAGCAGGTCCTTGGACTGCAGATGAAAGGAGTGTGTTAGGGAGATTAATCTGATGGCCTTGGGCCATTGATGGAGATCTTCTGGGAGGCTTTTGCAATAGTAATGTGGGCCCAGCCTTTCCAACAAGTTTGAAAACCCCTAGTGCAGTTCCTTCTGCCAGTTAAAACCTATGCTCCTAGTGTGACCTTTACTTTCCATTAACCGTAATCAAAAACATTATTTATTTATCGCAACAATTAGGACTATATTATGGACCAGAATCCAAATGTGTATGTATGTGTGTGTATGTGTGTACATATACATTTAGAAATATATACATGTAAGCTGGGCGTGGTGGCGCACGCTTGTAATCCCAGTGCTGGGGAGGCTGAGACAGGAGGATTGCAGGTTCTTGGCCAGCCTCAGAAACTTAGTGAGGCCCTCTGCAACTTAGTGAGACCGCCTTGTTTCAAAATAAAGAATAAAAAATAGGGCAGGGGGTGCAGCTTGGAGGTCGAATGCCCCTGGGTTCTACCCCAGACTCGCAAAAAAAAAAAAAGTAAGGAGTTCAAGTAATTTTTAGGTTTGCAGAAGGCAAGTTTAGCTCATGGCACTAGATTGGTCGGAGAGATACACTTCATTTTCTTTGCTGTAATGGGCTTGCTTTGGTGGCAGATTTTGAGCAATTTGTTAGAAGCCTGCTGGATGAAGAGTTCACCCCGATGCCGGGCGTGGTGGCGCAGGTTTGTAATCCCAGTACTTGGGAGGCTGACACTGGAGGATAGCAGACTTGCGGTCAGCCTCAGCTACTTAGTGAGGCCCTGCACAATTTAGGATAAAAAATAGGGCTGGGGAGTGCTGGGAATGCTTATAATCCCAGTACTTGTGAAGCTGAGACAGGAGAATCGCGCAGGTTCGAAGACAGCCTCAGCTTAGTGAGGCTCTCAGCAGTTTAGTGAGACCCTGCTTCCAATTAAATATAAACTAGGTCTAGGGGTATAGCCTGGAGGTAGAAAGCCCCTGGGTTCCATCTCCAGTACCACAAAAAATAAATAGGGCTGGGGGAGCAGCTCAGAGGTAGAGTGCTCCTGGGGAACTGTTTGGGAGGACTCTGCCTATTGGCTACTGAAGGTTGTCCCGTCACATGGGTGATGGTAGAGAAAATAACTTTTTTTTTTTTTTTTTACTGGAGATTGAACCCAGGGCCATTCTGCTCCAGAGCTGCATCCCCAGCCCTTTATATTTTCAAACATGTTCTTACCATGTTTCTGAGGCTGACCTTGAGCCTACAATCCTCTGTTTCTGTTTCCCAAGTACTGGGATTGCAGACGTGCATCGCCCATGCCATGCCTGTTTTAAAAAGGAATTTTAAAGGCCACGTACGGTGGTACAGTTCTGTCATCCCAGTACGTGGGAGGCTGAGATGGGAGGATCGAGGTTCCAGCAAGTAGTGAGATTCAGCAACCTAGTGAGACCTTGTTTTATTTATTTATTTATATTTAAAATTTTTTTGTGTGGTACTGAGGGTGGAACCCAGAGGCTTTCTACCTCTGGGCTATACTCTCAGACCTTTTTTATATTTTATTTGGAAACACGGTCTCACTAAGTTGCTGAGAGCCTCACTAAGTAGCTGAGGCTGGCTTCGAACCTGTGTGATCCTCCTGTCTCAGCCTTCCAAATGCTGGGATTACAAGAGTGTGCCACCATGCCTGGCTGTGAGACCCTGTTTTAAAATAAAAATGGAATAGGAGACGGATGTGGTGGCGCACACTTGTAATCCCAGCATTCGGGAGGCTGAGACAGGAGGATGGCTGTTTGAGGAAAGCCTCAGCTACTTAGTGAGGCCCTTTGCAACTCAGTGTGACCCTGTTTCAAAATAATAAAAAATAAAATAATAAAAAACAGGGCTGGGTATCACTCAGAGGAATAATGCCCCTGGGTTTCAATCAATTAATTAATAATGATTGGTTGATATAATTAAAAATAAAAATGGAATAGGGGTGGGAGTAGAATCTTCCTGGATGCTCAATCCCCAGTAACACACACACACACACACACACACACACTTTTACTTAGGGAGTGAAAGTGGCTTAAATGATAAGGAAAATATTTCACATATCACAAACACCCCAGAGGTAGGTTCAGGATGGGTTAATCAGTAGCTCAACAATGTCACTGGGGAGGAGAGTGACCCACTGGGCCCGTTCTCCCATCCTGCAAAATGCTCAGCTGCTCCCGGGGTCAAAGCACCCTGCTTGAGAGGAAGGTTCCAGCCAGGCCTGCCGGTACACACCTAATAACCCTGGCACTTGGGACACTGAGGCAGGAGGTTTGCAAGTTCGAGGCCAGCCCCGGCCACTTAATGAGACTTTGTCTCAAAAAAATAAAAAGGGCAGGGGCGTAGCTCAGAGGGAAAGCGGAGCGTTGCTGGGTTCAATCCCCACCACCACCACTGGATACATAAAAAAGTAAGCAACGAAAGCGTGTTTGGAGCCGGCTGTGTGGTGGGTCTAGGATGATCCCTGGGGGGCCAATTCCTGAACCCCAGGTTCTGCACACACAAAGTGTAGGCTCTGCAAAGAAAACTTGGTCCCCAAACCCAGCGCTGTGTGACAACTGGGAAATCGCTTAGCCTTCCTATAAAACGAGATGATAATGGTATTTTACCTTTGAAGTTTGACATTATGTGGATGAAGTGAATGAGGTTTTCTTTTACAAACTCTTAGAAAGTGGTGCTTAGCACATACTGAGCCGTCATTGTATGTATAGTATATAAATATATACATATATATAGTGTGTGTGTGTGTGTGTGTGTGTGTGTGTGTGTTACTGGGGATGGAACCTAGGGGCATTCTACCTCCAAGCTACACTCCCAGCCCAAGTTTTTAGTCTATATTTTATTATTTATTTATTTATTTTGGATCTGGGGATGGAACCCAGGGGCATCCGACCTCCGAGCTACATCCCTGCCCTATTTTTTAATCTTTATCTTGAAACCGGGTCTCACTGAGTTGCAGAGGCCTCACTGAGTAGTAGCTGAGGCTGTCGGCCAACCGCGATCCTCCGGACTCAGCCTCCCGAATGCAGGATGACAAGCGTGCCCCCATGCCGGGCCTGCAGGCAGCATTTCTGCTGATAAACCTCAGCCTTCCTGCCCTCCCCTCCCGCCTGGCTGCGCCGAGGATCTCCTCCGTTATCCGGGGTCCCTTTGGCATCCCAAATACGCCCTAGCGCGTGACTGCTGGAGAAGCAGCGGAGCCTTCACGGAGCCTTCAGCAGATCCGATCACAATCCACTCACTCCAAGCAGCTTTGCTTTAAGGTCCCATTTGTAGCAGCCCCTCAGCGGACTTGCCTTCACACCTTCTTGGCCAAGACGGTGGCCAGTGCCCCGGGGTCTGGAACCTGTGGGGTGTTGTCAGGGTTTGGTCTTGGAGTCAAGGGAGTGGCTGAAATGCAGGACCACCAGACACCCCAGCAACATCTGGGTTCTGTTCCAGGGAAGAAGCCAGCGTGGGGAGGACGGGGTCTGCAGGGTCGCACAGGGGAAGTGAAGAAGTGTAAGTCCCCCTTCTGCAGGGTCCCCACGGGGTCCCTCAGGTACTCATTTAAAATCAGCCCTTTGCCGGGCGTGGGAGCGCACGCTTGTCATCCCAGCATCAGGGAGGCTGAGACCGGAGGATCGTGGTTCGCGGCCAGCCTCAGCTACTCAGTGAGACCCTTTTTCAAAATAAAGAATAACAAATAGGGCTGGGGGTGTAGCTCGGAGGTAGAATGCCCCTGGTCTATCCCCAGTACCGCAAAAAAAAAAAAAAAAAAAAAATGCTGTCATAGAATACTTAATATTATGGGAAAATGTTGACAGTATATATTTTTAGTGGAAAATCTGTGATGATGCCATTAAAATGTGGTTATCCATAGAACAAAGATTAGAGAAGTAAGCACTGAATATCCGTGTGTGTGTGTGTGTGTGTACATGTACTTGTGGAACCAGGGATGGAACCCAGGGGCATTTACCTACAGTCTATACCCTGAGCCCTATTTTATTTTTTTGTGGGTTTGAGGATGGAATCCAGGGGCATTCAACCTCTGAGCTACACCTCCTGCCCTATTTTTTATTTTTATTTTTATTTTTGGTGGTACTGGGGGTGGAACCCAGAGGCTTTCTACCTCCAGGCTATACTCCCGGTCCTATTTTCTATTTTATTTGGAAACAGGGTCTCACCAAGTTGCTGAGAGCCTCACTAAGTAGCTGAGGCTGGCTTCGAACCTGTGCGATCCTCCTGTCTCAGCCTCCCAAGCACTGGGATTACAAGCCTGCGCCACCACATCTGGCTTATTTTTTATTTTTTAATTTGAAACAGGGTCTCACTAAGTTGCAAGGGCCTAAGTAAAGTAACTAAGTAAAATAGTAAAAACTATTTTTTTTTTTTTTTGTGGTACTGGGGGTGGAACCCAGAGGCTTTCTATCTCTGGGCTATACTCCCCAGACCTTTTTTTTTTTTTTTTAAGATTTAAAGAAGTATATTAAAAAGATAGAAATACAGAAAATAGAAATACAGCCCCATGCCAAAATGGCATGGGGGGTGACTCGAAATGAATACACCAAAGAGATTCCCCAAAGAAACAAAAAAACAGAAAAAGAGAAAAAGATAGGAAAAACAGAAAAAGAGGAAAAAGATAGAAATACAGAGAATAGGAACAGCTCCATCCCAGACTGGCACAGAGGGGTGACTCAAATGAGTACACCCGTCCCAGACCTATTTTATACTTTATTTGGAAACAGGGTTTCACTAAGTCGCTGAGAGCCTCACTAAGTAGCTGAGGCTGGCATTCTACCTCCGAGCAATCCTCAGACCTATTTTTTATTTTTATTTTGAAACAAGGTCTTGCTAGGTTAATGAGAATCTCACTACTTGTTGAGACTGTCCTCAGACCACTTATCCTATCTTGGCACCACGCCTGGCCCTATTATATTTTTACTTTTATTTTGAAACAGAGTCTCACTAAGTTGCTGAACCTGTGATCCTCCAGTCTCAGCCTCCCAAGTCCTGGGATTACAGACATGGGCCACCTTGCCCACCTAATGCCCAGCTATACTTTAAAAAGTGCATACTAACTAACTAAAACACAGACTGGGTTCAGCAGATCAGGGCCGGGCCCGAGAAACTGCATTTCTAGCCAGCCTCGGGCGGAGATGGTGTTGCTGATCTGGACAATCAGCTTAGGTATTGTGCCCTGGGCCTGGTGGTAGACACCTCGAATCCCTGCTACTTGGGAGGCTGAGGCAGGCGGATCGCAAATTCAAGGCCAGCCTGGAAAATTTATTGAGACTCTGTCTCATTTAAAAAGTAAAACAGGAGCCGGGCGTGGTGGCGCACGCTTGTAATCCCAGCATTTGGGAAGTTGAGACAGGAGGATGGGGTTCTCCTACAGCCTCAGCTACTACTTAGTGAGGCCCTTTGCAATTGAGTGAGACCCTGTTTCAAATTAAAAAAACAAAAAATAGGGCTGAGGGTGTAGCTCAGAGGTAGAATGCCCTGGGGTCCATTTCCAGTACTGAAAAAAAAAAAAAAAAAAAAAAGTGGGCCAGGCATGGTGATGCAAGTTTGTAATCCAAGTAATTGGGGAAGCTGAGACGGGAAGATCGCAGGTTCGAAACCACCTTCAGCAACCTAGTGAGACTTTATTTCCAAGTAATAAAATAATAATAATAAAAGAAAGGATTGGGATAAAGATGTAGTTTGGAGGTAGAATGCCCTGGGTTAAATCTCCAGTACTCCCTCCTCCCATAAAAAAATAAAATGGGTTGGGGTGTAGCTAGAGGTGGAATGCCTGTACACACACACACACACGAAAAAAAGCAAGCCACAAAGAGAATAAATAAAGGGCTGAGGTACACGATGAGGTGCTGGCGCCAGCTCCCTGCAGCGGGCAGTGGAGAGCACCGATTGGGGTCAGCACCGTCGGCCTCCCAGTCTCAATCTGCTGCAGACTCAACAATGTGATCGTAGCGGTCTCCCCCTCAAAATCCATAAAATAAATAGAATGGCGCAGTCAGCACTGAATCGTCTGCCGAGGAGCAGTGGCTCACGCCTGTGATCCTGGTGCTTGGAGGCCGAGACAGGAGGAGCGCAGGGTGGAGCCAGTTTGAGCAATCCCATGAGGCCCTCAGCAACTGTTCCCAAATAACAAACAAAAAACAAAAAGAGCTGGGGATATAGTCGGGGTAGAACATCCCTGGATCCCATCCCCAGTACCCCCCAAACTTTAAAATAACTTACATACTATATATAATGTTTTTTGCCTTACTGGGGATGGAACCCAGGGGCATTTTACTTCCAAACCACAGTCAAGCCCTAATTTTTATTCTTTATCTTGAAACAGGGTCTCTGAGTTGCAAAGAGCCTTAGTAGTAGCAGGGGTCGTCCTCGAACCTATGCTTTTAGAAGTGCATTCATTAAAAGGTGCCTATTACCCCCATCCCCAGGGCGAGCGGCCGGGGAAGCAGGGTCTGATGAGTGCTTTCTGAATGAATGAATGAGCCTTGGGAAGCCGGGATGGTGGCGCACGCTTGGAATCCAGCATTCGGGAGGCTGAGACAGGAGGATCGCGGCTGCTGGGCAGCCGCAGCTACTTAGTGAGGCCCTGTGCAACTGAGACCCTATGTCCCAATAAAGAATAAAGAAAACATAGGGCTGGGGGTGGGTGTCCCTGGGAGGTGGGATGCCCCTGGGTTCCAGCCCCAGTTATTGCAAAAAAAAAAAAAGAAAAAGGGGGGGGGGGCTTGGGAAAGCAGGGGCTGTCGGGGAGCCGGGCGGGCGCGGCGCGGGGAGGCCCCGCCCCTCCGCGCCCCTCCCCTCCCCTCCGCGCCCCTCCCCCCGGCCCGCACCCGGAAGCGCCGCGCGCCAATGGCGGCCCGGGGGGCGGGGCGCGCCAGCCCTTTCCGCCGCGGGCCGGGACGGCGCGGCATTCCTGGGCGCCGCGGCCCGGAGGCGGGGCGCCTGTCAGCGCGGATGGAGCTGCTGTGCGGCGAGGCCGGCCGGCCCGCGCCCCGCGCCGGGCCCGACCCGCGGCTGCTGGGCGACCCGCGCGTGCTGCGCAGCCTGCTGCGGCTGGAGGAGCGCTACGCGCCGCGCGCCTCCTACTTCCAGTGCGTGCAGCGCGAGATCCGGCCGCACATGCGGAAGATGCTGGCCTACTGGATGCTGGAGGTGAGTGGCGGGCGGGCGGGCGGCGGCCCCCGCCCCCGGTGACCGCGCGGCCCTCCGCAGGTGTGCGAGGAGCAGCGCTGCGAGGAGGAGGTGTTCCCGCTGGCCATGAACTACCTGGACCGCTACCTGTCCTGCGTGCCCACGCGCAAGGCGCAGCTGCAGCTCCTGGGCGCCGTGTGCATGCTGCTGGCCTCCAAGCTGCGCGAGACCACGCCCCTGACCATCGAAAAGCTGTGCGTCTACACCGACCACGCCGTCTCCCCCGGCCAGATGCGGGTGCGTGGGGCCCGGCACTGCGCGGACGCGGGCCGGGCGGCGTGGTGGGCAGGGCCGGCCCGCCGCCCCCCGCCGCCAGGGCCCCCCGGGCGCCGGCCCGCCTTCCCCCGCGTCGCCTCTGGGCTGCGGCCGCCCCGGGCTACTCATTGGCGGCCGCGGCGAGCCCGCGCCCGCGGGAGGCCGGCGGAGTGGCCCGCTGGGGGCGGGGGCGGCTCGCCCCGGCCCCGGTCCCGGGTGGACTTTGTGCGCCGGGAGGGCCAGGCCCGAGCGCCCCGAGGGCGCCCGCAGGGGTTGATCCCGCTCCTTCCTTTCACTTTTATCCCTGAAGACCGGCCCTTCCCGCTCCTCCTCCTCCTGAAAACTGGCGCAGCCGCTTCAGGCCTGCGGAAATGCCCCTCTCCTTCCCCGAGCCAGGCTGGGCCGAGGGGCCGGCGGGCCGAGCTGCAGCTGCGCCCCCTGCGAGGCGACGCCCCTCCCGCCCGCCTCTCCTAGCCCTGCGGGGAGTGCTGTCACCCCTGCGGTTTGGGAAGTGGCTCCTTGGGCCTCCCGCTAGGCGCAGCGCTGTGGGGAGCCACGTGCCCACGTGTGGGAGGGGGGATGGAGGGCCGGGGGCAGGGTGGGTGAGCGGGCACTCCCTCCACCTTGCTGGGGCCGGCGGAGGCTTCTCCTGACCCCGAGAGCGCCCCATCTCCGCGGGAGGAGGCGGCAGGCAGGCCGCTGTGATTGGCTGGCAGGGAAGCTGGGGTATTGGGGCCTCTGAGTGCTGAGAGTGGAGTCGAGGAACTGGATTCCTCCTGCCAAGTGGCTCTCAGGGATGGGAGTAGGAGGCCAGAGTTGGGAATCCGGGAGGCCCCTCAGCTCTTTGTGATGGAGCTGGGAGTTTCTGACAAGTCTGAAGGTGGAGCTGGTTTCCAGCGCCAGGGACAAGATGTCTTTGGAGGGGTTGGGGACAGAGAGGAGAAGGGGCCCTTCCCTTTGTGAAAAGATCGGGCAGTTTTCCAGAAGAGGTGAAATGTGCTCTTCCCCGACTGCCCGAGCTGGGGGTGGAGCGCAGAGGCTTCCTGGAAGGTCAGCATTGGAAGAGATCTGAGAGCTGCGTTCAGTCCAAGTCCTTGCGCGGCCGAGGCTGGCTGGGGCCGGGGAAGGAGGGAAGGCCCTGCTGCATCCACCAGCAGACCAGGTGGCCCAGCAAGCTGGGGTGATGGACACTGGTGGCCACGGCTGCAGCCCCTTGCTCTCCTGCAAGCAGGGCTGGGATTCTCCCTGCTCCCCACAGGGAGAGCCCCCTTGGAGACGGGCACTTTCTCCTCACCCCACCCCAGGGGCAGAGCTGGCTTCTGTGCCCAGGTCTGGCTCCAGCCCAGGTTGTTTCTGTGGGGCCTCCTGAGGCTTGGGGCTGACACCTAGGCGGGACAGCTGTGTCTGGGGCCTGAGGGCTTGGGTGGGGCTGTCACTGCTGCCTCGATTAGGAGTCAAACCCACGAGTTCCTTCCTGAGATAATGAAGAAATCCTCAAGTGTGCAACTCGGAAGCGGGGCTCAGGCTGGGAACCTCAGATGAGTGGATGGGGCGGGCGCCCAGCCTCCTCCCCAGCCAGCCTCTGCTCTGGGCTTGAGCAGGTGGGCGCAGGGCGTGGTCCTCCGGGGAGCCTCTGAAGCCTCCCCTCCTGAGAGTCAAGTGGCCCCGGCACTGGCTTCCACCTAAGGGAGCAGGGTGGGTGCAGAGCCAGGACCCGCCCCAGATGTCCCACCAAGGGGATGTGGGCTGGGTTGGGTAACCATCCCTTTGAGGAACCTCGAGGAGGCTGTGACCTAGGAGTGGCCGGGTGCTCACTCCCATTTCTTGACTGGGCAGGGGAGGCCAGCGCCCCTTCCTCGCATCCTCGGTGTCTGGAGCCTCATCTCAGAGGCTCTCCGTTGGGGAGATGAGGACTGAAAGGCACAGTTCAGTCCTGGCACCTAGGAAGTGACCGCTAAGGTGCTCAAAGCCAACGTCTCAGCTCTTCCCTGACCTAGACTTGCGGTTTTTCTTTTTTTTTTTTTTTTTTTTTTCCTGGAGTGAGTGTGGTATTGGAGATTGTACCCAGAGGTGTTCTACCTCCAAGCTACACCCTCAGCCTAAGTTTATTTCTTGTTTGGAAACAGGGTCTTGCTAAGTTGTGGAGGGCCTTGCTGAGTTCCCGGGGCTGGCTTTGAACCTCCTATCCTCCCGTCTCAGCCTCCCAAGTCGTGGGATTATAGGCGTTGCCACCACACCCAGCCCGAGACCTGGAGCTGAAGTGGGGTCCTGAGCCTCAGAAGCTCCCTGGGATTTCTCGCGGGGCTCCTTTCTCCAGCCACTGACCCCCCTCTCCCAACCCCCAGGAGTGGGAGGTCATGGTTCTGGGGAAGCTCAAGTGGGACCTGGCGGCTGTGATCGCGCACGACTTCCTGGCTCTGATTCTGCACCGGCTCTCTCTGCCCAGTGACCGACGGGCCATGGTCAAGAAGCATGCGCAGACCTTCCTGGCTCTCTGTGCTACGGGTAAGTCCTGGAAACCAGAACGCTTGTAAAGGCGGAGGTGGTTTCAAGATGTCCATTTATGCTCAAAGTTAATTTGTGAAAACGATGCCCTTCAGCACCTGGTTCGAGCGCAGGACGCGGATGAGAATGAGGGTTCCAGCATCCCCTGGTCCCAGGCCAATGGAAACCTGCTCTTCACTGATCCTCTGGGGCAGGTGGGGGTGGGGTGAAATGGCAGAGTGCCTGCCTGGCACACCAGGCTCTAGCTCTGCTCCCCTCCTACAGTGAAGGAAGAAAAGGGGCAGGGGGCGCCAAAGCAAAGGCAGCATACCCCACTGTCCCTAGGAAAGAGACCCGCCCCATTCCCAGCGTGCCCCAGCTCTTTGTGCTTCCCGACACCTGAGGAAGTCTGCAGTGACCTGTCCTTCATGTCTTCTTGTCTCGCGATCCCCTCTCCTTCCCCAGATTACACCTTTGCCATGTACCCGCCGTCCATGATCGCCACGGGCAGCATTGGGGCGGCAGTGCAGGGCCTGGGCGCCTGCTCGTCCTCCGGGGACGAGCTCACGGAGCTGCTGGCTGGGATCACGGGCACGGATGTGGTGAGTGCTGGCCCCTGTGGCAGTGCTGCTCCCTGAGCCTCCAGTAGAGGGAGACATCTGCCCCAGGAAGCCCCCGTGTCTTGGCGTGTGGGGGTGAGGGGGCTCCGGCCCTGGGCACCTTTTCTTGCCAAGCGGTGTGCTGTGGGGTGGGAGCGGCTGCCAGGCAGGGCTGCTCTCACACCCTCTTGCCACATCCTCTCGTCAGTTTCTGAGAATTGAAGACCTGATTCCTGGGGCTGGGCTGTGGCCTAACCTCTGGCCTTCCCGGCACTTGCTGCCCCTGCTGCGGGCAGCCGGGCCTCACGCTCTCCCTGTTCCCAGGACTGCCTGCGGGCCTGTCAGGAGCAGATCGAGGCTGCGCTCAGGGAGAGCCTCAGGGAAGCTGCGCAGACCACCCCCGGCCCGGCGCCCAAAGCCCCGCGTGTCTCCAGCAGTCAGGGGCCCAGCCAGACCAGCACGCCAACAGACGTCATGGCCATTCACCTGTAGCCCTGGACAGGCCCCTCGAGTGACCGCTGAGCAGGAGGGGCCGCTGCCTTCCTCTTCCTGCCTCTAGGAACGGTCCATGCCACCTCCAAATCCGAGGGGCTTCTCCCCCTCAAGCCCAAGGGGCAGGTCCTGCCTATCCCTGAGTGTGCGCTAAGGCGCCAGCCACGGTGTCTGCGTGGCTAGCCGGCTCCTCCATCTGACCGGTCAGCTCCTCCCCCCACTCTAGAGCGGGCCCAGCGAGGTTGGCCAGATGCAACCGCCACAGCAAGATTCCGCACCAGCACGCCTGCCAGGCTCCCAGCTCTCTGGAGCCCTCACGTTCTCCTGCCTTCTGTAAAGCGCTGCGCTGCAGTGTCCACATGGGGTCCTCAGGCCGGCCTTGCTGCTCCCAGGGGAAGGGCCACCCAGCACCGCACGGCTAGCAGCTCCCTCCCTTGCTTCCCGCTCAGCTTCTCCCAAGCGCCTGTAGTTGAGGGGCCGCGCTGAAGGATGCGGCAGGCCTAACTTATGAACTGCTCTGACTACAACCGTGAGGATGCCCTGGGCCCGCCGCCTGCACTGGTGGCCACAGCCGTGGTGGTCTCTAGCCGCCTCTCCCACCTGGGCTAGAGGATCTTGGTGGCCCAGGAGCTGCCCCTCCCTGCCCACAGTGACAGGAGACTGAGCCCCCTCTGGAGAGGGAGGTGAGCCCTGTCCACAGGTTTTCCCCAAGGCCACCGGCTAAGGCTGGTGGCTCAGAACCATCATACTGCCTTAATAAAGATTCTGGAATAAAACTGGCTTTGGCTTCGTGGGTTCCAGCCGTCTGCAGAGTGAGTTTTACTGTTCCACAGGGGCCCAGGACAGTAGACAGGCTTTCAGGGCCACACAGCCTAACCTCCCAACTGGCCCTGCTTTATGATATCCTGTCAGACTGCTATGTGACCCCAGAGGGTTATGGGAAATGGGCTTGAGGCACAACCACCAAAGCTTAATCCCAGCATGTGGGAGGCTAAAACAGGAGGATCACAGGTTCAAAGATAGCCTTACCAAGTACTGAGACTCATCAAGACCCTGGGACCATTTCAAAATTGAAATAGGGCTGAGGTATGGCTCTGAGATAGAACACGCTGGGTTCCATCTCCAGTGCTATTACAGCGGGCTGGAGCCTGGCTCCATGATACAGCACTTCTCAAGGCCCCGCGTTTCACTCCCAGCACAAGGAGAGAAAGAGCTATGGCTGAGAACACCGGGCACTATAATAAACAGCTTTGCTTATGGAAGTGGACCTCGAGGGTCACAACTCACTAACGCAGTGGCGGAGAGGGCACGCTGTGGGTGCTCTGGGTGTGGCCTGGCACGGGTGGCGAGCCCAGGGAGCTGGCACTAGTTTGAGGTATGTTTTGGGTAGTAGTCTGGCTGGTTCAGCTCGGTGCAGTTTTTTGCATTCACCTAGTGTTTCTCAAAGATGCTGCTGCCGGCCAGCCTCAGCTACGTAGGCGCTCCGCAGCTTCATAAGACCGTTTCATAATAAAGAATAAAAAAACAGGGCTGGGAGTGTAGCTCAGAGGTAGAATGTCCCTGAGTTCAATCCCCAGTACTACAAAAATAAAGAATAAAAATAGGACTGGGGATATGTATTAGAGGTAGAAAGCCCCTACATTCAATCCCAAGCACCACATTAAAAAAAAAAAGCTGCACAAAAACAAATGCTACTTGAGTTAGAACTAAACTATTCCCAAAAATGTGCTGGGTTTGGAACAAATGCACTTTCAAAAGCAAGTAACAAGCTGGGTGTGGTGGGCACGCTTGAAATCCCAGTACCTGGGAGGCCGAGACAGGAAGATCGCTGTTTGCAGTCTCAGCTACTTAGTGAAGCCCCCTTAAACTTAGTGAGACCCAGTATCAAAATAAATAATAAAAAGCCGAAGCCAGGTGTAGTGGCACACACTAGTAATCCCAGCATTTGGGAGGCGGAGACAGGAGGATCACAGTTTGCAGACAGCCTCAGCTACTTAGCGAGGTTCCTTGCAATTCAGTGAGACCGTTTCAAATAATACAGACTAAAATAGAAGACTGGGGGTGTAGCTTGGAGGGAGAATGCCCCTGGGTTCCATCCTCAGCACCACACACGCAAGGAAGGAAGGTGTGTATCAGGATGTCCAACCTGCGCGGCGCAGCCCTGGCCACAAAGTGTGGGCGTGGCCACGCGCCAAAGAACTTTATGGGCCCTGAAATGTGAATTAATTAAACATGTAAAAATCTTTACCTCATGGGCTACACAAAATGGGCAAGTGGCCCTAGCTTGCCACTACTGTCTAAAGCTCAGTGGCCAAAAGCTGGGCAGGGGCCCCGCTGGGCTGGCCCACGTAACTGTCGCTCGGCCCGCTCTCTCCTCCGGCCTTTCCTGCCCGTCTCCCTTTCCTTGAGGGCTTTTCTCCGGTGGTCCTCTCATCTACAGCTGCGCCACAACCGCCTCTCAAACAGCCTGCTTTCTGCTGCTGTGCCATTCTGCCACGCGAGGGGCAGCAGACTGCCCAGGGCCAAGGGGGCAGGCACAGCTTTGAGACAGACCGGGGATGAAGGGAAGGGGTCCCGTGTGAGCATGGAGAGTAACTCAGGAACACAGAAGACGCCTCCCGCCTCCAGCGACACAGCAGAGTCCTCCACGGGCTATGTCAAACAGGTTCAATAAATACTTGCCTTTGTTTTTTATGCACACCCCAGTGACTCTACTTAGCAGAGAGAACAAACTCACATGAGTCCCGGGAGGAGAGCGGGATCTTGGGTCAGATCCCAGAAGGGAGCAGGGAGGCGAGCCAGGCTCTCGGTCCTCCCCGCCCGGGATCAGGACCCACAGGCGCTCTGTGACCTGTCAGTGTCCGAATCTATGTCTTGAGCCATAAGGCTCAGGGTCAGTTTTGACCACCAACTGGTCCTGGCCTTCTCAGGCCAGGTCAAGTGACCTCTCACTCCATGGCGACAGGAACGCCTTCCACGTCCCGGGGCACTGCGCTCTGAAGCTCTCGCCTGATTTCGGGGGACAGCTGCGGGTGGGGCTGCAGGCGGAGCAGCTCCAGGAGCGCCTCCTTCTGCTCTGTGGCCAGGTCGGCCTTGTAGCGCTGGGCCAGCGTCAGGAGGCACTGGTGCCACAGCACCGGCAGCTCGCGCTTCTCTGTCCGGAAGCCCAGGAAGTGGAAGACCAGGGCGTCCAGCACCCGGTAGGGTAGCGCGTACTTCTTATCCAGCAGCAGTCGCAGGAAGATGCTGCTGGCCCCGCTGTACTCCATCTCGGCGATCTTCAGCATGGCCGCACTGGTGGGAAGGGTCAGGAGCGGTCAGGAACGCTGGAGGACTGATCCTCCTCCTGCCCGGAGCTGTGGTGCCACCCACTCGACCTTACTGTGCTTCCTGGGCTCGTTACTATCTATGCGGCCCACCCACACCTCTGCCTGCCGCTTGGACCACGACGTCCAACTGGAGTGTGTGAACAGCTCGCCATCCCCTTTCCCTGCCCCGCCTCGGTTCAGTTCACTCCCTCCTGCATCCATGCTGCCGCGCCAGGCCCCGCCTCCCCCGCTTGTCCAGGCCTGCCCCCACCGTGAGGACCGCACGCCAGGCCCGCCTCCCCAGCCAGGCCCGCCTCCCCAGCCAGGCCCGCCTCCCCAGCGCTACCTGGAGTGCAGCACCGGGATGGAGCACTTGGTGAGGATGCTGCCCACGATGATGGCCTCCCGGAGGGTGCAGGTGCCCGACTCACACAGGGGGATGAGGATTCCTGGGGGAGCCAGAGGGCAGTCACTTGCAGTCGGGGAAGCGCCGCAGCTCCCAGGACATCACAGGTGCCTGCCCGCAGCCTGGGTGTCCTCTGCAGGAGCGCCGGCCCTCCCTCCGCCCTGCCGCCGCGGCCCCCACCTTTGAACCAGGCTCCAGGCTTGAACAGGGCCTTCTTGAGTGCCATGTAGAGGTGGAAGTTGAGGCGCTTGTACTCGGCAATGTCATCTCGTACGCGGGGCAGCAGGACAAGGTTGTAGAAGCGCTGGGCCATGCGCTCCTTCAAGTTAGAGGCAAAAATCCTAGCAGGGTGGGATTTCCTAGTCACATGAGAGTCTGGGCCTGGCCCTTTTTTTTTTTTTTCCTTTTTTCCTTTTTTTGGTGGTACTGGGGTTCCCGGAAGCCCTTCTACCTCTGGGCTACACTCCCAGACCTATTTTTACATTTTTATTTGGAAACAGGGTCTCCTAAGCCAGCGCGCGTAGCTGGCTTCGAACCTGCGCAATCCTCCTGTCTCTGCCTCCCAAGCGCGGGGATTACAAGCGTGTGCCACCATGCCCGGCTGGGCCTGGCCCTTTTATGTCACTGTAAGCTGGGCATGTGGCTCACACCTGCAATCCCAGTACTTGGGAGGCTGAGACAGGAGGATTCTAGGTTGGAGGACAGCCTCAGCAAGTCCTGAGACTCTCAGCCACCTAGACAGACCGTGCTTGAGAATAAAAATAAAGCCAGGTGTGGTGGTGCACGCCAGTGCTTGGGAAGCTGACAAAGGAAGATCGCAGGGTCAAGGGCAATTTCAGCAAGTAGTGAGATTCACAACAAACTAGCGAGACCCTGTTTCCAAATAAAAATAAAATAGGGCTGGGGTACGACTAGTGTGGAGGTAGAATGCCCCAGGTCCAATCACCAGTACCATGAAAAAAATTAAAATCATAAAGAAGCATTGTGGATGGCGCAGGCAAGAGATTTCCTAAGACCCGAGCCCCTCCTTTTACAGAGGTGCTTGGGAACTGTGCATATGCGATCCCAGGTCAGCTTTAAGAAGGAACAGGAGGGCCTGGGAGGCACCGCAGAGGGTGCCTGCTGGTTTTGCTCTGTTCTGTTTTCTGCGGTGTGGGGATCAAACCCAGCCTGTGTGCGCTAGGCGAGAGCGCCATACCCCGAGTACAGTCCTTCTGACCAACCAGCGCTCTCCCGAATGATGGCTACTCACTCAGTTATTCCCCTTCCTCTCCCCTTACGACCTCTCTCTGCCCAAGGCCACAGGCACCTTGAGCGCACAGCGCCCTGCCTTCCAAGGCCAGGCTGCAAAGCCGGGGCTCCGTCCCAGCACTGCTAGCTTGCCGGGGGGGTGGGGGGTGGGTGGGTGGGTGTGTGGGGGGGTGTTGCCACCTGGCCAGTGGCCCCAAATGAAAGAAGAAAAGCTAAGGCGGGGTGTGCGGGAGGCTGCCCACTACCTGGTGGCCTGGTACATGGCGGCCGCCGTCCAGGACTCAGGGTCTGTGATGTGGAGGATCTGCTCCCAGTTGGACAGGGCAGGGATGATCTTGAATGCCTTGGGCAGCTTCCCGCTGCGGTACTTGGACAGTACCTGGGAGAAGGGAGGAAGAGCACCAGCTCGACCACAGGACAGCACGGGCACCCCCGCAGCTCGCAGAGCAGATGTGGGGCCCGCACACCCACCCCAGCCACCGTCTGCCACAGGAGGCGAGGGCACCCACCACACAGCCCCCGGCGCTCACCTCCCGGACCCCTCTGTAGACCTCCAGGACCCGGGGGTCCAGCTGGGGCGTGGGGAAGCCCGACACCTCTGACAGGACCGTCTGCACCTCAGTCTGCTTCTCAGTCAGCTTCTCCATGATGATGTCAGCCAGGGTGCGCCTGGAGGAGGAGGAGGACAGCAGTGGGCGTGGTCACTGTCCAGGCCGGGGCCCCACGGGGATGTGCGGCCTCAGTGTCCCAGCGCCCCTGCCCACCACACATCACTGCAGAGCAGAGGGCCCGCGCCCTCCCGCTTAGGACAAAGCTGACAGCCATGCCCGGGAGCGCCGGGCAGAGGCCGGCCTGCCCAGGAGGCCCTGGCTCCTGCACTTGCTCGTGGCCGTGCCACGTGTCCAGTCAGCGGGCGCAAGCTCACAAGTGTGCATGGGCGCTGCCTGCTTCCAACACACCCACCAATGCTGGCGAAAAGGCAACAAGAGGCTGAGACAGGAGGATTGCAGGTTTGAGGGCAGCCTCAGCAAGTAGTGAGACTCTCATCAATGTAGCGAGAGACACCCTGATTCAAAATAAACCTAAGACAGGGCTGGGGGTGTAGCTCAGAGGTAAGGCAGGGGATGATGGTGTCCTTGGAGGCTATTGATGCCTTTTTTTGGTACTGGGGTTTGAACTCAAGAGTGTTCCACCTCTCAGCTATACCTCTTGGCCTTTTTTCTTTTTTTTGGCGGACTAGGGATGAAACCTCGGGGTATTCAACCTACCAACTATACTCCCAGATCTGTTTTGTACTCTTTATTTTGAAACAGGGTCTCACTGAGTTACAAAGGCTAAGTAGCTGAGGCTGTCCACTAACCTGGGTCCTGCTATCTTGGCCTCCTGAATGCTGGGATTACAAGTGCGCGCCACTTTGCCCTTCTTTTTTGGTGGTACTGGGGTTCCTAGAAACCCTTCCACCTCTGGGCTACACCCCCAGACCTGTTTTTAATATCTTTATTTGGAAACAGGGTCTCTTAAGCCAGCAAGGCTGGCTTTGAACCTGCGCGATCCTCCTGTCTGTGCCTCCAAGCGCAGGGATTACAAGCCCGGCAACTTTGCCCTTTTTATTTATTTATTTTTGTGGTACCAGAAATGGAACCCAGAGGCTTTCTATCTCTGGGCTATACTCCCAGACCTATTTTATATTTTATTTGGAAACAGGGTCTCGCTAAGTTGCTGAGAGCCTCATTTAGTTGAGGCTGGCTTTGACCCTGTGCGATCCTCCTGTCTCAGCCTCCCAAGTGCTGGGATTACAAGTGTGCGCCACCTTGCCCTTTTTAGTTTAAACAGGAACTTGCTAGGTTGCTGAGGCTGGTCTCACATTTGCAGTATTTCTGTCTCAGTCTCCTACGTACTGGGATCAGAGATAAGGAAGGCAGCCTTGGCCACCTAGTGAGACCCTAACTCCAAACACGAAATAAAAAAAAAGGTCAGGGGTGGGAGGTTAGCTCAGAGGTAGAATGGCCCTGGGTTCAAAACACACACACACACACACACACACACACACACTCTCTCTCTCTCTCTCTCTCTCTCTCTCTCTCTCTCCTCCCTCCCTCCCTCCCTCCCTCCCGGATCCTGCCCGTAGGACGGGGAGAAAATAAGTAAAACTGCTCTTGCTCTGAGGCTGCCAACACCAGGCCGCTCGAGCCTGAGCCTTCCTAGACACTATGACGCACAGTTTGCACGGCGCCGATGAGGTGTTTTTTGGGGTGGTACTGAGGGTTGAATCTAGGGCGTCTACCTCTGTGCTACACTCTCAGCCCAAATTTTTCATTTTTATTTTGAAACCAGGTCTCTAGGTTGCTGAGTCTCATTACTTGCTGAAGCTGTCCTCGACCTGCGACCCCCGGTTCAGCCTCCCAAGTACTGAGACTACAAGTGTGCGCCACCACGATCAGCACTGGACATTTCTGACTATTATAACTGAGGGAATGTTGTTACTGGCACCTAGAGGGTAGACGTCAGAGCCAGACATGGAGGTGCACGCCCATGATTCTAGTATGTGCGAGGCTGAGACAGGAGGATCCCAGGTTTGAGACCAGCTTCAGCAATAGTGAGACTCAGCAACCTGGAGAGTCCGTTTGCAAAAATAAATAAATAAATAAATAAAAGGGCTGGGGTGGAGCTGGGAGGCAGAAAGCCCTGGAGGACGGGCTCGCCTGGTCAAGCGGACCCTCGCAGCTAGGACAGATCAGGCTCTTTCCAGAGGTGCAGCAAGAGCTGGCCGGCGCCGGCTTCCCTGGGCGCGTTTCCTATTGGACCCCCACCCCACACCGCCAGCCCTACCTGGCAGGGGGGTTCTTGTTCATGAACATCTCAATGGCACGTTCGTCCTCGGGGTCCACAACCACCTCTGCCTGGTGGTCCATCCCGGTCATCCTGGCCGCCCTCTCCAGGGTGGGCCACTCCTCGTCCTCGTCATCAGAGCCATCCTGTGGCACCCCTGGCCCTAGAGAAAGAAGAAAACAGTGAGCGCAGCAAGGGAGCGGGGGAGGGAGCAGCCAGCCAGCGCACCCCCAGGCCTCGTGCCAGCACCCGCCTCACCCACCGATGGACGTGCACGAGGGGAGGCAGCCAGCACACCCTCAGGCCTCGTGCCAGCACCCGCCTCACCCACCGATGGACGTGCACGAGGGGGGGGGGAGTAGCCAGCGCACCTCCAGGCCGCAGCACAGGGACAGGGGCGGTGCAGACATTTTCCTGTGCCCCAGCTTTGACCCTCAGTTACGTAGCAGAAAGCACTCTACACTGTACGTATGTTACCTGGTAACCCGACAACCTCAAGACGCAGCTGTTCGTCTCTTATGTGGGACTGGGGATGAACCCAGGGGTTTCTACCTCTGAGCGACACCCCCAGCCTTATTTCTTATTCTTTATTTGGAAACAGGGAGTCACAAAGAGCCTCACGAGGTAGCTGAGGCTGGCCTCAAATCGCGATCCTCCTGTTCAGCCTCCCTAGTGCTGGCATCACGAGCGGGCACCACCACGTCTGGCTCCACAGACACATCCAACCCCACGTGGCATCACTAAACTTCCTTTTTCACGCCTGGTCTGTGCCAGTCACCGTGCTGTACAAGCCCAGGCACGCAGTGGCACCGCTGATCACCGCCGCCACACTGGCAGCATCCGCCGGGTCTCTTCCTCACTCCCAGCAGCCCATCAGCTGCCAAGCGCTGTCTGACTCCACGGCCCGCCCGGGCCACGGCAACGCCATCTCTTGCCGCACGAATCCAGCATGCTTCTCGTTGGGCTCGGTGCGTCTGCCTTTGCCTCCCTCTGACTGACTGTCCAACTGCAGCCGAAGTAAACTTCTGGAACACCTCCGATGTGGTCAGCCCCGTACTCAAAACTCAGCAGCTCCCCACTGCTGACGGGGCGCTTTGGAGCCAGGGCGCCGGGGAATGTGGACTCCCATCCACTTGGTGGGACTGCAAATCACCGCCGCTGCCGTGGAGATCAGCGTGGAGAGCCAGGAAGCTGGGGCCGACCCCATATGGCGCTCCACCTCCTGGGGATGTTTCCAAAGCCAGGTCAGGATCTTAAAGTGATCCATGCGTATCCATGCTCACTGCAGCACAATTCACAACAGCCAATCGTGGAACCGACCTGCGGCTCACCAGATGAATGGCTTACAAAATTACGGGCTGTACACACAACGGAACTCTGCTCAGCAATACGGAACAAAACCATGTGCTTCGTAGGAAACCGGGCGCAGCTGGAGAGCATCACAGTCCGAGAGGCCAGCATCATGGGAGCGCAGTCTGCTCCTCAGATGAGGGAGCTGGGGCGGTCAGGACACAAGGGGGCGCCCGCCCAGAGCCCCAGCGCAGCCTGGCAGTGCAGGTTCACTAGTCACCAGAAGGCTGTGGCAGTGATCAGGGCAGCACACAAGGTGGTGAAAAGTGTTTTGATTTTAGGTATATCTTTTGGCACTGGGGACTGAACCTGGGGGATTCTACCTCGGAGCCAGGCCAATAGCCCTTTTATATTTACGTTTTGAAGCAGGGTCTAAGCTGCTGAGGCTGACCTCAAGCGTACGATCCTGTCTCAGCCTCTTAAGTACTGGGAATGCAGACGTGCACAATACCTGGCTTCACGTGTCTTTCAGTTAATCTAGGCCGCTCTATGGCCTCTGAACAGTACATTCCTCTCTTTTTCTTTTTGCAGTACTGGGGATTAAATCCAGAGCTACTCTTACCAGTGAGCTACATCCCCAGCCCTTTTTATTCTGTTTTGAAACAGGGTCTCAATAAGTTGCTGAGGCTGGCCTTGAAAATGTGATCCTTCGCCAGGCGTGGTGGCGCACGTTTGTAATCCCCGCCGCGCTTGGGAGGAGAGACAAGAGGATCGCGCAGGTTCGAAGCCAGCCGCGCGCGCTGGCTTAGGAGACCCTGTTTCCAAAAAATGTAAAAATAGGTCTGGGAGTGTAGCCCGGAGGTAGAAGGGCTTCCAGGAACCCCAGTACCACCACCAAAAAAAAAAAAAAAAAAAAAAGAGAGAAAAAAAAAAGAAAAAAGAAAATGTGATCCTTCTTTTTGTCTCAGCCTCCCACGTACTGAGATTACAGGCACAGGGCACTGCGCCCAGCTTCTCTTTTGTTTTGAGACTGGCCTGGAACTTGCAATCCGCCTGCCTCAGTCTCCAGTGCAGTGGGTGATAGGAGAGTGCCACGGGTGTGGTGTGTGTGTGTGTGTGTGTGTGTGTGTGTGTGTGTGTGTGTGTAGGGGCTGTACTGTGTTCTCCTGATCCCTACACTCCCGTTTGCTTCTGAGGTCTCCACGTGAGGGTCACACAATCTGGGAATCCTAACCTCTTAAGTCTAATGCAATTTTTACCAGAGACAGGATACTTTACCATGCAACACGCTAATTTTTCTCCTTTTTTGTGGTACTGGGGATTGAACGCAGGGGCATTCTACTTCTGAGTGACACCCCTAACTCCCACCTTAACTTTTCTTCGGAACAGGGTTTTGCTAAGTTGCTGAGAGTAGCCTTGAACCTGTGATCCTCTTGTCTCACTCCCAAGAACTGAGATTACAGGTGTGCGTCACCTTGCCAGGCTGGGAATATACTACGCTAAATGCTTATCTCTCTCCTGGATTGGGCTTCAGACCCTAAAGCCAGACACATGTCTATCTTATTCCTGTACCCAAACATCCAAACTCCTGGCCTGGTGTGAAGCAGTATGCAAGTATCCCATAAATACTAAGTCAAAGCATCACGTGCTGTTGGCCCAGCTCCGGGGTGCCGGGAGAGCTTGCACTCAGGAGTGGAAGTGGAAGGCTCTGGCCGTGGCTCGGTCTCCCATTCCGTTACCTTAGCAAGAAAGTAATGTGGATCCCCTTTTAAATGACTAGCTACTATTCTGGACATTTTTTGGGGAGGGGTCTCGCCAGGTTGCTGAGGGTATCACCAAGTTTCTGAGGCTGGCCTCGAACAGGTGATCCTCCAGTCTCAGCATCCCAAGTCCTGGGGTTACAAGCGTGCGCCGCCACGCCCTCTTGGACGCCTTCTAAACTAACGTCCTCTCGCCACACTTGCTGGCCCCGACTTACCCAGGCGGGTGGCGCGCTCCCGCGCCGTCGCCGTCCGGGCTCCGGCCCCATGCTCGGCCTCCAGCTCCTCCTGCTGCTGCCGCGCCTGCTGCAGAATCCGCCTGCTCAGCCGGGGCCCCACGTACTCTTCCTCCTCCTCGGGCCCGCGCCCCCGCCGCTTTTCTCGGGCCCCTGCCCGCACCGCGTGCCCAGCCAGGATCTGCTCAGCCAGAGGCGCGTGCTTCTCCTGACTCCCGGCCCCGCGGGCCGCTTTGACTTTGGGCATCTTTCTCGGAAAATCGGCCCAGAAGGCTCACACGTGCAGACGGGGCGAAGGCTCGGCGTGCGCTTGCGCAGGCCCGGCGGAGGGCACAGCGCCCCCAGCGTGCGGAGGCCAGAGGCGCGCCGGCCCCGCCGCCGGCCGCGACACCCAGGCCGCTCCGCCCGCAGCGCGGCTCTCCCGGGCACTGCCACCCGAGCCCCGCTCCCCGCGCTCCACGCACCTCGTCCTCGCGGCCCAGCCCGGCGGCACGGCGCGCGGCGGCCAGCCCGGCGCGGGAGGGTGACGTCACGAGCCGCGGGCACGCCCACTTCCGGCGCCCAGTAGTGACGCGCTTCCGGAGCCGCTTCCGCCGGCGCCGCCGCGGGGCCGCGGGGTCCCGGGAGCCGCCATGGGGGTGACCTGGTAGGACCGCCGGGCGTCTGCGGGCAGGCCGGGCTCCGCGGAGGGGCAGGGCGGGCGCCGCCGTCTCCCGGGGGCGCTCCGTGGTCGGCGGCTGGGTGGGAGGCCGGGGGGCCGTGCGGCCGCGGAGCCAGCCCTTGCCCGCCGGAAGCCATCCGCCTTCTGTCCTGCCGCCGTGGGGGGACGTCTCCTGCCGTGAGGCCTTAGGCCGCCGGAGGTGGGATTTCAGGAAGGGCGCCCGCGGCAGAAGGGCTGGTTGGTGATGGGGGCGGACAGCTGTGTGCGCGCGTGTTACCGGGGGCTGAACCAGGGGCATCCTACCTCCGAGCTCTATCCCCGGCCCTTTGTTTTTATTCTTTATTGTGAAACAGGGCCTCACTAAGTTGTGAAAGCCTCACTGAGCAGCCGCGGCTGGCCGCGAACCTGTAATCCTCCCGTCTCAGCCTCCCAAGTACTAGGATTACAAGCGTGCGCCACCACGTTTGGCCTTTTTATTTATTTTAAATCTTGGTAGATGTGAGCATCTTTATTCGTGTGTGTGTGTGTGTGTGTGTGTGTGTGTGTGTGTGTGTGTGTGTGGTGCTGGGGTGGAACCCAGAGGCTTTTCTACCCCCGGGTTACACTCTCAGACCTATTTTATATTTTATTTGGGAACAGGGCCTAAGTTGTTGAGGCTGGCTTCGAACCTGCGCGATCCTCCTGTCTCAGCCTCCCAAGCGCGGGGATTACAAGCGTGCGCCACCTCGCCCGGCTAGATGTGAGCATCTTTTCAGTTAGCCCTGGAAGCCGGGATATCTGAAGCCAGGGGCTGCAGGTTTCTGCCATTAAGGGTGCAGGGGGAGTGCTCTTCCTTCCTGGTAGCCCTGGCCCTGGCCATTTCTTCGTGATCGCACTCGTTTCCCGTGTTGGCGTCACGCTCCTCCTCTCGGGTCTCTGGTGTAGGTGGCGGTCTGGGGCTGGGAGCCGGCACCCTGTTCTCTGAGTGGAGAGGTAGCCCAGAAGAAGGGCTCTCTGCTGGGCCTTCCAGAGTGCACAGAGTTCCAGGGTGTCTGTCCCTTGCTGTATCAATTTAGGGATTGTCTTGATGTTTCTTTTTTACTTTTTTGGCACTGGGGATTGAACTCAGGGACATGCTTTTTATTTTATTTTTATTTTGAAACAGGCTATTGCTAGGCTGATGAGCTACTTCCTGAGGCTGTCCTCTAACTTGTAATCATCCGTGTCAGCCTCCCAAGTACTGAGATTACAGGCTTGTGCCGCCATGCCTGGAGATCCTCTTGTATTTCAAAATAAGCTACATCATTAGCATTGATTGTCAGTGCTCCGATAGAAAGTAACAGTTTTTAGTAATGTGGCATTCTACCTTAATAGATTCATTTAGCTGACTGATCATAAAGTAATATACTGTCTCCCAGAATTCAGCTGTACTTGAGTATCTTTATGATTGTTATATAGATGAATACTACCAGTACTGTTACTTACTAACATTAAAACAATGGATCCCTTTTCCTGAATAATGTTTTAACAGGAAACCTGGACAGGCAGTCTAGTGTAGTATTTCAGAACATGGACATGAAACTGGCATGGTGGCACACATCTGTAATCCTAATTCTTGGGAGACTGAGACAGGGATCACAGGTTCGAGGTCAGCCTCAGCAACTTAGTGAGACTCAGCAACCCATCGAGATCCCATTTCAAAATAAAAACATAAAACAGACTGAGGGTGTAGCTCAAAGGAAACATGTTCCAGGCTTCAATCCTTAGCACCAAAATATAAATAAAATAAAAATAGGGCTGTGGGTATAGCTCAGAAATAGAATTCCCTGTGTTCAGTTCCTTGTATCACATACACACAAAGGCCTTTGGACACCGCCTGGGAGATAGTTGGTGCGTGGCAGTTACCTGCACTCTAAGGGCAGCCCCAGCATCGGAGGAAACCTTGGAAATAACTTCTTTTGTTTCCCATAGTTGTAACGTTTTGTCTCACTCTTCATAAACCCGAGGCCCGCTTCTTTGTTCATAGGGCTGTGGCATGGGACTTTCCACGATGCTGAAAGGGTTCTCTATCAGCCCCCGTGTGCAGTGCACTACACACCAGCCATGCGTGGCTTGTGGCTCCTGTACTGGACAGCTCAGGTTTCAAGTGTGGGTAAAAGCAGGTCACCCCAAACTGCTACTGTCTGCTTGATAGTTTCTGAACTGAAGGAATTGCGTAGGATTCTTTTTCTTGTTCATATGGGGTAGCCTAGTGGCTTTTTTTTTGTTTTGTTTTTTACCTCCAGTACTGGGGATTGAACTCAGGGGCATTCTACCTCCATAATACACCCCCAGCCCTGTTTTTTAAAATTATTTATTTATTACTTATTTGTTTTTTCTTGTGGTACTAAGGGATGGAACCCAGGGGATTTCTACCTCCGGGCTACACTTCCAGACCTATTTTTTTATATTTTATTTGGAAACAGGGTCTCACTAAGTTGCTGAGAGCCTCACTAAGTAGGTGAGGCTGGCTTCGAACGTGTGTAATCCTCTGGTCTCAGCCTCTCAAGAGTGGGGATTATAAGCATGTGCCACCATGCCCGGCTTTTTATTTTTTTATTTTTTTATTGTTGAAATGGGGTCTCGCTAAGTTGCAAGGGCCTCAATAAGTAGCTGATGCTGGCTGTGAACCTGCGATCCTCCTGTCTCAGCCTCTCAAGTACTGGGATTACAAGCATGCGCCACTATGCTTGCTGGCCCAGTGTTATTGAATGTCAGTGTGGGAGTCACCTAGAATCTTCGTTTGAAGGTTGGCACATATGCCAGGCTTGGGAAGTGCTGCTGTACAAGGAAGTTCATAATGGTGGGAGAGTCCTGAGACCTGAGCTCCAGCTCTCGGGGGAGCTCTCGTGCTCGGGGCTTTCATCTCCTTGTCTTCAGGGGCCCGGGCGTCAGCCTGCGTTTTCTGAGTAAGTCGTGGCCCTGTGTGGAGAGCGAGTGGTTCAGCCAGTTCTGTGTCTCTGCACATGACACCGCGGTGTTCTCTTTTAGTGTGTCCCAGATGCCCGTGGCCGAGGGCAAGAGTGTCCAGCAGACAGTGGAGCTCCTCACCCGGAAGTTGGAGATGATCGGGGCAGAGAAGCAGGGAACGTTTTGTGTGGACTGCGAGACCTACCACACGGCCGCCTCCACCCTTGGCAGCCAAGGTCAGTGAGAGGGTCTGTGGGGTGGCTGGAGCCTGGCTTGGACTTTGTAGACGTCTGTGTTTATTGACATCTGTCTGCTTAGTTGTTTTCTGTTTTTTTTTTTTTTTTTTTTTTTGGTAGCGCCTAGGGCTTCATGCATACTAGGCAAGCATTCTACCTCTAAGCAACATCCCCAGACCTTTTAAAATTTTTATTTTGCCGGACGTGGTGGCGCACACTTGTAATCCCAGTACTGAGACAGGAGGATTGCGTAGGTTTGAAGCCAGCCTCAGCTACTGAGTGAGGCTCTCAGCAACTTAGTGAGACCCTGTTTCCAAATAAAATACAAAAAAAGTCTGGGAGTATAGCCCAAAGGTAGAATGCCTATGGGTTCCATCCCCAGCACCACACACACACACACACACACACACACACACAAAAAAAAATGCCAGGCGTGGTGGTGCATGCTTGTAATCCCAGTGCTTGGAAGGCTGGGACAGGAGGATCACGGCCAGCCTCAGCTACTTAATGGAACCTTATTTCAAAATAAGAATAAAAAATCAGGTTAAAGGTATAGCTCAGAAGTAGAATTCCCCTGGGTTCAATTTCTAGTATCACAAACACACCCAAAAAAAAAAAACCCACAAATTTTAATTTTTACTTTAAGTTTCGAGGCTGACCTTGAATCTGTGAGTCTTCTGTTTTGGGCTTGAGGGTAACTGGGACCCCCCTCACTGGCTGAGGGGGTTATTCTTGAGCATGTAGGATGTGTTTGAACACAGCAGGATGAGGTTCCCATTTCTTTCTTTCTTTTTTTTTTTTTCTTTTGCTACTGGAGATGGAACCCAGGGGCATTCTCCCTCCAAACTATACACCCCAGCCTATTTTTTATTCCATATTTTAAAACAGGGTTTCATTGAGTTGCAAAGGGCCTCATTAAATAACTGAGGCTGGCCATGAACCGTGATCCTACTGTCCCAGCCTCCCGAATGCTGCTGGGATTACAAGTGTGGGCCACCAGGCCCAGCTCTCAATTCATTGGTTCTGTTCCTTTATCTCTTAGACTGGGTTGTTTTGGTCTTTTTACAGTTTGAACTTTCCTTTTAGGCATTACTAAGATGTAATTAATAAATGAAGAATTGTCCTTATTTATTTATTTATTTATTTTTGGTGGTACTGGGGGTGAACCCAGAAGCTTTCTACCTCTGGGCTATACTCCCAGACCTTTTTTATATTTTATTTGGAAACAGGGTCTCACTCAGTAGCTGAGGCTGGCTTCGAACCCGTGCGATCCTCCTGTCTCAGCCTCCCAAGCCCAGGGATTACAAGCGTGTGCCACCACGCCCGGCTTGAATTGTCCTCATTTAATACTGACTTTTTTCTCGTTACCGGGGAGTAAGGCCAAGGGTGCTCTTTCTCTGAGCAGTACCCACGACCTGGTTGTAGGAGGGGAGAGGTGGGGAAGGGCAGGGAGCTGGCCAGAGGAGGTGTACTGGAGGTTCCCGAGGGCTGCTGTGCACAGGTGGTGGCGGCAGAGCCAGGCCTGTGCAGGAGGGATCGCCAGGGTCACCCTGTGGAAGTCTTCCTTCCAAGCCCCGCATGGTGGCCCACCGCACTTGGGAGGCAGAGACAGGATCACAGGTTTGAGGCCAGCCTCAGCAATTTAGTGAGACCCTGTTTCAAAATAAAACCTGAAATAGGGCTGGGGTAGAACTCCTGGGTTCAATCCCTGGTACCACAAAAGAAAAAAAGCAAGCTTCCTTCATGCCTTGCTGTCTTCTCCAGTTCCACAGCTACGCTTGTGTCCCTGCCTTACGAGGTCATCTCAGCTGCTGTGTGTGTTACTGAAGATTGAACCTCAGAGGCATTTCACCTCCAAGCTTTACCTTCAGCACTGTTGTATTTTACTTTTTTATTTTGAAACAGGCTCTTGTAAGCTGGGCGTGGTGGTGCATGCCTGTAGTTCCAGTACTTGGGAGGCTGAGACAGGAGGATCATAGGTTTGAGAAGAGCCTTAGCAAGGACTCTCATCAACCTAGTGAGACTGTGTTTCAAAATAAAACTTTTAAAAAGGCTGGGTTGTAGCTCAGGTAGAATGCCCCTGGGTTCAATCCTCAGTTCTGTTTAAAAAAGAGAGAGAGAAAAAGATAAAAAGAAATGGTAACAGGGTCTTGCTAGGTTGACGAGTCTTGTTACTACTTGCTGAGGCTGTCCTTGAACCTGCAATCCTCTTGTCTCTGCCTCCTGAGTGTTGGGATTACAGGTGTGTGCTGCCACACTGGGCTCATCTTTCCTGTTTTTGTGGCTGAATTCTACCCCTTCCTCATACCCCACTTCAAATCCTGCTTTTCCTTTCCAAGTTTTTCTGTTGATTCTTGTACTGGGTTAAACCCAGAGGCATTCTAACTCCAAGCTATACCCTTAGTCTGACTTTACTTATTTAGAAACACAATCTTGCTAGGTTGCTATGAGCCTAAGTTGCTGAGGCTGGCTTTGAACCTGTGATCCTCCTGTCTCAGCCTCCAGGCTGAGATTACAGGCGTGTGCCACCACACCTGGCTTCCAGCTCTGTTTTATTTTTATTTTGAAACAGGGTTTCTCTGAGTTGCCGAGGGTGGTCTCAAACCTGCGATCCTCATCTCAGCTTCCCAAGTTGTGGGATTACAGGTGTGCGCGGCCATGCCAGCTTCCATTTTCTATTTAGTCAAGTAACAAGTAGCCTTCCCTTCTTTAGAGAGGTGGGAAGAGATGAGCTGGGGACTGAGCTAGCCCTTTGGCTCCCTGGTTTGGGATCTCCGCTGTAGTGTGCTGCTTGCTCTGGGGTTAGGAAGGCTTCTTGACGTTCTCCCGGGCTCACCTGGCCTTTGGGCCGGGCCCCGCTTGACAGACAAGATGCGCCAGACAGAGCGTGGTGCGCCTGCCCTCCAGCCTCGTGCTCACGGCTCCTCCTGCTCCGGGGCCTCTTTCCTAGGAGTGAGGGCAGGGCCAAGGCAGTAGGGCAGGAGAGGCTGGCAGCCGCTGCTTTTCACACGCCCGTGTGTCATCACATGTCTTTTACTTACTACATAGTATGTGATGGCATAGGAGAGGTAGGAAGTCCGTATCGTAATCAGGCGTCCGTCCGAGCTCACATACAACCCGACAGTTGCACTGTATCCGTGCGTAGCGTTCCCTGTGTGCCTTACCCTTTCGTGTCGGAGGGCGGGCCTGAGCTCATGCTGCCTGGCTTGCTGTTCCCCTCCCTGCCTGCCTTCTCTGCCTGGGGAGGTGGCGGTTGCGCGGGCCTCCCTGTGCTGCCTCCATCTGAGGTCCGGCTGTCCCTGCTGTCCCTGCAGGCCCGCCGGGCAAGCTGATGAGCGTGATGCACAACTCCGAGTACCCGCTCAGCTGCTTCGCCCTCTTTGAGAGCGGCCCGTGCCTCGTGGCCGACACCAACTTCGATGTGCTCATGGTGAAGCTCAAGGGCTTCTTCCAGAGTGCCAAGGCCAGCAAGATCGAGACCCGGGGCACCCGCTACCAGTACTGTGACTTCCTGGTGAAGGTGGGCACGGTCACAATGGGGCCCAGTGCCCGGGGCATCTCTGTGGAGGTAAGACCCTGGTGACGGAGGGGCAGGGCGTGCTGAAGGGCTGCCAGGATCCCCATCCTGCTCAGTTCACACGGGCCCCGTGCCTCCCGACCCCTGAGCGCCGGTGCCTCCTCTTCAGGGGTCTTTCTTTCTTGGTATTGGGGTTGAATTCAGGGGCGCTCTGCCATTCAGCTGTGTCTCTGGCTTTTTTTTTTTTTTTTAAAGGTGTCTTCCCAGGTTGCCAAAGCCGGCCTTGAACTTGAGTTTTTCCTCCTGCCGCAACCTCCCAAGTGGCTGTGATTAAAGGCATGTGCCATCATGCCCTGCCTCCAGGGAGTGTATATCCTTTCTTTTTTTTCTTTTTTTTTTTTTCTTGTTTTTTGATACTGAAGGTTGAACCCTGGGGCACTATACCCCAGTCCTATTTTATTTATTTATTTATTTATTTATTTATTTATTTATAGTACTGGGGATGGAACCCAGGGGCCGGGGGCATTCTACCTCCAAGCTACACCCCTAGTCCTATTTTATATCTTTTATTTTGAAACAGGGTCTCAATGAGTTGCAGAGGGCCTCAATAAGTAGTCGAGGCTGGCTGCGAACCCTGATCCTTCTGTCTCAGCCTCCAAGATGCTGGGATTAGAAGCGTACACCACCATACCCAGCTTTATTTTTTATTTTTGGGGTACTGGGGATGGGATGCAGGGGCATTCCACCTCCGAGCTACACTCCCAGCCCTTTATTTTAGTTTATTTTGAAACAGGGTCTGAGTTGCAGTGGGCCTCACTAAGTAGCTGAGGCTGTTTGCAAACTGCTATCCTCCAGTCTCAGCCTCCCATATGTTGGGATTACAAGCATGTCCCTGCCCCCACCACACCCCGCTCCTATTTTATTTTTTGTTTTGAAACTGTTTCTTTAGTTTGTGGAGAGAGTTGCTACATTGCTGAGGCCATCCTTAGACCTGAGAATCTTCTGTCTCACCTCACCAGGACTAAGATTACAAGTGTGTACCACCCCTCCTGGCCCATAGTATCCTTTAAGAAAGGTTTTCAGAGTGGGGCCTGGTGGTACATCCTTGTAATCCCAGTATTTGGGAGTCTAAGACAGGAGGATCGTAGTTCGAGGACAGCCTGAGCTACTTAGTGAGGCCCTTTGCAACTCAGTGCGACCGTTTCAAAATAAAGAATAAAAATAGGGCTGGGGATGTAGCCTAGAGGTAGAATGTCCCTGGGTTCCATCCCCAGTATTGCAAAAAACAAACAAACAAAAATGGAAAGGTTTTCAGTTGGGTGTGGTGGTGCATGCCTATAGTCCAGTACTTGAGAGGCTGAGACAGGAGGATCGCAGGTTCCAGGTCAGTCTCACAACTTACTAGCAAAGTCTTCAGCAATGTAGACCCTGTTTCAAAGTAAAGAATAAAATGGGGCTGGGGTTCGTTCAGGGGTAGAATGCTCCTAGATTCAATCCAAAGTGTCGCAGACAAGACAAAAAGGTTCCAGAGTTGTAAAGCAAACACATACCTTTTAGCTGGGCATGGTGGCGCACACTTGTAATCTCAGTACTTGGGAGGCTGAGGCAGGAGGATCGCACAGGTTCAGAGCCAGCCTCAGCTACTCAGTGAGGCTCTCAGCAACTTAGTGAGACCCTGTTTCCAAATAAAACAGAAAATAGGTCTGGGAGTATAGCCTGGAGGTAGAAAGCCTCTGGGTTTCATTCCTAGTACCGCACAAAATTAAATAAATAAATAAATAAATAAATAAATAAATAAATAAATAAATAAATAAGGTGCAGAACGGGCCCCAGTGCTGGTTTGTGCTCAGGAGCCCGAGGGATGAGAGCTCCCACCGCCCTCTTGTGATGCATCTCGACTTGCCGGGGAGCCGCCGGGGCTTTTGCAGCCTGGCTGTGCACGCCCAGCTGTCGCCAGAGTCCTGGGGACGCGCGTTGGCTCTGTCCTGCACTTGGTCTGTGCCCCTCCCACCCCAGCGTTTTCTTTCTCTGCTGTGTCTTGGGGTTTTCCCCAACCCTCCTGGGGCATAGCCATGGTGAGATCATCAGAGGGGGCCTGGATCTGCCTATGGCAGGCTGTATTGGCACCACTCCAGAAAGACAAGGTCAAAGGTGCCCAGTGGGAAGGGCGCCTGGTGTGCCCTGTCCCTGGCCTTTGGGTTGAGTACTTTCTGGGGTCAGCGCTGTGCTGGAAGGTGTTTGGCTTGGGTGGGGAAGGTGGCAACGGGGCGGGAGGTGAGAAGCGGCTTTGTCTTCACCTGCCCAGGTGGAGTACGGCCCCTGTGTGGTAGCCAGTGACTGCTGGAACCTGCTGCTCGAGTTCCTACAGAGCTTCCTAGGCAGCCACACACCCGGAGCCCCCGCAGTGCTTGGGAACAGACACGACGCGGTCTACAGCCCGGCAGATACCATGGTCCAGTACATGGAGCTCTTCAACAAGATCCGCAAGCAGCAGCAGGTGCCCGTGGCTGGGATCCGGTAGTGCCTGGTAGCTGCGGCTGAGCTGTCACAGGACGCTGCAGGCGTGGACGCTCTCCCTCTGGTTGCCTGCTGGAGCTTGTTCTGGGGCTCTGGGCTCCCCTCCCCTGACCCCTACACACAGCTCCCCAACAGCTGTTTTACCCCAGACCTCCCTGGATTGGGCCTGTCCTCAACAGCGGTAGTTATGAAGAGTGGGAAAGTTTGTCCTTTCCTGCTGTAGAGAAGGTGAGACGGGTGTCCCTGCCTGGCGTTGGAGGGGAAACTGTGCCCCAGCTGTTGAAGTTCAGGCCAGGCACCCAGTCATGCTGCGCCCCCGGCGTGGGCGGGGCTGTGGGCAGCCTCCAGGCCGCCGCCACAGGCTGGCTCTCATCTGCTGACCTGCCTGGGCTTCCCAGCTTCCCTGGGGCTCCTTTCCTGTTGCAGACATGGGAAGCGGCAGGCTGCCTGTGTGCTAATATATGAGGTCGGATGTATAGATAGCATTTACTACACAGCAGAGCCCCGGATGGGCTCTCACTAGACAGTACTTCTCTCTCATCCAGTAGCTGAGGTGACCAGGCGTCCCAGGACGCTCAGCTAGCTCCCTAGCTGCAGGGTCTCCGGTCTGCATTTTGTTCTCGTCTCTGTTGTTGTTGTTGTATACTTGGGTTTTGGTGTAAAAGGACTGAAGCACGTCTAGATTTTTACAACAAGACGCGCGGCTCTCTCATTTTGGCGGTCTGCTTTGTATTTGCTCTCGTCCGGGTCTGGAGTGAGCCAGTGTACAGCAGGATTTTGACCTGATGTTTTCCTGGACACACGTGGACTCGAGGCCCGAGTCCTGGGGCTGCACTCTCCTCTCGGGCACGGTCGTGGTGGGCTGGTGCCCAGCGTGCCCGCCTCGCTCTTCCGTGTGTCTGAAGGCTCATTCGACCTGCTGGAGCCAGTGAAACCTAGATCGAGTTTCAGGGACTCCACTCGAGTGCTCTGTCCACCTTTGACTTTTGTGTCATTAAAAGAAATTTAACTATTTTGTGGTACTGGGGACTACTTTTGTGGTACATCCTCAGCTGTATTTTTTTTTTTTAATTTGTACTTTTTTTATTTTGAAAAACAGGGTCTCACTAAGTTGAGGAGTGCCTCATGAAGAAGCTGAGCCTGGCCTCCAACCTAAGTGCTGGGATTCCAAGTGTAACACCACGCCCTCGGTGAAATTTGTCAAAATTTAATTTAAGATTTTAATTTCCTAACCACACACACAGAAGCAGGTAATGTAATGTAATGCCATGCCACGTGTTTTACTTCAAACCCGATGCTTTTCGTTCTACACTTGACCCCCCCACTTCTTCCTCTGCATCTAGATGCTTTTGTCTTCTGCCCATCTGGAACCCCAGAGGAGCGGAAGCTGGGGAAGCCCGTGGGCCATCGCCCTTTGCCAGAGCTGCGTGGAGCTCCGCCAGCCTGTCAGCTGTGCAGGCAGCTTCACACGCAGCTGGCTCCCCCAGAGTGGGGAGGGGTCGACTCAATGGTAGGGCATGTGCAAGGCCCTGCTTCAAGTCCCAGCACTGCAAATAAATAAGTAAATAGATCTTTACAGTTATAGTACAAAGCTGGTGTAGCAGTGTATGCCTGTAGTCCCAGTACTTGGGAATCTGAGACAGGAGGATCACAGGTTTGAGGCCAGCCTCAGGGAAGTTACAGTGCACACAGTACAAGCCAGAGTCTGTAGGGCAGAAGGCAGGTGCTGGGGGGGAGCCTCTGTCTCCAGCGGCCCTGTCCCCACGCTGCCCCCTGCTGGCCCTCCGCAGGTACTGACTACAGACCATCCAGTCTGCTCTCCGCGTGGTCGGTGTTGCTCTGTGAGAGGGACCTGGAAACTGACCCCTCCTGGCAGAGGCAGCTAGCAAAACTCTCCAAATCTTGGAGATGAAAAGAGCTACTAGAAATTCTCATCCAAGCTGGTCATGATGGTGCACACCTGAAATCCCATTGCTCTGGAGGCTGAGTCAGGATCACACGTTCAAGGCCAGCCCCAGTAACCTAGTTGACCCTGCTTCAGAATAAAAAAGGGTGGGGGTGTAGCTCCGAGGTAGAACGCCCTGGGTTCAATCCCCACTAACACACACTCCCACCTAAGCATTTGATTTGGGTTTTGAAATTTGCCCTTTTTTTTTTTAGTACCAGAGATGGAACCAGGGGCGTTTTAACTTGGATTTATACCCATAGCCCTAATTTTATTTTATTTTTGGTACTGAGGTTTGAACCCATTGGTATGCTACCTTGGAGCCAGAGCCCCAGCCTGACTTTATTTTTTATTTGGAAACAGGGTCTCACTGTGTTGCTGAGTGCCTCATTGAGTTGCCAAGGTTGGTTTCAAACCTGTGATCTTTCTTAGACCCCCACACACTGAGATTACACTTGTGCACCACCATGCCTGGCTTAATTGATTTTTTTTTTTTTTTTTTTTTTTTTTGCGGGTCTGGGAATGGAATCCAGGGGCATTCGACCTCTGAGCTACACCCCCTGCTCTATTTTTTATTCTCTATTTTTGAAACAGGATCTCACTAAGTTGCAGAGAGCCTCACTAAGTAGCTGAGGCTGTCCGCGAACCGCGATCCTCTGGTCTCAGCCTCCCGAATGCTGGGATTACAAGCGTGTGCCACCACGCCCAGTTCTTAATTTTATTTTTGAAACAAGGTCTCACTAGGTTGATGAGCATCTCGTTCCTTGCTGAGGCTGTCCTTGAGCCTGTGATCCCCCCGTCACAGCCTTGCAAGTACGGGGATTCCAAGTGTACACTACCACACCTGGCTCAAAAGTCAAGACTCTTAAAATACATAGTTTGTAGGAAACCAACGGGCTAAACACTGAGGTAATTCACAGCAGATAGTCACAGAGGACGGATGTATGGTCTACCTGCCTTCAATCCCATGTCTGTAACCCTGCCGATGTTTCCCTTTGCCGAGCCACCGTCTCCACATCTGTTACTGTCTGGTGCTGTCAGCCTCTGGGCCCAGTTACTGTGAACACGGACGGGCTGGAACCAGTAGTATTACAAGTTGGGGCGTCCCCTGAGGGTTTGGTGTCTTTCATATTGGGGGGGGGGTTGAAGATTGAACCAGGAACATTCTTCCTTCAAGCTGCACTTCCAACCCTTTTTAAAATTTTTTATTTTGAAACAGTCTCACTAAGTTGCTGAGGCTGGCTTTGAACCTGTGATCCTCCTGTCTCAGCCTTCCAAGTACTGGGATTATAGGTGTGCGCCACCACACCTCACTTGAGTCCTCACTCCCCTCCCCACTCCCCTGGTGCTGGGGATCGAACCCAGGGTCATTCTACCTCTGAACTACGCCTCCAGCCCTATTTTGTATTTTTATTTATTTATTTATTTATTTGTACTAGGAATTGAACCTAGGGGCATTCTACCTCCAAGTTACACCCCCAGCCCTATTTTTCATTCTTTATTTTGAAACAGGGTCTCACTAAGTTGCAGAGGACCTCACTAAGTAGCTAAGGCTGGCCCCGAACCTGCGATTCTCTTGTCTCAGCCTCCCAGATACTGGGATGACAGGTGTGCGCCTCCGTGCCCGGGCCAGTCCACACTTTTTTGAGGGTGGCCTCTTCCCCAGGTGAGTCTCTGCCATTGCACACAGGATTCCCAAGTCAGTCTTTACAATACTCAAATGTCCCTTATGCATCCCTCCCAGCGGTCTTGCAGCCTGGGCTTGGCCTTGTCTAGGGAAAAACCTTGCCTGTGTATTTACTTTGCTCATTAACTGAGATCACACAAAATACACCTGTCTCTCCCTCCTAAACTGTGGAGACTGGATTGTGCTTCCCGAGGGCACCTGTAAGTTCCTGCTGGACTATGAGAAGACTGGCCCTAACTCAGGGGTTTTGTGCTGGGGATCAAGCCCAGAGCCTTGCACATGCTAAGTGTGTGTGTGGGGGGGGGGACTGGGATTAAACCCAGGGTACTCTACCTGAACGACACCTCCAGCCTATTTTATTTTTATTTGAAACTGGGTCTAAGTTAATGGAAGTCTCACTACTTGTAGAGACTGTCCTGGAACCTGTGATCCTGTCTCAGCCTCCCAAGTACTGGGATTATAGGAGTATGCCACCACACTCAGCTCTTCCCACTTTGTGTGTGTGTGTGTGTGTGTGTGCGTGTGGTACTGGAGGTGGAACCCAGAGGCTTTCTACCTCCGGGCTATGCTCCCTGACCTTTTTTATACTTTATTTGGAAACAGGGTCTCACTAAGTTGCTGAGAGCCTCACTAAGTAGCTGAGGCTGGCTTTGAACCTGTGCGATCCTCCTGTCTCAGCCTCCCAAGTGCTGGGATTACAAGTGTGCACCACCATGCCCAGCTTCCCACTTTTTTTTGAAAGAAAAAAAGGAAGGAAAAAAGAAAAAAGGTGGGATTTGTTTGGGTTTTTTTGCTGTACTGGAGGTGGAACCCAGGGGGATTCTGCCTCCAAGCTACACCCTCAGCCCTTTTTTTTATTCTTTATTTTGAAACTGGGTCTCACTGATTTGCAAAGGACTTAAGTAGCTGAGGCTGGCTGCAAACCTGCATCCTCCTGAATGCTGGAACTATAAGCTGTGCCACCACGCCCAGCTTCCTACAACTTTTATTTCTGCCTTTTTAACCCCCAGCCGGGCCCCAGCAGGGAGTCTTCCTCTTTGATTTTAGTCAGTCCTGCAGACCATTCTGACAGTCCCTGGGAAGGCACTCTCTGCCCCGGTCCTATCTTTCCTGTGAGTTAACCCCTTTGTGGTTAGAAGTGGGTACCAGTAAATATGCATAAAGGCATCTATAGCTTTCCTGTGGCTTCAAGTTCTTCGTCTGATGCGCTTCATGAGATCTGAGCATTATTACTCTGCAGAGTGAATACACACTCGTTTTTCAAGACGAGGTGATTGATAAGGCAGAGAACTAGTTGGTGGCCTCCTTGGTGAGATGAACAAGATAACTTCCTGGGCGGGGGTGTAGTTCAGTAGTGAGTGCTTGCCTGGCATCTGTGAGGCCTGGGGTCGGCCCTGGCGAAATAAACAAGCAACAACTTCTCAGAGTCACGAGGGCAAAGATTCCCGGTTCTCTTGCATTCTTTGCTTCCATGCCAACATTGCCTACATGCAGGGAAAACAGACCACTTTTAAGGTTCATATGGATTCTACTGAATTTTCTTTGGAGGCTTGAAAAAACAGGATTTAGAGACTACATTTGTAGTCTAGGTTGTCCTAAGGCCAGAATCAACATTGGAAATCTTTGTCATGTAGGAAAGGCAGGGCTGGGACAGGAGGTGACGGGGCATGAGGAAGCCTGCCGACCAGACAGAAGCGTGGTGAGGAGTCGGATGGCGGGATGCTGTCGAAAAAAAAAAGAATGCTTTATAAACCCAGATGTGTAGTTTATGTCAGTACTTGGGAGGCTAAAACAGGAGGATCGCAGGTTTGAGGTCAGCTTTAGCAATTTAGTGAGACCCTGTTACAAACTAAAAAAATAAAAAGGGCTAGAGGCTGGGGCATTGGCACGGGCTTGTAATCCCCATGTCTGGGAGGCATGGTTCAAGGCTAGCCTCAGCAATTTAGGGAGACCTTCAAATTTTTGTTTCAAAAACAAAAAATCCTGGCTACCAAAACCCACTGATGGAATGCATGCCCATAGCACTGAGAACCTTTCTTTCCGTCTTGGATCTGGGAGACCCCCTCATCACAAACCTGAAGTAGTTCAAAGTACTCACTCTAGATGGCACCTGTACCTGGGTGTGGTGGCGCAGACTTGGGATTCCTGAGAGTGAGAGGCGGAGACAAGAGGGTCACAAGTGCAAGGACAACTCCAGCGAGGTAGCAGGACTCAGCAACTCAGCTAGACCTCGTTAGAAAAAAATATAAGAAAAGGGCTGGGAGTAGCTCAGAAGTAGACTGCAGTAACCCACACACACAGACATAGGGAGCAGCTTGCAGAGAACACTGAATAAGACTTTTCTCCAAGTTTCCTTGGAGAGTGGAGTAAGGGGAGTAAATATAATCAAGGAGTTATAATGTTATAAATTAAAGAGAATTGCTAAAGATGATTGCCAACAAAAGAAGCACTGAATCGTGGTTCTAAATCTGAGCTCTTGAACCACAGGCTAATCCTGACTAAAGCCAGTTCATATCTATGAAGCTTCTTAAAAATGTCCAAGTTTGGCTGGGTGTGGTGGCGCACTTTTGTAATCCCAGTACTTGGGAGGCTGAGAAAGGAGGGTCCGGGTTCTAGGCCAGCCTAGGCTACTTAGGCCCTCTGCAGCTTAGTGAGACCCTATTTCAAAATAAAGAATGAAAAATCGGGCTGGGGGTGTAGCTTGGAGGTAGAATGCCCCTGGCTCCAACCCCAGCATCACACACGCTGGGGATATGGCTGAGAGGTACACAGCCTTGGGTTCTGTCCCCAGCACCACGCACACACTCAAGTTTAGTTGCCTTGGAAGCCTTTCTCAGTTCACTGCGCTTGGCTCCAGACACTGGTCTCCCAGCAGTGGTTTGGTTTATTTATTTTTGGTTGGCTTTTTTTGCTTCCCTATTTCCGGATGTGAAACCTCGAACCACCGAAGCCAACAGTGCATAGTTTACTTTGTGCGTGTCCTTCTGTGAGATGTAAGTCCTTTACCTGCCTTAGGGAGTCTTCCTAACAGTGCTGTCTTTCGATGGATGACAGCACGCCGCCCAGGCCGCTGCGCAGAGGGAGCGTTTGTAGAAGTGGCCTAGCTGCTTCCCGTCCCCGCGGCCTCCCTCTCCATCCCTCCAGGAGGACCGAGGCCGTCCTGGTGTGGTTTCCTTCCCCAGCCCCACGGGGCGCGGAACCTCCCCAGGTCTGGGCGGCGGTGCTCTTCCTCGGGGGCTCTCCGTCAGGCAGCGGAAGCCCGCCCGGGTCGCAGTGGCAAAAGCAGACCGCGCTCGCCCGTCCCGGCGCCAACAGCAACTTGCAAACTCTGCCTCGGGAAAGCCCGAGCTCCCGGGCTGCCGCTGCTTAAGGACGCGGGTGACCGGACAAAAACACAGATCGGAGTGCGAGGAAGGCTTGCCTCCCTGCGCGGGGAGGAGACGCGGGAGCTCGGGTAAGAAGCCTGTCCCCTCGGGGAGGGAGGGCCGCGGGGAAGGGCTTGAGAGGCTCTGGCCCTTTAAGGAGGAGGGGCAGACCGGAGAGTCTGTACCTTTAAGGGTCTCTTTGTCTGGAAACCTGCTTCGGCCAACCTGGAGCGGCGTCGCGGGGCCCCTGCGCGGCCGTCCCTCCCCGGCCCGAGCGGCCCGCGCGCGGCCGCGGGACCCCCAACTTGGCGGCGCCGCGCGGACCCGCGGAGGGGGCGCGGGCGCCGGGGTCGCGGCCCCGCGCAGCGCCGTGGGCGCAGTGCGGGCTCGGGGGCGGGGCAGGAGGCGGGGCTCCGGCGGGCGGCCAATGGGGGGCGGGGCGGGCCCCGGACGGCGGCCAATGGGCGGAGGGGGCGGGGCCGCGCGGCGGTCTCGCGCCCTGGTGACAGCTCGCGCGTGCTGATGATGGCGGTAAATAGAGGGGCCGGGAGGGCGGGAGCGGGGCGGCCGGGGCAGCCCGGGGCGGGGACGGGCGGGCGGCCGGGAGCCCTCGGAGGCTGGGGCGGGCCGGCGGCTCCGCGCGGCGCCCTGCCCTTAGCGAGGAGGCCGCACGCCGGGTGAGGGCGACAAAGGCGGCGGCGGGGCGGGCCGGCGCGCGGGCGCTTTATTGGGGCGGGTGGGCGACGACCGGGTTGGGGGCCGCGGCCGGGAGGGGCGCGGGAGGGCGGCCCGGGGGCGGCGGGCCGGCGCGGGCGGGCGGGCGGGCGGGCGGCGGGGAGCCAGACGTGACCTGGGTGTGAACTAGGGCCGGGCGGCCGGGGCGGGCGGGGGCGCGGGGCCGGGGAGACAATGAGGTGCGGGGGCCGGCGCGGCGAGCCGGGGCGGCGGCGGGGTCAGCGGCGACGGCTTTGTTAAGCAGTGTGTCCACACTGTCAGCCCTTTTGTCCCCAAAGTCGGGAATTCCAGCACCCTCGCTCCCGTCAAGGCATCTTCCCGTCCGCCGCTCACTGCTTCTGCTTCAACTTTGGCGTCCGCTCTGAAAGGCGCAGGCCCTTTTGCTTTGCTCCGGCCCTGGGGTGAAGGACGGAGCGCGGCCCCGGCCCCGAGCGCCCGCCGGCCGCTGCCGGAGCGGGAGGGACGCCGCCGCCGGGGTGCCGCCGCCGGGGCCGCCGGCCGCCCTGCTTCCGGGCCGGCGTTTCCCTCCAAGTGGAGGGCACCATTGTTGGGATAGAGAAGACGAAGCATCTTCTTTCCATCCATCAGGCTTGCCCGTTTTCAGGGACTGGAGAATATTGAGGCATCGTTTCCGAGGAGGCGGATAGCCAGAGGGAAGCTTACTGGGGAGAGAGTAAGCGGGCTTGACGCGTTCCTGAGCCGCCTCGAGCTGGTGGGAGACGCTTTGTACTGCAGCAGGCAGCTAGGCAGCTCATCGAGTGGAGTAAGAGGAGAACTGCAGAGTGGAGGCTTTTAGAATGGTAGACTTGCCCTGTACATGATGAATTTCTGAGTAATCTTTATGAAAAGACCTCTGTGAAATAATACTGCAAGCCCAGCCTTGGACAGCCCCGCTGTCTTTTATGGTTGTGAGCAAAGAAGGCCATATTGATAATTTTCTAGAAGCTTTCGATTTCTAAGGCAGTCTTGGAAATTAAAAAGAATTTAGGGCAAAATTTATGTTCTTATTTTAATGAGTTGAAGCTTTTTCATGGAGCTAAGAACATGAACGAATGTTTACATTTGACAGTGCCAAAGGAGAGCATATAATCTTTGTGTGTGTGTGTGTGTGTGTGTGCGTGTGTGTGTGTGTGTGTGTGTGTGTGTGTGGTGTGTGTGGTACTGGGGATGGAACTCAGTGGCCTTCTACCCCCGGGCTACCATTCCAGACCTATTTTATATTTTATTTGGAAACAGGGTCTCTTAAACCAGTCGAGGCTGGCTTCAAACCTGCACTATCCTCCTTTCTCAGCCTCCCAAGCGCAGGTACTACAAGTGTGCGAGCGTGCACCACCACGCTGGCAAACATATAATTTACTTAGAAAAAAAAAAAAGCAAGCCGGGCGTGGTGGCGCACAATCCCTGCGCTTGGGAGTTGGAGACAGGAGGATCGCACAGGTTCGAGGCTTGCTTAAGCTGGCTTAAGAGACCCTGTTTCCAAATAAAAATATAGAAAAAAAATAGGTCTGGGAGTGTAGAAGGGTTTCCAGGAACCCCAGTACCACCAAAAAAATCTTATTTGGGGTAATTTCATTACATTCACACACACAAGGATACTTTTTATTCAGTGTTGTATATGGGTGGGAGGTAGTGCTTTATGGAAACTTGTCTAGTATTCTTAATACCCTGGGTTTGATTCTCAGCACAAACAAATAAAAACAGTAACAACAACACAAGCCTTATTCCAAAGTTGTGTAAATTTCAGATCGCTGCTGTTCTGTGGGCATTTGGATAAATAGCAAAAAATCAGGCTATGGTATTTGTAATAGTTAACAAGCATTAGATTTTGATTTGTGACTATTAGAAACATCGGTTATTAATATATAGGAATACTTTAGAATCGTAATTCTTTCTAGATTTAGCTGTTAATTGTGTTAGAGGCTTAATTTGGTTCATAGTTTGTTTTCTGGGTTCTGTTAAGCAGATGTTCAAGGTAAGTAGACTGACTTAGCAATTTCGCAGGTTTTTTTTAATTACTATTTTTGCTACTGTGCTTTGAGAGGATTAGTTTGGAAATGTTAATTTTCAAGATGAAAGAAACTTTGAGAGGAAGCACCTGTTTGTGTGAGGTATGTAGCATATTCTTTCCTTTGTAGATGTGCTTGGCTGTCGTCACTAGGTTGTACTCTATGGCATTCATATTTTTATAGTGTAATTGGGGTTTTTTTTTTTTTTTTTACAGTACTGGGGATGGAACCAGGGGCATTCTACCTCCAAGTGACACCCCCTCCCCTATTTTTTATTCTTTATTTTGAAACAGGGTCTCACTGAGTTGCAAAGGGCTTCACTAAGTAGCTGAGGTTGGCCACAAACTGACCCTCCTGTCTCAGCCTCCCAAATGCTGGGATGACAAGTGTGCGCCACCATGCCCAGCTATAGTGTAATTGTTTTAATCATTTTAGATTTATTTGATGTTGGTAAAAAAAAGGTTTGATAAACTCATTTAGAGAAAGAGTTTGTTCAGTCCTGCCTTTTGTTTCTTCCTGCTACCATAGGATAGTGTTATTACCACTGATTATTACTGTGAATGGTTATTTCTTAGTTGATATTTCTAAACCTGAAAATGAGTGGTCTTTTAATTTCAGAAAATGCAATTCATCAGTGAGGACTCTAATAATAAATTTAAGCTCTATTTTGTTTTATTCATCAAGTAGAATTCTACTAAGCTTTATTTTTGTTATAATCTTATTTCCTAAAACAATAAACATTTCCACTTATATTTTCAAATTTGCATGTGTGGGTTGTACATAACTACATTTTTTTCTGTTAATCATAGAGTCTTTGGATCAAAGCAGACCTTGAAAGAACCTCTAGTTTCTCCTGCAACTTCAGTCAGTATCCCACTTACATTATTCTCAGGTAGATCCAGATTTCTCCTATTTTCTCATAAATCTCCAGTGGTAAACGTGGCAACCTTTGTAGATAATCTTTTCCAGCACTTAATTATTTTTCTGTCAGGAGAGCCTGTCTTCTCTCTAACCAGCACAACACTTACTGCTATATTTGTATTTCTTCCCTCTTGTCCTACTTTCAAGTTTTGATTAAAAAGTCTGCTTACTTCAGTATTTATAAAACCTTAGTTCTTTGTAAACACATGTATAATATTTTAGTGTCAGCCCCGTTGTAAGCGCTTTGATAATTGTAACTCATTTACTCTTCACAGCCATCTTACGAGGTAGATACTATTATTATTCTCATTTTACATGTGATGAAATAGAGGATCCTTGAGATGAAATGATTTGCCCAAGGTTATACCTAAGATTTTTTTTTCAGTACTAGAGATTGAACCCAAGGACATTCTATCTTGGGTATTCTACCTCTGAGCTACACCTCCAGCCCAATTTTTAAAAATTATTTATTTGGAAACAGGGTCTCAGTAAGTTGCAGAGGGCCTCCCTAAGTAGCTGAGGCTGGCCGCGAACCGGGGATCCTCCTGTCTCAGCCTCCCAAGTACTGGGATTACAGTAGTGTGCCACCACTCTCGGCTACCTAAGATATTTCTATAACTACTTGTTTGGTAGTTGATAATCTTTTAGTATAAATACTATTTTTTGTCAAAGATTAATCCAGCCGGGCATGGTGGAACATGCTTATAATCCCAGCATTTGGGAGGCTGAGACAGAAGGATCATGGGCAGCCTCAGCTACTACTTAGTGAGGCCCTTTGGAACTTGGTGAGACCCTGTTTCAAAATAAAGAATAAAGCCAGGCGTGGTGGTTGCCGGGCGTGGTGGCGCACGCTTCGCTTGGGAGGTGGAGACAGGTGGATCGCTTTGGTTCGAAGCCAGCCGTGCTGGCTTAAGAGACCCTGTTTCCAAAAATAAAAAATAGGTCTGGGAGTGTGGCCCAGAGGTAGAAGGGCTTCCAGGAACCCCAGTACCACCAAAAAGAAAAAAAAAAAAAAATAGGGCTGGGGATGTAGCTCGGAGGTAGAATGCCCCTGGGTTCCATCCCCAGTACTGAACGCGCACACACACACACACACACACACACACGCCAGGCTTGGTGGCGCACGCTTGTAATCCCCGTGATTGGGAGGCTGAGACAGGAGGATCATGCAGGTTCAAAGCCAGCCTTAGCTCTCCCTAGGTTGCAAAGAGTCTCTCTAAGTTGCTGAGGCGGTCCTTGAACCTGTAGTCCTGTCTCAGTCACCCAAATACTGGCATTCCGGCATGTGCTACCTTGCCCAGCTTTTTTTTTTTTTTTTTTGGTGGTACTGGGGGGTGGAACCCAGGGGCTTTTCTACCTCTGGGCTATACTCTCAGACCTATTGCTGAGAGCCTCACTAAGTAGCTGAGGCTGGCCTCGAACCTGTGTGATCCTCCTGTCTCAGCCTCCCAAGTGCTGGGATTACAAGCGTGCGCCACCACGCCTGGCCCCTGCCCAGTTTTTTTTATTTCTGATGCTAGGGATTGAACTCGGCCTCATACATGCCAAACGTGTACTCTACCACTGAGCTAATCTTTATTTTAGTTGGAAAGGTAGAATTGTACCAAGCAGCAGGGGCTGGATTCTAGCCTTGGCCTTTTGCTGGCACTCTGGGCTCTGGTTTTACCTGTACTTGATTACTGAGGGCTCATCCCTCACCATCTCCTCTCCGGGCTCAGCAGTGCTGGCTTAGCTCTCGGGACTGAACCTAGGGCCATTCTACCTCCGAGCTACACCCCAATCCTATCTTTTATTCTTTATTTTGAAACACGGTCTCACTAAATTGCAGAGGGCAAACTAAAGTAGCCGAGGCTGGCTGCGAACCTGTAACCCTCCTCTCAGCCTTCCAAGTACTAGGGTTACAAGCTAGTTCATCTCTTAGTGGATGTTGTTTGCTAATCCTTAAATTGCTCTAGCAGTTCTATCCTGAACCTCTTCTCAGTTCTTTCCGGGAACCTGGGACAAACAGCATGGGGGTTGTGTATAGTGCACAGATTACATCAAGGTTCTTCCATGCCTCTTTTTGTGTTCCAAAATTGTATTTATAAAGCAGAACAACCCCAAACCATTTAAAAATACCTTACTGCTTTTGCACACACATTGTCCATTTGTTAGCTAGAGAAAGGCCATATATTTATATACAGGTTTACAGTTGAAAGATTATTGCTGTTTGAGGAAACGTGGCACTTAGGTTTCAATACAGCTCTCCATGAGCAAAATCTGCCGAGACCCTTACTGTGTTTGTGTGTTTTCATGTCTTTCCTTCCGTATGCCTAGGTAATCTACTAAGTGCATTACATTTACTCATGCTTCAATTTGGTTAAGTAAACAAATCCATTCATTAAAAATAGCTGATAATTACGGATTTTTTGTGGTACAGGGGCATTTCTACCTCCAAGCTACACCCCAGCCCTATTTTATTTTTTTATTTTGAAATAGGGTCTCACTAGGTTAATGAGAATCTCACTACTTGCTGAGGCTGTCCTTGAACCTGGGACCCTCCTGTCCAGCCTCCCAAGCCTGGCTATTACTGAGTTTTTATACTAGCGAAGTTTGTGAATGTTTGAAACTTGAAACAGGAAGGTGGCAGGTTCGCGGCCAGCCTCAGCTACGTAGTGAGGCCCTCGCAACTCAGTGAGACCCTGTTTCAAAATAAAGAATAAAAACTAGGGTTGGGGCGTAGCTGGGAGGTAGAATGCCCCTGGGCTCCATCCCCAGACCCGACCAAAAAAAAAAAAAAAATTACCTTAAGAATCACCACGGTGTTCGGGATGTAGCCCCGTGGCAAAGTGCCTGCTTTGCAGGTGTGGTGCTCTGGGTTCAATCCCTGATTCAAAAAAAGAAAAGGAAAAAAAGACAGAAAAAAGAACCCCTTTACAAAATAACAAGCTAAGAGTCGCCACGCATGGTCTTGCCTCATTCACTTTATCATTTTCTCTCACTTGAGTATTTTTCAACAAGCAAAATTGGAGAAAATATATTTGAAGGTCCCGATTTTAAAAAGAAAAAGGAAGACTGTTTTGAGTGCTGTGGACCAGAAAGTTTGGTGTGTGTGTGCTTTGAGTCAGAGCGTTTAGAGCAGAGGAGTATCGAGACTGGATTTAGAGGCGTTTGCGGTTTTGCGGTCTGTTGCTTTCTGTGTATCCCGAAAAGACTCTCACCTGTGGGTGACATCAGGAGGAGTGGAGCTGGCTTGGGCCCCTGCCGAGAGCCTCCCTAGGGCTGGCGCGTCCTCAGGACTCGCCAGCTACTGATGGCGAGAGCGTGGTGGTGGTTTGAGAAACAGGAGCCACCCAGCCCTTCAGCACCGTGACCAGGAAATATTTAGGTGGAATACATATTTTGAAGATCTTTAGGTAGCTTCAAGGAGCTGGAGAAGATCAAGCTACAAAATGTACTGTTTTGGGGATGTTGGTTGTTCAAATGTGCAAATATGTGACACGGAATTCCTGTATTATCTATAATTAAAATGAGCCAGTAAAATAAAAAAGAATGTTGGTTAGCAGTAATACAAATAGGCTTGCCTTCTGGTGAGAGGCTCGAGAGAAATGCCATAACATTCACACCTGCCTCCAGAATAAGCCTAATTTTGAGTCTTTTCAAATGCTGTCTATAAGGAAATTTACTGACCCTCTCCTGTCTCGCCGTTAAGACGAGAGCCTGTCCATTTGCTATGGGTGTGACCTGCAGGGACGTCTGTCCAGCGTAAGCAAAAGCACTGGTGACTGTTCTGGCAAAAGTGCAGCCTAAGCCCTTTGGGCTGCTTCTCCTTCTCCCCCATGAAGCTATTATCACACCTATGAGATATAGTTCCCCACTAAAGTCGATTGTAATAATTAAGAACACTTCCCTTTCGTAAGGACGAGAAATTACAAATTACGTGGGGAGCATTGTTTCCAGTCATGCACTATTGTTTCTGAGACATGGGCAGTTTTCAAAGAGGATAATGCTCTTCTTTTCCCCTTCACATGTTAATAGAAGTCTGGAAAGTCTTCTGAAGTGTTCGGGTTGTTTTACTATATGTCAAGCTGTAAACACCATTCTGTGGCAGGTATTTTCCCCTTGTCTTCCTTGAGCTAATTAGTAATTTACACCCTAGGAGCATCTCTTCCAGGAAATGCTGCGTCTGTGCCTCTCTGCAGCCCGGGCTGGCAGGTGACTGGGGCAGATGTTGGTTAGCACTTCAGAGGGATCAGGGATAAAATTCACTTTTGTGTTGTGTTTTTAAAGACTTTTGTGTATATATTTTCCCATCTCCGCTCTCTCTTCTTCAAAAGAGAATGTTAGGACCTTCTGTAACCCAGAGCTACTACCCTTGATTCAGTTGGGATTTCCTGTTCTGTCCCCAACCCCCACATCATGGGATTTGCGGGGATTAGCCGGGCTGTCTGGCAAAAGGGAGAGCCCAGGTTGCTGGTCTCCGCTGCTGCCTCCCAGCACCCGAGTACCCAGCACCCAGGCATTGTCTTGAGAGCCAGGCCGGTTTGCCAGGGAAGACTGCGAGGTAGCACTGTTGCTGGTACGTTAGGAAAGGCTTCTATGTTTTGCTAGTGTCTCTGGAGAGGAAGGCGGGCCCTACCTTCAAACCAGCTTTTTCAAAGGCAGCGGGAGTGACCCAGAGGTACTTGAAAGCTTGATCTTAGCATTTGCCACCTTGGGGTCCTGCTCTTCCCTGCTTCCTCCTCCTTGCTTCAGGCCTCCTCCTCCTCCTCCTCCTCCTCCTCCTCCTCCTCCTCCTCCACCTCCTCCTCCTCCTCCTCCATCTCCTCCTCCTCCTCCTCCTCCTCCTCCACCTCCTCCTCCTCCTCCTCCACCTCCTCCTCCTCCTCCTTCTCCTCCTCCTCCTCCTCCTCCTCTTCCTCCTCCTCCACCTCCTCCACCACCTCCTCCTCTTCCTCCTCCTCCTTTTTCTTCTTCCTTTCTCCTTTCTCTCTCTCTCTCTTTCTTTCTCTCTCTCTCTCTCTCTATCTCTATCTCTATATCTCTGACAGGGAAAAGAAGATGTGTAGCATCAGTCATATGGTCACTTTTTATTTTATTTTTATTTTATTTATTTTGTGTATGTGCGGTACTGGGGGTGGAACCCAGGGGATTTCTACCTCCAGGCTACACTCCCAGACCTATTTTTATATTTTATTTGGAAACAGGGTCTCACTAAGTTGCTGAGAGCCTCACTAGGTAGCTGAGGCTGACTTCGAACCTGTGCGATCCTCCTGTCTCAACCTCCTAAGCAGGGGGATTGCAAGTGTGCATCACCATGCCTGGTTGAGCATTTTATTTTTAAATAATCTTAAGGATCAGTTTGCTTTGCAAGTATAATTTTTTTCCCCCAGTACTGGGATGGAACCCAGGGACATTCTACCTCTGAGCTACACCCCCAGTCCTATTTTTATTCTTTATCTTGAAACAGGGTCTTATCAAGTCGTGGAGGGCCTCAGTAAGTAGCTGAGGCTGGCTTTGAACCTGCAATCCTCTGGTCTCAGTCTCTCAAGTGCTGAAATTACAAGCATGCCCACCATGCCTGGCTGTACATATAAATTTTAATTGAAAATTAAAGGGTAGAGCTGGGTGTGGTGGTACATGCCTGTAATCCCAGCACTTGGGAGGCGGAGGCAGGAGGATCCAGGTTCAAAGCCAGCCGCAGCTACTTAGTGAGACCCTGTTTCCAAATAAAATATAAAATAGGTTTGGGAGTATAGCCCGGAGGTAGAAAGCCCCTGGTTCCACCCCCAGTAACACCAAAGAAAAGAAAAGAAAATTAAGGATAGACATCGATTTACTGATTTATCGGTTTTGAGCACAATTATGCCACATAGTTTGTGATATTTAGTTTTATAGTTATGGATACTAATTTATTGGGCTAATAAGGTCAATGTCCCTGCTAGAGGTAATTAAATTCTCTTTGACAAAAATTGTTACCTGGAGGTGGCCACAAGAAAATCAGGTAAAAATGTGTGTGAATAAGCCAGGTGTGGTGGCGCACGTTTGTCATCCCAGCATTCAGGAGGCTGGGACAGGAGGATCGCAGATCGCGGTTCGTGGCCAGCCTCAGCTACTTAGTGAGGCCGTCTGCAACTTAGTGAGACCCTGTTTCAAAAGAAAGAATAAAAAATAGGGCAGGGGGTATAGCTTGGAGGTAGAATGCCCCTGGGTTCCATCCCCAGACCTGCAAAATAAATAAATAAGTAAGTAAGTAAATAAATAAATAAATATAAACAAAAAAGAAGATGCGTGAGTAGCTCAGGCCAGCCATCGTTGCTAATTGCACTACAATCATGGAGTCCTTGACAGTGGACGGCACTTGGGTGCTGAGATCACCTCGTGGATGTGTGCATTCGTAGACTACGTGGGGCTCCTTCAGTGTTTCGTGTTTATAAACTAGAATGCCTAGAGCATCCCCTGTGTGGCCTCTGCTCTGCGACAGGGCTTCTGTGGTCCCCACGCTGCTCGCCACTCCAGGCAGGACTTGGGTTGCTGCTGTTGTCATGGCCTAGACGACTGGGGAGGATGCAGGCATATTAAGCCATTGCTCTTAGGTCGCTTTACTCGGTGAGGGGCAACTCTGTGACTCCGGTCCTTATTAAACTTTCAGGTATGATGAGATCCCTTTTTTTAGTACTGGGGATTGAATCTCCAAACTATTTTTTTTTAATTTTTTAATTGGAAACTGGGTCTTATTAGGTTGCTGAGAGCCTCACTAAGTTGCCGAAGCTGGCTTTGAACCTGCAATCCTTCTATCTCAGCTTCCCTAAGTACTGGGATTACAGGCGTGTGCCACCACACTCAGCTAGGTTGAGATCCTATTTAACTGAAATAACCTGATACCAAACACACTTTAGAATTCTTTGAATTTTACACAAGTGATCTTTGGTGGTGATGGTGGTACTGGGGATTGAGCCCAGGGGTATTGTACCTTTGAATTATACCCTCAACTCTTTTTATTTATTGTTTTGAAATGCTCTCACCAGGTTTCTTATTTTTTTTATTTTTATTTTTTTGTGGTACTTGGGTTCCTGGAAGCCCTTCTTCCTCCGGGCTACACCCCCAGACCTATTTTGTTTTTGGAAACAGGGTCTCCTAAGCCAGCGCGCGTGGCTGGCTTCAAACCTCCGCGATCCTCTTGTCTCCGCCTCCCAAGCGTGGGGATGACAAGCGTGCGCCACCACGCCCGGCCTCACCAGGTTTCTAAGAGTCTCTTTCAGTAGCTGAGGCTGTCCTCAAACCTGTAGTCCTGTCTCAGCCTCCCAAATACTAGGATTACAGGTATATGCAGCCATGCCCAGCTGATCAAGCTTTTTTTATTGGGCTTGTCCCAGAACTCCTGGAATGTTTCAATATTGGTATCTCTTCTCTCTAGAATAATGATCTCAAATCTTTCTTTCTCTGGTGGCAAGGAAAGGGTAACTAATATATGGCTCTTGCCAGTTTATAATACACTTTGATTTATTTCTTATTTGACTCCCTTTGCAAGGGCGTAGAGTTGCTTTTAGATATAAATAAAGATGTGGAAGTCCAAGACGTTAGTGAGGTACTCAAAGTCACACTGCTAATAAGACGATGCCTGGGCCTTACATTCAAGCCCTGGCTCTAAACTGCGGCCTTCTCACTCTCCCGTGTTCTTGTGCCCTGTAAGTTAACAGGCCCTTCTGGCATCTTTTTAGATGTGGATGGCAGTAAATGGGTCCGGTGACTCCTAAAGCCTTTGATCCTAACCACCATATAGTAATTTAAGGAAGAACCAACCTACCTTCCTTCCTTCTTCCATTGATCCCAGGGGCGTTCTATCTCTGAGCTAGACCCCAATCCCTGTGTTGTTTGTTTGTTTGTTTGTTTGTTTTTGAAAGAGAATCTCTCTAAGTTGCTGAGACTGGCCTCCAACCCGTGCTCCTCCTTTCTCAGCCTCCCAAGTATTGGGATGGCAGGCACGTGCCACCGTCCCTGACTTGGGAAGAAAATGCGTAAGATAGAGACTGACCATGTTTCAGTTTGAGACTCTGGATCTCTGCTATATCACTGTATTAATCCAAATTGTTTTTAGTGTTTTGTTCTAAGATAGCAGTGTATATGTGGAGAGAAGATAGAATCCCAAGCTGCAGTGGTAAATGCTCCGTGAAGTTTTTCATTGAGAGCAGGTACTTGGGCCAGGTGCTGTGGCGCACATCTGTCCCACCTTCTTGGGAGAGTGAGGTAGGAGGATAGCAAGTTTGAGGCCAGCCTGGCCAGTTTAGCACGACCTTGCCTCAAAACAAAAAGAACTGGCGTGTAGCTCATTGCAGTGCTTAAAAACGGGCCTTGATAAACGTCATAACCATTTTACATGAGCTGTAGCAGTCAAGCCAGATATAGAAGTGGGCCTTTCTCAGTGGCTCCCTCGGTCAGTAGCATTTCGCAGTGTGGCCGTGGTGCCGTCACCGTGCCGTGTCGGTCGGGCGTGCACCGTGACGCACGTGGAGCCAGCGCACCACAGTCTGTTTTATGAAGCTTTAATAGCTATAGGAAATCAATCCATTTGGCAAGTGAGTGGCAGGATCACTCCCTGGATTATTCTGAACCACTGTGGGACTGTGTAAGTGCACGCCCAGCATCCTTTGTGTTTCCACAGGAATTCATGGCTCTCGCTGTTTTGCAGTTTCTATGTAAAGGCGCTGAATTTGAACTTAAAAACCATTATTGAGAACGGTCAGTGGGTAAAGTCCATGGCAAACTAGTAAGAGTGTGTGTGTGTGTGTGTGTGTGTGTGTGTGTGTGTGTGTGTGACTGGGGATTGAACCAAGGGGTATTGTACTTCTGAGCTTTATCCCCAGCCTATTTTATTTTTATTTTGAAACAGTGTCACTACGTTGACAAGAGTCTCCTAGCTGAGGCTGTAGTGGAACCTGTGCTCCTCCTGGCTCAGCCTCCCAAGTACGGGGGCTGCAAGCTTGCACCCTCACTCCAGCTGAACAGCACGTGAGAGCTTAACGTTTGCGTGGTGCTGGAGGTCAGGTAGCACCGAGTGGCGGAGTGTGGACCAAAGCCCAGGCTTCTTGACTCTTAGTCTAGTTCCCCACCAGTCTATGGTGCACTTCCTAGTTGAGCAGCCAAGAGTGATTTAATGCTAATCGCTCATGTGGCCTCTTCAAATTTTCAAGTGCAGTTTCTTTCCTCCTTCCCTCCTTCCTTCCTTTCTTTTTCTTTCTTATGGTTTTTCAGCCCTATATTTAATTTATTTTGAAACCGGGTCTTACTGAGTTGCAAGGGGCCTCACTAAGTATCTGGGGCTGGTCATGAACCGCAATCCTCCGGTCTCAAACTCCCAAATGCTGGGATGACACGTGTGCACCACCACGCCCAGCTGACCCTGTTTCAAAATAAATAATACAAAATAGGGCTGGGGGTGCGCCACCATGCCTGGCGTAGTGGAAACTCTTTGAATGCATAGGGTCTTAGAGTTTCCTGAACTGAGCTGGCCTCCCCGCTTTCAAGGTCTCCATCACTGGAGTTGCTCTTCAGATTGGTGGCTGCTCCTTGGGCTTTAAGCACAAACCCTGTGGCCCCACAGCTACGCGCTATCTTGCGTAGACGTGGCTGCTGTAGTTAGCTTTGAAGGAACACCCACAATTAATTAAAATAGCTTGGTTTTAAGTGTGATTAGCTTACTTTTTTGGTGTCCTTACCTTGAACGTCGGATTGGCTTCCTGGGAAGGAGGGCCCTGTGTGGCGGCAGGGCGTGCCCCATGAGTTTAGTGTTCCTGGACAAGGCTGCCTCAGACCCCCAGCCGCACTGTGTGGGCGTTTCGTGTGTTTCCTGAGTTTCCTGAGTCTGGGCCATGTCTTGTCTGCACCACCGGCTTGCGCCCAGCGCACCCAGATGTGCAGCCGGCTCCTGCCCTGGGTTTCAGAAAGGCCTCACAGAGTGTCTGCCTAGCTGAAGCGCCCAGCAGAAGAGAGGTGGTGAGCCGTGCTCTGCATGAATGCAGACAAACCCTGGTAGGGCGGTCTCCCTGGCTGGCCCCCTCGCCCTCCCCATCCCCGCTCCAGTGTGCCGGCCCCTCTTTCCTCCCCTGCCCTCTCCTTGCCATTCTTCTCCTGCCTTTCAGAGATAAAAAAACAAATTCTTCCCCTTGTCTACAGAGGAGTTTCCCTTTCTTGACAGCCATTCTGCAGGGAGCTGCCCACTCCCAGGGGACTGGACCTGAACGGTGGGGGGTCCATATTGAGGGGGCGTATTCTCACAAAGAAAATTTCTCCCAAGAGGAATTCCTGTGTTAGCCATGGCCAGAAGAGTGTTTTCAGACTCCTTTTTTTTTTTTTTTTTTTTTTTTGGTGGTACTGGGGTTCCTGGAAGCCCTTCTGCCTCCGGGCTACACTCCCAGACCTATTTTATATTTTTGAAACAGGGTCTCTTACGCCAGTGCGGCTGGCTTTGAACCTGCGCGATCCTCCTGTCTCCTCCTCCCAAGCGTGGCGATTACAAGCGTGCGCCACCACGCACATGCCCGGCTTCAGCCTCCTTTTACTTGGCAGCCCAGCTCCAGTTTCAGTTGAGTCCTAAACAAAGTATCAGAAATCCAAGAAATGACTGTATGTGTAACTGATGCGAATCCTCAACTTGAGGTGTCCTGGTTAGATGCCCTGTGTATCTGCAGCTTTCCCAGGGGCCTCTGCTTACCCAGAGACCAGGAGCCCCATTAACACAAAGGCGCCACCTCACGCCACCCTGGTCTATTGTGAATCTCGCTCGTTTTAGCTTTTGACACTCAAGTATTTTTGTTAGCATGAGTTTCCTTTTTCCCCTGACACTTTCAGGTTATATGCAAAGGCAGTGAGTAACCTTTAAAACCTAAAACAAATGCAGAAGTGCATTTCTCGGGAAGGGAACCTCCAGCGCTCTCCTTTGGGCTTCAGTGTAGTCACAGGTGGCTGAATCTCTGCCTGCACTTAGCTGTAAGACGGATCACAAGTTTTCTTCTTCCATTCCTTCATGTCACTTGAGGGCATGTAGGGACTTATCTTTAATTAATTAATTAATTAATTTTGTACTGAGAATTGAACCCAGGGGCATTCTATCTATCTCTGAACTACAACCCCCCGCCCTTTTTATTTATATTTTTTTGCTTTGAAACGGAATCTTGCTGTGTTGCTGAGGCTGTCCTCGAACCTGTGACCCTCCTGTCTCAGTCTCCCACGTGCTGGGATTGCAGGTGGGCGCCACCACACTCGGCCTTGCTGCATTTCAATATACTGATGATTTTTCACATTTATAAAAGAAATTGATTTTCTCTTGTCATATATTAGCCCAGACTTACACACTGTTTTCTGCCATAGGTAATACAGAAGAAGAAATCTACCCAGTGATTAGAATAATATGGAAGAAGACGGAAAAAACTTGCTTAATGGGTAAGAAATAAAACTATAATAAAACCTTACTAATGAAAAATATGCACAGTACTATTGTATGTGGCTGATCTGCAACACTGCAACCCCAGGGTGAGCCACCAGCCACTATCTTTGTCTTACCTCTGTTCCGGATTTTGGCTACCTGCTGCCATCTAAACCCTGTACATTCTTGTGTGTGTGTGTGTGTGTGTGGCACTGGGTGTGGAACCCAGGGGCCTTCTACCTCCAGACTACACTCCCAGACCCATTTTATAGTTTGTTTGGAAACAAAGTCTCACTAAGTTGCTGAGAGCCTCACTAAGTAGCTGAGGCTGGCTTCGAACCTGCACGATCCTCCTGTCTCCGCCTCCCAAGCGTGGGGATTACAAGCGTGCGCCACCACGCCCGGCAACCTTGTACATTTTTCAGTACTATGAGTTAACTTGAGCTAGGAAGAGACACGTCCACATTCGAAGACTAAATGGGACCTAGAGACCAGAAAACAAACTCAAAGCAGTCTAGTGTAGGCTTGGAGTTGACTGGGGTTGGGTGGAGGCTCTCCTGTCAGGAGGAATGATCTACCCTTTCTTTCTCTCCAGTTGCTGTGCCATTAGGCTCACCGAGGAAGTCTTGTTCATCTGAATGAGTGCAGATTTGTGTCAGGTGCTACTTGAGTCAGATGCCACAGAGAGCCCATAAATAGTGAGATGAAGTTCCTGAGATAGAAAAAATATTAGCCGACGTGGTGGTGCACGCTTGTAATCTCCGTGCTTGGGAGGTGGAGACAGGAGGATCACACAGGTTCGAAGCCAGCCTCAGCTACTCAGTGAGGCTCTCAGCAACTTAGTGAGACCCTGTTTCCAAAAATATATAAAATAAGTCTGGGAGTGTAGCCCAGAGATAGAAAGCCTCTGGGTTCCACCCTCAGTACCATCAAAAAAAAAAAAAAAAGTTAGGCCATCCCTTCATGATTGTCACATCATCCCGCATAGCAGGGCTTCTCATGAATGTTTTTTTTTTTTTTTTTACTTCAATTTTCTCTCATAATTTACTGCCGGACTCTGTGAGAACAGGGTTGATACACTTTCGGCTCTTTCTGCCTGTCTTAAGGTGTATATGATGCTTATACGTATATATGAATAAACAGCCATTTTCAGCTATCACAGTTCCACTTTGTCTACAGAAGTATCTGTCAGCACAATGCAGTCAGTTCTCGTTCCTATGTAGCCATTTTAAGTTTTCTATTGAGTTTGCCAATTTATTTAGAAAGACAAGTCTTCTTGAGCTTATTTTTTCTTGTTTCATAAAAATCATAGTAACTTTGGAAAGGTTTTTGATGCCTTTCCCTGGCTTGCCAGCACTTTCCTAGCTAAGGCAGACGACTGCCTGTCTCGAGAAGGGATACTGCAGCACATCTCTCCTTTTAGCATTTCCCTCTTGTATTCTGGGCTTCCATTCAGTTATTTGATCTCTTGTGATGAGAGAGAGAGAGAGAGAATGTGTGATGTGTGTGTGCGCGCGCGTGCGTGTTACTAGGGATAACCTAGGGGCATTCTACCTCTGAGCAACATCCCTAGCCCTATTTTTTATTCTTTATTTTGAAACAGGTCTCACTAAGCTGCTGAGAGTGTTGCTTTAGTTGCTGACACTGGCCTCAAACCTTCGATCCTCTTGTATGGGCCTCACAAGTACTGGGGTGACAGGCATGCACCACCATGTCTGGCTTAGTGAGGCTTCTTTAGTAGGTTGATATAGAAAGACAGAAGTCAATAATTACTGAGTTTTGTGTATCAAGTAAAGTCTTTGATTCATTATTCTGTTTAATCCTGTCATCCACTTAAGAAGTAGATCCTGTTGTCTTCCTTATACAGCTGGGAAAAGTGAGGTGTGGGCTCCTTTACCCAAAGTTGCTTCAGAATTCAAACCTGGGCTTATGCTGTTGCCCAGGGAATACGCTTGTTGAGGGTATGAGTTTAAACAAGACGTGAGACCCACTAGGCCCTGGAGAAGATGCCATAGCTAACCTGTTTTTTCTTGCCTGTGCAAAGGAACATTTGAAAGCATGCTTCTTCTCCCCCCTCCTCTTCTCTTCCTCCTCCTCCTCCTCCTTTTTCTTTTGTGTGATATGAAGATTGGACACAAGGCATGAGGGCATTCTACTTCTGAACTACATACCCAGCCGTGGTACTGAGGATTGAACCCAGAGCCATTCTACCTCCAAGTTATACCCATAGCCCAATTTTCTTTCTTTCTTTCTTTCTTTTTTTCTTTTCGGTACCGGGGATGGAACCCAGGAGTATTCTACCTGCAAGCTACACCCCCACCTCTATTTTTTATTCTTTAGTTTGAAACAGGGTCTCACTAAATTGCAGAGGGCCTCACTGAGTAGTTGAGGCTGGCCACGAACCTGGATCCTCCTATCTCAGCCTCTCAAATGTTGGAATTACAAGTGTGTGCCACCACACCTGGCTTTCTTTCTTATTTGGAAACAGGGTCTTGCTAAGCATCAGAGGCTAGCTTTGAACCTGCGATCATCCTATCTCAGCCTCCCAACTACTGAGATTGAAAGCATGTCCCACCACGCCTGGCTTACTCAGCCTTTAAAAAAAAAACATGTTTTTTTGTTTTGTTTTGTCTTGAGACAGAGTGTGACTAAGATGCTGAGGCTGGTCTCAAATCTGTGCTCCTCCATGTCAGCCTCCCAACAACTGGATTTGCAAGCATGCACCACCATGCCTGGCTCTGTATCTTCTTAAGTATGGGGGAAATAATGATGTGACATGATTGTGAATAAGTGTTTTTCTTGGCCATGCTTGAATACAGCTCTTTTGCTTTGCTGTGAATTCTTTGCAGTAGCTAGAAATCACCTGAACTAGCTGAAGAAGGGATTAGCATGCAGTGCTTTGTAGATGACTATTTACCTGCTGTTCCTAGAAACATGCAAAGATTGAACTGTGCACAGTCTGAACTGATTGTTATGGGAAGTTGCTCTTTTGTCCTGTTAAGTAATATTTGAATGGCAGTCGGTAAAAAGTAGTGAGGGAGGAGAAAAGCCAGGAGAAAGGTGACTTATAGGTCTTATAATTAGAATGTCACTTAAAAGCAGCGGTCTAAAAAGTAAATGTATGCTAACAGTTGACATTTATACATGAACTGGAAAGACAGTACCTGGCCTTGCTCTGGGGTCTGTCTTCTCAGACAGAGGCATGGCTTTGCTTTTCTTCAAATAGCAATTCACTTTCTGTTGGAATTAATGTTAAAATACAAAGAATAAGCTGGGCGTGGTGGCGCATTCTTGCAATTCCAGTGCCTGGGAGGCTGAGACGGGAAAATCACAGGTTCAAAGCCAGCCTCAGCAGCTTAGCAAGGCTCTCAGCAACCTAGTGAGACCCTGTTTCCAAATAAGAAATAAATCGGGCTGGGGTGTAGCTTGGAGGTAGAATGCCTCGGAGTTCAATCCCTAGTACAAAAGAAAAGAAAAGAAAAGAAAAGAAAAGAAAAGAAAAGAATAAGTGATTCTTAAAGTAGCAGGTATGCTGCTGACATGTCGGCCATCCTGTGCATTGTGCCCATGTGTAGTCAGGGATGTTTTCCTCCATCTTCTCTCCATCATTTTTTTTTTTTTTTTTTGCAGTACTAAGGATGGAACCCAGGGGTATTCTACCTCTGAGCTACACCCCAGCCCTATTTTTTATTTTATTTTATTTTGGTGGTACTGGGGTTCCTGGAAGCCCTTCTACCTCCGGGCTACACTCCCAGACCTATTTTTACATTTTATATTTGGAAACAGGGTCTCCTAAGCCAGCGCGCGCGGCTGGCTTTGAACCTGCGCGATCCTCCTGTCTCTGCCTCCCAAGAGCGGGGATTACAAGCGTGCACCACCACGCCCGGCAATTTTTATACTTTTTAATTTGGAAACAGTGTCTCTTAAGCCAGCGTGGCTGGCTTCGAACCTGCACGATCCTCCTGTCTCCACCTCCGAAGCATGGGGATTATAAGCGTGTGCCACCATGCCCGGCTGATTCTTATTTTTGAAACAGGGTCTCAAAGGACCTCACTAAGTAGCTAATTCTTATTTTTGAAACAGGGTCTCAAAGGACCTCACTAAGTAGCTAATTCTTATTTTTGAAACAGGGTCTCAAAGGACCTCACTAAGTAGCTGAGGCTGGCTGTGAACTGCCATCCTCCTATCTCAGCTTCCCAAATGCTGGGATTACAAGCGGCTTATTTTTTTTATTTTGAAATGCAGAGAGTCTTGTTAAATTTCTGGGGCTGGGGTTGAAACTTTGAACCTCCTATCTTTGCCTCTGAAGTACTGAGATTACAGGTGTATGCGCCAGGCCCGGCTGGGTAGACGTTCTGGCTTAGTGTGAGGCCGTTACTGGCCTTCTGACAGTACATGAGGCTTTGATTATCAAGCCACAAAAATGCCAGTCGACTGCATGTAACTGAAACACAGAGAGCCACGCTGAGGCTAGGGAGAGTCACTGCGCCAGGAGGAAAAGGGCAAGTTGGAGCAGGCCGAGAAGAGGGGTGGCCAGAGGGTAATGGAAAGGCGGTAAGGAGCAAGGGTATGTAGGGACAGCAGAGGAAGAGGGCAGGTCTTCAGGGAGCTGAGAATGGCCGGAGCATACACGGTGCTAGGAGTGGTGGCCACTCGAGAGGCCGCTAAGCCGTGCTGAGGAGTTGGGCTTCACCCTCCAGCAGCGAGAAGGGATCACAAGGATGACTTAGGTTGCGTGCAGCACACCTATTCAAAGGCTGTTACAGTGATGTGGGCTGATGGTTATCGAAATTACATAAGAAGAGCCGGGCGTGGTGGCGCACGCTTGTAATCCCCGCGCTTGGGAGGCTGAGACAGGAGGATCGCGCAGGTTCAAAGCCAGCCTCAGCTACTTAGTGAGGCTCTCAGCAACTTAGTGAGACCCTGTTTCCAAATAAAATAGAAAATAGGTCTGGGAGGAGTATAGCCCGGAGGTAGAAAGCCTCTGGGTTCCACCCCCAGTACCACAAAAAGAAAAAGAAAAAGAAATTACATAAGAAGCAGTAGAGATGGAGGTAGTTTTGTTCTTTCATTCAGGAAATAATTACTGTGTCCCTGTCTTCAGCTAGGTGCGGTTCCATGAGTTTTGGATACAGCTGGGGCCCAAATAGACAGTGCCCGTCTCTCCTGGACCCTCTGTTAGAGTGGCAAGACTGCTCAGCAGATGTCTACTGTGTCGAGGCAGTGGGAACTGCCAGGGAGGAAAGGCCAGGGATGGGTTGACTTGGGGCGTTTCCTAGAGCTGCAGGGAAGGCTTCACTGAGGAAGCGCCCTCCGAGCAGGTTCAGTGGAGTGAGGGAGCGGCTGTGTAGCGGAGCGGAGCACCTGAGATGAGACCAGGTGTTGGAGCGCAGCAAGGTGGCCAGCGTGGCTGAGCAGGAGTCCGCCATGGGGAGGATGACGGCGCTCATGTCAGAGATCTGGGGTCTGGGCATGTAGGGTCGTCATAAAGATGAGACAGCGAAAAATGAAGCCAGTAGGCGCAGGGACTGACGCCACATGGGAGGAGGTGAAGAGGCCAGAGCCTCCGTCACACGGGACAGCGGTCTCAGCACACCACGAAGCTGGGGCGGGCAAGCGAGACGCCATCACCACAGAATCTCTATTATGACAACCTTGGGGCGCAGCGATACTGATTGCACCTATCGTGAAGGGGGCGGGTGTCACACAGTGGGCTCCTTCAGTTCCCTGGTCTCCAGGGAGCCCGCAGGGGTTGGGGCAATGGGGCTGCAGTGTTGGGCTAAGCCCCGGGTGGGTTGGGGGTGGAGCCCCGGGACGCAGCGCTCTCATGCCCTCGCCCTCAGTCTGGACGGTGGCGGCGGCTGAATCGCAGGCTGACTGTTGAATTGCTCAGTGGAGCTGCGTCGTGGCAGCTGCGTGTGCTAGAGAGCCGTCTTACCTTGTGTTTGTGCTACGCATGGCTTCAGGAAACTCACTCATCCACCCAGGCTTTGCTACAGGTGAGCTCGGGAGGCTTTGTGATGCTGGGGTTGGTTACAGAGAGGGCAGCGACACGGCAGGCATGAGCCCAGGGACATTCCGCTTCCAGGCTACACTCCTAGCCCTTTCTATTTGGAAAGAGGGTCTTGCTAAGTTGCTGAGGGCCTCACTAAGTTTGCTGAGGCTGGCCTTGAACCTGCAATCCTCCTGTCTCAGCCTCCTAAGTATTGGGATTACAGGTGTGTGCCGCCACATCTAGTTTAAGTTGAGCACACTTCTAAAAGAGGAGGGTGACTAGCCAGGCCTGGTGGCTCATGCCTGTAAGCCTGGAGGCTGAGACAGGAGGATTGCCAGTTCAAGGGAAGACTCAGCAACATAGTGAGACCCTGCTTCAAAACAGAAAGTTGAAGGGGGCTGGGGGTGTGTCCGGGAGGTAGAATGCCCCTGGGTTCCATCCCCATCACCACACACACAAAGTGGATGCCTTCTGTATGTAAGCTGCCCTCCATCTTCTGTCCTTTTTTCTTTTCTCTTTCATTCTTTTTTCTTGGTGGTGACCATGGAACTCAGGGCCTCCCGGATGCTGAGCGCACATTTTATCTAAATCCGAGCTGCCCAGCTGCCCTTTCTAAGCCCCTCCGGCTTGAAGACGCAAGTTCTCCCATCTCAGTACTGAGCAGGCCTGATCCTGCTTAGCATCCGAGATCGGGTGAGATCAGGTGCATTGGGGTGGTGTGGCCGCAGACTCAGGCTCCTCTTTCTGAGGAAGGCTTTTGTTTATAGGTTCCTGAATGACCTTCCCTATTTTTCAGAGGGTAAATAGTATTGAGATTTTAAATTTATAATTAGCCGGGTGTGGTGGCTCACGCTTGTAATCCCAACATTAGGGAGGCTGAGACAGGAGGATTGCAGTTCGTGGACAGCCTCAGCTACCTAGTGAGGCCCTGTTACCAAATAAAAAGTAAAATCTGGCTGGTAGTGTAGCTTAAAGATAGAATGCCTCTGAGTTCAATCCTCAGTACTACACAATAAACAAGTAAACAAATAAATAGAATTGTATCCTATAGAACAATTTGTGTGTGTGTGTGTGTGTGTGTGTGTGTGGTACTAGGGGTGGAACCCAGGGGCTTTCAACCTCCAGGCTATACTCCCAGACCTATTTTACATTTTATTTGGAAACAGGGTCTCACTAAATTGCTGAGAGCCTCATAAGTAGCTGAGGCTGGCTTCGAACCTGCGCCATCCTCCTGTCTCAGCCTCCCAAGCGCGGGGATTACAAGTGTGCGCCACCACGCCCTTCTAGAATAATATTTTTCAGGCATCTGTCATTTGTATACTACTTTGATGATTTATGCCACAATCTGTAGAATTATTTAATATTTTTCTATAAAGCAAACTCCTTTGCTTTTTAACTTGGAAGCCTACTTGAACTTCATCCTAGAAAATACTTATGCAGAGTTCAGTGTGGTGGCGCACACCTCTAATCCCAGTACTTGGGAGGCTGAGAGGAGAGCATCCCAGGTTCGAGGCCAACCGTGGCAACTTAGCCAAGACCCTTAGTAACTCAGCAAGATCCTGTTTCAAAATAAGTAAGTAAATAAATGAATAAATAAATAGCTGGCAGTTGTAGCTTAGAGGTAGAATGCTCCTAGGTTCAATTCAAAAAGAAAGAAAAAAAATCCATGGGATTATGGATTTTCTGTTATTATACAATACAAAATCGTCAATGATTTTTACACTTAAAAAATACTTGTGCCTAGAGGGTTTTAGTTCTGGACAGGGCCAAATAAGCACATTTTGCCCAGTCTCTCCCACTGAACACAGTTAAATATCTGGGTAGAATGAATGAAGCAGGATACTTAAACGTATATAGTAGAAGGTGAGTTAGAAAAGACCAGGTTTTAGCCAGGTGCGGTGGCGCACGCTTGTGATCCCAGTATTCGGGAGGCTGAGATTGGAGGATTGTGGTTCGCAGATAGCCTCAGCTACTTAGTGAGGCCCTCTGCAACTTAGTGAGACCCTGTTTCAAAACAAAGAATAAAAATAGGGCAGGGGGTGGAGCTCGGAGGTCAAATGGGTTCCATCCCCAGACCCGCAAAAAAAAAAAAAAGAAAAGACCAGGACTTCAGGTACCACCTCGTGTTTGATTGGCAAGCCTGGGCCACACCTTGTCCTCTGGACCAGTGACCATGTCCAGCTGGAGCCCTGCAGAGACTGGCTTAGGTTTCTCAAGACCCACCCCTGATCTGCTGCTGAGGCCAGATTCTCCTGTGCAGGAAGAGGGAGTACTCAGGGTGAAAACAAACAGAACGCCTTCTTTCAGACTTCAGAAAACTTACCTTCTAACTGGGACTCTTAGGTTTTAAGGGACTTTTCTGTAGTGAATGACAAAGAGGGCTAAAAGGAGATTACGTGTCAGATGGCTCTATACAAATTTTATTAAGCCTCTGTGTTTTCCCTTGGTATGTGATTCTGTTTTTATTTTTTAGCAGATGGGTAATTATGCCTTGGGGCCAGCTGTCACTGCAGCAGGAAGATCAGTAAGCAGTTGCAGGGTAGGCGTGGAGAGCCACACCTGCCCTGTGTGGTTGGAGATGCCAGCGGGCAGCAGCTGCAGCCAGCAGGTCCCCGCTGCACGCCCCGCTCTGGGACGTGTAGCTGCAGACCCCACGTGCCGAGGCACGGGCTCGGCTTGGACCTGCCGGCCCTCCTCAGAGAGCAGCAGTCCAGGTGCTTGCCGAGGCCCTCGGTTTAGCCGCGCGACTCCCCGACTCCCTGGCGGCGCTGTACCATTTGAAGTGCGCTTTACTGCGTCTTCAGAGTGTCCCTTTGGCATATTCGGCTCCATTTGTCTCTGTTCAGCCTACCGCCCAGAAGCTGCTTGGGAATGCAAAGCAGCGGGGTTCAGAAAGCATGCGTGAGAGAGAGGCCGCCCAGGTGTCGGAGCTTATCAATACTCCAAGTTCCTAAGGCACTGAACGTGGCGAGTTTCCGGTCGCACAAGCAAAAAAAGGTTCTGACAAGACAAAGCTACAGCGTTTGCATGGCAGGGCCAGGCTGTGGGGACAGAGCAGTTAGGCTTTATTTGGAGAGATAACTAGAGTGGTTAGTAATCATCTTCCAGGAACGCCTGTGTTGTGTGCGAGGCTCCATAAGGGCAGAGGCGCATGGGGCCACTAGTCACAGCCTCATCTTGTTAGCAGTGTCCTCTTGGTTTTTGGGTTTCTGGGGACCATAGACTAGAGATTGAACCCAGGAGCTTTCTACCACTGAGCAGCTCCCCCGCCCTTTTTACTTTTTGTTTTGAGATAGAGTCTCTCTGAGTGTCCGGACTGGCTGTGGGCTTTTACCCCTCCTGCCTCAGCCTCCGGAGCGACTGGGACTCCAGGCCTGTGCCAGCGTGCCTAACCAGACATGTGCGTTGTGGCTTAGAGGAAGTCGGGAGCACTCTAGCAACCAGGATTTCAACTCTCACCGTGTGTCGGCGTTGCTTTAAACATTTAAAGTCTATGAGCTGAATCTTTACGGTAACCCACCTAGTAGCAACATCCTCATTCTCTATTATGGCTACAGGAGCAGGTCTAGAGAGGTCAACAGCGGAGGAGAGCCGGCTCCACCCTGCAGCTTCACTCGGCGTTTTATTTGTATTTTTGGTACTGGCAGGTGAATCCAGGGGCATTCTACCTCCACGCGACCACTCCAGCCCTGTTTGTTTTTTGCTTTGAAACAGGTTGTCACTAAGTTGCTGAGGCTGGCTTGGAACCTGTAATCCTTCTGTTTCAGCCTTCCAAATACTGGGATAACACATGTGTGCCTCCATACCTGGCTTTGGCTTGGCTTTTTCACCACTGTGCTACTGCTTCTCAGTTTATTTGAGAAAAAAATGACAGATTAAAATTTTCTACCTTAAGGCCGGGTGTGGTGGCGCACGCTTGTAATCCCCACGCTTGGGAGGCTGAGACAGGAGGATCGCACGGGTTCGAAGCCAGCCTCAGTTATTTAGTGAGGCTTTCAGCAACTTAGTGAGACCCTGTTTCCAAATAAAATATATATTAAAAAAAAAAGGTCTGGGAGTATAGTGGGTTCCTCCCCCAGTACCACTAAAAATTTCTACCTTAAGCCAGGTGTGGTGGCGCACATCTGTAATCCCTTTGCTTGGGAGGCTGAGACAAGAGGATCGCACAGGTTCAAAGCCAGCCTCAACTACTCAGGCTCTCAGCAATTTAGTGAGACCCTGGTTCCAAATAAAATATAAAATAGGTCTGGGAGTATAGCCCAGAGGTAGAAAGACTCTGGATTCCATCCCCAGTACCACCAAAAAAAAAAAAAAAAAAAAAAAAAAAAAATTCTACCTTAAGCCAGGCGTGGTGGCATATGCCTGTAATCCCAGTATTTGGCAGGCTCGTTTATTCTTTATTTTGAAACAGGGTCTCACTGAATTGCAAAGGACCTCACTAAGTAGCTGAGGCTGTCCGCAAACTGTGATCCTCCTGTCTCAACCTCCCAAATGCTGGGGTCACAAGTGTGTACTACCACACCCGGCTCCTTAGAGACAGTATTTAAAAACATTTGAGAAGCCATGTAATTGATCTTATGGCTTTTACCCCGTGCTTTTTGGTGAGATGGCTAATTACAGCCTGTGGGACCATGTTCCCGTCTCCTATCATTCCCATAACTTGGTAGTTAGCTCTGCAGGCCTCACCGGACTCTTGCCTGGTTTTTTAGCTACACTCCTACAGAGGCGATGCTGCCCTGAGGTCAGTTGTCCTGCGTCTACTATAAACTGGAGCTGTGCAGTCAGGCGTTGTCAGCCTCGTCTACCCGTTGTAAAAGTTCCTGTCGACCTTTATCAAATCGTGTAAGGAGCTGCTGTCTAGATCTGGTATTTCATTAGGGCAAATTATTCCTTGCGTCTGTATAATTTTTAACAGCTCTACTGGCATGTTACTTACGTACGATTATGCACATCTGTTTAAAGGGCACAATTCAGGAAGGTTTGACACATGTATAATTTGACATGTGTATACTTATGCACACGTTTTTAGGATTGACTCTCCATCCATGTGGAGAACGCGGTGTTTGGGAGGCATGTCATAGGGACACACTGTGATTTCTGTGGTCAGATTTTTGGAGGTAAGTACTGATTTCTCAGTGTGTCAAGAGAGAACAGGGAGGCCGGGCTTTGGTGGTGCACGCTTGTAATCCCAGCATTCGGGAGGCTTGAGACTAGAGAATCGTGGTTCGCGGACAGCCTCAGCTACTTAGTGAGGCCCTCGCAACTTAGTAAGACCCTGTTTCAAAAATAAAGAATAAGCCGGAGCCGGGCGTGGTGGCGCACGCTTGTAATCCCCACGCTTGGGAGGCAGAGACAGGAGGATCGCGCAGGTTCGAAGCCAGCCACGGGCACTGACTTAGGAGACCCTGTTTCCAAATAAAAAATGTAAAAATAGGTCTGGTAGTATAGCCCGGAGGCAGAAGGGCTTCCAGGAACCCCAGTACCACACACACACACAAAAAAAAATTAAAAAAAGAAAAATTATATTTAAAAAAAAAAAGAAAGAATAAGCCGGGTGTGGTGGCACGCTTGTAATCCCAGCATTTGGGAGGCTGAGACTGGAGGATGGTGATTCACGGGCAGCCTCAGCTACTTAGTGAGGCCCTCTGCAACTTAGTGAGACCCTGTTTCAAAATAAAGAGTAAACAATAGGGAAGAGGGTATAGCTTGGAGGTCATATGGAGGTCATATACCTCTGGGTTCCATCCCCAAACCTGCAAAAAAAATAAAATAAAATAAAGAATAAAGAATAAAAAAAATAGAGCAGGGGGTGTAGCTCGGAGGTTGAATGCCCCTGGGTTCCATCCCCAGATCTACCAAAGAGAGAGAGAGAAAGAGAGAGAGAGAGAGAGAGAGAGAGAGAGAGAGAGAGAGAAAGAAAGAACAGGGAACCTTTGGTCTGGACCTTGTCTTGTCACTGGCTTGTCAGGGAGACGATGCTAACACCAAGCCCCGCCCGAGTGGCTCTTTATTTTTCCTCAGAGGGTATGTTATACAGACAGCAAGACACCTGCAGCTAAACAGGACCAGGAGGAGCAGGAGCCAGCTTGTGCAAGTCTCATGCCCATTTGTCTGTGTCTGAGCCACGGTGCCAGTGGGCCCTGGGTGTGACGTGAAGGGAGCCCAGTACACATCTTCAGTAAAGAGTGCAGTTAGGCTGGGCGTGGCGACGCACGCTTGTAATCCCGGAACTTGGGAGGCCGAGACAGGAGGATCGCAGGTTTAAAGGCAGCCTCAGCAGCCTAGGATGTTCTCAGCAACTTAGTGAGACCCTGTTTCAAAAAATAGGGCTAGGGTGTAGCTCAGAATGTAGCAGGGGGGTGTAGTAGAATGTCCCTGTGTTCCATCCCAGTACTGCAAAAAACAAAATAAGTAAAATAAAATAATAAAAAGGGGAGTTAGCAAATGAACAGATCAAGGTTCTTTGCATAGGATGACTTTTGTCTTGGCTTTTGGAAAATCCTGGCCCGTGAGCACCATGTTTCTTCTATTGGCTGGGGATTCACATGTTGGGACTCAGGGAAGTTGAGCCGCTGACTGCGATGGGCAGAGCTGATCTCCTGGTTGGCAAGGGGCTGCTGTTGTGTAGGCTCTGAACAGCAGGAGAGCCAGGGACAGAGTGCGGGGGGCTCCAGGTGCCCGCTGCGCTTGCTGGAGGTCAGCGCTGTGGGTGGCCTCCAGCATGTGCAGGGCCAGCCACCTGGCTGTAGCAAGCAGGGCCCTTGGGTCTGGGGACTGCTGCAGACTACTCAGCATTTTTATTTTTGTGGTGCTGGGACTTGAACCTAGGGTCTTGCACCCTAGCACTGGGCAGGCACTCTGCCTCTCAGCTGCATCCTCAGCCCAGTAAACTACTGAACTTGAAGGTTTTCTGCAGGGTCAGGGGTGACGTGTGTGTGTGTGTGTGTGTGTGTGTGTGTGTGTGTGTGTGTGTGTGTGTGTTGAGAGAGAGAGAGAGAATGTATATTTGGTTTCCCAGTGTCTTCAGAATTACTCTGATTTTAAGCCAGGCATGGTGGCTTGTGAGCTTGTAATCACACTTGTAATGTCTCAGCATTCAGGAGACTGACACAGGAGAATTGTGGTTTGCGGTCAGCCTCAGCTACTCAGTGAAGCCCTTTGCAACTCTGTGAGACCTGTTTCAAAATAAAGAATAAAAAATAGGGCTGGGGGTGTAGCTCGGCAGTAGAATGCCCCTGGGTTCCATCCCCAATACTACAAAGAAAGAAGAATTACTCGGATTTTAATATGACCCATCTTCTCTTGCTACTTTGTCCCCAATCTAGTACCCTTCTGGAAAAGGGATTGTTTTGGGCACAGAGTGTCAGGGTGGTGAACCAAGAGGTGCAACCCCGCGAAGCCGCCTGGCCTGGCTTTGTTCCACAGATGCATCTCCACCCACCATAGGTCACTACGCCTTGCTCATCAGGGCACTCGGTGTCACAGAGTGTACAGCGCAGGGCGCAGTCAGCAGTGCTCCCAGGATAACAGAAAAGCGCAGCGTGCGTGCACAGTCACCGCAGGCTCGTCCATTGTAGTGTTCCCTAGTACAGACACCAGCGTGTGAGGATTTAAGCTGAGACGCTGCTGCAATGAATTGGATACTTTTGCATGTTTTATTCAGTGTTTTCCTCTGCAGTGCTGGAGGTGGAGCCCAGGGCCTGGTGCCTGCTGCGTCCCAGCCCTGCTGCGTCCCAGCCCTGCCTGCTCCTTTTTCATTGAAGAAAGGCTCTAATGGAGGGAGACCATCATGCAGGCGCAGCTCAGGTTTGCCCAGGGTTAGACGGGCTCGTTTCTGGAGAGCAGCGCTTGATTACTGACAGCAAGGGGACAGGGCTCCCGAAGGGCCCCGGGCACGCCAGCACACGGGTCTGCCACTTGCTGCTGCACGGCTGCTTACCCTGCCCCTGGCAGAGCTCCCGAAGCCCTCTCGGAGTGCTTGCCTCTGGGGCTTTGAGCTGTGCTCTCACCCCGGCCCATCCTCCTGGGCTCACCTGCCCGCCCCACTCAGGGAGACTGGAACAGGGGGAAGAGGGGAAGCCAGGCCATCCCCGCACCCAGATGGCCTGCAGGAGAGGCTCCTGGGACCTCTGGCCCCCTTTCCCAGTGGCTGCCCTGAATTTTTAGTTTTTTGTTTTAGTCATAAACATACAGATTCAGAAGGCTAGTGTCATTGTACTTACAGCCTTTTACAGTCCTACATAGTTCTAGAGAATGTGATACCCTTCCCTGTGTATTAACTTTATCTTAGGGTGATTCCTAGCCAGGCACGGTGGTGCACATCTGTAATCCCAGTACTTGGGAGGCTGAGACAGGGGGATTGTAGGCTCAAGGACAGCCTCGGCAACATAGTGAGACTCAGCAACCTAGTGAGATCCTGTTTGAAAACGGCTGGGGTTGTAGCCTGGAGGTAGAATGCCCCGAGGTTCAGTCCCTAGTACTATATTCTTTTGGGTTTTTTTTTTTTTTTTTTTTTTTTTTTTTGGTGGTCCTGGGGACGGAATCCAGGGGCCTTCTACCTCCGGGCTACACTCCCAGACCTATTTTATATTTTATTTGGAAACAGGGTCTCTTAAGCCAGCTGAGGCTGGCTTCGAACCTGCGCGATCCTCCTGTCTCAGCCTCCCAAACGTGAGGATTACAAGCATGAGCCACCATGCCTGGCTTAGTACTATATTTTAAAAAAGTGATTCCTACTACCCTTTCCCCCTGAAGTACTGGGGATGGACCCAGGGTCCAACCCAGGGTCATTCTACCTCCGAGCTACACCCCCAGCCCTTTTTATTTTGTATTTTGAAGCAGAGTCTCACTAAGTTGCTGAGGCTGTCCTCAAACAGCAGTCCTCCTGTCTCAGCCTCCCAGGCCACCATGCCGAGAGTGGATGATATGTTTAAAGTAGAAATGCTAAAATTATTGTAACATTTGTGAATCTGAAGGGAAAAGCTGTATCTGTCAGAAAAATAGAACCTAGAACTTCTCGGTCTATTAGTTCTGAAATAAAATATGTCTAGGAGATGGTTTCAACACATTCTCCCTTACACCGAGCCCACCTGAGGTTGTGCTCTCTCTGTCTCTGTCTCTCTCTGTCTCTGTCTCTCTCTCTGTCTCTCTCTGTCTGTCTCTGTCTCTCTCTGTCTCTGTCTCTCTCTGTCTGTCTCTGTCTGTCTCTGTCTCTCTCTGTCTCTGTCTCTCTGTCTCTCTCTGTCTCTGTCTCTGTCTGTCTCTGTCTGTCTCTGTCTCTGTCTGTCTCTGTCTCTGTCTGTCTCTGTCTCTCTCTCTGTCTCTCTCTGTCTCTGTCTCTCTCTGTCTCTGTCTCTCTCTCTCTGTCTCTGTCTCTCTCGTTGGTTGAGGAAGCTTCTTTCTTTTCTGTCACTTTTGGGAAATTTCCATTCGTGACCAGACACGGTTTTCCTTTAGAGCACGTCTGCGGGCTTAGATGAGTGTGGGGCAGCGCAGAGTAGCCCTGTGTTTTCCTGATGGATGGCTCAGCCACATGGCAGGTTAGGGAGTCACCACAACAGATTTACCGTGGGCAAAGGGTGTGCATGATCCGCAGATTTGTAGATCAGAAAATGAAGCCAGAAGAAGGAGTCCCCAGAGCGCCCGTTCCTCTGGGCAGGCTTCCATGGAGAGGGGTGGAATGTTTGCTTAGTGGTTTTCTGCTCTGGCCTTTGGTTGCTCCCGCATATCTGTTCTAGCACAATTGATTTTATAAGGCATTAGTTTCTGGGTGTTGAATTGCTGTATCCCTCTTTACGAAAAATGTCCCTCTTTGTAGGATGGGAAGCTGTGCTGGATTATATGATAGGGTCTTGGTGACACTGAAATTCCTAAAGACAAGTCAAGACAAAGATGGGGATTGCCTACACATCAGGTTATGAGTTGTAAGACGAAACTGTGTAGCCAGGTGCCATGGCCAGGCCTTTGATCCCAGTACTGAGGAGACTGAGACAGGGGAATCACAGGTTTGAGGCCAGTCTCAGCAACTTAGTGAGACCCTGTTTCAAAATAAAAAATAAAACAGGGCTGAAGGAGCCAGGCATGGTGATACATGCTTGGAAGCCAAGAGAGGAGGATCACAGGTTTGAGGACAGCCTCAGCAAATAGTGAGACTCTCATCAACCTAGTGAGACCCTTTTTCAAGATTAAAAAAATAAAATAGAAGCCGGGCGTGGTGGTGCACGCTTGTAATCCCAGCATTCGGGAGGCTGAGACAGGAGGATTGGGGTTCAGGGCCAGCCTCAGCTACTTAGTGAGGCCCTCTGCAACTTAGTGAGATCCTGTTTCAAAATTAAAATAGGGCAGGGAGTGTAGCTCGGAGGCTGAATGTACCTGGGTTTTGTCCCCAGACCCGCAATAAATAAATAAATAAATAAGAAAATAGGGCTGGGTGTGTAGCTTGAAGATAGAATGACCCTGGGTTCTATCATCCCTGGTACTGCAAAAAATAAATAAATAAAATAGAGTTAGGGATGTAGATAAAAAGTAGTATGCCCCTGGATTTAGTACCTCGAGTACCAAAAATAAATAATTAAACAAGTCGGGCATGGTGGCACACGCTTATAATCCCCGCGCTTGGGAGGCTGAGACAGGAGGATCACACAGGTTCGAAGCCAGCCTCAGCTACTTAGTGAGGCTCTTGGAACATAGTGAGACCCTGTTTCCAAATAAAGTATAAAAAATAGGGCTGGAAGTATAACCTGGAGGTAGAAAGCCCCTGGGTTCCACCCCCAGTACCGCCAAAATAAATAAATAAAATAAATAAATAAGTAAATAAAATAAATAAATAAATAAATAAACAATGATAATTAGAAAAGTAGAAACCAAGTCCTTATAGTAATCAAAGGAAAAAAATGGTCTTACTGGATTGAGGATATGACTTAAGGGTTTTTTTCTTCCCTATTTTTATTTATTTATTTTATTTATTTTTGCAGTACTGGAGGTGGAACCCAGGAGCATTCTACCTCTGAGCTAGACCCCCAGCCCTATTTTTTCTTCTTTATTTTGAAACAGGGTCTCACTGAGTTGTAAAGAGCCTAAGTAGCTGAGGCTGTCCGTGAACCACGATCCTCCGGTCTCAGCCTCCCCAATGCTGGGATTACAAGCGTGCGCCACCACGTCCGGCTTATTTTTTGTATTGAAACAGGGTCTCACTAAGTTGCAGAGGGCCTCACTAAGTAGCTGAGTGTAGCCCTGAACCTGCGATCCTCCTGTTTCAGCCTCTCAAGTACTAGGATTACAAGTGTGCGCCACCACAGCTGGCTAAGGGTTTCTTATATAAGGACCGGGGCCCCTGTCACCAGGAATGGGCAATATAAAGAGAAGGCTTTCTAATTTGGTGCTAGGGTCTGATTATTTGTGGTTTTGGCAATCAGGACTAGGTTCAAGGGACATTAGGGAAACTGAAGGGATCACTGTGTCGTGTAGTTACCTGAGTCTGTGATTCCAGACACGTGGACGGCTGAGGCTGAGGTGGTGTGGTGTGCACACCGGTCATCCCAGTACTTGGTAGGCTGGGAGAGGAGAATCCTCAATTTTTTTTCTTTCTTTCTTTTATTTTATTTTATTTTTTTGTGGTACGAGGGATGGAACCCAGGGACATCCAACCTTCGAGCCACACCCCCAGCCTATTTTTTATTCTTTATATTGAAACAGCGCCTGTGCGGGTGGTGGGAGGACCTGAACTGCTGAGGCTGGCCGGACCTGAGCTCCTCCAGTCTCGGGCCCCAGGTGCTGGGATTCCAGGCGTGCACCACCGGCCCGGTTCTCTTTCCCTCGCTTTCTACTACCCTCTGTCTTGGCTTGGGAATACACGGAGAGGCCTCCCCCGGAACCCGATTTTGGCTCATTTTATCGTATCTTGCCTTTCAGGGGGCTGAGCCCGGGGCAGTGCGCCTCCGAGCTGCGCCCCAGCGCACCCCGCGCCCCTTGGAGCCCGCGGGCCGTCTTCTGCCTGGGGGCGGCGGCCGGGGCGCGCGCGCCGCGGCGCTGAGATGGATCGCTGCAAGCACGCGGGGCGCCTGCGGCTGGCGGCCGACCACTCCATCCTGAACCCGCAGAAGTGGCGCTGCGTGGCGTGCGGCGCGGCCGAGGCGCTGTGGGCGTGCCTCAAGTGCGCGCACGTGGCGTGCGGCGGCTACCTGGAGGACCACGCGCGCCTGCACTTCCAGGAGAGCGCGCACCCGCTGGCCATGGAGGTGCGCGAGCTGCAGGTGTTCTGCTACGTGTGCCAGGACTCGGTGCTCAACGACAACCCCGAGGGCGACCTGCGGCTGCTGCGCAGCGCGCTGCTGGCCGTGCGGGGCCGGGCGCGGGGCCGCGCGCTGCGCTCGTGCTCGCCGGCGCCGGGCGCGGGCGGCCCCCCGCAGATGCTGGCCGCGCTGTGCTACCGGCGCCAGCGCCTGCTGGCCCGCGCGCTGCGCCGCTGGTTCGAGCGCAGCTCGCGCGGCCGGGCGCAGCTGGAGCAGCGGCGGCGCGAGGAGGCCCTGCGGCGGCAGCGCGAGGCCAAGCGGCGGCTGCGGGAGGAGCTGGCCAGCGCCCCGCCGCGCAAGAGCGCGCGCCTGCGGCCGCCCGGGCCGCGCCCCGCCGGCCCCGCGCCCGGCGTCACGGGGCTGCGCAACCTGGGCAACACCTGCTACATGAACTCGGTGCTGCAGGTGCTCAGCCACCTGCGCAAGTTCCGCGAGTGCTTCCTGCGGCTCGACCCCGCGGCGCGCGGCCCGCTGCTGCCCGTGGCCTGGGGCGGCGCGGGCCTGGGCCGCAGCCCCGAGCTCGTGCAGGCCGCCGAGCCCCGCGCGCGGCGCGCCTCGCTGTGCCACGAGCTGCACGCGCTCTTCCGCGTCATGTGGTCCGGGAAGTGGGCGCTCGTGTCGCCCTTCGCCATGCTGCAGTCGGTGCGCAGCCTGATCCCCGCCTTCCGCGGCTACGACCAGCAGGACGCGCAGGAGTTCCTCTGCGAGCTGCTCCAGCGGGTGCAGCAGGAGCTGGAGGCCGAGGGCTCGGCGCGCCGCATCCTCATCCCCTTCTCCCAGAGGAAGCTCACCCAGCAGGTCCTGAAGGTGGTGAACACCATCTTCCACGGGCAGCTGCTCAGCCAGGTAGGTGCGGCCGGCGGCCCCCAGCCCGGAGCTTGGCCCCCAGCCCGGAGCCCGCCCGCGGCCGGGCGCTGCGTCCGCGCTCAGAGGAGGTCCTTGCTGTGAATGAGGCCGAGGACAGGGCTCTGTTCTCGCTGTCCGCACCCCATCCCGTGGTCGCTTTTGGGAAGCAGGACAGTTTTCCTAAAGCCCTGTGCTGTGCGAGCTCGAGAGAGCATTCTTCCTCCTTTACTACAGGAAAGACAGGCGTCTGCGAGCATGCCCAACCTTCCTGTGCCCCGGTACCTTTCATTTCCCGGGTCCTTAGCCGTGAAGGGACCACAGCAAAGATTCACAGATAATACCTTGTCAGAATAAGCAGAACAATCTTTATAGTATTTTTTAAAGGCAGGCGTTTTCAAGAGTCCAGGTGAAATCTACAGGACTCTAGTTTTTCCGTAATATAACTAGTGTCCTATAGCTTGAAATGTACACCGGATGTAATACACTCTTCATTCTTTTAAATAAATTTTTTTATTTAGTACTATGTATATTGTGAAGACTATGTACTGGGTTTTTGTACAGGTATGTGTCTCGTGTGAAGCAGATACATGTGTGGGAAGCATGGACGTTCTCCAGCCCGCAAACGGGTCTCTTCCTTCCAGGTCACATGTGTGTCCTGCAGTTACAAATCCAACACCATTGAGCCCTTCTGGGACCTGTCGCTGGAATTCCCTGAACGCTATCACTGCATGGGAAAGGACTTCGTCCCTTTGCATCAGACAGAGTGCCTGCTCACCGAGATGCTGGCCAAGTTCACGGAGGCAGAGGCCCTGGAGGGCAGAGTCTACGCTTGTGACCAGTGTAACCGTGAGTGCCACGGACAGAATTGGGGGTCTGGGACTGCAGAGTCAGCTGAAGGCACTTCTTTTGCCCCCCTTGGTCCAAAGTAACACTGGTGATGCTGAATGCTTGTGATACTGGGTCTTGAACCCAGGAACAGCCTACCTCCCAGCTACACCCATAGCCCTCTTTTATTTATTTTTGGAAACAGAGTCTCCCTAAGTTGCTGAGAGCCTTGCTAAGTTGTTGAGCCTAGTTTTGAACCTGCTGTCCTTCTGTCTTAGCCTTCTAAGTACTGAGATTATAGATGTACACCACTGTACTCCGCTAAGTGAGTACTGTGTTTTTGTTTTTTGTTTTGCGAGTCTGGGGATGGAACCCAGGGCATTCTACCTCCAAGCTGCACCCCCAGCCCTATTTTTTATTCTTTATTTTGTTTTTGGGTTGTTGTTTTTTTTTTTTTTTTTTTTTTTTTTTTGCAGGTCTGGAGTTGGAACCCAGGGCATCCTACCTCCAAGCTACACCCTCTGCCCTATTTTGAAACAGGGTCTCACTGAGTTGCAGAGGGCCTCACTAAGTAGCTGAGGCTGGCCAGGAACCACAATCCTCCTGTCTCAGCCTCCCAAATGCTGGGATGACAAGCGTGCGCCACCACGCCTGGCTCTTACTACAAGTGGTTTTAAACCATCTTTTCAAGATCCTTTTCTCCTATTTTCTGAAAGTAAGAAATATGGATTTTCTGCATTAAAACTAAAACCTCGGCGCTGTGCCTCTTTTGACCCCTCCTGAGTGATGCTAATTGGTATCTTGGGAGGTATGTGAAAGTGGTTCCAAAAACGGGGCCTCTGAGAATGCTAGCACTTAGCTTCATTAGTATTCCAGGGGCCTCTGAAGTTCCGGGAGTAGAGTCTGAGGATTCTTACTGGATTTAAGTCCGTGGCACAGCCTGTCTGCAGGCTGTGGTATCAGAAGAGCGATGTTTTGGTTATGAGTTGAAGTCCGCCAGAAGTGATGCTGAAGGCCGTCCAGTGGGACGGGCCGCAAGTCTCCTGGCGGCGGGGATCGTCCTGGATATTTTCTGCATTTGTCTTTTCCTTCACATGCTTGAAAGATTGGCGTTGCAGAGGAAACACTTCTGTCTGGGTGCATGAGTTAAATTGGGGCTCCTCCCGTCTGGCTACATGGGGCATGTGCAGGCCCTGCCTTCCGTCTCAGCACACTGACTCTTCATGCTCCTAGGACCCGGCACGCACAGAGGCAGTGCCGCGCATGTACAGAAAAGCTCGGGTTGGTTCTGGCATCTACAGACCCGGAGACTAAGAATAAAAAATTAATAGCTTGTGCAAAGACCTAGAAATCAATTTGCAGCCAAATAATAGTTTGGACTGTGAGTTTGGGAACACTGCTGTTGTTGTTCCTCTTACTGCGTGCCGGGGCTGAATCCAGGGCCTGCGGATGCTAGGCAGTTGCTCTGCCCAAACGGCTATGGTAGCGTCTCTTAGCTCAGTAAGTCCCAAGTTTTTAATTCTTCATATATTTCAATGAAATCGCCATTGGGTGCGTACGTATATTACATTATTATATACTGTATTTAAATTTGGATTTGGTTTTCTTTTTTTGTTTGTGTGTGGTATGGGGGTAGAACCCAGACACTTTCTACCTCCGGGCTACACTCCCAGACCTGTTTTATATTTTATTTGGAAACAGGGTCTCACTAAGTTGCTGAGAGCCTCACTAAGTAGCTGAGGCTGGCTTCGAACCTCATTCAAGCAACAGCTCAAGACAGCTGATGGGCACCTCCGTGGAGTTCTCATTTTATACTCCTACCCTTTGCCTCGGTAGTTGCCAGTGAAGGGTTACAAGAGAAGAAGGCTTCTGGTGGAAATTAAGAGAATTTTATTTCCATTGTTCATTTGCTAAAAATTTAGATTTTTCTCTTGCAGTACTGGGGTTTGAACCCAGGAGTGTTCTACCACCCGAGCACTGGGCTATACCAACCAGCCCTATTTTATTATTATTTAAATTTTGAAGGCCAGGCGTGGTGGCGCAGGCTTGTAATCCCGGCACTTGGGAGGCTGAAACAGGAGGATCGCATGGGTTCGAAGCCAGCCTCAGCAACTTAGTGAGACCCTGTTTCCAAAGAAAATTAAAAAAAAAAAAAAGGTCTGGGAGTATAGCCCGGAGGTAGAAAGCCTCTGGGTTCCACCCTCAGTACCACCAATAAATAAGTAAATAAATAAATAAAATAATACATTTTGAAACAGGGTGTCACAAAATTCCTGCATACTGGCCCTGAACCTGTGACCCTCCCTTGTAGTTTTAAAAATGGAATGAGCATCAGCACTGGCTCTGTGTTGGAGTGGTGAACTTGGCTGTCCTGCCAGTCTTTTTTTTTTTTTTTTTTTTTTTTTTTGAGGTACTGTGGGTGGGACCCAAGGGCATTGGACCGCCAAGCTACATCCCCAGCCCCATTTTTTAAAATAATAATAATAATTATTATTATTATTATTATTACTACTACTACTGTTATTTCTTTTGAAACAGGGTCTCACTGAGTTGCACAGGGCCTCATTAAGTAGCTTAGGCTGGCCGCACACCATAATCCTCCTGTCTCAGCCTCCCAAATGCTGGAACTACAAGCGTGCACCACCACGCCCAGCTTGGCCTGCCAGTTTTATCCTGCATGTCCAGTCGTCTGCTTTACACAAGAACCATGCTTCAGAAGTTAAGGGCAGCATTAAAAATAGACCAGCTGTGTTTATTTGCTAAACTTTGTATATGCTACAGACAAATCATGGGGGGTCTGTTTCAATAATATTTTATTCTTTAGAAATCTTCAGAATTTTTCTTTTTCAGTACTAGAGATTGAACCCAGGGACATTCTACCTTGGGGCTCCATCCCCGGCCCTATTTCTTGTTCTCTGTTTTGAAACAGGGTCTCACTGAGTTGCGGAGGGCCTGACTAGTAGCTGAGGCCGGCCTCGAACCTGCAATTCTCCTGTCTCAGCCTCTGAAGTAATGGGATTACAAATGCTGTCACCACACCTGGCTCCATTAGAGATCTTATCCTGCCGGGCGTGGAAGCGGGGTTCCAGTGCAGAGAAATGAGAAAGCACGCTGAGTGGCACGGCAGGTCCTCGTCTCTGCCATCACTGGGACGCAGTGAGCCTGCTCACAGCCTGTGTCTTCTACCCTCCCAACCATGTAGGCAAACGAAGAAAGTCCAACCCCAAAGCCCTCGTTCTGAGTGAAGCTAGGAAGCAGCTGACGGTCTGCAGGCTACCTCAGGTCCTCCGCCTGCACCTCAAAAGGTTCAGGTGAGCCTGCTCTGGGGTCCGCAGGGAGGCTGCTCAGCGTGGCGGGGACCGAGCCCCTGGGCGTTGAGGCTAGCCGGCTCCATCTGGCGAGGCACACCCTGGGCGTCCCACTCGTGCTGTGCCGTGAGGCTTTCCAGCCTCGCCTGGACCTGCGTGGACTCGTCCTCAAGGACGGAACGCACAACCATCCGTGAAAAGGGGCCGTCGTAAAGAGAGTGCTCCGGCTGGCTTGCTTGGAGATTTCTAGGTCTCAGTGCTTTGCAGAACACTCACAGCAAGTGCATGTGGACGTCGTTGCCGTTCGCCGATCGCAGCGGAGGCCGGAGGTCTCGCCCACCTCGTGGACCGACTCTGTGAGCGCAGGCACCAGTTGTCATAGTAACCAGTCGTGTCCCTGTTCTAGGTGGTCTGGCCGTAATCATCGAGAGAAGATTGGGGTCCATGTCGCCTTTGACCAGGTATTAACCATGGAACCTTACTGCTGCAGGGACATGCTCTCCTCTCTTGACAAAGAGACCTTTGCCTATGACCTCTCCGCTGTGGTCATGCATCACGGGAAAGGGTTTGGCTCAGGACACTACACAGCCTATTGCTACAACACGGAGGGAGGTGCGTGCGCTTTACTCTGCGGGGCGGGGGACATGGAAAGGGTCGGTGTGTCCACACTTTATTGCTTTCCTTTTATGGCCATCCCTCAGATCATCTAGGGAAATTCCATACATTAAAATCCAGTGGCAAGCGCCAGGCATGGTGGCGTGAGCTTGTCATCCCGGCATTCCGGAGGCTGAGACCGGAGGATCGCGCAGGTTGGAAGCCAGCCTCAGCTACTTAGTGTGGCCCTTTGCAACTTAGGGAGACCCTGTTTCAAAATAAAGAATTAAAAATAGGGCTGGGGGTGGATCTTGGAGGTAGAATATCCTTGCATTCCATCCCTATTACCACAAAAGAAAAAAAAAGAAAACAGTGGCAAGAATTATGAAAACTGTATTCAAATTTTGGATATAAACTCAGTAACAACATAAGGTTATTCTAAGAATTAAAAGGCCCTATCACATGTAAATGTGCTTACATGCAGGGGAGCACAGTGGCACCTGCCTGTCACCCTGTACTTGAGAGGCTGAGACAGGAGGATTGAAGGTTTGAGGACAGCCTCAGCAACATAGTGGTCATGGTAGCGCACGCCTGTAATCCTAGTACTGGGGAGGAAAGACAGGACAACTGCAGCTTGAAGGACGGCCTCAGCAACAGGACGCTCAGCAGTCTAGTGACGCCCAGTTTCAAAAGAAAAACTAAAAAGGGCTGGAGATGCCGCTCAGAAGTAGGCTGCCTGTGGGCTCAACCCCAGTACCACACAAAGTACTTAAATCAGCACCTAGGACACGGGCCCACGCACTCTGTGGGGGCATCATGGCAGTGACATGTAGTGCTGGGCATCAAAGCTCGGCTGCTGCCGTGGTGCCCACTGCAGCCCGCGGCTCCGGGCCTCCCTGCCTCCCTGCGGGGAGTGCGGGATGCCAGGGCGCCGCCCAGGGCGCCTCCGGTCTTTGTCTGGGGTGAGACTGAGGCAGATGGCCCAAGAGTGTTTTCAGCGGTGCCGGCTCGGGCTCAGGCAGCCAGCGCATGGGTTCAGTAGGCTTTTTATCCTTCTAAGTTTTCTGTATCGCTTCCTGTTTCCGCGCCTCTCTTCCTCCTCCATTGCTCGTCCCCAGCACCCTGTGTCTCTGTGGGAGGCTAACGGATAATGCAGAAGCCAGAGGAGAATGAGCACAAGCCCTCGAGCCGTAAGCAGCCTTGAGTGCAGGGCAGTGTGGGGGCCAGGGCAGTGTGCGGCGCCCCGCCCCCGCTTCTCTCTTGCCCCTCCCCTGGCCACCAACAACCCGGGGCTCTTCTCAGCTCCCCACCCCTGCGCTGGCGCCCCAGCCCGTGCACGGTGGTCATTCTCTCTTTCTCTCCTTTGGTTCCTAGGTTTTTGGGTCCACTGCAATGACTCAAAGCTGAATGTATGCAGTGTGGAGGAGGTGTGCAGAACCCAGGCCTACATTCTCTTTTACACTCAAAGAACAGTGCAGGGCAGTGCAAGGACCTCAGAAACACAACTCCCAGCGCAGGGCCAGCCCGGCAACAAGGATGAAGGCAGGCCGCCGGCAGCGCCCGCCCGGGAGGCGCGCCCCACGCTGGCCTGCTGGGCTCCGCTGGTGTCCACAGGTCTTTGCTCTCGTAGGAAGTAAGGCTGGCTGCAGGAGCAGACCGCTCGGTTTGCCTCGCTCGGCCCGGAAGGTGCCAGGCCATTGTGTCCCGTCAGATGCGTAGCCACTTTCTCTGAAAGCATTTGGAAACTCCCTCCTTTCAGAAAACAAGTCAAAAGGAGTAACTTCTGTGAAGATTCTCATCAGTTGCTTCAGAATCTAGCGGGATCTGGGTGGAGGAAAGGGGAGAAACTGGTTTTCCAGCCAGGAGGGCAGGCGTGGTGCCCTACTAACCAGGACCTCCTGGCAGCACGGAAGACGCTCCCCACTGGACGGAGCTGCTGCTGGAGGCGGGGCTGGCGGCCTGCGATGGCACTGGCTCCAGGTGGGCGGCGAAGTCTGACGTCCTCCCACAGGGAGTGGCCTTCGAGGTTGGAAACTTGCAGACCTCCTGTTTTAGGGGATAGTGATTGAAGAATGGAGCGAGACACCTGGAGCGAATTCCCCCATACAAAACGGGGCTTTTCCCGTGTCACCCTCCACACTTCAGAGACTGCTGTGAACTCCCCTTCCGTTTAAGGAAGGGGCAGGCCACGTGAGCAAGCGGTAGGCCAGCGCGTACTTTGCCGCACGCGGAGGTAGCCGTGGCTGGCCCGCTCACTCTCTAGCTGTCCCAGGCGGCTCCAGGTCTAGGGCGAGCTCTGGGTTCGCCTCAGCCGGCCTGCAGGAAGCGCAGGCTGCGGCGCCTTGCATGTGGGCGGGCAGGACGCGGGTGTTCCTAGGTTTGGGGCTGCGGAGGCGTCCCCTCCAGGCCCAGTGGGTTGCTGATGGCCCTGGCCATCTCCTTCTCAAGCTGCTGCTCCTGCTGCTGCTTTACCCACCCGTCCCCAGCCCAGCAGAGAAAAGCACGAGCTCCCGGTCTTCCCTCTAGGGCTGGTCAGAGATGCGTCTCTTTTGAAATTGGGTTGGTTTCCAGATGGAATGAGATTGATGGACTTTAAAAGCCTTCGTTGCCACCGGCACCGGAGTCCCCTTCCCATGGGAGCGAAGCCCCTGTCTGTTACTGGTGGCCCCTGTGGCGAGCCCCGGCCTGTCCCTGCCTACGCTCATCTTTTGACTGAGCATATCATATCAGCGTGTGAATTCGGGTAGAAGTACAGTTGACATCGGAATGGGACGTGGGGAATGGGGCTGAAGGACGAGGGTGATAGCTTTGCCACATTTCCCAACAGATCTGTAGCATTTGCTGTCCGCCTCTCTTGAGATCAACTCTCCCATGGGGCCTGCCAGACAGCACAGAGGTGTGGAGGAAATTCAGACAGAAAATGGCTCCCCCTGCTAGGGAAGGGTGACTATATTTTAAATTAAACTTCCTTTTCCCAACACTGTGAGGTTTCTGTAATATTTAGCTTTTGTTTGGAAGCGATAGCGTATGGCATTTGTATGCTGTTTGGTTTATATTGTCTGCTGCAGGCTTCTTTGTGTAGCTCTGCTGGGCCCTCTCCTGGACACTGTTCTACAAAGCTGTGCAGCTGTGCCGAGCTCCGGCCGTCCAGACGGCCCTCCCCCGCTGGCTCTGGGAAGGAAAGAGCCGGCGCCTGAGGCCCCAGGAGAGTAGAAGGCCACGCAAACGGAGCCCTCATCTCGACTCCTGTGTTTCTCATTCTAGAAGGAGAACTTGCAAGATAAGAGGAGGACTAGCAGAGCATCTGCTTCACCCCTCTGGCTGCCCAGGGGGTACTTACTAACAAACCGAAACATGAATGGAAAGTGTAAGAGAGGTCTTCAAGTTTAATTTCCAGACAGAGTTTTATACTGAAAGTATAAGGATTATTAAGCAGATTAAGAACCTTGTAAAAAGTGCTCCTCTGAGCACTCGTGTATGACGCTAATAAACTTGTTTAAGTTAGAACCGAAACCGACATAGAGGCCCCTGGAGCGGCACTCATGACGGTGCCTCTGCAGTCAGACACCTCAGGTACCAGAAGCAGCTGCGCCGGCGCTGTCTGAATGAGTTAGTACTGAAGGAGAGGGCTATCCCAGGAGCTCGCCGCTGCGTCCCCAGTGGTGCCTGCTCGCCTTCCGTTCATTTATACATTGGAAGACGCGAATGTCTCCATCTCATCTTACATTAATTGAAACATTTAAAGAAAACAAGATGTTGACTAGCTGCTGCCAAATCACACCCAAGGTCTACTGAACCTTAACGGGCCTGCTTCCGTCCCAGGCCAGTAGTCAGCCGTCCAGGAGCCCTTCGCAGTTGGCTGGTGTGTTTACCTGCTGCCGTAGCCAGCCAAGATGAATGCGCCCTGGGCCTCCACATTCTTACCTCGGTCTAGCCTGACCTTGACACCTGTGCTTGCCTCAGACCAGCGTCCACGGGAGTGTACATGTTCCGGTGCCCTCGGCGGCCAGGAACCGAAGCCCTTGCCAAGTGGTGGCAGAGCTCTTGCCCCTTTCTTCCAGCCCCTCTCGCTGAGGCGGGGCAGTGCACCCCCAGAAGACTCCCCAGATGTCTCTAAAACATGAGTAAAATTGGAACCTCTAGACTGTTACCGTGTCCTGTAGACTCAACAAAGCTGACGTCGGTGACCGAGTTCCCTCCTCTGGCTGTGCGGACAGCTCCATCCAGTACAAGAAAGAAGCCAGGCAGTGCCCGGCTGGCTGCCGGCAGACAGACAGACTGACAGACGGCAGCGCAGAGCCAGAGCTTGGGTGGGGGCAGGGGTGGGCAAGGAGGGAGGATGGAGTTTGTTTTACTTACTGATAAAGCTTTGTGACTAATTTTATACAATTTAAGATTGGTGCCTTGTACTGTTACGGCTTGCATGAGATTGAAAAGATACGGGAGGACTCCTCCCTGTTTCAGTGCGGATGGGTCTGTGTCGTGTTTAAAGGACATCTGCCGTCCTGGACCTTAGGAGCGCTTCATACCTGTGTGAATGCACATTTTTCTTGCCAGCAAGTTCTGAAACTTTATCGTCCTGTCCAAGCTGTTTGTGATTCCTCACCACGCTGTCTTTGGAAGCGTTGTTCTCAACATTAAGCCTTTGCAAGTCAGGCTGGAAGGCCGCCCTCCCTAAGTCTGCACTACGGCCCCACAGGGGTGGAGCGCCTCAGTGGAGGGCGGCCTTCCAGCTGGTTGGGAGAGCACAAATGGTCAGAAAAGGCCCATCGGTCCTCACGGAACAGTGACTGATGCTGGGCAGCTTATGGTAGAAGTCAGACGAAAAGGCTCCTCTGGAAGCGGGGCCTTCATTGGTTTTGAAGTTCTTTTGCACACAAAAATCAGGAAGCAGTATAGAAAACAGTCCCCTCTGTGAACCTGTAGATTGTAAGGCAAGCCAGCGCACTGTGTAATATGCCAAGGGAATGAAGCGGAAGAGGGCCCGTCCCTCCCGCCAGCAGGTGCCCATGCACAGAGAGGGAGGTGCGGCAGGCGGGCGGGCTGCTCCTGCGGTGTCCACAGCCAGCGTCTTTTTACTCCAACCTAAGGTTCCGCTGGGCTCCGAAGGCTTCACCAAAGGCTCTTTGAAAAGCTTACTATTCCAAGCACACTTGATAACTGGGTTCCCTGGCCTAGTTACTGGACTAATTAAGTGAAGAGCTATATCTTTGGGATAAAACTTCCCAGAATCGTGTGGGTTTTGTTTTGTTTTGCTTTGTTTTACTAGGTAAGTATGTATCTCCCCAGTGGCTCAGATTCTACCCTCCACCCTCTTGTGGCATTGGGGATTGAATCCAGAGGCATTCTACCTCTGAGCTATACCCCTAGCCCTATTTTATTTTTTATTTTGAAACAAGAAGGCCCTCACTAAGTTGCTGAAGCTGGCCACGAGCCTGTAACCCTCCTGTCTCGGATTTTTTTTTTTTTTAAGTCAGCACTAAATTTGCAAAGCGCCTTCTAAACAGGACTGCATTTAGTTTCTATCTTGCATGTTTAATAAGCATTGCTCTGGTCTAGGGCTGTGACTTTAACCACATTACTGTAATTACACTGTAGTGACTGCGGCCTGGAATCAGTCATGTTTGCAGACTATCTTCACACTTGGGTTGCCATGTTCCATTTGAAATCCAACCCATTATGGGGATGTAGTTCAGTGGTAGAGCACGCGCCTGGCATGCGTGAGGCTCTAGGTTCAGCTCCCCAGCATGGCAAAAAAGAGAAAATTCAACTAGCCCACAGTTTTTAGAGTAGGATGTATCAACAAGCCACAGCCAACAAGTGTGACAGGATCTAAAATCCCCAGCCAGGCCGGGTGTGGTGGGCACGCTTGTCATCCCCGCGCTTGGGAGGCGGAGACTGGAGGATCGCCTTGGTTCGAAGCCAGCCGCGCTGGCTTAAGAGACCCTGTTTCCAAATGTAAAAAGTATAAAACAGGCCTGAGAGTGTAGCCCAGAGATAGAAGGGCTTCCAGGAACCCCAGTACCACCAAAAAATAAATAAAATCCCCAGCCAGGCACAGTAGTGCACACCTGTAATCCCAGGACTTGGGAGGCTGAGACAGGAGGATCACAGGTTTCAGGACAGCCTCAGGAGTACTAATCCTCTACGTCAACCAAGCAAGACCCTATTTCAAAAAATAAAATAGGGCTAGGAGTGTAGCTCAGAGGTATAATACTCCTGGCTCAATCCCCATTACCACCAAAAATAAATAAATAAATGAAATGAAATTGATTTCCCTTAGAATATTGTGTTAGCACTGTGTTGGCAGTGGGGAAAGCTAACATTTTCTTTCACAGAACTAAAGAGTGTCAAAATTTTTGGAAATTTTGATAGCTTTATTTACAAAATTTTTATGGTTTTGAAGAATTAAGCCAATTTAAATGAAACTTAACCAGCTTTATGGCTTTACAATTCAAGCAACAGTAAACATACTCACTTGAAGCTAAACATTTTGAATGAAACTTGAATTGTGCTTTGGAAGTAGCCATGTCCTGTCTTACTAGACTTTGATTTTCAGCTTTGGAGATGTTTATCAAATGGTTCAAAAATTACGAGTAGATCAGACAGTAGACCGTAAGGATCTGAGACTCATTTCTCTGCAGAATAGGAAGTGCTGTTTTCTGTCTTAATGGTGTGACACAGGTCTGATGGGGTTTGATGTGTGCATTACATATTATGGCTGAAAAGTTCCCCTTGGCCACCACTTGGGGATGCCAGCTTCAGGTCTGAGCATCTGAGCCTTCCCCCCACGTATGTGACCATTCTTCATCTTGATAGGAAGACACAAACCTCTCAGGCGTCTGTGATCCCAGTGGACTCTAAGGGTCTTGGCTTCATATGAACCTCCTCAACCCAAGGCCTGAATTCACACTAGCTTAAAGTTTGTTCCTCTTCTCAGATAGGATCTATCTGATGAATATTCACAAGAGAATGCTGTCTTTTTCAACATGTAAAAACATTTCTAGAGCCAGGCACGGCGGCGCACGCTTGCAATCCCAGCATTCGGACTGCAGTTCACTTAGGCCCTTTGCAACTCAGTGAGACTCTGTTTCAAAATAAAGAATAAGAAATAGGGCTGGGGGTGTAGCTTGGAGGTGGGTTCCATCCCCAGTGCCCCCCCCCCCAAATCTAATTCTCAAAGAGCCTTTGTTGTTTTGGTGCCAGGGATCAACCCCAGAGCCTCTTGTGTGCGAAGCACTCCTGTCACTGAATCCCATCCCCAGCCAACTCTCTTAATGATATTTACGCCGACTCAAGACTGTTTTCTGTCCAAATGGCTAGGAACAACTTCTGTCAGATTCACAGTTAAGCTACGTGGTCCAGTCAGGCTGATCTTCCTAACCCCACACCAGCTCCACAGGGGCCTTGCCCGTAAGAGCAGTATTTAAAGACGACCAATTACCATGGGACCTGACTCCAGCTCCACTTCTTCCTATGAGGAGTCTTTCCATGCCGGTTCAAATGAACCGCGACCCCGGACAGTGGCACTGCCATGAGCTTTAGGGAAAGGCCACTCCCTATGAAGGAAGTGTCTTCCTCAGCGTCATCTCGGCGCCCACTGCCAGAGCCTGCTCACACCCTCCACGTACACATCGCTGGCCTCTCTCCAGACCTCATTCTCCCCAGCAACGATGCCTCCATGGTGCCTGGAAAGCCCGTGGTGCACTAAACGCTACGCGACACCAGCGGCTCCGTCCCCGCCGCGGGCGGTGACCGATCCAGAGGCTTCCTGTTGGTCAGCATCAGGTGCAGCAGGTGGTTGCAGTTTCCAGTCCTTGTATGTTTTTAAGACGCGGCAAACCACCTCCATTACAATCCATGTTTGGGGCTTGTTCCTGTCTTTTTCGAGTGTGAAATATAAATCATGTTTTTATGATTTTTGCAAATCTGGACTTTTTACACCTTGTTTTTTTATAAGCATAAGTTTCTTATTAAAAAAATAAAACAGCTGTCTTTGTGCACAGTATTTATTTCAAATACTTGTTAAAACACCATCATTATCCCTTGGATAAGAGTAAAAGAGAACTCCCTGCAGAAACTTTGCAACTATGTACAGAACTTCACAGAGGCACACTTGAGCTGGAGCTCACTGCTGACCAGGGCATGGAGCTGGGCAGGCGCAGGGAGGGTGGAGGTGCCCATCTCAGTGGAACTTCAGCGCCATCAGGGTCTCTCCTGTGGTCACTGGAGGCTGCTGTACAAGGTTTGGGCGCAGCACAGGAAGCTCTCGTCTGCAGATGACAGCACAACACTGACATCAGGGATGGAAAGGCACGGGGAAGCTGGGAGGACTCAAGTTCCTCGGCCAGGTACAGACACCTACCTGGGAAGAGCCAGAGATTTTACCGCAAGCCTCTCTTCCTACCTTTCCTGCATGCTGCTCCCAGCCTCTAGGACCCCTAAGGGTAAGAGCTCACCTGCCTGGCTACACCCCGGGCTGAGGCGCCATCAGGTCGATGTCACTCAAGTTCCTGGCCAGCCAAACTCCTGCAGCAAAGAGCCCCAGATTGAGGATCAAGTTCCTGGATAAAGAATGTATCTCATTAACCCTTTGGTCACCGAGTCCCCTGTAAGGTTAATAGCAAAACCAACAAAACAGGGGAAAGGATTCCCATCACCATCTCCTTCCCGAGGTGTCGACGCACGGTGGTCACACAGTACCACTGCCCGACACCCGCAGGGAATTTAGAGTTCATCTCCGCGCCTGAGCAGCTCAGGACGAAGCGCGCCGGGCTGCGGGGCCTGCGCGGTGCGGCCGCCTCTCCCGGGTCAGGCGGCACGGCAACGCCGCGTGAGGGCCAGCTTTGCCGCGGGGGCCTTCTCCCGCTACGGACCTCGGCAAAACACGCCCAGAGCCAGCAGGCCGGTACGCGGGCGATGTGCAACGGCCCGGCCAGGCCAGGGCGGCCGCGCGCCGGGCGAGGAGCGCACCCGCGGTACCTGCGGAAGTCATTCCTGTCGGTGGCAAAGCGGAAGATGCCGCGGAGCCAGTCGCCGACGTTGTCGGGGATCTCGGGGGCCTCGCTGGCCGAGCCCGCGGAGCTCACGGCGACCCCGCTGGACGCCATTGGCACGTCCGCGCTCCGCTCCCGCCTGGCTCGCCTCCCGGCGGCCCCGCTGCCGACGCGCGACTTCCGGCCCCGCGCTTCCGGCCCGGCGCTTCCGGCCCGGCGCTTCCGGCGGCCGGCTGGGAACGCGGCGGCGCGGGCCGGCGGCGGCGGGCTGCGGGAGAGCCCCGCCTCGCCTGGCGGCGCGGGCGGCCTTCCCGGGTCGGGCGGCCGGCGGGCGCGGCCCCCGGGATCGGCGGCGCCCATCCGAGCTCCGGGCCCTCCCGCCGCGGCCCGCCCCCCAGGGAGCCCGGCCCGCCGCCGGGGGGCTCCGCCCGGACGCGCGGTGAGCGCTGCGGGCCCGAGGCCGGGCCGGCTCGCGGTGGGAGGCCAGGGCGCTGCCGGAGGGTGGACCCCGCCCAGCCCCTCCCGCCTCCAGCTGCGCCCCTGACCACGGGATGCGGGCGCTCTGGGGGCCCCGGCGGGGCTGCCCCCCCCCCCCGCCCACCGGCCGGGCGCGGCCCTGGCACCGCAAATGCCCTGGTGCTGGGGGAGGGAGGGGTCCGTTCACTCGTTCACACATTCATTCATCCATAACCACGCCGATACCGTCACCACTAAAGCCTGTCCACAGACATTCCCATTGATCTACTCCGTCACTCCCGGACGCAGAGAGGGCTGATTGGCTGAGCCAGGATCCCCAGCTTAGAGCTAGCAGGTGGCACAGCCAGGGCTCCCGGGCCTCCTGCACTCCCAGCCCAGAGCTGGGCCTGCCGCTGATACTGACATTAAGGGTCTTTGGTGCACTGAGCTGAACATCTAAGAGTTCCTCCTCCAGAGAAAGGCTTTGAGTCCAAAAACACGTGGAGACCCTGCTTGCCATGGGGAGGGCAGGATACTCTACATGCCAGGGAACAGGGCGGTCTGGCGGGTTCTGCCTATCTCACTCTGCCGTACTGGGACAGGCTGCAGCCCAGGAGGGACCCTGCCAGGTGGACCCTGGGCAGGAGCTTCCCCAACCCAACCCCTCGGGCTTTACCTGGTGATAGACCCCCACATCCCTCTGCAACTCAGTGAAACCCTGTTTCAAAATAAAGAATAAAAAATAGCGTTGGTGTGTAGCTTGGAGGTAGAATGCCCCTGGGTTCCATCCCAGTACCGCAAAATAATAATAATAATAATAATAATAATAATAATAATAATAGTAATAAAGAGCGATTCCTGAACAGAGAAAAAGGCGCATAAGAAGTTAAATACAACGTTGTAAACTACCTCTGGGCTAGTGCAAGAAAGGGGAGGAGTCCAAAGGCCGGAGGGCAAGTTGGTTTCAATCTTACTACCAGAGCAGAGGTGTCCTCAGCATCCTCCTCTGACAGGTGACCTGAGTCACTAGCTGAGCCAGCCGGCTGGAGGACCAGTTCCCTGCAGGTGGGACCGTCCTCCTGGTGGGGCCAGCCAGCGATCAGTACTGATACTGGTGGCAAAATCTGCCCCCAAACAGTACGAGCATCTCCACCCGCTGGACCATCACAGTGCGCAGGCGGTGCAAGTGCTTTTCAGACATCCTACGTCTGGCCCCATGGAGGGCCAGGAGCACGAGGGGTTCCCAGGTCACAGAGCTAGCAAGTGGCAGGACCAGAGTTCAGGCCAGGCCTTCCCGCTCCAGGTTTCTCAAGACTGGGATGGAGGAGGAGGCCCACGGTAAAAGGGAGGGCATTTTGCCTTTCCCAAAAGCCTTTGGGTAGTAGACTGGCCCTTCTCCAAACTTTTTTTTCTTTCTTTCTTTTTGGAGCTGGAGATGGAACCCAGAGGTATTCTACCTCTATAAATAAGCTATACCCCCACCCTGCTTTTTTATTTTTATCTTTTTTTTGTGATGCTGGGGATAGAACCCTTCTACCTCTAGGCTACACTCCCAGACCTATTTTTATATTTTATTTGGAAACAGGGTCTCTTAAGCCAGCGCGTCTGGCTTCAAACCTGCGCGATCCTCCTGTCTCTGCCTCCCAAGCTCGGGGATTACCAGCATTTACCAGCATGTGCCACCACGCCCGGCTTATTTTTTATCTTGAAACAGGCTCTAAGTTGCGCAGAGCCTCACGAGGTATCTGAAGCTGGCCTCGAACCTGCATCCTCCTGTGTCAGCCTCCCAAGTACTGGGATTCCAAGTGTGCGCCACCACGCCTGGCTTCTCACCAACCTTAGCTTCCACCGTTCCTCGATAGCCCACACCCCTCTGAGCTCCTCCTCTAGTCGATAAGCTCCTTGAGGACAAAGGAAAATTCTGTGCTATTTATAGCAGCGATTTATTTCTTATTTTTCTTTTGCAATGCTCGGGATGGAGCCCAGGACCTCACCCATGAGAGGCAAGCGCTCTACTACTGAGCTACGTCCTCAGCTCCTGTAGCAGCAACTCCCCTGGATAACCTTAGTGCAATTTCTTTTGCTTCTCTCTGCACGTCCGGATGCGACCAAAGTGTCTTGGCGGTGGGAGAGTGACCACTCAAGTAGAGGCAAGATGGGGCCTGCTCTCAAGAAGCCTGTAAGCCAGCAAGTAAGGCAATGAACCCAGGCAGCACGGGCCAGTGCTCTGGGCAGACAAGCAAACACCCTGAGGGAAAAAGTTACCAGAGCAAACTTTTAAGTCTCCTCTGTGCTGGGGACTACCCTAGAATTTTACACAATCTGGTCCATCCTCACAGTCATAGTTTCTAGTGTCCCATTGTACAGTTCAAATAAACTTTTTGTGTGTGTGTGGTTCTGGGGATGAAACCCAGGAGCAATCTATCTTTGAGCTACACCCTAACCTGATTTTTTTATTCTTTACTTTGAAACAGGGTCTCACTGAGTTGCAAAGGGTCTCACTAAATAGTATCTGAGACTGTCCTTGAACCACAATCCTCCTGTCTCAGCCTCCCAAATGCTGGGATTACAAGTGTGCGCCACCACGCCCGGCTTGAAACAAACTTTTTTTTTTTTTTTTTTGGTGGTACTGGGGGTGGAACCCTGAGGCTTTCTACTTCTGGGCTATACTCTCAGACCTATTTTATATTTTATTTGGAAACAGGGTCTCACTAAGTTGCTGAGAGCCTAAGTAGCTGAGGCTGGCTTTGAACCTGTGCGATCCTCCTGTCTCAGCCTCCCAAGCGCTGGGATTACAAGCGTGCGCCACCACGCCCGGCTTGAAACAAACTTTAGCATGCTCAAGATTGCACTAGAAGACTAAAGGAAGCGTTTAAAGGAGGTGGCCTCTGAGCACTGGGAAGGCTTCTGACAGGAGCCAGGCACAGGAGGGCTAGATTTGGACCATAATATAATGGTGTTTCCCAGTCCCGAATCCTCCTTCAAATGTCCTGTGCCACCCTTGCCGGCTCCACGCCCACCTGCTTCCTTCCTGTTCTGCGCCTCAGGTCGGGTTTCCTATGGAAGGTAGCCAGCATGGGCTGTTAACACCCAGGGCCAGGAGCAGCCATAACTGTCCCTGCTGCAGGCAGCAAGGAAGGAGGGCCATCTGGGGCCTCCGAAGGGGACTTACACCCTCTCCCAGGTTAGCTGTAGCTTGCACGGAATTGTCTGACGCAGAAACAACTGATCTGAATCAGCCCTCGGCCCGCCCGGCCCCAGGGCAGCCTAACTTCACCGCCACCCAGCACTGGGCCCCGCTACTAATACGCCGCATTATTGCCAACCCTCTCCCCCTCTCCCTTCACACCTGGAACGTGGCTGAACCCTCGCGCCCGGCTCCGCGCAGGTGAGCCAGGCTCCGGGCTGGCCTCCTCAACCAAGCCTAGCCTGGAGCGCAGAGTCTGGGGAGCCGGCGAGATGGGGAAGGGGCAGGGGAGCGTCCCGCCTGCCAAGTACCCTCTTAAAAAGATCCCTCCCCAATCTCTAGGACTTCACGGGCCCATCGGGGGCGGGGGCCTGGTGGGCTTCCCAAGCCCGCCGCGGGCTTAGGGGAGGGGACGGCGACCCCGCCGGGGCGGCTGGGGCGGGCTGCAGACCGGAGAGCCTTCGTGAGCTCCGCGTGCGCAGGCTGCGGGCTGTGCCGCCCCGAGCACCCGCCAGGCCGAGCGTCCGTGGGTCGCGGCCAAGGGCAGACGGAAAGCCCCGCGAGCCCAGGGCTCCCGCCCCGGGCCCTCGTGCGCGTCCTCCGCCGGCCCTCGGAGGTCCCGCCGCCGCTCCCTCTCCTTCTCCCTCCTCCTGGGCCCCAGGTCACCCCCAGAACTCCTCCCCGGTCTTTACAGCTTGCTGGGCGCTCCCTTAGTGCCCGGCTGCCGTCCAACCACGCCCCTTTAACAAACCGCGCCCAGTCCCCGCCCCCTCAGCGCCTGCCCAATCCCCGCCCCTCTCCCGCCCAGTCCCCGCCCCCTCCGCTCCCGCCCAATCCCCGCCCCTCTCCCGCCCAGTACCCGCCTCCTCCGCTCCCGCCCAATCCCCACCCCTCTCCCGCCCAGTCTCCGCTCCCGCCCAATCCCCGCCCCTCTCCCGCCCAGTCCCCGCCCCTCCGCTCCCGCCCAATCCCCGCCCCTCTCCCGCCCAGTCCCCGCCTCCTCCGCTCCCGCCCAATCCCCGTCCCGCTCCCGCCCAGTCCCCGCCCCTCCGCTCCCGCCCCTGCCCCGCCCCGATTCCCGGCCGCGGGCCCAGAGCGCCCTCTGTCGTCTGCGCATGCTCCCTGTTCCCGCCTGCAAAGTCCTCCAAAGGGACCTTCTAGGCTGAGCGCCGGCGGCCCGCTCGGGTCCGCCCGCCGGCGGCGTCTCGTTGGTGCTCCGGTGACCTCCGACCCGCGGCGCGGGGCGGGGCGGGAGGCCTGGGCTCCGGGCGGGCGGCGGCTGCAGCTGCGGGACCCGGAGCGGGGCCCGGCGCCGCCCGGGCCGCGGGGCGATGTGAGTTGGGGCGCGGCGGGGCGGGGACCAGGCGGCTCCGCCGCAGGCTCCGCTGCCACCCGAGGAAGCCCTGCGCCGGCCGGCGGCGTCGGAGCCGGGGCGGGGGGCGGGGACCCGGGCCCGGCGGCGGCTCGCCCTCCCCAGCCTTCGCGGTGTCTGGACGCCCCGCCAGCCCGCGAGCCCCACCCCTGCCTGCCCGCACACCTGCGCCGCGCCCGCCCGCGAGCCCCCGCGGACACGCCGCGCCCGCTCCCTCCCGGGCGCCGGCATCCTCCGATGCTACATAGCCCTCCACCCTTTGCATCATGCCGGTCCATGCCGCCCACGCTCCCTCAGCCTTCGCATGCGTCTCAGCCCCCTTGACGCCCTCTAACTCCTGCCCCCCAGCGCGCCCGAGGCACCCCCCCCCATGGGTTATCTGGTGAAGTGTCCCGGTATTCTAAAGAAAAAGATGGAGACGGGGAAAGTGCGGCCTCCCCCATCCTGCACCCTATAATTCTGGGTTTCGCACACAACCCCGCTCCCTGGCTTAATACTGGGTTAAGCCCCGGTGTTCCCCAGGAACCTGTCTTTAGTCTGCACGTCTCCTTCAGCCTGTTTCTTCCAGGGAATACGCCAAGAGGGTGGGGGGGCGTTTTCAAGGATGCGGACACAGGGGACCGTGGGAAATACTGTTTTTCCAGAGCAGGAGGGTGGAATTTCGAGGGTCTCCAGAGGCCTGGTTTGTTGACTAGTCTACTTGGGGTTCTCAGATTTGACTTGCTCATGTGAATACTAAAATCGGGCTTTTTAAAGAGTTCAGGAACAGAAAAATCTAGCCAGCTTCCAAATGTGAGGTTGAAGGATCCTGTTTTGTAAGAGAAATCGGTCCATTTTAGTGATGTTGGTCTTACATACTTACCCTTAGAAATTATTTAATCTAGACTTGCCACATTGACAGATGTTCCCCCTAAAAACTTAAGGCCTCGGGGGCCGGGAGTTGCCGTGATAGTGTCTCCCAGATACTTGGTAGTAACAGAACAGACTGGAATTTTGGCCTCTTGAAGCCTCAGACGGTGTTATTTTCAGTACACAGTAGTGTCCTGTTCAGAAAACTCTAAAGGAGTCGGGCGTGGTAAAGGGACAGACAGAATGCAGGAGGCAGGCATGGTGCTGCCCTCCTGTAACCCCAGTACTTGGGAGGCTGAGACAGGAGGAGCGCAGGTTCAGGGACAGCCTCAGCTACTTAGCGGCTTTGCAACTTAGACCCTGGGAAGGCCAGGCGTAGTGGCACAGGCTTGTCATCCCAGCATTTGGGAGGCAGAGACTGGAGGATTGTGGTTCACGGACAGCCTCAGCTAGTGAGGCCCCTTGTTGCAACTCAGTGAGATCTGGTTTCCAAAATAAAGAATAAAAAAATTAGGGCTGAGAGTGTTACTCAGAGTTAGAATGCCCCTGGGTCCATCCCCGGTACTGGGGGGGGGGGGGGGGAAGAAAGAAGGAAGTAAAGAAAACTCTTTGTGGGGTTAAAATTCTCTGCAAAATGAAGTGATGTCCAGGGCCTTGCTTGTAAGTGGATTCCCAGGAGGCTATAAACCTTTAGAATCCTGAGAGATACTGAGCTGTCTCATACCTCAAATTCACCAGTGCTAGGAGAGTCGCTCCCTCTTTGGCCCCATGGGGCTTAGATTTTGTGGTCCCCTTGTCTATCAACCTTTTCCATTGCTGTTTCTGCCTCATTAGGACCTAGAACAGATGTCTAGATGGGATGGACTGCCAGCAGGTCCGTTTTATTAACAGTGGGTGAAGGTGGAAGGCTGCCGTTAATCTGTGATCTCTTTCTCCTATGCTAGGTGAGCCCCGGGTGTGTCCCGGAGGGATCCAGGTGACTTCTCTGCAGACTGCTTGCCATGGTACTCCACCAAGGACAGGGGAGATAAAGAGGGCACCCTTCCCCATGCCCTGCCCTGGTCAGCTCCCCAATGGCCCGGGTGAGGTAAGCGCCGCAGAGAGGGGGCAGTCTTCTGGAGTTTCCCAAGCTGGGAGGAGTGGCAAGTACAGGCCACTTGATTGCTCAAGGATTCGCACATTTTGCACTTTAGTGGGATGGCTAATCCCACCTACTCATTTCCCGCAGCAAGCTGCAACTTCTTAGAAGTTCTAGTTAGAAGCTGGGTGTGGTAGCCCGTGGTCCCAAGTAATCCCAGTACTTGGAAGCTGAGCCAGGAGGATCAAAGGTTCGAGGACAGCCTTAGCAAGTGGTGAGACTCTTATCAACATAGTGAGACCCTGTTTCAAAATAAAAATAAGCCAGACATGGTGGCATGTGCTTGTAATCCCAGTACTTGGGAGGCTGAGCCAGGAGGATCACCGGTTCAGGGACAGCCTTAGCAGCAGACGCTCATCAACCTGGCAAGACCCTGTTTCAAAATAAAAATGAAATAGGATAGGGGAGCCAGGCATGGGGGCACAGGCTTGTAATCCCAGCATCCGGGAGGCTGAGACAGGAGGATTGTGGTTTGTGGACAGCCTCAGCTACTTAGTGAGGCCCTTTGCAACTCAGTGAGACCCTGTTTCAAAATAAAGAATAAAAAGTAGAGCTGAGGGTGTAGCTCAGAGGTAGAATGCCCCTGGGTTCCATCCCTAGTAAGACACACACACACATTCACTCACACACGATGAGTTTTAAGTGGACGCTGGGATGGTAGTAAAGGAGGGAGGATTGAGTGGATTGAGTGGAAGGGGTAAGATAAAAAAGGAGGAAAAAGCCAGGCATGGTGGCGCACACGTGTAACCCTAGTACTTGGGAGGCTGAGACAGGAGGATCGCAGATTTGCCGCCAGCCCTGGCTACTTAGTGAGGCCCTGTTTCAAAATAAAGAATAAAAAATAGGGCTGAGGGTGTAGCTCAGCGGTAGAAGGTCCCTGGGTTCCATCCTCAGTACTAGAAAGGTACAGGCCAGAGTATCTGGCACTCCCGATCCAGTGTCTGCTGAGTCAGGCTGAGGCGTCTGGCCAGCCTGGCTCCTGGCAGGCCACCCCCAGCCCATCCTCGCCTCTCCAGCTGGTCTCCCTCCCTCCCCATCCTCTGGGTCCAAACCCTTCCTCCTCCTCAGACCTGGGCTCAGTGCTCCCTCTGAGAAGCTAAGTGTCCCAGGGCCAGGGTCCTCAGCTCATTCTGACTTGGATGCGTGCTGGTGCAGAGGCCTTCCGTCCCTGGGTGCAGAGTAAACCCCTTGAGGGACGGCCTGTGTCATACCGTGTCTTGGCCAGAGCAGGGTCCCAGTGAGGCGGCCCTGCCCAGGCTCCTGGAGCGGCTGCTGCTGACCTGTGCGCCCTTCTTCCCTAGGGCGGGCTGGCTGCTCTGATACCATGGGGAGCTGCTGCAGCTGTCTGAGCAGAGACAGAATCCTAGACCGCCACCCCACCAGGTTCAAGGTACCCAGGGCTTCCTCCTCTCTGTGGAGCCCGTGACAGCTGAGGCTGTGGCTGATTCAGTCTTTCCAGACTCACGTGGAGGCACGGGTCCCATCGCTCCACGGCCGCGGGAAGAAGGCCAGGGCCGGTGGTTGCTTCTCCTGCAGTGGAAGGGGACTTTCAGGATGTCCACTCCTCTCAGTGTATCATAACCTTATATATGCCATTTCTGGAGGAAACAACACAAGTCTGTATTTTAAATAAGGCTTAGCACTATATTGGTGTTTGCCCTAGGAAACTAAGGCCCAGCCCAGAGGACTATGCGCCTCGCTCCTCCCTGCTGGGGCTCCTCCTCCCCCCCTTTCTCCTCTTCCCTCCCCTCCTTCCTTCTCTTCCTTCTCTTTCTCTCCTTCCCCCTCCCCCTTTTCCCCCTCTTTCTCCCCCTCCTCCCCCTCCCCTTCCTCTTCCTCTTCCTCCTGCCCTCCCTCCTCCTTTTGGGTCCCTGTTCTCCTCCCCACCAGAGGAGGGAGCCCTCAGCAAGGTCCCAGAGCTGCGGAGCGGAGGCAGCATGTTTCTGATGCCTGGGCTTCAGAATTGGATTGGGTCAAGCCCCTTCCTCCTCCCGCTGGGTCCTAGCTATGGACTGTCATTGAGCTTTGGTTGTCTAACCACCTGATCTTGGAGGTCAGCTAGCTCCCTCTCCCTCCATATCCAGATGGCACCGCTGAGACCCAGAGAATCGCGGTGGGCCCCGCAGTGCGTGCCCGTGACCTGTGGCGCTCAGCCGTGTCTGGGGGAATCCCATGACGCCCTCTGTGTCTTGGCTCTGGGTCTGCAGGGACCTGGCTCGGGGTGGCTCAGGGACCGGCTGGCATTCCCTGGACTCACGCCTGGATTCTGTCCCCCTTCCAGGTGATCAATGTGGACGACGAGGGGGTGGAGCTGGGCGCGGGGGTGATGGAGCTGATGCAGCGGGAGCTGGTGCTGCACCTGCAGCAGCGGGAGCCCGTGCGCTGGCCCTATCTCTGCCTGCGGCGGTACGGCTACGACTCCAACCTCTTCTCCTTCGAGAGCGGCCGCAGATGCCAGACGGGCCAGGGTGGGTACCGGCCGCCCACAGAGGGGCTTGGGCAGCTCGGCCACGGCCAAGTGTCAGATTGCAGACCCGGCCATCAGACTTGGCAGGTGTCCCCAGAGAGGCGGGTCCTGGCCAGGAGCGCACAGCGTGTCCTTGCAGAATTGTGTGGACGCCCGGACAGTGCCGTTTCCCTCTCCAGGAGTGAGCGCCGCCCTCGGTCCCTGTGGGGGGACATTCGTCTCACAGCCCATAGGAAGGAGCCAGTGCTCCCAGGCTGAAGCTTTCCTGGTAAAGCCGACAGACAGCTCTTCCTTCGGCTGCTCCGGTTTTGAGTTTTCTCATTTCCCTCGAAATGGAACAAAATTTTTGTTTGTGTTGCAGTACTAGGGATGGAACCCAGGGGAATTGTACCAGTGAGCTAACCCACCAGCCCTGTTTTATTTTTATTTTGAAACAGGGTCTCACTAGGTTGACGAGCGTCTCACTACTTGCTGAGGCTGTCCTCAAACCTGTGACCCTCCTGTCTCAGTCTCCCAAGTACTGGGATGACAAGCGTGCTTACCCGGCTTACAGAGTTTTATCAGAGTCTCCAGATGAGACCCCCTGGACCCCAGGCTTAGTGAGAAGTCAGTCAGGAGCTCCGGCTCCTGCCAGGCCAGGGCTTGGGAATGAGACTCGGGGTTCAGGCTGCTTGGGGCTCTCTGGTGTACAGACTGACACTTAGTGCGTCATCTCCGTTGCTATCCGCCCTGGACCGTGGAGGGCCGCATGCTGCCCTCCCCTCTTGTCTGTGCAGCCCGAGGTCAGGGTGGTAGATGCTCCCGCAAGACAGAGGCCAGGCCAGCCACAACTCTTGGCCGGCCTGGGCTTGTCTGTTAGCGTCCAGTCATAGCTCCGTGAAAGAAGGCCCGTGTGGGGGTGCGTTGGACGTGGGTTGGAGTTCTGACTGCGGCGGGGCCGGGGTGAGTGAGCTGTGAGCTGTGCCCGCCGAGGGCCCAGCAGGCAGTGAGTTTCGGCCCGGTGCTCACGGAGGGCATCCTTGTCCCCACCGAGTCCACGCGGCCCCACACAGGATTCTTCCAAAGCTTTCCGGGCCCTCCCACCCTGGCTTACTTGCCAGAGTAGCCCTGTTCTTCTTCCCCATCCTGTCCTGCAAGCCGCAGTCGTCCTCACCGGGCCCGCCGGTATCAATAATGCCGTAGTAATAGTAATTAGCGCCATCCTCGGCCTACTTGTATTTATCTTTGCTGTGGACGTGTGCTCACGCACACCCCAGGTAGCGCCCCTTGGATCCCAGGTCCCGCTGGGGCGGAGTCCAGGCGGGCCCGCACTGAGGCCGTCTTTGGGGCCCCTGGCCTCAGCCCAGGCCAGTTCTTTCTGAGATGTGGAGACTGTGTGGAGCCAGAAGGGCTGAGGCGGCGTCTCTGGGAGCGTGTGGCCGCAGGTGTGCCTTGCGCACCACCACCTTTCTTCCTTCCTGTCCCAAAGGAGGTCCAAGGCCTGCACACGGAGACATTCCCTCTCTGGCCAGGCGCCAGGCTGAGCACTGGGGCCTGAGCACTGAATAGAGCGGGCCTCTCGCCTGCTGAGCGCTCCTGGCAGCGCTGGCCTGGACGGGGCTCGTGTTCCTGGGGCAGAGGACTCTGGGAGCGACTCATGTAACACTGTTGTTTTCTGTTTTTGTGGCGCTGAGGATAACCCGGGGCATTCTACCTCTGTGCCGCAGCCCAGCCCTGTTTAATTTTTATTTTGAAGCAGGGTCTTGCAAGGTCGCTGAGAGCCTCGCTGCCTTCTGAGGCTGTCCTCAAACCTGTGATCCTCCTGTCTCAGCCCCAGTTCCTGGGGTTCCAGGCGCATCCCCGCGCCCGGCTTACTTACTCCTGTGCGTTTTCACTTTGGTTTTATCCTCCCCTCACCCCTGAACACACATCTTCACATCTTCATGAAGATCCTTGCACTTGGGAATAGAGCGGCAGTGCCTGTGGTGAGACGGCGGTAATGGACGAGGGCCCTGGGACCTGTGGCCATAACTTCAGAGCCTGCCCGTGTGTTGAGGGCCCAGCTCTTGGGTAGCTCTGAGGCGCACGGCCTGCGTCGGGCCGCCTCACGCCTGCCTCTCGTCCGCAGGGATATTCGCGTTCAAGTGCTCCCGCGCAGAGCAGATCTTCAACCTCCTCCAGGAGCTGATGCAGCGCAACAGCATCAGCGTGACGGAGGAGCCCGTGCCCAGCCGCGGCCCCGAGGCCCCGCCCGCCCGGCCCGGTGAGCACCCGCTGGGGTGGGGAGCCCGTCAGGCCCAGTGGGGTGGGGGGATGGGCCTGGCCGGCCTGGGCCTTCTGGTTTCCATGGCGACAGCAGTCTGGCCCCCTCTTCCTCCTGCGGGTGTCCAGCCCCACACAGGCCCCTCCGGCCGCAGGCGCGATTCCCCTCATGGGTTCCCACAGTTTGCTCTCAGGGCTGCCCTGCACCTCGGGCTGGCCTGTGGGGGCAGGGATGGAGCCACAGCCCCTGTTTGGGGCACGCACTGGAGCTCCCTGGCAGAAACAGAAGGAGGCCCAGGGACAGTGCGGGGGTGTCCGGCACGAGCCAGGTGGCTCAGGAAGGGCTATCCTGGAGCAAGGGTAGTGGGCTTCAGCCTGAGCTTTGAGGGCAGAGAGCCGGGGAAATGCATGGGGCAGTCATGGGCGAGTGTCTCTCGTCCACTCACGGAGTCCCAGGACACCTGGCCCGGGTGGACAGGACTGGCGATCCAGTGGTGTAAGTGCCCTCTCCCGGCCCAGCCCTGGGCTACACAGTCTCCAGCTTCTCCAACGGCGTCTCCGGCTGCTCTGGAGAGGGCCCACGACTCTCGGTGCCCAGGCGGCCATCCACCAGCAGCTTGCGACACCCCTCCCTGGGGGAGGAGCCCACCCACGCCCTCATTGCCCCCGAGGAGCAGGTGAGCAGCTGGCCAGCCCCAAGGGGGTGGAGAGTATGACCACCTTCTCCCAGGAAGGGTCACGGGAGGGGGAAGAAAGTTGATAGGGTCCCTTCCTGTGCCCAGAGCGCTGTACGAGGTCGCTCCTTCCCCTGGGCCGCTCTGCTCGCCCTGTCCCCTTGCGCTCTCCTCCCTCCCGACCTCGCCCCGTGGACCCTTTCTCCCGCAGTCCCACACCTACGTCAACACGCCGGCCAGCGAGGATGACCACCACAGGAGCCGGCACTGCCTGCAGCCCCTGCCGGAGGGCCGGGCGCCCTTCTCCCCACAGGCGCAGGGCTCGGCCCAGCGGGACCCACAGGTGTTCCTGCAGCCAGGCCAGGTCAAGTTCGTGTTGGGCCCCACTCCTGCCCGACGGCACATGGTCAAGTGCCAGGGCCTCTGCCCCAGCCTGCACGACCCTCCCCACCATAACAACAATGAGGGCCCTTCTGAGTGCCCAGCCCAGCCCAAATGCACCTACGAGAACGTCAGCGGGGGCCTGCGGCGCGGGGCCAGCTGGAGACTGAGCCCCGAGGAGCCCGGCTGGACCGGCCTGGCCCAGCGCCGGGCCGCCCTGCTGCACTATGAGAACCTGCCCCCTCTGCCCCCGGTGTGGGAGGGCCCGGGCCGACTTGGCGGGGAGGGGGACGACCGGGACTCGAGGGACGGCCTCACGCCCTCCTCCAGCGGCTTCCCTGACGGCGAGGAGGACGAGACCCCCCTGCAGAAGCCCACCAGCACCCGGGCTGCCAGCCCCGTGCCGCTCACCCGCCGCCGCGGCGTCGCGAGGGTCTTCAACTTTGACTTCCGCCAGCCCGGCCCCGAGCCCTCAAGGCAGCTCAACTACATCCAGGTAGAGCTCAAGGGCTGCAGCGGAGACAGCCCCAAGGAGCCCCAGGCCCCAGCGCCCACCGCCTGCCCTGCCCGCGGCTCAGACTCCTACGCCGTGATCGACCTCAAGAAGACCGTGGCCATGTCCAACCTGCAGCGGGCTCTGCCCCGGGACGACGGCACCGCCAGGAAGACCCGCCACAACAGCACCGACCTGCCTCTGTAGCGAGCAGCCGCCCCGCCACAGCCAGCTCTGCCTCCTCCCTGCCCACCCTGGGCTCGCTGCTCTGCAGGAGGTGCAGGTGGGGTGGGTGCTGCCGCCCGTGTCCCTCCCCAAGCCCAGGAGGCCAGCGAGCAGCTAACTGAAGGGCTCCCACCCTGTGTCTCACCCCATCATCTGTCTTGTCTGTTGGCTGTCTGTCTGTGTGTGTGTGGTTTTGTTTGTTTTATTTTTTTTGGTTGGAATTTTGAAACATTTTGTACCTGTTGATTTTATTTATCAGTTTATTTTTCTATTTATTGTTTTAAATGTAATTTAACATATTTATTATTAATATAATTATTTTTAAATTCTGGCTTGGGGTGGTATCTTATTGTGGCATCTTCCCTGGTTCGGGTCTAGAGTGGGCCTTGAGCAGGCCCAGGGGGTGGGAGCCACATCCTGGGACACGTGGGGGAGCTGTGGGATTTGTTTATTTATTTTGTGGGTCTGGGGATAGAACCCAGGGGCATTTGACCTCCAAGCTACACCCCACTGCCCTATTTTGTATTCTTTTTTTTTTTTTGGTGGTACTGGGGATGGAACCCAGGGACCTTCTACCTCCGGACTACACTCCCAGACCTCTTTTATATTTTATTTGGAAACAGGGTCTCTTAAACCAGCTGAGGCTGGCTTCAAACCTGTGTGATCCTCCTGTCTCAGCCTCCCAAGCGTGGGGATTACAAGCGTGCACCACCATGCCTGGCTTGTATTCTTTATTTTGAAACAGGTTTTGATGGAAGGCAGTCTACTTAAAAGAACTATCTAGCCAGGCATGGTGGTGCACACTTAATCCCCACTCTTAGGAGGCTGAGACAAGAGGATTGCGCAGGTTCAAAGCCAGCCTCAGCTACTTAGTGAGACCCTGTTTCCAAATAAAATATGACATAGGTCTGGGAGTGTAGCCTAGAGGTAGAAGGCCCCTGGGTTCCATCCCCAGGACCACCAAAAAAAAAAAAAAAAAAAAAAGTCTAAGCCAGGTGTGGTGGTGCATTCTTGTAATCCCAGCATTTGGGAGGATGAGACCGGAGGATCGTGGTTTGTGGACAGCCTCAGCTACTTAGTGAGGCCCTCCACAACTTAGTGAGACCCTGTTTCAAACTAAAGAATAGCCGGGCGTGGTGGCACACGCTTGTAGAAGCCAGCTGCACTGGCTTAAGAAATCCTGTCTCCAAATAAAAAAGTATAAAAATGGGTCTGGGAGTAGAAGGGTTTCCAGGAACCTCAGTACCACCAAAATAAATAAATAAAAAATAAACAATAAAAAAACAGGGCAGGGAGTGTAGTTTGGAGGTCGAATGCCCCTGGGTTCTATCCCCAGACCTGCAAAAACAAAAAAAAAAAACAAAAAACAACTGTCTAGCCTCTTATATTAACCACTTTCTTTGGTGTGTGTGTGTGTGTGTGTGTGTGTGTGTGTGTGTGTGTGTGTGTGAGAGAGAGAGAGAGAGAGAGAGAGAGAGAGAGATATACTGGGGATGGAACCCAGGGACATTCTACCTCCAAGCTACACCCACCCCTATTTTTTATTCTTTAATTTGAAAGAGGGTCTCACTGAGTTGCGGAGGTCCTCACTAAGTAGCTGAGGCTGTCCGCGAACTGCGATCCTCGGGTCTCAGCCGCCTGAGTGCTGGGATCACAGGTGTGCACCACCACGCCTGGCTGAGCTGTGGGTTTTATGATCATTTCTATGATCATTTCTTTTTCTCTAAGAAGCCCTGGCCCAGAACTTAAAGTTGCCAGGAATGGCTGCCCTCTAAACATGACTGGCCCTCCGAGGCTGGCTGGGGACCTGGGGAGTAGAGCAGGACTTGGGGGTACCCAGGACTTCCCTTCTCAGACAGGCCCAAGGGGTTCTGTTCTTAATAGCTTGGTCCAAAGGTGGACCTGGGACCGCCCCAGCCACCCAGCACTGCTGAGTCCAGGACTTCCCTGTAAGCCCAGGAATAGCCGAAGGAAAGCACAGTGTAATGTGTAACGGTATTTCCCAGGGAACCATCCCCAGAAGGAGGCTGCAGGGGCCCCTTCCTTGGCACGGGGGCCAGGTACCAAGTGGCTCCCTCCCAGGCCCGCCCAGCGCCATCTGGGCACCCCTCTGAGGCGCCGTTTCTAGCCCCCACAAGCCCAGCAGTTAATGGAAAGGAACTCCAGTTTCTGCGATAAGCCACTCAGACCCAGGAATGAAGGTGTGTCTGGGGCCTGGGACAGTTCTGTGGGCCCACTGTGCTGCTCCCCTCCCCGTGCAGAATTACCCTCTTCCTCTCCAAGGCCGCAGGGCAGGCTCCGTTTTGCTCCTGCCTGCTCTCCAGAACTCCACAGCCAGGGCTCATTTCCCAGAGCCCCCACCCCCGCGTGGGGTTGGCTGGCCAGACATCCTGTCATGGGGTGGCCAGGGGCTGGCGTAAGGCTGTGGCCTGGGTTAGCCAGTCTCTGCCGTCCCAAGCATGTTAGCACCCCAAGGGGCCTCGGGTTTGCACCTGGAAGACAGCAGGTGTGAGAAGCAGCCAATGAGGTGGCAACAAGCTCTGGAAGTACACACCCGTCCTGCCGTGTCCACCCAGCTGCTCCCACTGGGTCTAGGCTCCATGCTCCCTCCACAGAATACACAGGAAGAGGTGGCTATCCTCATTCCTGGAGCCCCAGAGCCTGCTCTAGCCCCAGGCCCCCATCCGGCGCAGGATGCTGGGGACAGCAGGGTGTGATGTGCTGGTGGGATGAGCCATCCACACCAGAGACCACCGGCAGCAGCTTCCCAGGCTGCTCCCTGCTCTTTAGCCCTGCCCACCCCCGGGCTGCCCTCAGGAAAGGACAGGGCCCGCATCCTGCCTGGAAGCCACATTTCAGGTCAGACCGGGAGGGGCCTCACCAACCCAACCCCTCCGTAATAACACAGAGGCCTGGCCCTTATCTCTGCTGGCCTCACTGGGCGGGGTTGTTACCACCCTGGACAGAAGAGGAAGCAGGCCTGGAGGTGAAGTGACTCACCTCAGGCCGTGAAGTTAATTAGTGGCCTGCACTGGGGCTGGATGCCAGTCGCGTGTACACCCTGTGTCCCCTGCCTAGGGCCTCACCCGAAGGCCTTGCTCGGGCCCTGAGCTGTAGTGTGAGGGAGGGGGTCTGAGGGCTGGAGCATTCCAGCCCCCACCCACTCAGGAATCTCAGAATTCCAAGCCTCCAAGCCAGGATATTGTTGCTGGTTAACTGCAAGGTGACCCTGCCTCCCTACCCTGCTGCTAAGCACCCCCTCCAGCGGGTGGGCCGGCCCGAGCAGGTGTGTGAGGAGAGCTGGACCTGGCCTGCCCTGCCCGCCGCCCCTCAGCCTCACGGGAAGTCAGGTCAGGGAGTCCTGTGCTCTGGGTCCTCTGACCAATGCCTCTTTTTTTAAACTTTTAATTTTGTGTGTGTGTGTGGGGGGGTACTGGGGATAGAACCCAGGGGCTTTTTACCTCTAAGCTACACCCTCAGCCCTATTTTTAAATCTTTATTTTGAAACAGGGTCTTACTAAGTAGCTGAGGCTATCTTCGAACCACCAGCCTCCTGTCTCAGCCCCTCAAATGCTATGATTACAAGCGCACACCACTATGCCGGCTCACAGATAGCCCTTTAATAGCTCCTAAGGAAGCTTTTGTGGAGCCCTCCCTCTGCTCAGGGTCGGGCAGCTCCCCACCCCTCCTTTTCTGGGTCCTAACCCTGCTCCTACGGTCTAGCTGCTCTCAGGAGGAGCTGGGCCTTGTGAATGGTGTCAGTCACCACTTGACGCTTGGTGTCTGCTAACAACTCAACCTGGTTGTATTCCTGTTTCCCCTCTGTCACACAGATAGTAACAGTCCCTCCCTCATGGAGTTGTGAGGGTCAAACAAAACGCCCACCCAGAGCCGGGCGTGGTGGCGCACGCTTGTAATCCCCGCGCTTGGGAGGCTGAGACAGGAGAATCGCAGGGGTTTGAAGCCAGCCTCAGCTACTTAGTGAGGCTCTCAGCAACTTCGTGAGACCCTGTTTCCAAATAAAATAGAAAATAGGTCTGGGAGTATAGCCTGGAGGTAGAAAGCTGATGGGTTCCACCCCCAGTACCAAAAAAAAAAAAAAAGTCCACCCAGTACAAACCATGGCGCCCACGCTTGGTGAATGTTCAGGAAAGGCGGGCGCTATCCCAAGTGCACACTCTCGTGTGACCCAGAACCAAGGTGGTCCCTGGGTTTGACCCTCACCTACCTGCAGCCCAGCACTCTTCCTTTCTCTAGACAGATTCCTCTGCGGATGCAACCTGAGTTGGTGTCTACTTTGCTGGCCTTTGGGACCTTAAAACTGATCTGAAACACAGGGTCGTTTCCAGAAAACAGCTGCACAGGCACAGTGGCATACACCTGGAGTCCCAGGACTTGGGAGGCTGAGACAGGAGTATTCCAGATTCAAGGCCTGCCTCAGCAATTTAGCAAGCCCATTTCAAAAATAAAATGGGGCTGGAGATGTAACTCAGAGGTAGAACACCCTTGGATCCAATCCCCAGTACTAAAGGACAAAAGACACCTACGATGTTCCTCAATCCCAACCCCTGCTAAAGGTGGAGTCCTTGGTTGGCTAAAATTGACATGGCCTGTGACATTTCTTCTGGCCACCTGGTCACTCCCGGCATTCAGAGGCACCAGGCTCTCTGTGCACTTGGGGCGGTGGACATGGGGAGAAGGGGCTGGGAAGAGCGTCCCCATGGCAGCGGGGGTCCTGAGGGCCTTCAGCCTGGCGTTCCCGTCCCACCCGCTATGCTGGTGAGCGCTAGGAAGCGCCCTCGTCCCAGTGGGATCTTCCAGCCTTGCTCAGCCTGTGGCCTCCTCTCTGGGCCTCTGTGTGCCCCGTTTCTCTGGGGATGGGCACTCATGGCGGAGCTGCCTGTGGCAAGGGGGAAGGTCAGGGAGGAGAGCATCACGCTCTTGCCCCATGCGAGACGCCAGTGAGCTCCTTCCCTGGGGCTGGTTAGTGTAATGACAGTGGTCTGTGTGCGCCTGGGTTGGGGAACTGAGGTCAGTGTCTGGGGGCTGGAGGACAGGCAGCAGCGATGGCAGCAGGGAGGGGCCGCAGCGGAAGGATGGAGTAGGGAAAAGGCGCCAGGTATTCCCGAGCGCTCCTCATCTCTAGCTCCCTAGTGGGCGTCTGTGTCTCCAGGATTAGAGCCCAGTATCAACATATTGATACATGGTGGTGGTGGGGTGTGTGTGTGTGTGTGTGTGTGTGTGTGTGTGTGTGTGTTAGTCTACTTTTCATGCTATGACCCAAATACCTGATGAGGCCAGTTTAGGGGAGGAAATGTTTATTCGGCTCACGGTTTCAGAGGTTTGGTCCAGGGTCGGCCAGCTCCAAGGCTAGGGGCTGTGGCAGCAGGTGAAGGGGAGTGAGGCGGGAGAGGCCCAGGATAGACAGACCTCAAGACCACAACCCCAGCGACCCAGCTCTCCGGCTGCCGCATGGGAGGCCAGGCCTCAACACAGAAGCTTCTGGGGGACATTCTGTGTCCAAACTGTGACTACATACACAGGTAGAGTGGCCTTGATTTCCAAAGGAGACACTGGACATGTGCGGGAGTGAGTGGGTTGCGTGGGGTGAGTCCTCCCAAAGCCCCCGCTGCCCAGAGCTCCCAGTCCAGCTGGAGAAGTGAGACACCAGGGAGCGTGCACCTCCGCCATCTGATAGCCGGGTCAACTCATGCCGATTGCCCAACCTCTCCGAACCTGTTTCTTCATCTGTTAAAGGGAACAAATAATACCTCATAATGTTGTTACAGGTCAAATAAGACGGTGCACATAAAACCTCGGCGGGTACCTACACGCAGCGAACTCAGCTTTGCGGTGGATGTCAGAACAACTCCTCCGGGTGAGGAAGCTTCCTGGAGGAGGTGGGCCAAGTAGATAAGGATTTGTTTTGTTGTTTTTGTTGTTTTTGGTACTGGGGAGTGAACGCAGAGCTAGTCTGCCTCCAAGTTACACCCCCCAGTGTGATTTTATCTCTTATTTGGAAACAGGGTCTCATTAAGTCCCAGAGGGCCTCACTAAATCGCCAAGGAAGCGTGCGCCACCCAAGCCGAGCTTGTAAGTGAGGATATGAATCAAGAGAGAAGTGTGATGGTGCACACCTGGGATCCCAGTGCTTAGGAGGCTGAGACAGGAGGGTTGCAGGGGCAAAGCCAGCCTTAGACATTTTGTGAAACGCTCTGCAACTTAGTAAAACCCTGTTTCAAATAAAGAAGAAGAAAGAGGGTGGGGAAGCCGGGCGTGGTGGCGCACGCTCGTAATCCCCGCGCTTGGGAGGCGGAGACAGGAGGATGGCGCAGGTTCAAATCCAGCCTCAGCTACTTAGTGAGGCTCTCAGCAACTCAGTGAGACCCTGCTTCCTAATAAAGTATAAAAATCGGGGTGGGAGTATAGCTTGGAGGTAGAAAAGCCCCTGGGTTCTACCCCCAATACCACAAGAAAGAAAGAAATGATGATGATGATGATGATAATAATAATAATAAATAAGATTTAAAAATGGGAAATTGGGGGGATAGCTTGGAGATAGAATGCTTGTTGGAGGGGAAGACGGGCTGTTGAGAGCCTGGGCGGCTGTGCGGCTGCGTGTGCACCGCTGGGTGCTGGGCTGGCCGTGCGAGGGGGCCTGGGGCTTGGCCGCGGGCAGGCACGTGACCCCACAGTTGATGAATATTTACCGAGCACCTGCTAATGCACATGGGGGCCTAGCAGTGCTGGGGGGCCTGCTCTCGGGAGCTTCCCCAGCAGATATCGTTGAGTTCAAGGAAGAGGGAGCATTGGGAAAGACTGCTTGGCGGCAGGGAAGGCGCATCCAGGAAGGCCTCTCAGGGAGGGGCAGGTGACACGGGAGCATAGATGTTTATTTTGGGGCACTAGAGGTTGAATCCAGGGGCAGTCCACCTCCGAGCTACACCTCAACGCCTCCTCCTTGCTCCCCTTTTTTTGCAGTACTGGGGATGGAACCCAGAGGCATTCTACCTCTGAGCTATGCCCCAGACCTATTTTTTATTCTCTATTTTGAAACAGGGTCTCACTGAGCCGCAAAGGGCCTCACTAAGTAGCTGAGGCTGTCCTTGAACCTAGATCCTCCTGTCTCAGCCTCCCAAGTGCTGGGATTACAAGCGTGAGCCACCACGCCTGGGAGAAATTCACGTTTATTAAGTTGCCCCAAGTTGGGATACATTTGCCAGTCCATTGCTGGGGTCGGGGAGGGGAAGCTAAGGAGGACTCTGAGACTTGGGGACTGATAGGTGGGACAAGAGCTGAATTGTGGAACGGGAATAAGATGTGCGGGCAGGAGGGACAGGCCCAAGCTGGGGGCCAAGAGGAGGCCTCCCAGGCCCCAGCAACTCGCGCTGAGCGCCGCAGCACATGCGCTCCTGGACTGGCCGGGCCAGGTGCGAAGCGCTGCTGCCGCTCCTGCGCTTGCGCTTTGACAGGAGACCTGGACACTAAGCCTCATCACACCTCCGGGGTTTGGGAGACGAGGTGGAGCTCCTTGGGCGGGGAGGACGTAGTAAGTGTCCAGACCTGGGCGGGGAAGAGCTTCGGCAGAGCCCGCCCGAGGTGAGGCCAGCCACTGGAGCCTTGGACCCGGTACTAGGGCGAGGTGAGCCTGTCCTGCCGAGGGTCACAGGTGAGGCCCTCACAGGTCCTCCTGGGCATTCGGATCACAGCCTCAGCTCCCTGGAAACTCTGAGGGCAGAGGAGGGTCCCTGGGCTTGGCAGGAAGCGGAGCCAGCACGGTGGCTAGCCGGGAGCCCGGCACCCTCTGATTCTGCAAAGGGAGCTTCAGGCAGGAGGCCCTCCTCCGGAGCAGCCAGGCCCACAGTGAGCAGAGGCGGGGAGATTACCGGGGCTGCCCAGGCCTCCAGCTGCCTGTCCTGAGACCCCGGCCCATCCTGCCCCTGAGCACAGGAGACCCCGCGCGCTGCGCCCAGTACTTGGGAGACTCCGGGCTCCAGGACGCCAGGCCAGCGGCTGGAAGCACACCACCTGAGGCTTAACAGGGGCGTCCCTGGGCCAGAGCTGGGAAGCCGTGGAGCCTGGAGCCTCCGGCTCGTTATCGGGTTTGGTAGAGAACTTTGGGATTCAGCCCAGTTCTTATTCCTCATCCTGCTTGGTGATTAGATTTGTTAGTCTTTGATGTACCCGCCGACCTGGGACTCCCACCCGACCTGCTACCATCCCAGACTCCACCGCCCGTCCCCGGCCCGGGCGGGGGCCAAGTCCAGCCCTGTCCAAACATCCCTCCCAGTGGCCTATTTTTCTTTCTCCTTTCCTTCCTTCCTCCCTCCTTCCTTTCTTCTTTCTTATTTCATGGTACTGGAGGTGCCTCCATGTGACGCTCCAGTTTCTTATTTTGTTTTTGTTCTGAAACAGTATCTCACTAGATTGTTGAGTCTATGTTGCTGAGGCTGTCCTCAAACCTGCCATCCTTCCGTCTCAGCCTCCCAAATACTGGGCTTATTGGGGTGCGCCACGACACCCCACTTCTCAGTGGTCTTTTGCCTGTGCTGGTCTGGCCACCCCACCAAGCCCTCGCGGGGTTTCATGAGGGCACGGGTAAGAAGGATGGGTTCCCGGCCTAAAAAAAAAAAAAGAAAAGAAAAAGAAAAAGAAAAAAAAGGATTGGAGATGTAGCTCAGAAATAGAATGCCCCTTGGTTCAATCCCTAGTACCAAAAAAAAAAAAAAAAAAAAAAAAGAATACTGTCAGCACCCCTCATTCCCACTCTCCCCCCTCCAGCGCCCCCACCATACAGAATCCCCTTTCACAGACAAGCAAACTAGGAAAGGTGGTTGTCAGTGTCGAAGGATCTCTGAAGTCAAGGTGACGGCGTGGCACACACCATGCATTCACGGTGAGACGAGGGAGGTGGGACCCGTGTGCAGAAAAATAGATCTGTGCTTTCACCCCGCCAAGCCACTGTTTGCGCAGAAGCAAGCCGTCCTTCTCCTGGGGACTTACATCTCCAGAGTTCTCCTGTCCAGACCCTCCAAAACGCTTCCGAGGAGCCGCCAAGTCCTCGCACGAGCCTGCCTGCGGGCCGACCCTGATGGGCCAGGAGCCGAGCCGTGGGGTGGGCCAGGCAGGCAAGTTTGGTTTCCCTTTGTCTCTGGAAATGGTAAACTCAGCTGCTGTTGCATGTTGGCCAGAGAGAGAAAGACAGCAGAGAGAGAGAGAGGGAGGGAGGGAGAGAGGGAGGGAGAGTGGGCGCAAGCAGGGCAAGGGCCCAGGAGTCCCAGGAACCCAGGTTCTAGTGGCCCCGAGGCCCAGCCGCCCTTCCTTCTTCCAGCAGCTGGCTGACCCTGGGCCCCACCCCGCCCTCCACCCAGGGTACCCCCTTCCACCAAAGGCACACAAGCAAGCCATTGTCTGGGCTGCAAGGGGGTTAGTAATCAACAGGCCAGAGACAAACAATGTCTTTCTATGTATCCATTTGCACACAGAGATTTATTTCTAGGTGTTTGAGACATAGATAAAAGAGAGGTTCTCTTTATAGGTGGAGATAAGGTAGCCTATCTACAGGATTGTTCTCAGAGGGCTAGTTAAGCAAATATAAATCATTCTCTCGGTCTCACCCTCAGTTATGAAATATTCTGCAGGGAAGGAAGAGCCCATTTTATTTAGTTACTTTTTTTGTATTTTTGCAGTGACTGGGGATGGAACCCAGGGGCATTCTACCTCCAAGTGACACTCCCAGCCCTATTTTTTCTTTCTTTCTTTCTTTCTTTCTTTCTTTCTTTCTTTCTTTCTTTCTTTCTTTCTTTCTTTCTTTCTTTCTCTCTTTTTGCAGTACTGGGGATGAACCCAGGGGCTTTCTAACTCCAAGCTACACCCCTAGGCCTATTTTTTTTTAATATTTTATTTGGAAACAGGGTCTCACCAAGTTGCTGAGAGCCTCACTAAGCAGCTGAGGCTGGCTTCGAATCTGTGCGATCCTCCTGTCTCAGCCTCCCAAGTGCTGGGATTACAAGTATGCGCCACCACACCCGGCTTATTTTTTATTTTGAAACAGGGTCTCATTGAGTTGCGGAGGGCCTCTCTAAGCTGAGGCTGTCCATGAACCCGGATCCTCCTGTCTCAGCCTCCCAAATGCTGGGATGACAAGCGTGCACCACCACACCCGGCTCAAATTGCACTCATTTATAATCCCAGCAACGACCAATAAGTATTCTTTTCCTCAGAACCTCACCAGCATTTATTATTATTAATGTTCTTTTGTGTGTACATGGTTCTAGGGACTGAGTCCAGAGGTCTTCTACCTCTGAGCCACACTTCTAGCCCTTTTTATTTTATTTTGAAAAGGGTCTCATTATATTACTGCAGGTTGGCCTTGAACTTGCAAACCTCCTGTCTCAGATCCCCAGACTGGGACTACTGGTGTGGGCAACTGTGCCTGGCTTATTGGCATCCTTCCTTCCTTCCTTCCTTCCTTCCTTCCTTCCTTCCTTCCTTCTCCTCTTCTTCCTCCTCCTCCCCTTCCTCCTCCTTTCTCTCTCTTTCATCCTGGGGATTGAACTCAGAGGCATTCTACCTCTGAACTACACTCCCAGCCCTTTTCATTTTATTTTTTTGTTTGTTTTTGAAATGGGGTCTCACTGGATTGCTTAGACTGCCCTACAACCTGCAACCCCCCTGCACTAGTCTCCCAGGTACTAGCATTATAGTCCTGTTCCACTATGACCGACTTGAAATAGAGCTGAATTACATGTATATGAGCCGAGTGTATTTTCATTTTCATTTGTATTTTTGATTGTCACCTTAACTGAAATGGGAATGGCCATTTTACAGCATCAAGCCAAGTTCTTCCTCCTGTAGATTCCAATTAATAAAGCTAGAAGGAGCCTGGCATGGTGGCACACACCTGCAATCCCAGTACTTGGGAGGCAGACACAGGAGGATTATATGTTCACAGCCAGCCTGTGAGGTCCTCCACAACTTAGTGACACTTTGCTTCAAAATAAAGAATAAAAAGCTGGGCGTGGTGGCGCACTCTTGTAATCCCTGCGCTCAGGAGGCTGAGACCGGAGGATCGCATGTGTTCAAAGCCAGCCTCAGCAACTTAGTGAGACCCTGTTTCCAAATAAAAAAAATATAAAATAGGTCTGGGAGTATAGCCCAGAGGTAGAAAGCCCCTGGGTTCCATCTCCAATACCACATACACAAAAATAAATGAATAAATAAATAGAATAAAAAATTGGACTAGGGGTATAGCTCAGAGGTAGAATACCCCTGGGTTCAATCCCCAGTACCATAAAATAAATATATAAGTAAGTAAATAAATACATGCATAAGTACACACATACATACATATATACATAAATGTAGAAGGATGGACATAGAAAATTACCATTAATTAGATAAACACCTTTTATTTTATTGGCACTGGGGATGGAACCCAGGGGCTTTTTTTTTTTTTTTTTACCTCTGGGCTATACTCCCAGACCTATTTCATACTTTATTTGGAAACAGGGTCTCACTAAGTAGCTGAGGCTGGCCTCGAACCCGTGCGATCCTCCTGTCTCAGCCTCCCAAGCGATGAGATTACAAGCGTGCGCCACCACGCCCGGCAGGTAAGCACCATTTAATCATTGTCAACAATGAACTAATGTCAAAACTAACGGGCAGCCGGGCGTGGTGGGGACGCTCGTCATCCCAGCATTCGGGAGTCTGAGACAGGAGGATCGCGGTTCACGGCCAGCCTCAGCTATGAGTGCCCCTGGGTCCCACCCCCCATACTGTAAAAAAGAAAGAACAAAAAACAAAAATAACTGATGATCAGCAGGAGACTTTGCCTCAAAGTATCTTCCCAGAAAATGTGTCTTCACTACCAAGGGAGAAACAGTAACTTCAGAGGAACCTGGTGGATGGCACCTGCGCCACCTGGTACAAGCCAGCATCACATGGCCCAGGAGGTGCGCTGGGGAGGGCAGCCTCACTCAGTCATTCTTCCCCAAAACGCGTGTCCTCAGCCTCGTGGGAAAGCAGGGGCCAAACCTAAAGAGGGGTGGTCTGCGGTAACCAATCAGCAGAGCCGAAAGGAGCGAGCTCCCCAAAACCTGCCACAGATTGCAGGAGGAGGAAATGAGACCCAGCGGGTTGTGGGACCAGAGAAGATCCTGCACAGAGAAAGGATGTGCGTGGAACAACTGGGGAATGATTAATTAGCTCACTAATTAATTATGAAGCCATTGCAGCCCTGGGCATGGAGCCGCCAAGCCTCGGACGTGCTAGGCAAGCGCTCTGCCAGAGATACACCCCGTCCCAACCGGCGACCACCGGCAGGCTGGGATTCCCAGATGGTGCTCTATGGGGTTCGTTGCCTGGCTCTGACCGTGCTGCGGTGAGGAGACAAGCCGTTAGCACCAGGGATGCTGCGTGACAGGTCTGTGGGAACTCTGAACTCCGGGGATGGGACTCAGGGGCATTCGACCTCTGAGCTACACCCCCTGCCCTATTTTTTATTCTTTATTTTGAAACAGGGCCTCACTGAGTTGCAGAGGGCCTCACCAAGTAGCTGAGGCTGGTCGCGAACCGTGATCCTCCTGTCTCAGACTCCCGAATGCTGGGATGACAAGCGTGCACCACCGCGCCCGGCTGTTCACAACTATTCTGTGTCTTGAGCTGTCTCAAAACAAAAAGCATAAGCCCTTGAACTTGAAAAAAACATCTCAGGTCCAGCGAGTCTGCAGTGGTTTCTGGTTGAACTTATAAATGTGAGTATAGCGGGGCGTGGTGGCGCACGCTTGTCATCCCCGCGCTTGGGAGGCGGAAACAGGAGGATCGTGCAGGTTCGAAGCCAGCCTCGCTGGCGTAAGAGACCCTGTTTCCAAATAAAAACATAGAAAATATGTCTGGGAGTGTAGCCCAGAGGTAGAAGGGCTTCCAGGAACCCCAGTACCACACAAAACAAAAAAAGAAAAGAAAAAGAAAGGAAGGAAGGAAGGAAGAAAGAAATAAAGAAAAAGAAAAGTTGGGCTGTGGTAGGGTGCCTCTGGTTCAATTGCCAATACCAAACCTAACCAACCAAAGAAGCAAACAAAGATGACAAAGGGAAACTTGGATTCGGGGCTGAGGTCACACTCACTGCAGGTGCGCGTATGAGCCTCCCTCGCCGGCTGCCCGGCCCCCTTGGACGCTCTGGCCCTGGGAAGCCCGGCTCTCCTTTGCTCGCGGCTCAGCTTGTGCCAAGTGCTGGCGACAGCAACTGGAAGCCGCCCAGGGCCCGGCCGAGGACCGCAGCTCCAAGACGACAGAGCGCTACACAACCTCAGTGTGATAAGGACGTGGCGTACCTCCATGCGCGAGGTGTGTGTGCGCCGCAGTCGTGCGCGGTAACAACAGAGCAGAGGCTGTGTTTGCACACTGACCGCGCTGCGTTCAGATCTAAGTGGTACAATAGGCTGGGAGGTGACTGGGAAAGAGACCAGCACTTGGACTTGCGGTTTGCATGGAGGTTTTTTATTTATTTATTTATTTATTTATTTATTTATTTATTTATTTATTTGGTGGTACTGGGGATGGAACCCAGGGGCGTTCTACCTCCGAGCTACACCCTAGCCCTATTTTTTCTTTTTTTGTGTGTGTGTGTGGGTGGGTTTGGAGACAGAACCTAGGGGCTTTTGACCTCCAAACTACACCCCCAGCCCTATTTTGTATTTTTATTTTGAAACAAGGTCTTACTAAGTTGCAGAGGGCCTCATAAGTAGCAGAGGCTGTCTGCAAATTGCGGTCCTCTGGTCTCAGCCTCCCAAATGCTGGGATTACAAACATGTGCCTCCACACTCGACTTCTGTTTTTTTCTTCTTAATTAATTAATTAATTAATTATTGTGGTACTGAGGGTGGAACCCAGAGGCTTTTCCACCTCCAGACTATACTCCCAGACCTATTTTACACTTTATTTGGGAACAGGGTCTCACTGAGCTGCACAGGGCCTCACTAAGTAGCTGAGGCTGGCCACAGACCTGAGATCCTCCAGTCTCAGCCTCCCGAGTGCTGGGATTGCAGGCGCGCCCCACGCCCAGCTCCCAGCTCCTCTTATACTACTATAACTGGTAACTGGAAGAAGAGTTCTCCCTGCACATGGCTCCTTAAACAACACAGGACAACTTCCAGAGTGGCTACAAAGTGACACTGGGTGGTGGGCGTGTCTGTGCAGAAATGACAACCATGTTGTGGTGTTGCACACCTGTAATCCCAGTACTTGGGAGGCTGAGAGAAGAGGATTGCAATTTTAAGGATGGCCTCAGCAATTTAGCAAAACCTTGTTTCAAAATAAAAACTTGAAAGGAGCCAGGTGTGGCGGCACACACTTATAATCCCAGTACGTGGGTGGCTCTTCTGCTCTTCCAGATCTGGGATCCCACACTTTGGGAGAGCATGCCCTGTCCCGCCGCCCCTCCCGGGTCCAGCTCACTCTGGGACTCAGGAGAAGGGGAGCCTAGCTGTGCTGGGGCGCTGTCAGCCACGGCCCTCCCCAGACCCGAAAAAAAAAATATTCCGGGCATGGTGGCGCACACTTGTAATCCCTGCGCTTGGGAGGCTGAGACAGGAGGATCGCACAGGTTTGAAGCCAGCCTCAGCTACTTAGTGAGACCCTGTTTCCAAATAAAATAGAAAATAGGCCTGGGAGTATAGCCCGGAGGTAGAAAGCCTCTGGGTTCCACCCCCAGTACCACAAAAAAAAAAAAAAAAAAAAATGCTGGGACACACAGAAAAGGGCCAAGACCTGATCGTCCCAAACACCGAGTGACTTGTTAGCATTTATTTATTTATTTATTTATTTACTTACTTATTTGCAGTACTGAGGATTGAACCTAGGGCCATTCTACCTCCGAGATACACCCGAGATGATGATGATGATGATGATGATGATGATGATGATGATGATGATTTTGAAACAGGGTCTCACTGAGTTGCAAAGGGCCTCACTAAGTAGCTGAGGTTGGCTGTGAACCGCAATCCTCCTCTCTCAGCCTCTGGAATGCTGGGATTACAAGCGTGCATCGCCACGTTGCTAATCTGTTGGCTTTTTTCTTGGTGGTACTGGGGTTCCTGGAAGCCCTTCTACCTCCGGGCTGCACTCCCAGACCTATTTTTACATTTTTATTTGGAAACAGGGTCTCCTAAGCCAGCGCGCATGGCTGGCTTCGAACCTGCGTGATCCTCCTGTCTTTGCTTCCCAAGCGCGGGGATTACAAGCGTGCCCACCACGCCCGGCCTAATCTGTTGGCTTTTAACTAGTCAGCCATGAGGGCTTTGATGAGCTTTGAGGCAGAGGCTGAAGGAGCCTTGGGCTGGACACAGGGACGCAGAAGTCTCAGTATCTGCACGCTGGAGGCTCTAGCCTATGGAGAGGAAGTAGATTCCCCAGGAAACACTGGAGACCACAGTCAGGGGTGTGAGAGCCAGCATGGTGTGGCTGGTGAAGCTGCTGTGCAGACCTAGGGGTGGAGGATGACCTTGGTGGGAGGCAGCAGGTCAGGCTTCTGGGGCTTCTGTACTTGGCGGGGGTTGGGGGGAGGTGGGCTGGGACTTCTTTGGGTCCTCAGGCTAGAGACTCCTGACATGGCTGATAGGGAGCTTTCTAGACATGGAGGGCAGATGGCAATGGGGCAGGCCAGAACAGAGACTGAGCTGTCCGAAAACAGCTGGGGCACACAGAGGCTGCAGACCCCAGGGGCTGGCGGTGAGCGGGAATGCCCTGGCCAGAGGCAGGAGGCCTGGGACACACAGGGGGCTGAGGTGCGACTTGGAGAAAGAGCCTGACAGCTGTCAAACTCCTGGGGGCTACCAGGGAAGGAGGGCTCCGTGGGGGCCCATGCTGCGGGGTAAAAGGCCTCACAAGGCTTAGGGCCTTCCATGGGTTGGTAAGGATCCCAGCCCGACTTTCTCCTCCTTCTCCTTCTCCTTCTCCTTCTCCTTCTCCTTCTCCTTCTCCTTCTCCTTCTCCTTCTCCTTCTTCTTCGTGGTACTGGGGATGGAACCCAGGGGCATTGTACCTCCAAGCGACACCCTCAGCCCTAATTTTTATTCTTTATTTTGAAACAGGGTCTCACTAAGTAGCTGGGGCTGGCCATGAACCTGGGATCCCCCTGCCTCAGCCTCCCAAATGCTGGGATTAAAGCGTGCGCCTCCACGCCTGGCCTCCCATACCTTTCTTTTTCTGCTCTTCCAAATCTGGGATCCCACACTTTGGCAGAGCATGTCCTGCCCCACCGCCCCTCCGGGTCCAGCTCACTCTGGGACTCAGGGGAAGGGGAGCTGAGCTGTGCTGGGGTGCTGTCAGGCACGGCCCTCCCTCTCCGTGCCAGGCCTGGGCAGACTCTAGTGCCCCTTCCCTCCCTCCTCACGGGGCCCGGGCAGCGCCAGCCTCTGGCTGTGCAGTGGGTGGTGGTGGCCAGAGTGGAAAATCCCCCAGCCAGCCAGCCCTTATCGGTGGTGCAGGCCTGGCCCGGCCCGGGCCTGGGCCAAGGGTGTGATAGATGTGTTTGGAGCCCTGAGCGCAGGGTACGGGGGCAGAGGGCGATGGCACAGGGCCTGTGCCCACTCACCCCAGGTGGAGAGCTTTCCTGGCCAGGCTGGCGGCCCAGCCCCTGGGCATCTCAGGGCGCGGGGAGCTTGTGTGTGGGCAGCTTGGTGGGTGCGGCTGTGGGGTATGGGGTCTGAGGATGGAGGCTGCGGGAGAGGGATAGAGGGACAGAGAGATCAGACCTGGGCAGGAACGGCATGGGGGCTGACACAGGAGGCTGCCCTGGGAGGGGCTGGGGAGACAGAGGCATCTTTAGGAGACCAAAGATGGGCTGTGCCGTGGGGTGGGAGGGAGAGTGCAGGACAGGAGGGCGCAGAGGGGCCCCTCCCAGGGGTCCAGGCTCCTGCAGGAGGCACAGCCAGTGCCCGGTTCACTCTGACTGTGGGATGTCCTGGGCCGAGCTGGAGTAGACGAGGGTTTCTCCAATGCCCCGTTTGGTCCCGAGTGCCTCTGAGTCCACCCGACTCCTCCAGCTGCAGCCCCTGGCATCCGGTGCATCCTGGGCATCAGCGAGCCCACACCACCCCTGGTGTTATTCCACCAGCCAGCTACCCATGCCCACTCCCCACACTCCCCGCTGCCGTCTCCCAGGGGTCTGGGGTGCTGGGACCCAGGACCGGGCTCGCATTGTCATTGCATCTCCTAGACAGCAGCCCTCCGTGACAGAGCTCCTTCCGGGGACCTCAGGCCACGGCTGGAGACGTCTCAGTTGCTCCCGCTGAGGCTGCTCCTGGGGCTGGGGTAGAGCCCAGGGAGGACGGTCAAGGAGCCACAGTGCACCAGACAGTGCCGCGACCAAGACTTGCTTGTTCCCGAGTGGACATCACCCGTCGACAAACCCCCCTAGCCAGGCGCGGCTACACACACCTGGAATCCCAGAACGTGGAGACTGAGACAGGAGGATGGCAGGTTCAAGACCAGCCTCAGAAACTCAGTGAGACTTAGCAAACTAGCAAGATGATGTTTCAAAAACCAATAAAAGGGCTGGTGATATAGCTTAAAGGTACAATACTCCTGGATTCAATCCCTAGCACAGAAGAAGGAGGGGGGAGAGAGGAGAAGGAGGGAGAAAGAGGAAAGAAGGAAAGAAAGAGAGAAAGCGAGAGAAAAAAAAAGAAACCTAGCCTGTGGGCCTTCGCCCCACGCTCTACCGACTCCTGGCCATTAACCAAAATGTCCACGTGGCGCCTCTGCTCCTGGACAGGGAGCGGCCTCCATCTTTGGCCGCTGTGTTCCCTCCTATCTCCGGGACCTCCTGGCTGCCACTCTTGATTGAAAAGTCAACAAGATGAAAAGTCGGCTTTGGCCACGGGCAGAGAACAGCACACGGCCCAGTGGGCATGGGGGCCACGGCCTCTGGCTGGGTCCTGGCTGCCCAGGGCGGGAGGCGGGGCGGCCGCTGGGGCCTGGGCTATAAAGGAGGAGCGCTCAGGTCCTGCGTCCAGTGGACCACAGAAGCCGAGGTCTCCTCACGTGCGCAGCTGGAATGGGCATGATGAAGTGGATGCTGGTGGTCCTGCTCTGCCTGCCCCTCCTGGAGGCGGTGGTCAAGTGAGTCGGGGCCTCTGTGGACACAGGAGCCTCAGGTGGGAGGCTGGGCCCTGCCGGAGCCGTGGAGCCGGGGACACCCATTAGGGCTACCAGGAGTTCCTGCTGGGGGCGAGGAAGGCGCCATTGCTGGTGCGGGGTAGGACTCAGCGGGTTTATTTTCATTTGGATTTTATTTTAAAACAGGATCTTGGTAGTTGGTGAAGGTCTTGCTACGTTGATGAGGCTGGCCTCAGAGGTGACACTGCAGTCTCAGCTTCCCAAGCACTGGGATTACAGGCATGCTCCGGCAAGCCCGCCTCAGGTGCTGGTGTTACGTCCACATTCAACCAACCGTAGACTGAAACCAGGGACAGAGTACTGATTCTGTACTGGACACAAACACACTTTCTTCCTACGCATTACTCTGTAAACAACACAGTAGAAGAGCTATTTTCATAGCAATGAATCCGCAGTGGGCATTATTAGTGTTCTAAGGTGAATTAAAGTATAGAGAAGGGCCGGGCTCCGTGGGCATCCTATAGTGCCATCTGCTCTGGCTGGTGCAGCGGGAGGAGCACAGCCTGGACCCAGGCTGGGGAATTCAGCAAGACTAGGCCTCTAAATTTAAAGTAAAAAGTAAGCTGGCCATGCTGGCGCACACTTGTAATCCCAGTACTTGGGAGGCTGAGACAAGAGGGTCTGGTTTTGAGGCCAGGCTTAGCTACTTACTAAGGCTCTCCACAACTTAGGGAGACCCTGTTTCAAAAAGAAAAGACTAAAAAATAGGGCTCAGAGGTGGAATGCCCCTGGGTTCCATCTCCAGTACTTCAAAAATAAATAAATAAATAAATAAAAGTTCTTCTGTTCTACCTGGGTGGAAATCATGGGAGCACAGCCCAGGAGCCTTGGGACGTGAGAACAGGCGTGGAAAGGTCACTTCCTCCCAGATCATGGAGCAGGTGCCCAGAAGAGTTTGAAAGAAAAGGAGAGAAAAGTAAGAGGAAAGAGGGGGCGAGAAGAGATAGGAGACAAGCAGCAGACAGGAGGGACAGGGCTGAGGAGAGGAGAGCGCCTAGCCTCCACGCTGCACTCCCTGCGCAGGGTGCCCCTGAGGAGACTGAAGTCCATGCGACAGACCATGAGGGACCAGGGCGTGCTGGCGGAGTTCCTGAGGACGCACAAGTTCGACCCCGCTCTCAAGTACCGCTTCAGCGCCCAGGGCGTGCTCTACGAGCCCATGGCCTACATGGACGTGAGTGGCCGCCCTGCCCTCGCGGCTCCTTCTGTCTCTCTGCCAGGACCTACCCTTTCCTCCCGGGTTGAGGGCGGGCGTCGGGGCGCAGTGGGATGTGGGGCCCGTCTGCGGGATGGACTGGAGCAGGGCCGGGCACTGCAGGGCTCTGTCCACGCAGAAGCGGCCCAGTCCCTCTGAGGCTAACAGCCCCTGTCCCCCTGCCCCCAGGCGGCCTACTTTGGCGAGATCAGCATCGGGACTCCGCCCCAGAACTTCCTGGTCCTGTTCGACACGGGCTCCTCCAACCTGTGGGTGCCCTCGGTGTACTGCACGAGCCCAGCCTGCAGTGAGTGTGGGCAGCAGGGGTGGGCAGGGCGGCCGGGGCAGGCGCCGACATCCTCGGGGACACCGGGCAGGGGCTCAGGGGACAGCGCCCGGGCTTGTGCAGGCCCCGTGGCACAGCCACAGACGAAGGAAGAGGCTGGCCCTGCCCTGTGTGGCCATCTGGCCTCCAGGCTGACCAGGACCTACCCCCGTGTGCTCCAACCCTCGCGCCTGCTCCAACGACTCCCCAGCCCCTCTCTCTAGGGCGATGGCAGTCCTCCCCCTGGATCACTGTATGCACTGCCCTGCAGGTCCTCATCACTTCCCCACACAGCTGCCTCCTGATCTAGAACACCCAGGTCTCCATGGGGCTGCGCAGAGCTCCTGGCGTGGCCACCCTAGTGCCTTGGAGATATGGGGTTCACTTTTTCATGGCTGCCCCTCCCTGCCGGAGCCCTGGGTTTGAGTCCTGAAGTCTCTGGTCCTGGAGTCCCCCCTTGGGCACATCCCACACTCCTCGGGACCCTTGCCAACCCTCTAGGTGATGGGTGTGCCTGGGACCTGTGGGGTAGGGACACCGGAATGGAGTGCAGGCACCGGCCACACGGAGGCCATTGTCCACGGCTACTCCTGACCTCGGTCCTGGGCGGGGACAGGCTGAGGGAGGCTGAGGAAGCCCCGGCTGAGCGCAGCCTGACATCGCCCCTCCCCGCAGCCCAGCACCCCCGCTTCAACCCCAGCAAGTCGTCCACCTTCTTCACCGAAGGGCAGACCTTCTCTCTGCAGTATGGCAGCGGCAGCCTCACCGGCTTCTTTGGCTACGACACTCTGACCGTGAGTGGCCGCCTGTCCCTCCACCGCTAGGAGGGAGGGCGTGTGAGCGGGAGGGGACAGAGGGGCCAGCGCAGGATGGACCTGCCTCTCTGCTGCGGGACAGGCCAGGCGTGTCCCTTCAGTGTCCTGGGTCCTGTGCCAGGCGTGGGACACCGTGGCCCTTGCCTTCAGGAGCCCTTGAGCAGCTCAGAGGAGAGAGGGTGGGTGGGAGGGTAACAGGGAGGGTACATGTTTTTTTTTTTTTTTATGTCTGGTGCTGAGGATTAAACCCAGGGCATTCTCTCTTGATCTATACTCCCAGCCCTATTTCTTAATTTTTCATTTGGAAAGAGCATCTGGCTAATTCTCTCTGAGCCTTGCTGAGGCTCATTTTGAATCTACAGTTCTCCTGTCTCAGCCCCAAGTATTGAGATCACAGGCCCATAGCAGTCAGGCTTCTTGGAAGAGAGTGGATCCTGCAAGACCTGTTAAAAGGCGTGGAGGCGGCCGGGGTCGGGATCGGTGGCACATACTTGTAATCCCTGCATTTGGGAGGCAGAGACTGGAGGATCATGGTTCTACTTAGTGAGGCCCTTTGCAACCCAGTGAGACGTGTTTCAAAAATAAAAAAGACTAGAAAATAGGGCTGGGGGTGTAGCTCAGAGGTAGAATGCCCTGGGTTCCATTCCCAGTACCATAAAAAAGGAAGGGGGGAAGGTATCCCAGGGCTGAGAATGTACAGACCAGAGAGGTGGACCTGGTGGTAACACCTGTCATCCCAGTACTTGGGAGGCGGAGACAGGAGGATTACAGGTTCCAGGACAGCCTCAGCAATTTAGCAAGACTCCCAGCAAGCTAGCAAGATGCTGTTTCAAGACAAAAAAATAAAAAATCGGGCTGGGGGTGTAGCTCAGAGGTAGAACGCGCCTGAGTTCAGTGCTCGGTACCCCTCCCCACACATATAAATTAAAACAGAGCTGGAGGGGTCCCTTTCGGGAGGGGCGTGGGGAATATGGAAGTGAGCACGCCCACTCCTCACCTCTCCTCCACTGTGGTCCCACCACCAGGTCCAGAGCATCCAGGTCCCCAAGCAGGAGTTTGGTCTGAGTGAGCAGGAGCCCGGCACCAACTTCGTCTATGCCGAGTTCGACGGCATCCTGGGCCTGGCCTACCCGGGCCTGTCTGTCAACGGGGCCACCACGGCCTTGCAGGGCATACTGCAGGAGGACGCCTTGCCCAGCGCCCTCTTCAGCGTCTACCTCAGCAAGTGAGCCCCGCCCGCGGCCAGCGCCCCAAAATGCCGGCCCAGTGTTGGGCCCAGGTGCTCCAACCATGCCCCAGGGCTTCTGAACCTAGGACTGTCCGTCCCTGACCTCTGGGACCTTGGCACTTCAGTCCAGGCCAGTTGCCCTTCTCTGGCTCAACCCTGAGTGTGCTGCTCTGATCTGCAGCCCCTGGGCGGCCCCTGCTGGGCCCAGCTCCCTGCCTGCCCGGCTTCCCCCTGGACGCCCCTTTTATGGTCAGCTGTTGCTGCGTCTGCTTTGGTCTGTTGTTCTGGCGGCTTCTGCAATCTTCTGGCGGCTTCTGCAATCTCCTGACTGACTTCCATCCAGCAGTTATGTTTCCTGGGGAAACGGGCTGGGTGGCTGAGCGCCGGGCACCATCGCTCCTCCTCCTCAGATCAGGCACCTTCAGCGCACAGGTCTCTGTTCAAGAGCCTTCCTGAGCCTGGTTTCCGCGCCATCAGCCTGTGGCCCTTGCAGCTGGCTTCCTCCCCTGCCACAGGTCTCTCCCCACAGCTGTGAGGCGCTCCGCCAGCTGCACACGCCCTCTCCGCTGGGGAAGCTTCTGGAGGACCTGGGCTGTCTTTCCTCCTCCTTTCCACTAAAAGCCCTACCTTTCCAGTTCTAGCAGAGAAGTAACAGTCTCCTGGCCGGACTCCAACGGTGGCAGAGGAGGGTACAGGGAGGGCTGTCACAAGAAAATAGAATAATTCTGAGGAGTGTCCGAGGAATTCTCTTTGGGGATGGAAAACTTGCCTCAGGACCTTTGGGGTCGTTGGGAGCCCACTCTACCAACAAAGAGCCCTTCTCCCTCTGAGGGTGACCGCTCAGCACCCCTCTGTCCCCGGGCCCCCCACGACTCTGTTTTCTTGTTTCCACAGCAAGCAGGGCTTCGACAGCGGGAGCGCTCTCATCCTCGGCGGTGTGGACGAAAGCCTGTACACGGGGCAGATCACCTGGACCCCTGTGACCCAGGAGCTGTACTGGCAGATCAGCCTTGAGGAGTGAGTCCGTGGTGGGGGCTGGGATGTGCCCTCTGTGGAGGGCTCGGGTGCCTTGTGCTGCCCACAGTCGGGCACTGCTGAGGTGGGCATGGAGTCCTTGAGCCTGGTTCTTCCCAGGTCCACACCACTGGCCTCAGAGGTGGCCTTGGAAAATACAGTTGGGGAGAAGAAATCTCAAGCGTAGAGACCCTGTGGTTCCCCTCCATGGATCCCCACAGATTAGAACCTGGGATGTATGGAGGTCTCAATTTTCTTAAAGTCCTCATAACAAATGAGAAGTCCAGTATTCGGTTTTTCTAGAGCTTTGAAACATTTTAATTAATTAATTAATTTATTTATTTATTTATTTTGCAGTACTAGGGATGGAACCCAGGGCCATTCTACCTCCACCCCCACCCCTATTTTTTTTTTTTTTTCAGATCTGGGGATGGAACCCAGAGGCGTTTGACTTCTGAGCTATACCCCATGCCCAATTTTTTCTGTGTGTGTGGGTCTGGGGATGGAATCCAGGGGCATTAGACCTTCGAGCTACAGCCCCTGCCCTATTTTTTATTCCTTACTTTGAAATTGGGTCTCACTGAGTTGCAGAGGGCCTCACTAAGTAGCTGAGGCTGTCCATGAACCGCAATCCTTCTGTCTCAGCCTCCCAAATGCTGGGATCACAAGATGGCAGCACCACACCTGGCTTTTTCTTTGAAACATTTTGAGAGGGATCCAAGAGCCATTGAATTGGGGATGGCTGAGGCAGGGCCAGGCTGCACTGACATCGCCAGGGTGCCGCTCCATCCTGAGCACCTGGCTCTGGGCTGTGGCTGCCTGGGCCCAGGTCGTGGGAAGCCCAGCCCGGCTTCCCAGAAGAGCATGGGGCTGAGGCTACCCCCTTTCCTAATAGGTTCCTTGTTGGCGACCAGGCCTCTGGCCTGTGTGCCCAGGGCTGCCAGGCCATAGTGGACACCGGCACCTCTCTGCTGGTCGTTCCCCAGCAGTACCTCAGTACCCTTCTGGAGACCATCGGGGCGCAGGAGGATGAGTATGGAGAGGTGCGTGTGGCGGGGGGGAGGCCAGAAGCATTGGCTTTTCTCTGGGTTTTAGCTCCCAGGCACTGAAGCTTGGGGCCGAGACCCCAGGCCTGGGACAGGACGGGGCTGGAGGCTGGCTCAGGAGGGGCCTGCTGGTGGCGCTGGGAGAACTAGGCTGAGGCTACTCGGAAGCCAGAATCCTCTGTGCAGCAGCCCCTCAGGGACACCGGCTGGGCTTTGGGGTGGGGGAAAAGGGCTGGACACGGGCCACGAGCAAGCGACAGGCCTGCCTCACCGCGCCCGTGCCCCTGCTCCTTCTGGTCGTGCCTGCCACGGCCATCTGTCACCGGTCCCCACTAAACCTGCACGGGTGAGCACATTTCTAAGCGTCCGTGTGCTGGATGCGCACATTCCCAGAGGAAGGGCTTCCTGGTCATCGCTCACCAAGGGAGTTCAGGCCAGAGGAATGTGCTGGGCGGGGACAGCCTCAGGTCTCCCAGGCCTCACCCTCATTCTGTCTGGGGCGTCATGCGCAGTGCTGGGGCGTCTACAGCGCCCCTGGAGCCGCCCTCAGTCAGAGGCAGGTCTGGTCGGAGCAGGCTGGGTGCGGCTGGCAGGCTTGGGGGTGCTCCCATGGGAAGGGAGACCACCGTGCCCTGGTCCTCTCTGCAGTTTCTCGTGAGCTGTGACGACATCCAGAGCCTGCCCACCCTCACCTTCATCATCAATGGCGTGCAGTTCCCTCTGGAGCCCTCCTCCTACATCCTCAACGTGAGTGTGCCCTGAGGGCCCAGCCGGCCCCTGGCGGGGAGGGAGGGAGCCGGACAGAAATGTTCAGCCTCCCCGCCTTGGGCTTCCAACTCAGCTCAGCTCCAGCTTACTGTCTCCACTCAGAACAGTGTCTCCCGGAGTCCACTAGGGTGCTACGCAGTGGACAGAGGACGGGGCTCCTTGCTGAACGCTGAGCAGGGCTACCCTCCTGGGGAGAACGTGCTTCTGCTCCCCCGCTTAGTGCCACAGCAGGGCCAGAGAGACTCCCATGTCTGTTACAAATGTCAGCTCAGAGACTGGGAGAGGTGCAGTTACCCACCCAAGGCCACACGGCGATGGGCTGAGGCCGAGGTTGGAATGCAAGTGCCTGGCTCTCTGGCTTAATACCCCGCTGGCCTGCAGCAAGTCAGGAGCAGGATGGGCACTTAGGAGAGAAAGCCCTGCCGCGGGGAGGGGGAGCTGCCCAGGGCCGCTGCAGCCTGGCTTCGCCTAGCTGAGGAACCCTCCAACCAGCCCCTCTGGGGGCTCTATGGGCCTCGAGCGCAGCGTGGCCCCTCGCTGTGAATGTGTGGCCGTGTCCAGGGCGGGCTGAGCAGTGCCCAGCCCAGGAGTGAGCCAGTGAAGGAGTCTCTCTTCTGCTGAGCAGGAGAGCGGCTACTGCTCCGTGGGACTCGAGTCCATCGACCTGAGCTTGGGGAGTGACCAGCCCACCTGGATCCTGGGAGACGTCTTCCTCAGGTCCTACTATTCCATCTTCGACATGGCCAACAACAGGGTGGGCTTCGCCACCGCCGTCTAGACGTGCCACGTGGACGCCTGGCCTCCCTCCTCCCAGCCCCCACCTTCCCTGGGGTTCTCTATGCTGTTTCTCTGCACCTGGGTTTTCTGTTCTGGACCTGCAAGTTTTGTTATAATGAATAATTCTTAGCTGGGCGTGGTGGCGCACGCCTGTAATCCCAGTACTTGGGAGGCTGAGACAGGAGGATCGCAGGTGTGAGGATAGCCTCAGCAAGTCGTGAGACTCTCACCAACCTAGCGAGACCCTGTTTAATAACAAAAATAAAAAAGGGCTGGGGTGTAGCTTGGAGGTAGAATATCCCTGGCTTCGATTCCCGGTTCCACACACAAAAAAAATCAAAATAAAAATCAAAAAAGTAAATAAATAAATAAAAGTAAATCCTTCTCCATCCTGGCCAGCCTCTTTGTTGTTTTGTGTCCTGTCGAGTAGTTCCTGGTCTCAGGGAACGGGGAGAATAGAATCAGGCAAGTCTCAGTCTGCTCGGCCTGAATTGCTGAGGATTCCTGCTGGATCACTGAGCTTCTGAGAGACGTGGGGGCCCGAGGCAAGGCTTGGGGCTAGGGCTGCCCTCAGAGCTTGAGGGCTACTCATGCTTTCCTTGGGTTTCACTCAGCTTTTTATCACTTCCACTAAAATACCAGACAAGAATATCCTTCAGAGGGTCTGAGGAGTGACACCGGGGGCAGGAGTGTCTGTGTAGTGACACAACCCCAACTGTGCCTCCTGACACTGCTCCTCCTCCACCCCCGGCAGACATCACTAATCCATCACCGCACTCAGCATCCTTCCCATCTACTGCCCCGTGTGGCCTTTTTCATTGATTGACTGATTGATGGAGTGTGTAGGTGTGTTGGAGTACTCGGGGTTAAACCCAGGGGTGTTCTACCTCTGAGATACACACCTCCAGCCCCAGCCTTATTTCACTTTAATTGTGAAACAGGGTTTCGCTAAGTTGCTAAGGTAGCCCTCCAGCCTGTGATCCTCCTGTCTCCACCTCCCAAGTACTTAGAATAACAGGCGAGCACCTCCACACCTCCCTCGGGCAGCCAGTCTTGATCCATCATGATAAGACAACCCTCAAGTCCTTTAGTGGAGGAGTATTTATGTTTTTCTAACTTATTTGTAAGGGTAGTGCTGGGATGTGGTTAAATGGTAACCTCTACCCAGCATCTTTGAGGCCCTGGTTCCATCCCAATACTTAAAAAATAAAAAAAAACCTCAATGCAGACTCAATGCAAACCGCAAGTCCAAGTGCTGGTCGCTTTCCCAGTCACCTCCCAGCCTATTGTACCACTTAGATCTGAACGCAGCGCGGTCAGTGTGCAAACACAGCCTCTGCTCTGTTGTTACCGCGCACGACTGCGGCGCACACACACCTCGCGCATGGAGGTACGCCACGTCCTTATCACACTGAGGTTGTGTAGCGCTCTGTCGTCTTGGAGCTGCGGTCCTCGGCCGGGCCCTGGGCGGCTTCCAGTTGCTGTCGCCAGCACTTGGCACAAGCTGAGCGGCGAGCAAAGGAGAGTGCCGGGCTTCCCAGGGCCAGAGCTTCCAAGGGGGCCGGGCAGCCGGCGAGGGAGGCTCATGGTAGGTGTGAGATCGTCCAGCATGGCCCAGTTTCCCTCGATGTTCTCACCTGCGCGAGTCAGCTCAGCTCTCGAGACGAGGGCGCTCCAGCCCCGAGTTCCCGTCAGTGCCCAGGAGCATTTTAGTTACAGATATTTTCTTGGCCTTTAAGTGTTTTTTGTGTGTGGGGGTCTGGGGATGGAACCCAGAGTCATTTGACCTTTGAGCTATGCCCCCTGCCCAATTTTTTATTCTTTATTTTGAAACAGGGTCTCACTGAGTTGCAGAGGGCCTCACTAAGTAGCTGAGGCTGTCCGCGAACTGGGATCCTCCTGTCTCAGCCTCCCAAATGCTGGGATTACAAGCATGCCCAACATGTCCCCGGCTTGGCCTTTAAGTTTTGGTACGGAATGTGCATGTTCTTATACTCACATCGTTAGGTCATCCAAACCACTGGGGACATGCTGGAACTGAGATTTGATTTGTTTTATTAATTTTTTTCATGTTCAAGGGCTTGTAGTTTTTATTTGGACACAACACCAGGGTAATATTTTGAGACCAAGTGTCCCACCTCTCCTCACTCCTCTGCCCACTAACTGTATCGTTCACTCATGATTCTTGCCCACAGTTGCCATTACAATTTAGCTTGCCTGTAGGGGTGTTCTTTTCCCATCCTTCCTTTGACATTTGTTTGTTTGCTTGTTGGTTGGTTCTGGAAATGAAAACAGAGGCATTCTGCTTCTGAGTTACCCTTTGGCCCTATTTTCCATTTTTATTTTTATTTTTTGTTTTAATATACCTTTATGGCTGGGCGTGGTGGCGCACGCTTGTAATCCCTGCGCTTGGGAGGCTGAGACAGGAGGATCGCAAAGGTTCAAAGCCAGCCTCAGCTACTTAGTGAGGCTCTCAGCAACTTAGTGAGACCCTGTTTCCAATAAAATATAAAATAGGTCCAGGAGTATACCTCACAGGTAGAAAGCCCCTGGGTTCTACCTCCAGTACCACAAAAAAAAAGAAAGAAAGAAAGAAAGAAAGGAAGGAAGGAAGGAAGGAAGGAAAAAAGGAGAGAGAAAGAAAGAAAGAAAAATAGGGCAGGGGGTGTAGCGGATGGTATTGATGTTGATTGATTGGTGGATGAGAAGCCGTCTCTCACATGAATGACCATGGAGTCAACATGGTAGCTGGGGAGCCCGGGGAGGAGAGAGCTGTCTCCACTCCTGTGGTCCTTGCACTAGCATCTTGATTTTATTGAGGGTTAGAACCAAAACATTATGAGAAATTAGTAATCACAGGAAGTAACTATACAATCGTGGGGCGAGTCAGGGAATGACACCAAGGCGGGCACAGACAAGTCAGGGAAAGGAGGGTCAGCAAGGAGGCTGTCGGGCTCTGCGCCTATCGGTCAGGGGCCCCAGTTATCGGTCCCATTTGGTCCTTGGACTTGTCTTGTGCAAACACTTCCCACTTGGGTGGGCAGTTTGTGCCCCCCAAGCCAGGCCAAGGTGACCTTAAAGCAGATGATTAACAATGCTCCCATTATTGGGGTAGATGCAACTGGGTTTCACCCCCAGTATAAAACACACACACAAACACACACACAAACACACACACAAACACACACACACACACACACACACACACACACACACACACACACACACACACACACAGAGCCACCCAGCAGAAGGCTTCTTCATCCCAAGAGGACCCACTCTCTGGCTCCTCAACTGCTTCTGATGTTTCTTCTCGTCTAAGAAAATAAAAGATTGTGCTGTGATCACTTTTCTTGTGTGTGGTACTGGGGTTCCTGGAAGCCCTTCTACCTCTGGGCTACACTCTCAGACCTATTTTATATATTTTGAATTTGGAAACAGAGTCTCTTAAGCCAGCACGGCTGGCTTCGAACTTCACAATCCTTTTGTCTCCGCCTCCCAAGCGCAGGGATTACAAGCGTGCGCCACCACGCCTGGCAACATTTTGAAATTTTGAGCAGCATGAGAACTGTTATGACGGTAGGGACTGTTAAGAAATGGACGGCCGGGCGTGGTGGCGCACGCTCGTAATGCCAACTTTCTGGAGGCCGAGACCGGAGGATGGCGGATCACGGCCAGCCTCAGCTACTACTTAGTGAGGGCTTCCGCACTCAGTGAGACCCTGTTTCAAAATAAAAAATAAAAAATGGGCAGGGGGTGTAGCTCGGAGGTCGAATGCCCCTGGGTTCCATCCCGGCCCCGAAAAAAATAAAAATAAATAAAGGAAAGATGGACGGAGTGCATTTTATGTAGGGAGACGCTGTGAGCTTCTGAGGCACAGGACAGAATGTGATGGTTTGGGTCTGGAAGCGTCTCCAGCCCTCATGTGTTGGGTTGCAAGGGTTAGAGAAAGGGGAAAGGACTGAATGGCTGGGGCTTTAACCTCGCCAGGGAAGTCACCTATTGACGGACCGACCGATCATCTGAGTGCATTCACGGGGTGCTGAAGGGAGGCAGCCGGGGCGTGGGGAGCAAGCAGGTCGTGAGGGTGCGGCTTGGGACCGTGTCCATCCCTGAGTGCTTCCGTGTTTCTCTGCTTCGTGGTCCAGGAGCTGAGCAGTGTTCCTCCCACGTCCTTCTGCCGTGACGTGAGACCGTCACGGAGCCAGGTCATGGACCGAATGCTGTGGGAGCACAGACTGGAACGCATCGCTTCCCTGTAAGTTGTGGTTAGCAGGTCTCTTGGTCACAGTGAGGAAAAGCTGGTGAGTGCACGAGGAATTCTGTGAAAGCTGTGAGGGGCACCGGGCGAGTCACAAGCCCTGCCCAGGCCCCGTTTCTATGGCAATATCGGTTATGCAGAAGATACCTCCTAACACTCAGAGTGGAAGTTACCCTGACTCTGACTCTCCAAGTCCCCTGAGATCAGACACAGGACACTCCCAAACAACAGGCTGGTCAATAAGAAAAGTTTATTAATACGAAGATCCAGGTACAGAAATGGAAGATGGAGCCCATACAGAATTCAGAGGGAACCCCTGGGCAGGTGGGGGCTGGGAGGGGGAGGCCAGACGTCCACGTGGCACCTCTAGACGGCGGTGGCGAAGCCCACCCTGTTGTTGGCCACGTCAAAAATGGAATAGTAGGATCTGAGGAAGACGTCTCCCAGGATCCAAAAGGGTTGACCATCTCCCGATGATAGGTCTACGGACTGGAGTCCCACCAAGCAGTAGCCGCTCTCCTGCTCAGCAGAATGGAGACTCCTTCACTGGCTCACTCCTGGGCTGGGCACTGCTCAGCCCGCCCTGGACACGGCCACACATTCACAGCGAGGGGCCACGCTGCGCTCGAGGCCCATAGAGCCCCCAGAGGGGCTGGTTGGAGGGTTCCTCAGCTAGGCGAAGCCAGGCTGCAGCGGCCCTGGGCAGCTCCCCCCTCCCCGCGGCAGGGCTTTCTCTCCTAAGTGCCCATCCTGCTCCTGACTTGCTGCAGGCCAGCGGGGTATTAAGCCAGAGAGCCAGGCACTTGCATTCCAACCTCGGCCTCAGCCCATCGCCGTTGTGGCCTTGGGTGGGTAACTGCACCTCTCCCAGTCTCTGAGCTGACATTTGTAACAGACATGGGAGTCTCTCTGGCCCTGCTGTGGCACTAAGCGGGGGAGCAGAAGCACGTTCTCCCCAGGAGGGTAGCCCTGCTCAGCGTTCAGCAAGGAGCCCCGTCCTCTGTCCACTGCGTAGCACCCTAGTGGACTCCGGGAGACACTGTTCTGAGTGGAGACAGTAAGCTGGAGCTGAGCTGAGTTGGAAGCCCAAGGCGGGGAGGCTGAACATTTCTGTCCGGCTCCCTCCCTCCCCGCCAGGGGCCGGCTGGGCCCTCAGGGCACACTCACGTTGAGGATGTAGGAGGAGGGCTCCAGAGGGAACTGCACGCCATTGATGATGAAGGTGAGGGTGGGCAGGCTCTGGATGTCGTCACAGCTCACGAGAAACTGCAGAGAGGACCAGGGCACGGTGGTCTCCCTTCCCATGGGAGCACCCCCAAGCCTGCCAGCCGCACCCAGCCTGCTCCGGCCAGACCTGCCTCTGACTGAGGGCGGCTCCAGGGGCGCTGTAGACGCCCCAGCACTGCGCATGACGCCCCAGACAGAATGGGGGTGAGGCCTGGGAGACCTGAGGCTGTCCCCGCCCAGCACATTCCTCTGGCCTGAACTCCCTTGGTGAGCGATGACCAGGAAGCCCTTCCTCTGGGAATGTGCGCATCCAGCACACGGACGCTTAGAAATGTGCTCACCCGTCCAGGTTTAGTGGGGACCGGTGACAGATGGCCGTGGCAGGCACGACCAGAAGGAGCAGGGGCACGGGCGCGGTGAGGCAGGCCTGTCGCTTGCTCGTGGCCCGTGTCCAGCCCTTTTCCCCCACCCCAAAGCCCAGCCGGTGTCCCTGAGGGGCTGCTGCACAGAGGATTCTGGCTTCCGAGTAGCCTCAGCCTAGTTCTCCCAGCGCCACCAGCAGGCCCCTCCTGAGCCAGCCTCCAGCCCCGTCCTGTCCCAGGCCTGGGGTCTCGGCCCCAAGCTTCAGTGCCTGGGAGTTAAAACCCAAAGAAAAGTCAATGCTTCTAGCCGGCCCCTCCTGGGAAGGGGACACCCTGCCATACTTACCTCTCCATACTCATCCTGCTGCACCCCAATGGTCTCCATAAGGGTATTGTAGTACTGCTGGGGAACGACCAGCAGAGAGGTGCCGGTGTCCACCATGGCCTGGCAGCCCTGGGCACACAGGCCAGAGGCCTGGTCGCCAACAAGGAATCTGGAGGGAAAAAGACACAGCCTAAGCCGAGCTCTGGGGGACAAAGGCCGCAGTGCCCACCATGTCCACTCCAGCCGTACCTGACTGCTGGTGCCAGAGGACGCCCAGAGCCCCTCCACGGAGGACACGTCCCAGCCCCCACCACTGACTCACTCCTCAAGACTGATCTGCCAGTACAGCTCCCGGGTCACAGGGGTCCAGGTGATCTGCCCCTTGTACAGACTTTTGTCCACACCGCCCAGGATGAGGGCGCTCCCGCTGTCGGAGCCCTGCTTGCTGTGGAAACAAGAAAACACAGTTGTGGGGGGCCTGGGGACAGAGGGGTGCTGAGCGGTCACCTTCAGAGGGAATCAGGCTCCCGAGGACAGCGGGGTCCCTCAGGCTGGCCCATGGAGGCCTATCAGAATGTCAGTGCCCCCGGCTCTTGAATGAGGCTCCCCCAGGCAGAGCCCCGGGAGCTGCTGGCTGTGGCCTCACAGGACCCTCCCTGTGCCCTCTCTGCCACCGGTGCAGTCCGGCCAGGAGACTGTTACTTCTCTGCTAGAACTGGAAAGGTAGGGCTTTTAGTGGAAAGGAGGAGGAAAGACAGCCCAGGTCCTCCAGAAGCTTCCCCAGCGGAGAGGGCGTGTGCAGCTGGCAGAGCGCCTCACAGCTGTGGGGAGAGACCTTTGGCAGGGGAGGAAGCCAGCTGCAAGGGCCACAGGCTGATGGCGCCGAAGTCAGGCTCAGGAGATTCAGCTGTGGCCGCTCATGAGGACTGTGTCTTAAAGTTGTTTAACTCTGAAGAGGAAGAGGGCAAGTTAGGCTGGGACGGGTGACCACAGATTCTGTCAATCCTGGGCTAAACACGAAGATCCCGGGACCACCTGGAAGAAGGCATCAGAGGAGGGGCAGGAGCTAAGTCAAGACAGCAGAGCCGCAGGGCCAGGCGGGGAGCGCAGGACTCAGGGCAGCCACACTCAAGACAGAGTCTGGAGGCAGCGTCCTGGCCTAGAGAGAGAACGAGTCCCAGTGTCGGGAAAGAGAAGGGGACAGAGATTCTGAGGCTAGGAGGGAAGGCCCTGGAGCACGGCCGGAGCACCTGGCCCCAGCACTGAGCCGGGGTTGCGGGGCGCTGGCGCGGGCGGGGCTCACTTGCTGAGGTAGACGCTGAAGAGGGCGCTGGGCAGGGCGTCCTCATGCAGCAAGCCCTGCAGGGCCGTGGTGGCCCCGTCGGCGGACAGGCCCGGGTAGGCCAGGCCCAGGATGCCGTCGAACTTGGCATAGATGAAGGTGAAGCCGGGCTCCTGCTCACTGAGACCGAACTCCTGCTTGGGGACCTGGAGGCTCTGGACCTGGTGGCGGGACCGAGTGCACAGTAGGGATAAGTCGGGCTCCACCTGCCTGCCCTCGGAGACCCAGCCAGCTCTGGGCCTCAGCCTCAACCCGGGCTCCTCCCTTTGGCGGGCTGGCAGGAGCAACACCTTCTCTCAGGTAGCCTTGCTTGATGGGCTCCCTCCCCGCCCCAACCCCTCTCCTCTGAGCTGCCCGCTAGTCTCCTGAAGGCTAGGACCTCGTCCAGCGGCACCATGGTGTCCCACGCCTGGCACAGGACCCAGGACACTGAAGGGACACGCCTGGCCTGTCCCGCAGCAGAGAGGCAGGTCCATCCTGCGCTGGCCCCTCTGTCCCCTCCCGCTCACACGCCCTCCCTAGCAGTGGAGGGACAGGCGGCCACTCACGGTCAGAGTGTCGTAGCCAAAGAAGCCGGTGAGGCTGCCGGTGCCATACTGCAGAGAGAAGGTCTGCCCTTCGGTGGAGAAGGTGGACGACTTGCTGGGGTTGAAGCGGGGGTGCTGGGCTGCAGGGAGGGGCGACATCAGGCCGCGCTCAGCCGGGGCTTCCTCAGCCTCCCTCAGCCTGTCCTCGCCCAGGACCCCAGGTCTGGAGTAGCCCGTGGACAATGGCCTCCGTGTGGCCGGCGGCCTGGAATCCATTTCGGTGTTCCTGACCCACATGTCCCGGGCACACCCATCACCTAGAGGGTCGGCCAGGGTCCTAGGAGTGTGGGGTGTGTCCAAGGGGGACGCCAGGACCAGAGAGGTCAGGACTCAAACCCAGGGCTCCGGGAGGGAGGGCCAGCCATGAGAAAGTGAACCCCCTATCTCCAAGACACTAGGGTAACCGCGCCAGGAGCTCTGCGCAGCCCCATGGAGACCTGGGTGTTCTAGATCAGGAGGCGGCTGTGTGTGGAAGTGATGAGGATCTGCAGGGCAGTGCATACAGTGATTCAGGGGGAGGACTGCCATCGCCCTAGAGAGAGGGGCTGGGGAGTCCTTGGAGCATGGGTGGGGGTTGGAGCACACGGGGGTAGGTCCTGGTCAGCCTGGAGGCCAGATGGCCACGCAGGGCAGGGCCAGCCTCTTCCTTCGTCTGTGGCTGTGCCACGGGGCCTGCACAAGCCCGGGCGCTGTCCCCTGAGCCCCTGCCCGGCGTCCCCGAGGGTGTCGGCGCCTGCCCCGGCCGCCCTGCCCACCCCTGCTGCCCACACTCACTGCAGGCTGGGCTCGTGCAGTACACCGAGGGCACCCACAGGTTGGAGGAGCCCGTGTCGAACAGGACCAGGAAGTTCTGGGGCGGAGTCCCGATGCTGATCTCGCCAAAGTAGGCCGCCTGGGGGCAGGGGGACAGGGGCTGTTAGCCTCAGAGGGACTGGGCCGCTTCTGCGTGGACAGAGCCCTGCAGGGCCCGGCCCTGCTCCAGTCCACCCCGCAGACGGGCCCCACATCCCACTGCGCCCCGCCGTCCGCCCTCAACCCGGGAGGGAAGGGTGGGTCCTGGCAGAGAGACAGAAGGAGCCGCGAGGGCAGGGCGGCCACTCACGTCCATGTAGGCCATGGGCTCGTAGAGCACGCCCTGGGCGCTGAAGCGGTACTTGAGAGCGGGGTCGAACTTGTGCGTCCTCAGGAACTCCGCCAGCACGCCCTGGTCCCTCATGGTCTGTCGCATGGACTTCAGTCTCCTCAGGGGCACCCTGCGCAGGGAGGGCAGCGTGGAGGCTCAGCGCTCTCCTCAGCCCTGTCCCTCCTGTCTGCTGCTTGTCTCCTGTCTCTTCCCGCCCCCTCTTTCCTCTTACTTTTCTCTCCTTTTCTTTCAAACTCTTCTGGGCACCTGCTCCATGATCTGGGAGGCAGTGACCTTTCCACTCCTGCTCTAACGTCCCGAGGCTCCTGGGCTGTGCTCCCATGATTTCCACCCAGGTAGAACAGAAGAACTTTTATTTATTTATTTATTTATTTTTGAAGTACTGGAGATGGAACCCAGGGGCATTCCACCTCTGAGCCCTATTTTTTAGTCTTTTCTTTTTGAAACAGGGTCTCCCTAAGTTGTGGAGAGCCTTAGTAAGTAGCTAAGCCTGGCCTCAAAACCAGATCCTCTTGTCTCAGCCTCCCAAGTACTGGGATTACAAGTGTGCGCCAGCATGGCCAGCTTACTTTTTACTTTAAATTTAGAGGCCTAGTCTTGCTGAATTCCCCAGCCTGGGTCCAGGCTGTGCTCCTCCCGCTGCACCAGCCAGAGCAGATGGCATTATAGGATGCCCACGGAGCCCGGCCCTTCTCTATACTTTAATTCACCTTAGAACACTAATAATGCCCACTGCAGATTCATTGCTAGGAAAATAGCTCTTCTACTGTGTTGTGTACAGAGTAATGCGTAGGAAGAAAGTGTGTTTGTGTCCAGTACAGAATCAGTACTCTGTCCCTGGTTTCAGTCTACGGTTGGTTGAATGTGGACGTAACACCAGCACCTGAGGCGGGCTTGCCGGAGCATGCCTGTAATCCCAGTGCTTGGGAAGCTGAGACTGCAGTGTCACCTCTGAGGCCAGCCTCATCAACGTAGCAAGACCTTCACCAACTACCAAGATCCTGTTTTAAAATAAAATCCAAATGAAAATAAACCCGCTGAGTCCAACCCCGCACCAGCAATGGCGCCTTCCTCGCCCCCAGCAGGAACTCCTGGTAGCCCTAATGGGTGTCCCCGGCTCCACGGCTCCGGCAGGGCCCAGCCTCCCACCTGAGGCTCCTGTGTCCACAGAGGCCCCGACTCACTTGACCACCGCCTCCAGGAGGGGCAGGCAGAGCAGGACCACCAGCATCCACTTCATCATGCCCATTCCAGCTGCGCACGTGAGGAGACCTCGGCTTCTGTGGTCCACTGGACGCAGGACCTGAGCGCTCCTCCTTTATAGCCCAGGCCCCAGCGGCCGCCCCGCCTCCCGCCCTGGGCAGCCAGGACCCAGCCAGAGGCCGTGGCCCCCATGCCCACTGGGCCGTGTGCTGTTCTCTGCCCGTGGCCAAAGCCGACTTTTCATCTTGTTGACTTTTCAATCAAGAGTGGCAGCCAGGAGGTCCCGGAGATAGGAGGGAACACAGCGGCCAAAGATGGAGGCCGCTCCCTGTCCAGGAGCAGAGGCGCCACGTGGACATTTTGGTTAATGGCCAGGAGTCGGTAGAGCGTGGGGCGAAGGCCCACAGGCCGGCCTGTCGTCCTGGGCTGGTGCAATGGGCCAGGCCCCCTGTGCTCTCCCTCCTGGCTGCCAGGAGCAGCCATCTGGTTTTAATTGCACCGGAAACGTCACCAAGGAATGCTGATGTCGCCTGGCAGGGACAAAATCGTGCGGAACTGCTGGTGTCTGGGAGACACACTTGGAGATGTGACTCAGGTCCTGGTTCCCAGACCTCACACCCTTGGGAGGCGGAGTTGTGGAGATGCATGTGGGGATTAGAGGCTCAGTAGCTTGCATGGTAGTTATAACAATACTGGCACAGTGGTCAGCGCCAATGCCGGGGAAGGGCTGGATGCCGGGGCTGCAGTCTCTCCTGAGTGGCTTTAGAGACTCAGCAGCCAGACATGGCGTCACGTGCCTGTAATCCAGTACTTGCGAGGCTGAGGCAGGAGGATCACAGGTTGGAGGCCACCCGAGCAACCTCGACATTCAGCATCTCAGTCATACTCTATTTCAAATTAAGAATAAAACAGGGCTGTGGGGTGGCTTGGAAGATGGATGCTCTTGGGTTCTATCTTCAGTATAATTTAAAAAAATAAAATTAACCGGGTGTGGTGGCGCACTCTTGTAATCCCCGTGCATGGGAGGCTGATACAGGAGGATCGTACAGGTTCGAAGCCAGCTTGTTGGCTTAAGAGACCCTGTTTCCAAATAAAATGTGAAATAGGTCTGGGAGTGTATCCTGAAGGTAGAAGGGTTCCATCCCAGTACCAGCAATAAATAAATAAATAAATAAATAAATAAATAAATAAATAAATTTAATTAAAGGCTCAGCTACTTAGTGAGGCCCTTTGCAACTCAGTGAGACCCTGTTTCAAAATAAAGAATAAAGCCAGGCGTGGTGGAGCACGCTTGTAATCCCAGCATTTGGGAGGCTGAGACTGGAGGATCGTGGTTCGCGGGCAGCCTCAGCTACTTAGTGAGGCCCTCTGCAACTTAGTGAGACCCTGTTTCAAAATAAAGAATAAAAAATAGGGCAGTGAGTGTAGCTCGGAGGTCAAATACCCTTGGGTTCCATCCCCAAACCCTCAAAAATATAAATAAAGAATAAAAAATAGGGTTGGGGTTGTAGCTCGGAGGTAGAATGCCCCTGGGTTCCATCCCTAGTGCGGCAAAAATAAATAAATAAAATGAAATAAAAGAAGACACACTTTCAGTGACCCAGTTCCTCCATCCCTGCTCTACCTTCCACAGTTATCACCTGGCGAATCCATTCAAGTGAGTAATCCTGCTTGCATCTACCTGGTGAGGTTAGAGCGCTCATGTTTTAATAATTTCACCTCTGAATATTATGAACTGCCTGACAGATGAGGTTTGGGGCAGCATTCCAGATCTTAGCCTCACCTTTTGCCATGAGCCCCCACAAGGTTTGTGCCCGTCTCGCCATGCAAACTGCATTCAGACCGTCCAGCAGAGTCCTCACAGCCCAACATCGGAGCCCTGCTCAGTGGTCCAGAGTCCCCTGAGCCTCAGGTAAACACTTGACTGTGAGCCCCTCAACATGTCACATACACCTAAGGAGCAGTGGCAGAGAAGAGACGTTCCGGGTGCAAAGGGCATAGGAGTCCAGAAGCCAGCAGAGCAGACATTCAGCTCTGCGACCCCTCAGCATGCCGGGCATTGGTGATGAGATGTGAACTCCAAGGGCCCCAGCTGCCCCGCCCTGTGGCCCAGCTGCCCACGCGGCCCTCCCTGAGTCTGCCTGCCCACAGCCGGCAGCTCTCCTTGGCAGACGACTCTATTCCTGGTGTCTCTTGTTTCTGGGGTCTCCATTGCTCTGGCTTCTCACAGCTCCCTGCAGCACCCTTTCAGAGGCCTCCTGCGGGCTTCTGATCCTGACGGTCCTTGTCTGGCTCCCGGGCCTTCCTTCCAAATCTGGTGGGAGCCTCCAGGACTCTGGGACGCCAGCATTTTGCATCACTGCAACACCCGCGCCCCGTGGATGATGCTGTCGGCAGCCGGCTTGAGCGGGAGCCAGAAGCCCTGGGACAAGGGTTTGGCGTCCTCTGAGTGCCAGGCCAGGTCGCTGAGCAGTGAAACACCTTCCTGCTCAGCCCTGTGTGATCAGGTGGCCCCGACGTCTCCCCTCAAAGCGATCTTTTTCAAAAAGTTATTTATTATTATTATTATTATTATTATTATTATTATTATTATTGTACTGGGGATAGAACCCAGGGGCATTGTACCTCTAAGCTATACCCACCACCCTATTTTAGTTTTGATTTTTTTGGGAGGATTACTGGGGATTGAACCCAGGGGCGTTTTACCTCCGAACTACACCCCCAGCCCTATTTTTTATTTTGAGACACGGTCTCACTAAGTACAGAGGGCCTCACTATGTAGCTGAGCCTGGCCGCGAACCCAGACCTCTTCTTGTCTCAGACTCCCAAGTACTGGGATTACCTGTTTGCGCCACCATGCCCAGCTAAGTACATAGTCTATGGATTTGTCCTTTTGTGTGTACGTGGTACTAGGGATGGAATCCAGGGGCTTTCTACCACTGGGCTACACTTTTAGACCTATTTCATATTTTATTTGGAAACAGGGTCTCACTGAGTTGCTGAGAGCCTCCCTAAGTAGCTGAGGCTGGCTTTGAACCTGTGTGATCCTCCTGTCTCAGCCTCCCAAGCACTGGGGTTACAAGCATGAGTCACCACGCCAAGCTACTTTTTTTTTTTTTAATTTATTTTTTTGGTGGTACTAGGGGTGGAACCCAGAGGCTTTCTACCTCCAGGCTATACTCCTAGACCTTTCTTATATTTTATTTGGAAACAGGGTCTCACTAAGTTGCTGAGAGCCTCACTAAGTAGTTGAGGCTGGCTTTGAACATGTGCGATCCTCCTGTCTCAGCCTCCCAAATGCTGGGATTACAAGTGTGCGCCACCACGCCCGGCTAAGATTTGACTTTCATACCCTCAGCCTGTGATGGGTAGAGTCTTGCTATTCCTGAGATGTCCTCAAGGCATATTGCTTTGGTATCTGTGCAGAGTACTTCGTTTCTCTTTGCTGGCAGTAATCTCTTTAGCAACCACACATTCTTTGGCTTGTTTTTTTTTTCGTTGTTTTGTTTTGCTTTGGTGCTGGGGATTGGACCTAGAGGCATTCTACCTCCAATCTATATCCCTAGCACTTTTATTTTATTTTATTTTATTTTATTTTGAAACAGGGTCTCACTGATTTGCTGAGGCTGGGTTCAATCCTCCTATGTCAGCCTGCCAAGCGCTGGGAGTACGGACGCACACTACTACTATTTTTTTTTTTTTTTTTTTTTTGCAGGTCTGGGTATGGAACCCAGGGGCATTTGACTTCCAAGCTACACCCCCTGCCCTGTTTTTTATTCTTTATTTTTGAAACAGGGTTCCTCACTAAGTTGCAGAGGGCCTCACTAAGTAGCTGAGGCTGTCTGTGAATCGCGATCCTCCAGCCTCAGGCTCCCAAATGCTGGGATTACAAGCGTGCGCCACCACGCCGGGCCGTACACTACTACTTAAGTTTTAAACATAGTTTTTTTTTTTTTTTTTTTGGTCAAATGTAAGTTTTAAAAATCTTTCTCAACTTGGCCTAGAGGTGCACTCTTGTAATCCCAGTACTTGGGAGGCTGAGACAGGAGGATCGCAGGTTCATGGCCGGCCTCAGCTACTTAGTGAGACTCTGTTTCAAAATAAAGAATTAAAAATAGGGCTGGGGGTAGAGCTTGGAGATAGAATGCCCCTGGGTTCAATCCCAGCACTTCCAAAAACAAAACCAAACAAACAAACAAACTAGCAACTTTCTTCTCTGCACTTAGCTCTCAATTATAACCGCAAACCTGACTTAAAGCTACCAGCAATACTCATGCTATTGTTTGAGCACTTTACTGCTTTGAAGTTTCCTCTGTAAGACTGATTATTCCATCCACTTTAAACCCAACCTCACAGAAAATTTCAGGATATGGACAAAATGTAGGCAAGCTCTTTGCCAGAATGTAACACAAATGGCCTTCCATCGGATTCCCAATAGAATCCTCACTTCCGTTTGAAATCCCATGAGCAGAGAGAGCCTTAATCTCCACATTCCTATGGCCATTCTGGTCCTTGGAGAACATACCAGAACCATCCACTGAGATCTGCCTATGACTAAAGCCTCTCCAGCCTGCATCTCCAGACGTTTCCAAATTCCTCCTGCGAGCAAGTTTCAAAAGCTTCTGAACCACGTGGACAGGCAGTCACAGTGATGGGCCCACCAGTTTCTGTATTTGTTAGATTTTTGTCACAGTGAGCAAAATACCAGACAAGATCACCTTAGAGGAGAAACTACTTCTTTGGGTCCTTGATTTCGGAGGTTCAGCTGGCAGTGTTGGCACACATCTAGAACCCGGCACTTGGGAGCCGAGTAAGTGATGGCGGTTGGCCTCCCCATCAAGTTTCTTGAATGTCCTCACATGGTGCACATCACATCCTGAATGTGCAGGGCAAGCCAAGAGTTAGATGTAGACCCCTGTGCTACAAAAATCTGTATGCACACCTCTGGCATGGTGTGCCCAGAAACACCCCGTCTTTCTCCTGGGGACCTGCTTCTCATGAGTGCTGATGTCCGACCCTTCAAAATGCTTCCTGAGAACCGGGTGTGGTGATACATGTCCGTAATCCCAGGAGGCTGAGACAGGAGGATTGCAGGTTTAAGGACAGCCTCAGCAACTTGGTGAGGCCTTCAGCAACTTAGTAAGACCCTGTTTAAAAACTAAAAGTAAAATAGGGCTGGGGGTGTAGCTTGGAGGTAGAATGCCCCTGGGTTCAATCCCCAGCACCAGCCAGGCGTGGTGGCGCACACTTGTAATCCCAGCATTCAGGAGGCTGAGACCGGAGGATCGCAGTTCATGGACAGCCTCAGCTACTTAGTGAGGCCCTCTGCAACTCAGAAAAAACCTGCTTCAAAATAAAGAATAAAAAATAGGGCTGGGGTGTAGCTCGGAGGTAGAATGCCCCTGGGTTCCACCCTCAGTACCGCAAAAAAAAAAGAATCGCTGGGATGGTAGCTTAGAAGTAGAACACCCCTAAATTCCATCCATAGTACCACCAAAAAAGCCCCCTCCTCAGGGGGCTTGCTCTGGCCTCACCCACCATTTCCACCAAAGTCACACAAGAAAGCAATTGTCTGCAAGCAAGGATGGGTTAACCAACAGACCAGAGGAAAAGTAATCTTTCCCTTCATCCATTTATACATTCATTAATTTATAGCTATTTGAGGCATAGATAAAAAGGACTCCTGTGTAGGTGGAGAGAAGGCAGCCGGACCCATATGTGGGACTGCTGTGAGAGCAGATAGATAGACAGACAGACAGATATAGTATATCTTGGTGGAACCGTTCCGCAGGGAGGAAGAACATACTCTCTTTGTTTTCCTTACTGGCTTTCCTAGTGTCTGAATGTTCACTGGTGCATCCTAACGGTTTGCAGTGGTGAGCTCGTAGAGGTGTGTCCATGGGCATGCCATCCTTTGGTCTGTTTCCTCCTCTGTTCCTCTCTTGGCCTCTCATCCACCCTCCACCATCGCCTCCCACACTCTATTGGTCTATTTTCAGCCTTGTCTGGTAGTGCACGACGACTCCTCCTCCTCCTCCTCCTCCTCCTCCTCCTCCTCCTCCTTCTCTTGAGGTACTAGGGATGGAACCCAGGGACATTCTACCTCCAAGCTGATTCTATTTTTTTATTCTTTATTTTGAAACAGGGTCTCACTAGATTACAAAGGACCTCACTAAGGAACCGCGATCCTCCCGTCTCAGCCTCCCAAGTGCTGGGATGACAGGTGTGGTGGCGCATCACCATGCCCAGCTACTGGTCTCCTATTTCCAAATGTTCCTTTTCTTTCTCTAGAGTTTGCAGTTTTCATTGAGGTTTTTTTTTTTTTTTTTTAAGTATTGGGATGGAAGCCAGGGCCTCAAAGATGCTGGGTAGAGGTTACCATTTAACCACATCCCAGCACTACCCTTACAAATAAGTTAGAAAAACATAAATACTCCTCCACTAAAGGACTTGAGGGTTGTCTTATCATGATGGATCAAGACTGGCTGCCCGAGGGAGGTGTGGAGGTGCTCGCCTGTTATTCTAAGTACTTGGGAGGTGGAGACAGGAGGATCACAGGCTGGAGGGCTACCTTAGCAACTTAGCGAAACCCTGTTTCACAATCAAAGTGAAATAAGGCTGGGGCTGGAGATGTGTATCTCAGAGGTAGAACACCTTTGGGTTTAACCCCTAGTACTCCAACACACACACACACACACACACACACACACACACACACACACACACTCCATCAGTCAATCAATGAAAAAGACAGCCTGCAAGGCGCACTAGATGGGAAGGATTCCGAGCACGGCGATGGATTAGTGATGTCTGCCGGGGGTGGAGGAGGAGCAGTGTCAGGAGGCACGGTTGGGGTTGTGTCACTACACAGACACTCCTGCCCCCGGTGTCACTTCTCAGACCCTCTGAAGGATGTCTTTGTGCTGCTTAAGGAACCAGGGGCAGGAAGAGACGCTTGGTTTGAGTTACAAGTGGAATTGGGGTAATCACTGAGATATAAAATGATAGTAAATAAATCCCATCATGAGAGATAAGGTGAAGTTCTCCACCATGGGGGTGCGTGGGGGGCAGGCGGGCAGATCAGGGGAGACAGCAGCCTTTTCTGGGTGTGAAGGGTGAGGAGCCTCTGGGGTGTATGTGCTTGGGGAGAGTCTTTCCTAAAGAGGCAAGTGTGGGGAGGAGCCCAGGACCGTCCCTGCCTGCTGGGCAGAAGCCAGGAGCATGCGCAGGTGTGGTGTGTCCTGGGAAATGAGTTTGGAAACACAGGCAGGAACCAGACAGAGAGTCCTGCGTTCCAGAGGGGCGAGCTGGCTTTAGCCCGTTAGCTGTGGGCTCGGGGGAGTTTGAGGCAGGAGATGTGGAGAGGAAGTGAGACTGGAGCTCGAGGAGAAAAGCCCTCATCCTGGGAGACCCCCGGCTCGGTGGACCCACCTGGAGGCGGCCTCTCCAGAACCCCTTTGTGGCATCGGTGGAAGTCTAAGCACTGCGGTAACGGGCACGAGTGATGGCTGGGGCCCACTGAAGACAGCCCGCTGGGCTCCACCAGGCGGTCCTCATCTCCTGAGTCCAGGCCGGGCACAGGGGAGCAGAAGTTTCCTTGTCTGGGCTCTGGGAACCTCTGGTCTCTGCAGGAAGCAGGTGCCCGGGAGACCCTGGACAGTGGTTCCAGATGATGAGGGAGCAGCGCCCAGGGCGTCCTGGCTAGACACAGACGATGGGCTGGGCAGCAGCCAGCAGGCCCGCCTCGGGCCTTCATACTTGGCAGGTGGCGGCACTGGAGGACTTCTAGGTGTTCTAGTCTCTACAGATACCTCATGTGCAGAATGATGGCCATCATAACTGGGGGAGGAGTGGTCGGGTAGACCAGGGACAGTGGGAATAGAGGGTCCCAGGACCCCAGGAGACTGAGGGGCGCTGAGCAGGAACGCACTGGACCTTGGCAGGAGGCCTGAGACCCTCAGGGGTTGAGATGTGACTAGGGCTGGGGCTAGCCCAACAGCTAGACTCCTGGGGTCCTGGGGAAGGAGGGCTCCCAGGAGCCCCATATTGGGGAGTCCGGGGACTCACAGGCTTTGGGCTTCCATGGGTTGCAAGATTCCAAGGATCCCGGACCCTTTTTTTTTTTTTTTTTTTTTTTTTTGCGGTAGGGGAGATGGAACCCAGGGGCATTCTACCTCCAAGCGACACCCTCAGCCCTAATTTTTATTCTTTATTTTGAAACAGGGTCTCACTAAGTAGCTGGGGCTGGCCATGAACCTGGGATCCCCCTGCCTCAGCCTCCCAAATGCTGGGATTACAAGCGTGCGCCTCCACGCCTGGCCTCCCATACCTTTCTTTTTCTGCTCTTCCAAATCTGGGATCCCACACTTTGGCAGAGCATGTCCTGCCCCACCGCCCCTCCGGGTCCAGCTCACTCTGGGACTCAGGGGAAGGGGGGCAGAGCTGTGCTGGGGTGCTGTCAGGCACGGCCCTCCCTCTCCGTGCCAGGCCTGGGCAGACTCTAGTGCCCCTTCCCTCCCTCCTCACGGGGCCCGGGCAGCGCCAGCCTCTGGCTGTGCAGTGGGTGGTGGTGGCCAGAGTGGAAAATCCCCCAGCCAGCCAGCCCTTATCGGTGGTGCAGGCCTGGCCCGGCCCGGGCCTGGGCCAAGGGTGTGATAGATGTGTTTGGAGCCCTGAGCACAGGGTACGGGGGCAGAGGGCGATGGCACAGGGCCTGTGCCCACTCACCCCAGGTGGAGAGCTTTCCTGACCAGGCTGGCAGCCCAGCCCCTGGGCACCTCAGGGTGCGGGGAGCTTGTGTGTGGGCAGCTTGGTGGGTGCGGCTGTGGGGTACGGGGTCTGAGGATGGAGGCTGCGGGAGAGGGATAGAGGGACAGAGAGATCAGTCCTGGGCGGGAACGGCATGGGGGCTGAGACAGGAGGCTGCCCTGGGAGGGGCTGGGGAGACAGAGGCATGTTTAACTAAGTCCCCCCTCCTCAAGAGAACTCAAGACAGGACGGTACAGTGGGGTAGGAGAAGTAAGAAAGTGCAGGACAGGAGGGCGCAGAGGGGCCCCTCCCCAGGCAGCTCCAGGCTCCTGCAGAAGGCACAGCCAGTGCCCCGGTTCACTCTGTGACTGTGGGGTTCCTGGGCCAAGCTGGAACAAATGAAGATTTCTCCAAATGCCCTCTTTGATTTTTTTTAAATGGTACTGGGAATTGAACCCAGGAGCATTCTTCTTCCAAGCCATACCCTCAGCCTGTTTTATATTTAATTGGAAATAGGATATCACTGAGCCGGGTTTAATGGCACGCGCTTGTAATCCCAGCATTTGGGAGGCTGAGACAGGATGCTCAGGGCTCATGAACAGCCTCAGCTACTACTTAGGCCCTCTGCAACTCAGTGAGACCCTGTTTCAAAATAAAGAATAAAAAATAAAGCTGAGGGTGTAGCTTGGAGGTCGAATGGCCCTGGGTTCCATCCCCAGTACCACAACAACAACAACAAAAAAAAAAAAAAAGAAAGAAAGAAAAAAAGAGAAAAGAAAGAGAGTATGACTATGATGCTGAATGTCTAAGTTGCTTGGATGGCCTCCAACCTACAATCCTGTCTCAGCCTCCCAAGTACTGGATTGCAGGCACGTGACGCCATGCCTGATATTTGAGAGTCTCTAAAGGCCCTGGTAGAGACTGCGGCCCGGCATCCAGGCCCTCAGTACCAGTCCACAGTACCAGTACCACCATGCTGGTTACTGAGCCCCTCATCCTCACACCACAACTCCATCTCCCAAGGGTGTGAGGTGCTGAGTCACATCTCCAAGTGCGTCTCCCAGACACCAGCAGTTCTGCACGATTTTGTCCCTGCCAGGCGACATCAGCAATGCTTGGTGACATTTCAGTTGCCCTTACAATCGGGGGGCTGCTCCTGGCAGCCAGGAGGGAGAGCACAGGGGGCCTGGCCCATTGCTGCCAGCCCAGGACGACAGGCCGGCCTGTGGGCCTTCGCCCCACGCTCTACCGACTCCTGGCCCTTACCAAAATGTCCACGTGGCGCCTCTGCTCCTGGACAGGGAGCGGCCTCCATCTTTGGCCGCTGTGTTCCCTCCTATCTCCGGGACCTCCTGGCTGCCACTCTTGATTGAAAAGTCAACAAGATGAAAAGTCGGCTTTGGCCGCGACGCAGAGAACAGCACACGGCCCAGTGGGCATGGGGGCCACGGCCTCTGGCTGGGTCCTGGCTGCCCAGGGCGGGAGGCGGGGCGGCCGCTGGGGCCTGGGCTATAAAGGAGGAGCGCTCAGGTCCTGCGTCCAGTGGACCACAGAAGCCGAGGTCTCCTCACGTGCGCAGCTGGAATGGGCATGATGAAGTGGATGCTGGTGGTCCTGCTCTGCCTGCCCCTCCTGGAGGCGGTGGTCAAATGAGTCGGGGCCTCTGTGGACACAGGAGCCTCAGGTGGGAGGCTGGGCCCTGCCGGAGCCATGGAGCCAGGGACACCCAGCTAGGGCTAAGAGAACAGCCCCATTGCTGTGCTGGGTAGGACTGAGTGGGGTAAGTTGCAGCCCTGCCTGTTTGCGCTGCCTGCAGGTCCTCAGCACTTCCCCACCCAGCCACCTCCTGATCTAGAACACCCAGGTCTCCACGGGGCTGCGCAGAGCTCCTGGAGCAGCTGCCCTAGTCCCTTGGAGACAGGGACTTCACTTTCTCATGGCTGCCCCTCCCTGCCAGAACCCCGGGTTTGAGTCCTGACCTCTCTGGTCCTGGGGTCCCCCCTTGGGCACATCCCACACTACTCAGGACCCTGGCCGACCCTCTAGGTGATGGGTGTGCCCGGGACCTGTGGGGCAGGGACACCAGGATGGAGTGCAGGCCGCCAGCCACACGGAGGCCATTGTCCACGGGCTACTCCAGACCTCGGTCCTGGGCGGGGGCAGGCTGAGGGAGGGTGAGGACCCCCCGGCTGAGCGTGGCCTGATGTCGCCCTCGCCGCAGCCCAGCACCACTGCTTCAACCCCAGTAAGTCGTCCACCTTCTCCACTGAACGGCAGGCCTTCTCTCTGCAGTATGGCAGCGGCAGCCTCACCGGCTTCTTTGGCTACGACACTCTGAAGTTACCTTCCCAAGGCCACACGGCGATGGGCTGAGGCCGAGGTTGGAATGCAAGTGCCTGGCTCTCTGGCTTAATACCCCGCTGGCCTGCAGCAAGTCAGGAGCAGGATGGGCACTTAGGAGAGAAAGCCCTGCCGCGGGGAGGGGGGAGCTGCCCAGGGCCGCTGCAGCCTGGCTTCGCCTAGCTGAGGAACCCTCCAACCAGCCCCTCTGGGGGCTCTATGGGCCTCGAGCGCAGCGTGGCCCCTCTCTGTGAATGTGTGGCCGTGTCCAGGGCGGGCTGAGCAGTGCCCAGCCCAGGAGTGAGCCAGTGAAGGAGTCTCCATTCTATTGAGCAGGAGTATGGCAACTGCTTGGTGGGACTCCAGTCCGTAGACCTATCATCAGGAGATGGTCAACCCTTTTGGATCCTGGAAGACGTCTTCCTCAGATCCTACTATTCCATTTTTGACGTGGCCAACAACAGGGTGGGCTTCGCCACCGCCGTCTAGAGGTGCCACGTGGACGCCTGGCCTCCCTCCTCCCAGCCCCCACTGCCCAGGGGATTTTTGTGTCCTGTCTGGGTTCCTTCTTCCTTTTCTGGACCTGGACCTTTGGTAATAATAAATCCTCTCCATGTTGCCTCGCCTGTTGTGTTTGGCGGGGAGCTGTGTCCTGTTGAATGGTTCTGGGTCTCAGGGAGTGGGGAGAGAGCAGTCAAGCAAGTTTCAGTCTGATCAACCTGAGTTGCTACGAGATTATCTGCCGGGTCACTAAGATTCTAAGAGAAAGGGGCCTGAGGCCAGGCTTGAGGACAGGCCCTGGCCTCCGCAGAGCCAAGAGTCTACTTATGGCTTCTCTCGCAGAGCTTGATGTCTACTCACAGCTTCCTTCTAGAGATTGAAAACAGTCATGATGATTTGAAGTGGTCTTTGTGATGGAGGAAGAGGCCCTCCTCTGACCACCTAAATGTTCTACTGACCCGATTTACCAAACCTCCACAGCTGCCCCACTGACCCTAGGCTTCCTATGCATGTCCACTAGCACTGTCCACTAGCTTGGGATCTGACACTTCCCAGATCTGGGTGTCTGTCTTCTCATCTGTTCATCAATTTTAGCCAGAATTTTCCTTTTTGTTTGTTTTTGGTGGTACTGGGGTTCCTGGAAGCCCTTTTACCTCTGGGCTATACTCCCAGACCTATATTTTTTTTTTTTTGAAACAGGGTCTCTTAAGCCAGCAAGGCTGGCTTTGAACCTGCGTGATCCTCCTGTCTCTGCCTCCCAAGCACGGGGATTACAAGCGTGAGCCACCACGCCCGGCTTAGCCAGAATTTTCTAAAGAATATTGGCTACCTTCATGCACTTGTATCAGTCATGAGGTCCTTGCAGGGGCAGGACGCTACTAGACACTGTTCCTAGGAGGGCTTCAGAAGGGGTGCTAAATTAGTCTGATTATATTTTGATGTCGACTCCTACGTCCCATTACTTGCATTTAAATTAGGGCTGGCCTTCAACTACAGACGAGAAGGTGCTACCTGAGTTACCTGGAGAGCAAACCTCATTGCTCTAACCCAATCAGGAAGTCCGTCCCTGTGATCTTCATTCCTCTTCTCTTAGGAGCTCCCTAGCAACCCCAGACAACTGGGCAACATTGTGTGGGGAGGGAGAGAGGGAGGAGGAGGAGGAGGGGGAGGGTCAAAGGGGGAGGGGGAGGAAGGGAGGGAAAGGTGACACAAAACGAAATCGGATCTATTCTGACTGGCAACTTAGTGGTGATACGGCATCCGCAAGCTCCGGCTGAGGACCAGGGGTCAATTCAGAAACCATACGCCGGGCCGACCCGCTCTACAGTCATGGTCCAGCAGGCAGGCTGGCCTCATCCTTGCCTCTTGTACTCAGCGGTAGGGATAAAGGGGCAAGATCCAGGTCTTGCACCGCCCTCTGGCCCAGGGCAAGTTTGCAGAGGAGGAGTCTCTATGGCAAGGGCATACCCTCTGGGACTCTACGTCTTTCCTACACTCCTGGAAAGACGGCCTGTTTCAGGCTCCTCCTGGAGGACAAATCGCTGAGAAGAGCAAGCACACTTGTAAAAGGCCCGATACGGAACCAAAGTTCTTCACGTTCCGCTTTGCCGGAGGGACTACAAACCCGGCGTGCCTAGCCGGGCCGCGCGGGGACTACGCTTCCCGGCGTGCCCCGCGGGGGGCGTGGCCGGCGCGGGGCGGGGCGCGCGCGTGCTGCCCTCTGCCGGGAGCGCGGGGAAGCGGGCGCGGAGTGACAGCGGGAGCCGGGCGCGGGGCGCGGGGCGCGGTGACAGCGGAGGCGGCGGCGGCGCCCGGGCGGACGGGGCGGGCCTCCGCGGAGGCGCGCGGCCCGAGGAGCCCCGCAGCGGCGGCCAGGGCGGCCCGCGGGCCGGCGCCGAACTTGGGACAAGTTGCCGGAGCGCGGGCGGCGGCCGTGACCTTCAGAGCGAGGTGAGGGGCGGCGGGCGCGGGCCGGGCGCGGGCGGGGGGCGCGGGCGCGGGCCGGCCGCGTGCCGAGCCCGGGCGCCTCCGGGGCGCGGGCCGGGGGCGCTGCGCGGGGCCTTACGTAACCGCGCGGGGGGGCGGCGGGGACTCGTGCAAGTTTTCGGGAGTCGCGCCGGCGCCCGCGGGGGCTGGGGGGGGCGGGCCGGGGGCGCGCGGCCGAGTCCGCGGGCCGGAGCGGGCGGGGCGGGCCACGCCCCGGGCCGGCCGCCGCGCCCCCTCCCGGCGCCCTCCGCAGGGTGCGCGGGCCGCGCTCGGGAACTTGGGGCGAGCGGCCCGAGCCCCCCCCCCCCCGGCCGGTCCGGAGCTCGGACCCCGGACCCCGGGTCCCGGAAAGCGCGCCCCCTTCTGCCCTCCCCGCGGCCGGGGTCCTGTCCCGGGCGGGGGCGGCGGAGCCCTCGCGGCCCCTCCCGGCCGGCTCGGGCTTCACGCACGGCTGCCCCGAGCCGCTCCGGGCTGCGCGAGCAGGTTCGCGCCGCCGCAGCCGCCCGGCTCCGGGCCCCGCGCCCCGAGGAAGGGAGGGCGCCGGGCGGGGCTGGAGTGCGCCCCGCGGGCTCTGCCCTGGCCCCGCGCGCGGCCTGTCCCGAGCCCCGGCGATGCGGGACGTGCAGGCTCTCTCTGGACTCCGGTCTTGGGCTGAGCGCTGGCTTTCCGGGGAAGTGTCTGTTACAGCGCCCGCTCCCACCCGGACTCCTAGCAGAGGGGTACTAGACCAGGGGACAAGGCCTCCCGGACGTGGCCTCAGGCCCTGGCCCACATTCTGCTGGCCCAGACTTGGCACGCTGGGGCAGCTGGGGGTGAGGGGGGCACTGGTCTCTGGTTTCCTGCTGGGTGGCCCGTACAGATGCCTAGGCCGGGCACCTGGGAGACAGCCCCCAGGCCTTGCCATGCGGGTGTGCCCAGGCCGGGAAACCTTCGGAGTTCTGCCTCGGTTTCCCCAGGCCTGGGGCAAAAATAGCAACTCGCTTGGCGGCCTGGGAACCGGCGGGTGTAATGGGGCTTCCTGGGGCCTCCGAGCCATGTTGCTTACAGTTTTACAAGAGCTGTTACGGCCCCAGTGCTGTCCTGTTCCTAATTCACGTCTGTGAATGGAGTGGAAAAGAGACCCAGGTCTCAAGGAAGGGGCCCGGGACATCTCTAGCGAGCACTCAGGTGAGCTGGCGTCGGCAGCTCAGAGGTGGCAAGGGGGAGGGCCAGGGCAGACCGGTGCCATCTGGGCTGCTGGGACGGTAGGGCTGCCCATGCCCTCTGCCACCTGGGACCCCTTTCAGCCTTTTCCATGGGAGGGGAGCCCCACTCCCCAGGCTCAGCTGCCCTTTGAGGGTCTAGCTTCAGGCTCCGATCCTTCCCGGGCTCTGTTTATGGCTGTAATTGTATCATTAGCCAGAGTTTATGGAGTTCCTTAGCACCTGCCCCCACAGGGAGTGGCCAGCCTCCCCCGCCCGTCTCCCTTTTCAAAGTCAACTGCCTCCTGCAGGCCGGGGGGATTCCCCCGGGCTCCCTGGGAAGCCAAGCTGGGCCTTTGTCCCCGGATGGAGGGCAGTCTGCACTTGGGGCCCGGCTTGGGGCTGCTCTGGAGATGAACTGGAAATGCATGCGTTGGCCTTCTCTTCCTAGGGGCAGGTTCCTGACATTGCCAGAGCAGTGCCCAGTAAGCACTGCTTCAGTCTCCAGGGGTTTGTGGAATGGATGCAAGTGTTGGTGTGTTTGTGAGATTATAGGTATCCAGGCCCCTTTGTGTAGAAGAATTGTGTAAATACTTTTGAGAGTGTAACAGTAACACAATGTTATATTAACAGGCTACTGTGTCTTCATGTTAAAGTAGCCTGATATGATAATAAAATTTAATTATAAACAATACTGGCCAGCACTTACTCTGCGTTACTTCTTTAGATTGAGGGAGGAATTATTGCTGGCCCTGGGATTCTAACCCAGGTCCCACTGGCTCCAAAGTCCATGTCCTTAATCCCCAAAGGGGATTAAGACAACTCTTGTCTCTTAAAAGGTGAGGACATTGTGGCTTGCAGACCTTCCTGCCTCGGGTCCAGGGTTTCCTGCCCCAGAGCCACACCTGTCTCTTGGCCTCTCTTCTGAGAGGCTGACACAGATGCCCAAAGGACCCCTGGTGAGACTGTCCTGCAGAGCGGGGAGGAGGTGGCTTCAGCTCCAGCTTTCTGGGCCTCTGTGGAAGCCTCAGGTGCCCAGGAAGGTTGGGAGTGTCCCTTACTGACAGCTTCTGGGTGTCCGGCTTTGTGCCATGGCCTTCATACCCACCGACTGCAGCTCTTGTTTAGATGTGGACCTTTCGGGTGAACGGGGGACACCAGCAAAAGTCACAGGGGACTGGGCCGGAAGGCAGAGCCCCTTCGCTGCCTCTAACTGCTCTGTGGCTGGGGTCGAACCTGCTGTTGCTAGCCTCAGTTTCCCTATTTGTGAACCCAGATCACCGAACCTTTTACAGATCTCTGCCCAGGGCACCAGGTCAGGCATCTGGCTTCAGGAAGGAAAGAGTGTGGGTTTTAGGGGTGTCTGGGTCACTGCTGGAGTCCAGAGAATTGAGCTTTAGGTAAAGACTGGCCCTGTAGCTGGGAGTGGTGGCGCACGCCTACAGTCCCAGTACTTCGGAGGTTGAGACGGGAGGATTGCAGGTTCAAGGCCAGCCTCCAGCAACTTAATGAGGCCCTCTGCAACTTAGTGAGACACTGTTTCAAGTAAAAAAAAAAAAAAAAAAAATAGAGCTAGGGGTGTGGCTCAGGGGTAGACTGTCCCTGGGTTCCATCCCCAGTACTACACACACACACAGACTGGCTCTGGTGAGGCACCAGTTTCTTGGGACATAACCAGAGCCATCGTGTATTGCTCACCGGGCAGGTGTAACCTATTGAGGTTGCATTGCCTACACTGTGGGTTCTGGGATCAGGCTGCCTGGTTGGACTCCTGGCTCTGCCACTTGCCACCATGTGCCCCTGGGCAAGCTGTTTAGTCCACGCCTAATTACAAGTTTAGAGTGCTCCAGTGAGGGCCCAGTGTGTTGCTACGTGAAGCCCAGAGTGCTTCCATAGCACTCATTCATTCCCACTCATTTCTGCATTTCTTTCTTTTTTTTTTTTTTTTTTTTTTTTTGCGGGTCTGGGGATGGAACCCAGGGGCATTCTACCTCCGAGCTACACCCCCAGCCCTATTTTTTTATTCTTTATTTTGAAACCGGGTCTCACTGAGTTGCAGAGGGCCTCACTAAGTAGCTGAGGCTGTCCGCGAACGATGATCCTCACATCTCAGCCTCCCAAATGCTGGGATTACAAGCATGCCCACCACACCTGGCTTTGCATTTCTCGTTTTTAAGCCAGGAAATCGAGACAGAGAAGCCCCAGAGAAGGAATAAAGACCTCAACTGTAGCTCCGTCCACAGCCATTTTGGTGGCTACAGTCTCCACTACTCCCTGTGGACTGCCTGCTCGGTCTCTGGGGGCAGAGATGAACTCCCAGCCATAGAGGAGGGTCTGGGATGTACAGTGCCCACAGAAGAGCTTTGCTGAGGGGTGGCGGGGCAGTGGATGAGGTCAGAGGGCGGCCGAGAGGGCCAGAAGCTGCAGGAAGGGTCGTGGCTGGCATTCTGCCTGGCTTGTGGAGGAGGATCATAAGGGAGGTACAGCTGTCCCGGGGGCAGGCTGTTTTGTGGACTCTCTGCAGACAGCAAAGGTCCCCCTGTGAGGTGCAGTGGAGCACAGTCCAGGAATTCCAGGAGACTGTCTAGAAGCGGTGGTCCAGAGGCCCTCCTCCAGCCCGTTCCTGGGGTGCCCTCTGCGTGCCCTGCCTTGCGTGCTCTCTGACCAAGCCTTCCATTAAGGCACACCTTCCCAGGGTGTTCCCTCTCGCTGCAGCCTGAGGCTCCCTTCAATACCTCGGCATGGCATGTGGGTCTCCAGGGAGGGCCTGGCCTTGCTGTTAAAGACATCCACAGACGATACAGCGCCCCTTCTGTAGGGCAGCGGACCTCACAGGCGAGCACACCGGGTCCCCTGGAGGGGTTGGGAAGTCAGAGCTTGCCGCCCCCACCCCAGTTTTTTACTCAGCAGGTCTGCTAGTCCAGGAGATCCAGAGTTGGGATTTCTGACAAGCTCTCAGGAGATGTCATGCTGCTAGTCCCCAGATTGCACCTGGAGAATCGCTGCCTTGGGGCCGTCTGGCTTGCAGCCACCAGGCACTCTGGTCCAGGTGCCTTGGACCGCACTGACCCCATTAGCCCATGTCCTTTTGAAGGACAGGGACCATTTCTGAGACCACTTAGAGTGCCCCTCTCCTTCACCTTAAGCTTCCAACTCCCATGTCTAAGTGTTTTTTGTTAGTATAACAAAATATCAGAGACGGGGTGACTTTACAGAGAAAAAGGTTTGTCTTAGTTCACAGTTCTGGCTGAAGGTCAAGACACTATGTCTGGTGATGGCCTTCTTACTGGCAGAGCCTTGACATCATAGACAAGAGACATGGAACCCATGTGTGGACTTTCTGGTCTCTCTCCCTCTTATAAAGCCACCAGGATTCAGTCATGGTGGCCCTACTCTGATGTCTTTATTTAATCCTAATCGTTCCCAGATATCCCATCTCCAAAAACCCTAGAAGTTTCTGCCCTCTACCTCTCACAGTGGGGATTACATATCAACACACAGACCCCTGGACAGCGCTCAACCCCTGTCCAAACCACAGGATCCCATTAGACGGACACTGCTGGGCTGCGTGGCTCTGGGGCCCACCCTCTAGGCAGTGCTTCAGCAGACCTGCCCCAGGGAGGCCGAGCCAGGCGTCACAGGACACGAGCCCGAGCCCGGGGACCGGGGGCCATGTGGGGCCACAGGCACCGCTGAAGGTGTCCGAGCGGCCTTGGCTCGCTAGGCGCGGCTGCGGCCAGGCCTGCTCTCCGCACCGCTTGGCAGCAAGTACGCGATCACCGCCCCACTGACAGTTCCTCCTCTGTTATAACAGTGACAGGACACACACAAGGAAGCTTGCTTCCCTCGCCTAGACAGACGCTGGGAAGGCGTGCGTGTGGGGTGTCCCTGTTGGCCGGAGTGGCATCTCCATCCTCTCCCCGGAGGTCCTGGGCCTGCAGGCCCCGATGGCTGGGTTGTAGGGATGGGGAAATCCTTGGCACCTGGGAGGAACTGGGGTGAGTGCCTGTGGACGGTGAGGACAGGCAGTGACATGGGGCGGGGGCGCAGGTGAGTGGCGGGTTGCCTGGCACCCCAAAGAGTGTCACAGAGCATGGGAGCTCAGGAACCCTTTGTGGGATAAGCGAGTGACCATCCACCGGGCCCCGTTCTGTGCCCAGAAATGAGAACACAGGATGCTTCCCCACACGCTGGACTTGCAGGGCCTCACCATGTAGTGCCCGGGGGCCCTTCACAGAGCTCAGCAAGGCCCAGCACCCGGCCTCCCTGCCCCGCCAGCACCTCCCCCACCGCCTCCCAGCCGGCCCTGGGCGGGGCTCCGGCTCCTGGCTCCTGTTTGCCAAGGGAAGTCACAGCCTGTCCTCTGCCTTGTTTATAATTGGTTTGGGGACAGCACCTGCTCAGCCCCCTGGAGTCCCTCAGGGGTGTGGAGTGGCCAGGAGGTGCCACACTATACCGTCCCCCCCCCCAATCTCTCATCGCCTCAGCTGGCCAGGTGCACTCAGCTGGCCTGCCAGGGTGAGCGGGCTGGCTTCTCTCCGGGATTGGACCTTTGGCAGCCAGCTGGTGCCATCCCTCTGATGTTAGGAGGAGATCGAGGCTCGGGCCCAGGCACGTCCTGAGCACCTCACGGGTACCCAGCACTGTGCTGGCCGAGTGGGGCGTGCGGGAGCCGGGGACCCTCAGTAACTGCGGACAAACGGAGGTAGGAGAGAGGAGTGTCCTGCGTGATGGGCGTGGCCAGCCTGCTCCTTTGCTCTGAGGAGCTTCACTGCAAGAAGAGCAGCTCTCTCTCCTGAGCCCACCTCCCGAGGCCACGGAAGGGAAGGCCTGGGTCTGGGTGCCCATGGCCCCACCTGTTGCTGAAACCTGCGACTTGGGCCTGTAGCCTGGGCCAGTGGTCTGCCCCCCTCACCTCCAGCTCCTCTGCTTCCCCTGTCCTCTGCCCCCCAAACACCGGACCCTCAATCCAGTTCCGCAACACCTGGAAAGAGGCTCTCGGAGTGCTTGCATCTCTCACTAGCTGTCCTCTTGTGTTCCTTTTCTGCCTCCATCCTTTGGGTGTGTCCAGAGAGTAACCAAGGTGCGTTCCGGGAGTGAGCCTCCCAGTCCTGCTGTCAGGGCCCAGAGGGAAGGCCCCGGGCAGGCGTGCAGCCCCTTGGGCAGGAAGGAGCGTGGGGTGGCTGGGGCATCCCAGCTGCTGTGCCAGCTCACGTGGACTGAGGCAGGAGACCGCCAGAGACAGCCCTGCGCATCCTCACCACGTACTACGCCTGGGACTGACGAGGTTCTTGGCAGGTTTTGGTTCTAGTTACAGTGTTTTCCAAAGCCAGGTCTGGGAAGAAAATATTAGAATGCCTACTTTTTTGTATTTCACCTTTTTGTTTTTGTGTGTGTGTTTCTCCTTTTTATTATGAAATTTAGCAGAGTTGCCAAAAAGAACCTAACCGTGTAGACAAGTGAACCCTAGGGGACCACCAGCCTACGAGAAAATGGAATGTACTCTGAACTCCAGAATCAGGCTTGGGCCTGGCGGCCCAGAGATAACCGCTGTCCTCTGCCATTGCGATAGCCATCAGCTGCTGCTTTGTGGTGTAAGCAGAGGTGCTTCCTCTCCTGACCCTGTTATAATCAGCCCCTGGTCCTCTGTATCATCTAACCACCTGCTTTAGCTCTGCTGACTTTGATGGGTTTTTTGTTTGTTTGTTTTGGGTACTGGGGATGGAACCCAGTGGCATTCTACCTTGGAGCTACACCCCCCAGCCCTTTTCATCTTTTATTTTGAAACAGGATCTTGCTAGGTTGCTGAGAAATCTCGCCAAGTTGCTGAGGCTGGCCTTGAACCTGCAGTCCTTCTGGCTCTGCCTCCCAAGTATGGAGATTACAGGCGAGACCCACCACATCCGACTTTTTACTTTATTTCCAAATAGGGTTTCCTGAAGTTGCTGGGAGTCTCGCTAAATTGCTGAGGTCAGCCTGGAACCTGCAACCCGCCTGCCTCGGCCTCCCAAGTGTTGTGATTACAGGCTTTGCCACCACGCCCCGCCTGACTTTGCCCTTCTTATAAACCGTTGACACGGCATCCGTTCAAGTCAGTATCCTGCTCCCCCCCCCCCCAGTAGCACATTTGTGAGATTCACCTGTGTGGTAGCTGCAGCACGGTGACCATCCTGCTACTCACGGATGAGTGGGTGGCTTTCCTTTTTTGGAAAAGGAGCAGTAGTGTAGGAACACCCATCCAAGCAAGGTGGAGCATACCTATAATCCCAGTACTTGGGAGGCCGAGACACGAGGGTCGCAAGTTCGTGGACAGCATCAGCAACTTAACAAGACCCTCGGCAAATATAAAATGGAAGCTGGGCATGGTAGCACATGCTTATAATCCCAGTACTTGGAAGGCTGAGACAGGAGGATTGCAGGTTCAAAACCAGCCTTGGGCCAAGGCGTGGTGGCGCACGCTTGTCATCCCAGCATTTGGGAGGCTGAGACAGGAGGATCATGGTTTGCGGACAGCCTCAGCTACTTAGTGAGGCCCTCTGCAACTCAGTGAGACCCTGTTTCAAAGTAAAGAGTAAAAAAAATAGGGCAGGGGGTGTAGCTCAGAGGTAGAATGCCCCTGGGTTTCATTTCCAGTACCGCAAAAAAGAAAAAAAGCCTTGGCAACTGTAATGGTGCGGGAACTGTTTCGGGGGCCCTGTTGGTTGGGCTCCTGAAAGTGTTACAGTGAGTTGTAGAGCCCCGGGTTCTTGTTCTGAGCTATGTATAGAAAACTGTAACCTGAACTCTTGCTGTGAGCTTAAACAATTTTCATATAAGATAGGACAGATTTAATAACGCCCTCTACCAGCGGGTAGTATAGGGAGTGGCTTGTATAGGGAGAAGTCACCAGAGGCTTCTGGACCCAGAACAGAATACCCAGTCTTCTGACCGGACTAGATCCTCCCTTTCTCCAAGGCAGGTCTTTTGATGTGGGGATTCCTTCCTGTAGACCTGCCTGTCTCTGGCACAGACCCCACGTCTTTTGTTAACCCCCCCACGCCCCCCCAGATGTGTTAGTCTGGGTTCTCTTGGAGGCTCACGGCATTCCCCCAACGTCCTTGGGGAGTTCCTTTGTTTATCTTTAAAATGTAAAAGGCCCTGGCTTCCTCTGTTCTCCTGCTAACCCCTTGGCCCTGGAGCTCTACAGCCCTTTCCCAGAACCTTCTGGCTTTCTAATACAGAAAACTGGGAAATGGCTTCAAGATGGTTTCCCAGTACTGTACAGCAACATTTCCAGGCTCTCAGCAACCTGGTGAGACCCTGTCTCCAAATAAGAAATAGAAGCTGGGTAGGGGTGTAGCTTGGAGATAGAAAGCCTCTAGGTTCAATCCCCAGTGCCAAAACAATTAAAAGAATAGAAATAAAGTGAAAAATGGAAAGGCCTGGGGTTGTAGCTCAGAGGTAGAACGCCCCTGGGCTCCATCCTCAGTACTAGAAGAAGAATACACTTACCTGTGCTTTGCATACACTGGCATGCAGATTTCTCCAGGGCACCGGACCTGGGGTGGAGTCGGGCGTGTGATGTGTGCTTCCCTGCTGCAGTAAGTATTTTAGGTGCTCATACCAATATGCTCCTCACTGGTGACTACTCTCAGTTCCTGCTGCTCTGGATCCTTGTCAACACCTGCTGTCCTTGGGCTGTTTAATTTCAGCCGTGCCGGTGCGTGGATACTAGTAGCTCACCATGGCTAGAAGTGACATTTCCAGTGTCATCGTGTGTGTGTGTGTGTGTGTGTGTGTGTGTGTGTGTGTGTGGTATTGGGGATGGAACCCAGGGGCATTCTGCCTCTGAGCTACACCCCCAAGCGTATTTTATTTATTATTATTATTATTATTATTTTTTGGTGGAACTGGAGATGGAACCCAGAGGCCTTCTACCTCCAGGCTACATTCCCAGACCTATTTTATATTTTGTTTGGAAACCAGGTCTTGCTAAGTTACTGAGAGCCTCACTAAGTAGCTGAGGCTGGCTTCAAACCTGTGCGATCCTCCTGCTCAGCCTCCCAAGTGCGGGGATTACAAGCGTGCGCCACCACGCCTGCTATTCTTTATTTTGAAACAGGTTTTCACCTAAGTTGCAGAGGGCCTCACTTAAGTCGCCAAGGCTGGCTGCGGACCAGCAATCCTCCTGTCTCAGCCTCCCAAGCACTAGGATTACAAGCGTGCGCCGCCTCCCTGGCTCAGTGTCATCTTTTTACAGAGCTGTTTTTGGATATGTTGCTCACATGCATAATCTGTTCGAGCACATGTGTGTATACAGTTGGCCTTCTTCATCCATGGGTTCTGACCTGTAGATGCAGCCAACCTCAGATCAAAATACTTATTACATTTGTACTGATGTAGACTTTTCTGCAGACATGATTCCATGAGCAGTAATACGACTGTTTATGTCGCGTCCACATTGCATCAGGTATTGTAAGGAATACACAGATGATCTGAGTGTACGGGAAGTGTGTGTAGGTGTCAGGTAGGTTCTGTGTTATTTCACACAAGGGACTTGAACATCTGTGGGTTTTCATATTCAAGGGAGTCTTCTAAGAATCTTCTAAGAATACCTAGAGATAACTATGTAGGCAACTTCTGAGAAAAGGGAGTGAGTGCTCAAAAGTTTTTTAGTGAAAGAAGTCTATGATCAGAAATTGTTGAAAGGCCTCCAAAATATTGAATGCCTGCAAAGGGGCTGGTGTGGGCGTGGCTTGGCAGTGTGAGGGTGACCTTTGGTCTTGGGAGGAGACCCCAAGAGGTAGCACCTTTCAAAGGGGCAGCTGCTTCCCTTCAAGCTGGGGGAGCCCTCAGCAGGGATAGCCTCCGATCTGGAATCCGGGTTGTCTGTCTCTTAGCTGCTGGCTTGGTGCGCACGGGGGACGTGCAGTGTTTGATGACATCACTGCTAAGCATCCTAAATTCCCAGGCCATCCCTCACAGCAGACGCATGCAGCCCTGTGTGCCAGGCCCAGGCTGAGAGCCTGAGCCGGAGGAGTGGGAAAGCGCGCTTTGCCGCCAGCCTGCCACAGCTTCAGAGAAGCGCACTCGCTGCCTCTTCCCTTCATGGGGCCCTAGTCAGGATGGGCGGTGTGCAGGCTTCCCGGGGAGCATTCCTGCCAGGGGCCCTGTGGCCCAGCCAGGGGAGGAGGCTCCTGCACCGGCCCTTGCTCGGTGGGTATTTCCCTGTTTGCTGGGCTGAGGCCTTGAGTCAGGAACTGCAAGCCTTGGCCCTGGCCCCTGCCTTTTGATGAGAGCTGCTGGAACCAAGGGGCTCTCTGGGAGCCCTGGGGCTGCTGGCTGGGAGTCCAAGGCTGTGGGGTGATAAAAGGTGCTTATCCTGTACCTTATCTGAGGCCCCATTGCAGGTGGGGGCAGCAAGGGCAGGAGCCAGAGGTCAGGGCCCGGAGGCTGAGTTGGTCCTCCCTGGGCCCTGGCCTCCGTGTTTGGGGGCTTTACCTTCATCAGGAGCTGAGTCGTCGTGTTCCCCGGCCACTGCAGCCTGAACCCACCCTGAGCCCGCGATTTACCTATCAAAAGTGGGACTCCTTACCGAGAAGGAGGGAGGGAGGGAGTCTCGGTCACCTCTCTCTGACAGGCTGTTAGAGAAGTACTTAAGGGACCAGGCAAGACGGGAAATCGCATGCATAGCAAGAACAGTCCCCACAGGGACAGGTCCTGCCAGCTCGGGTCTTCCCAGAGCCCCAGGATGGCAGGCGGTCTCCCATTCCAAAGGTGGTTGTGCTAAGACTTGGACTGGGTGCCTGGGGGTACATGGTGAGCCAGGAAGGCGGTGACTTCAGTGCTCGGGCCTGGCGACCATCCTGGTGGGTGGAATTCTTGTTCCTCTGGGTCTCTCCTTTGCAGTCTGGGGCCCCTGAGGCCCTGGTGAGGTGGGGCGAGGTGGGGAGGAGCTCCATCCGTGGCCTGGAACGCAGGGCTGCTGAGATTGGAGCTGGAGCTGGTCGGCTTGGCCAGCCTTGTGGGTGTGTGAGAGAGAGAGGCCTGCTTTTCAGCAGTGCTCAGAGTTCCCTCTGCCCTGTGAGTAATCCTCGGCCACACTTGCAGCTCCCAGGGGATTGTGCAACTTCCTCTGGGGCTGAGGTGTAGGGGGCTGGGTGAGAAACTAGGCCCCGGGAAAGAGGAAACTGGGGTGGGGGTGTGGGCGTGGCCTGGAGGAGCCTAGACTCCCAGGGCCTCCCCCAGGGGCCTGCCCTCCCCCAGGTCCCTGTGAGTGCACACCTGTCTGAGCAGGCCGGCCTGAGTGGCTGTGTGGCCTTCATAGGCTTTTCTTCTCCAGAGGGGAGGGGAGACTGAGCAGGAGTAGACGGGGCTGGGAGTGGAGGGAGAAGGAGCTGGAGGTCCCAGTGCCCGGGCTCAAAGCAGAGATGGGGTTTGGCCAGAGCTGCGTCCCAGTTTCCTCACCTCCCCAGGCTTGTTTTGAGGTTCAGGTGAGAAGGTCGTGGGCAGGATGTGCTTAGCATGGCCCAGGCCAGGCCACAGCAAATCCCATTACATCAGGGCTGGGAGCAGACACACCCTCTGTTGGAACCCCTGCCTGCAGCTTTCCAGCTGCCTGCCTGATTTGGGAAAGTAGCTTGCCCTGGGGTGCCCACTCTCCTCATCTAGTCACAGTGCCCACCCAGGGGCTTGGAGACCCGGCTCACACCAGGTACGGGGCCGGCCGGCGCCTGCTCAGTGAGGCTGCGCTCGGGCTGTCGGCACACGGTGTGTTCCTGCGCAGATAGCAGAAGCCGGCCCAGGGCTCATCACGGGGCAGTAACAGTTCCTGCCTGCGGGAGAGAGGGCGAGGACAATGTGATACTGAAGCAGAGCGCCTGGCCGGACGCAGCTCCGCCCGGTGGGCACCATCAGGGAGCCGTCTCAGGCCGTCTGAAGTGGCTGGGCAGGAGTGTGGCTGCGCGGCTATCCTGGGGGACGTTGTTTAGAACTTTAGATCAGGATCATCGTCTGGACCCTGCTCTGGCCGTGAAGTCGTGGTACTGACCATCTGGGAACTTTTTTTTTTTTTTTCAGAGACATAGAGGTTTATATAGGAAGATAGGAAATATACACTCAAGGGAGAATGTAGGCCAGCTCAAGAGGGAGAGAGTGACCACATTTTTTTTTAAATAAAAAAAATAAATAAAGCCGGGCGTGGTGGTACACGCTTGTAATCCTCGCGCTTGGAAGGCGGAGACAGGAGGATCGCACAGGTTTGAAGCCAGTGGCGCTGGCTTAAGAGACCCTGTTTCCAAATAAAAAAAGATGTAAAAATGGGTCTGGGAGTGTAGCCCGGAGGTAGAAGGGCTTCCAGGAACCCCAGTATCACCAAAAAAAAAAAAAAAAAAAAAAAGCCTGGTGTGGTAGCACATGCTTGTAATCGCAGTACTTGAGAGGCAGAGGCTGGAGGATCACAGGTTCAAGACCAGCCTCAGCAACTTACTGAGGCCCTTGGCAACTTAGTGAGACCCTGTTTCCAAATAATACAGGGCTGGGAGTGTAGCTCAGAGGTAGAAAGCCCCTGAGTTTCATCTCTAGTATTGCAATAAATAAGTAATAAATAAATAATAAAAAGGAATAGAACAAAATATATCCAAATGTAGTGCATGTTATCAGTAACTTGTTTTGTGAAACATGTGTGTATGTGCACACACACACATGTGCGTCTCCCCCACCCCAAGGTAGAATGAAATATATCTTTCTGTGAGTCATGGTCACAGACTTTGGGCCACTGCCTAAGAGACTCTCCTTCCTGTGCAAGATATATGGGCATCTACTGAGTACCAGACTGGGCACCAGGTGCTGGGCCAGGGTCTGTCCTCAGAGAGCCTAGCAGTCTGGCTAGAATGCCAGGCCAGCTCCTAGTAGGCTGGCTGCCAGGTGTGGCTCGGCAGAGGCAGAGCGGTGGTCATAGGGGTTCCTGGGTATGCCCACGTGTTGGCCGAGGTGGCGAGAGGTGCCGACACCTGGCACGGACGATGGTGTCTTGGCACTCTGAGGCTAGAGGGCCACCTCTGGAGGCAGCTCCTGTCAGTGGGGGCTGGAGGCCTGTGTGACCTGGAGTGGGGGTGGGGCGCGTGTCCTCGGAGGGCGCTGGCTGAGGCTCCCCTTGCTGGCTGCAGGGGACTGACCCTGAGGGTGGGACCCGGGGCCACAGCTCTGCCGTCACAGCTCTGCCGTTCTTTCTCTCACTGTGGCCCTGGAAGCCCCCTGAACCTTCTCCTCCCCTCTGCTGTCCTGGCTGGCTCTCAGCCCACGCTCCGCAGAGAGAGCCCTCCACGCCTGCGCCCCCACCCTGGCAGCCTCAGCCCCTGTGCTTTGGTTGTAAAGTGGCGTGCCCACCCCTGAGCAGCCAGCCTCCTGCCTGGTGGCCCATCCTGGCCCAATTGGATGAACCGTGCCTTGCGATGTAGCTCAGTGGTAGAGAGCACTTCCTAGCGTGCACAGGGCCCTGGGTTTTTGTATTGTGTGTGTGCATGCGTGTGTGCGTGTGTGCGTGTGTGTGTGTGTGTGTGCGTGTGTGTGTGTGTGTGTGTTGTGGGGGGCACTGGGGATTGAACCCAGGGTCATTCTACTGAGCTACACCCCTAGCCCTATTTTATTTTTATTTTGAAACAGGGTCTCACGAGGTCGATGAGAGTCTCACTACTTGCTGAGACTGCCCTTGAATCTGCGATCCTCCTGTCGCAGCCTCCCAAGTACTGGGATTACAAGCGTGAGCCACTAGGTCTGACTTAAGGCCCTGAGTTTGATCCCTAGACCTGCAAAAAAAGATAAAAAAGTTGAGAAACTACTGTAAAACCATGAGCCGTAATGCGATGAGCAGGCTGTGGGAGTTCGGGGAGACTGGGTGGGTTGTCACCGCCCTTGCTAAGGCTGGGAGGCCGATCATGAGGATATCAGCTGCCTGGCTGGAGAGGCCCCGCCCTTCACCCCGTGACCTGGGGCAGGATGGGGGGGATACCCCAGGTCTGGGAATTCCCAGCCTCTGGAGCCCCAGCCTGCACCACATGCCCTGAGAGCCCCCTCGGGGTCTGTTGCTGGTGGAGGACTGTCTTCCAGGACTGATTGGTGGGGCCCATGCCAGGAAGCGGTGGGTGGCGACCAGCCTGCTGAGCACAGAGCCCAGGGGCATCCTCAGCAGAAGGTGGTGCTAAATGAAGGGTCACAGCTTGAGCACCTACTGTGTGCTGGCCACTGTGCCAAGCACTTTTTGTATTTGCAAATTTGATCTTCACAGGAACCCAATATACAGGTCTGTTTGCCACCCCACTTTGCGGAGGCTTCCACTGAAGCTAAGTCTCTCACCCAGGGTCACCCAGCCGGCGCTGAGGCCTGAGTTTTGGATTCACCTGCTGGAGTTTGAGCAGGATAGTGCCTTTTACCAGCTGTGGGATTCCTGGACGGTGACTGGATCCATCCGACCCTTCCTCTGTCTTCCTCAGAGAGGGAGGGGCTGGGAGAAGTCCAGGAGACAATGGCCATCATATGGCCCGTAAAGACCACCCTTCATCTACTCTCCTGCCCGCAGCGGTGACCCGCTCTGGGACCCTGGCGGGTTTTTTGATGTGCTGGGCCAGCCTCCTCAGCTGTATGTTGCGGGATGCTGAGCCCGTCCTCGCCCCTCAGTAGGGCTGTTGAGGATGAGACCAAAGTCCTGGGTGGGTAGGCAGGGAGCCTCACAGCCTCAAGAGCTGGCCCGCTTGAACCCCAGGGCTGCTGGGAACTTCTCAGGGCTCTCGGCTAACTGCAGTCCCCGTGCCCTTGGGCCTGCTTTAAGCCCCACAGGCACTTGAATTGGCGACCCCAAGTCTGCTCAAGGGTTGACCAAGGTGTTTTCTATGGAAGGGTTTAGCGGTCAAGCAGCACCAAGAGTGAGAATCACATACATACCCCAAAAGTGAAGCCTAGGTGTGCGGGTGGGGACAGAGGTCAAGGGACGGAGCCTCGAGAGGTAGGAGGAGTGGGTTGTTTGAGATCAATTGCATGGTCTATTGAATATAATAAATATAAGCCGGCGTGGTGGGCACGCTTGTAACCCCAGCATTCAGGAGGCTGAGACGGGAGGATCATGGTTCGTGGACAGCATCAGCTACTTAGTGAGGCCCTTTGCAACTCAGTGAGACCCTGTTTCAAAATAAAGATTAAAAGAAAATAGGGCTGGTGGTGCTCAGGGATGGAATGCCCCTGGGTTCCATCCCCCCCAATATATATATAGATATAGATATATAGGTAGATACATATCTTTATATACACATATATAGTAAATTATAGTGTATTGCACATTTCAAGATAAGAGAGTTGATTTCACATATTTTCACCACCAAAAAGTATAGGTAGTTGAGATGATAGATATGTCAGGTCCCTTAATTATCCCATATTTGTATCCATATATTAAAACATCCCCTTGTACCCTATAAACATAGACATTATTTTTAAAAAGCCAGAGCTGGGGTGAAGCTCAGTGGTAGAGTACTTTCTGGACCCCACCCTCTGGCTCCCAGCATGGGAGCCCACCCTGCTCCCCTGGGCACTGTGTGGGACTCCTGGGAGGCACTTCCCAGGCTGGTGCCTGGCACTCAGGCTCATCCCGGCCACAGGGCCCGGAGGAAGTTACTTGTGTTTTCTGAGCTCAGTCTCCTCCACCATCGCCCTGGCTTGATCCAGTTGGTGGGCTCTGACACTCTGTGGGAATGGGCATTTTTTTCTTTTTTTGGTACTAAAATTGAACCCAGGGGCATTCTACCACTGAGCTATGCTATTTTTTTCTGTTGAAAAAGCCTGGTTGAGTTGTTGAAGGCTTTGCCAAGTTGCTGGCCTTGAACCTGCGATCCTCCTGCCTCAGCCTCCTAAGTACTGGGATTCCAGGTGTGCACCACCCCATCACACCCGGCTGGTAAACATGCTCTGATAAATTTCCATATCTATACAGGTGTGCATGAATCTAGCAATTCTTCCCGTTGGGGGGCCAGGAGGACATGGAGAAATGGAGGGGACCTGGCTGTGGGCTCTAGCATGTTAGGTCTACATCTGCTTTGCCCCCCAGTTTGACATCTGCCCTTCAGTACATGGACGCTCCTCTCTGGCATCCCTTCCCTGGTGACTTGGGGGGCATTCTAGCAGGCCCTAGGGACCCATGAGGTGCCATGTTTGAGCCAAGACCACGTTTTCCTCATTCCTGCTGAGAGTTGGGGAAGAAACTTGTGTCTTGGTGCCTCGATGGAGCTCTGCCGCGAGCCGGTGTCTCTCCACTCCTTAGGGACGCCTGCCCTTGGTGTGGGAGGCTGGCCCCAGCCCCGGGGCCTTGGGGTGGGCCTCTGGGCCCTCTGCTTGCTGCGGGGAGGTGGGGGTGCTGTGTCCCTGGCAGCGAGTGTCCTCTCCCGAGGGCTCTTTGCCCACTTTATTCTTAGCGCTGAGTTGTTATAGTCTATTTTTAGCTGTTTCTGACTGTTGCCAACATCTGGTGCAGCCAGTACTGAAGGGGATGGAGGTGGCTCGGCGGCCCCTTCGGGCACTTCTGGGGACCGGAGGGGAGCAGGGACTGCGAGTTCTACAGCATGAAGCTGGGCGTGCAGTGGGCGTCCTGTTTGCGCGTGTGTTGACTGCCCTGCGGTACTGCCACCCACCTCCAGCTCCTGGGTGGGAGCGGGTGGGTTCTGGGCTGCAGGTGCTTTCCCACAGCTAGCCGTCCGGGGCCCAGTTGGCCTCCGACCCCTGCAGAAAGGGACCTCAGAGGCCAGCCAGCCTCCAGCATGAACACCAAGACAGCCGTCCCCAAAACGGAGCCGGTGGCGCTGTGTGGAGGGAGTGTGCTCCGTGGTTAGGGGCAGGCTGTTGCGAGGCCGGGGTGGAGCCTGGGCTTCTCTGCTTCCTAGTAGTGTGACCTTGGGCAGCCTCTCAACCGCACTGGGCCTCAGTCTCCTCCTCTGTGATCTGGGAGTGTTGTCAGGATCAAGTATGACGCTGAGTTTGAGTACCTAAGGGGGAGGTGCTGTGCGACCTGGAGGTGGTGGGAGCCTCTTGATGCTCGTGAGAAGGCCGTCCATCAGCCGTCAGGGCAGCAGGGTCGGAGGCCGTGCTCTTTTCTGGGGTGGGCTTGGGCACAGGTCTATGTGGTGTCAAGGGTCAGGACGCACAGGTGGTGGTTCTGTCCAGGGCCAGGCCCAGGTTGGCTGACCTCTGAGGCATCTGGTCTTTCTGAATATCCATTTCTTTATGTGTAAGGCAGAGGCTGCAATACGTGGGCCAGGGGCAGGCAGGGTGCACAGGGGGACTGAAGCAGGGCTTTCTGGAGAGGGCGCCTGCGTGCTGCGTCCCTCCCCCACACAGAGACAGCACACCGGACCTGCTTCCCAGGAAGTGTGGCGGCACCCAGCCTCAGCCCCAGGAGGTGACCTGGCTGCCGCCTGGAGTAGGGGCCAAGTGGTGCAGCCCGCCCTGCACCCACGGAGCCGCTTCACCCTCCGTCCGGCTGGGCGCCCTGTGTGGGCAAATGCTCAATGTGACTTCCCAGGGTGGGGCCTGACTGTGGGCCCTGGGTGCTGGAGGCTGGGTCCCAGGGTGGGGAAGCTTAGCAGGGCCCCAGGCCTGCACCCTCAGGGTCAGAGTGCCTTGAGGGAGTGAGCGAGGCCTGGAAGCCAGTCTCGCAGGACGAGGGACGATGTTGGCACGAAGGCCCTGGCTACAGCAGTGGCCACCGGGCCGCATGTGGACCGTGCTCCAGAACGTGGGGGTGGGTGGGGTGGAACTCAGGGGCGTTCTACCGTCCAGCTATACCCCAGCCCGATTTTATTTTTTATTTGGAAACAGGGTCTCACTAAGTTGCCGAGGGTCTTGCTAGGTGGCTGAGGCTGGCTGTGAACCTGTGTTCCTCCTGTCTCAGCCTTCCAAGTATTGGGATTACAGGTGTGCACCACCACGCCCAGTGCATGTGTGAGGTGGGGTCTTCGCTCTGGTGGCCTAGCCTCCGGCAGCCCGCCCTGGCTTCCAGACTCAGCCTTGTTAGTAATCTTGAACAAAGATGCTTCCCGGCCGCAGACGCGGGGGTGCCGAGTGCTCCTGCGTCCCCAGACTGTTTGTGGGGTGCAGGGCTGTCCTCAGGTTGGGGTAGAAGCTCACCACTAGCACAAGTACACACATACATGCATGTGTACACACACTTGCACGTGTATCACACAGTCCATTCCCAGAAGCACTGATACACATGTACACATATATGTGCATATACATACATACGCCCACACGTGCACACCCCCACACATGTACATGCACACCTGCACATGCACACACATACACATGCATACCCGTGAACACACACACACACACACACACACACACACACACACACACACGAAGAGCATGGGAAGTGGCCCAGGCCTGGGGCCTCTCTGCCTCTGATAGGTCAGGACCGCAGAGTCTGAGTACCAGGTCACAGAAGTTTGCTTCTTGCCTGGGGAGATGGACGGGGGTCTGCACTGCAGCTTTCTGTGTGACCTTCAGGAGGCGGGTGTTTGTCTGTGGCGCATGCCAGCGAGGGGCGGCCCCGTGCTCCTGTTCCAGGTGCTTCCCTGCCCTGAGCTCTGAGGAGAGTGGAAAGTGGTTCCAGCAAAGGGGCCCTCCTGCCGGGCCTCTGCCGGGTGCAAGGCTCTGCTCTCCCTTCCCATGGCCCGCGCCTGCCTGGCACCCACTGCTCCCTGGGGAAAGAGGCTGCCTTTCCCTGGAGCGGCACACTCCATCTGGAGGCAGCAGAGGGATGGGCTGGCCCCTCTGCAGCCAGGGGAGTCAGCGTGGGGGCCAGGCAGCCCCCACCCAGAAGACCTGCCAGGGACGGGAGAGGACAGCTGCCCTGCCTACCTCCCGCCTGCCATCCTGGCTGAGCGACCGGCCGTGACTCATTCCCTGGGGAGTGCGCAGCAGCTCCCCTGGGGTGGCCAGAGCCCTGCTGCCTCAAGCTTCTCCCTGCTTCAACACTCCTGTACTGGGCGTGGAGCCCCGGCAGCCAGGGAGGCGGGGAGGCCCTTTGAATGGGGCGGGGTCGCCGACTCCTGCCCCTTCCCCTGCCCTGCAGCCTTCGCCCCCTCTGCAGCCCCAGACTATACAAGAGGTCCCAGCTGCCTCCCGAGTGAGCAGCCAACAGCAGCAGTGTCTGCCACCATGGGGCACGGTTCTGTCCCCTCCCTGGGCTCAGGGGTGTTTGGTGCTTGCCCACCCCGGGCCAGACCGGCTGTGCTGCCCGCAAGAGGGTGGGAGGTTCTCTCCAGGGAGATGAATTCTTGGCCTCACTCCAGATGCCGGCCTGCCCAGCCCCACTCCAGGGTAACGCTGGTGAACACACAGCCCCATTGTGTGCCCGGGCCCCGTGCCCGCTGCGGGCCTGGCACCGGCTCTATCAACAGCAGTGGCTCCTCAGTGGCCCTGCCAGGGTCTGAGCGTGCGCTCCAGGGAGGAGGAAGGCGAGGGGGGTGTTCTGGTGAGGGACCACTGGGACACTGAGGGAGAAGAGGCCTTGCCTCAGCACTGGGAGCGGGCTGGAGGGCGTCCCAGGCCTCACAGCGGAGCCAGGTGGGGGCTCGGCTGCCCTGAGCGCAGAGCTCACCCACCTGCAGTGGGGGTCCTTCCTCCACAGCTCGGGTGTGGCTGCAAGACAGTCTGCATTCTGGAAAGCACGTCCCCACATGGTACGGCCCAGAGTCGCGTGTGCTTGTGCAGAGCAATGCATCTAACATTCAGAAGTGGTCCTGGTGGCTAAGCCAGCAGAGCAGGTCTCCGAAACTGGAGGGCAGGCCCCGTGCCTCAGTTTCCCTGCTGTATGGTACTGTCTATCCCTGTGCCCTCTGGGAGGGGGTAGGAGGTAGAGGTGGGGTGTGGCCAGAACCCTCTCCTGAGGCGTGGAGGCCTGTTGGTACTCCCCTTCTGAGAGTTCTCCCTGTCTGGCTCCTCAGCCTGAGGAGTGCCTGAGGTGTGTGAGCCTGCCGGGGGGTGCGCAGTGCCAAGCTGTGAGGGCCCTGCCCCTGGCTGTGACCCATGTGTGCCCAGACCTGACCCTGTGGGCCACCCTGTTCTCTTTGCAGGCATGGCGCACATCAGGAGCCCCACTTCTCTGAGGGGGGTGGGCCTCTAGGCACCTCTCGTCCACAGCCCTCTGTCCTGCTGCCCTGTCCATCCCAGGCCTGAGGTACCACCCCAGTCCTCCTAGCCAGAGCACAGGGCATTCTGCATGGCCGCAGACTGGAGTGCCGGCTGGCACGGTAGCGCTGCTCTGACCTCCTCTTGCTCCTTGGGCTGTCTGCTCTGTTGACACGTTTCCCAGTACCGCTGAGCCCCTCCTTGCCAGAGGCCACAGAGGGCCTGGGGACCCAGAGCGGAGCGTGTGCGCACAGTAGAGCCTGGTGGACACCAAGTGCCCTCTGCCTAGAGGCCGGTGCGTGGCGGGGCAGAGAACCTGGGCAGCCCTCGGGGAGCTCACCTGCTGGCCAGGAAACCAGGCAGGCACTTCTCAGTGCCTCAGTTTCTCTTTGGCAAGAAGGGTACTTTCCAGTCTTGTTGGGACGTTGGCATGAGTCATTGCATGAAGCCCGCAGAAAGCATTGTTGACCAGTGGCTCAGCGCACGCACAGCTCTTGGTGGTCACAGAGGTAGGGCGTAGTAGTAGGAGCAGCGCAGGGTATATTTTCCCAAACTAGGGGAGGGCTGGCTTTTTCACCCCAAATTCCTTTGCCAGCCACAGAGCCCAGCTTACAGCGGATTTAGTCATTGTTCTCAAATGAGGAGAGCAAAGTCAAGGTGCTTTTGTGGAGGAGGCCCGGAGTAGAGGCAGCCTCCCCTTCCTTGTGGAGGAGGCCCTGGAGAAGAGGCAGCCTCCCCTTCTTTGTGGACGAGGCCCTGGAGAAGAGGCAGCCTCCCCTTCTTTGTGGACGAGGCTCTGGAGAAGAGGCAGCCTCCCCTTCCTTGTGGAGGAGGTCCCGGAGTAGAGGCATAGAGGCAGTCTCCCCTTCCTTGTGGAGGAGGCCCTGGAGAAGAGGCAGCCTCCCCTTCCTTGTGGAGGAGGTCCCGGAGTAGAGGCATAGAGGCAGCCTCCCCTTCCTTGTGGAGGAGGCCCTGGAGAAGAGGCAGCCTCCCCTTCCTTGTGGAGGAGGTCCCGGAGTAGAGGCATAGAGGCAGCCTCCCCTTCCTTGTGGAGGAGGCCCTGGAGAAGAGGCAGCCTCCCCTTCTTTGTGGAGGTGGAGGGGACTTTGAGGAATGAGGCAGCTGGAAAGACTAGGAGAACTGGGGTTCATCTGGAGGCTAGATGGGGTTGGCTGTTAAGAGGCCCGCTTAGCTGTGGACAGGGCTTTTTTTTTAGGGGGGGGTGTCCTGGATACTGTGTGTGTGTGTGTGTGTGTGTGTGTGTGTGTGTGTGTTTTACTGGGGATTGAACCCAGAGGCATTCTATCTCTAACCTGCCAACTAGCCCTATTTTATTTTATTTTTATTTTGGAGCAGGCTCTCACTACTTGCTGAGGAATTCTCCTGTCTCAGCCTCCCAAGTGCTGGGATTGCAGGCGTGCACCACCACGCGGGCTCTCCTGAACGCTTTGAGGGCCAGCTGAGTGTGGCTTTATCCTGAGGGCAGTGGGAGCCTCGGAGGTGGAGGAGCAAGGAAGTGACCAGCCTTTGTTGCTCAGCCCCTTGCTATCCCATGGTTATTTACTGTCCCCATTCTCCAAGAACAATACATCCTCCTCTCTGCTCTTTTCTTCTCCTACCTAAGGTTGCCCTACCGCAAATACCACACTCGCTCTCACCCCAAATGCCTCTGCTGTCCTCTCGGCTCCCTCTCGCTCGGTGGCCGCCCTCCCCTCCCTGTTCTGTTGGCCTACCTCCTCTCCCAGGCTCCGCACCACCTCCCGGCAGAGGCCTGGCTGAGCTGGATGGAGGAGGGCTGCTGGCTCTGCCTCGCGTGACCACAGCTGGACCACGCCATGATCCTCCCAGGAACGTAGCTGAGGCTCTGAGAAGGATCTTGCTCTGCATTTGTTATCTTGACGAATGAAAATACAAGTTTATAACAGATAATTACGAAGTGATGGCTAGCGGGGCGTGGTGGGCACTCGGGAGCCTGAGACCGGAGGATCGCGGTTCAGGACAGCCTCAGCTACTTAGTGAGGCCCTCTCCAATGCAGTTCAAAATAAAGGAAAAAAATTGGGCAGGGGGTGTAGCTCGGAGGTCGAATGCCTCTGGGTTGCACCCAGACACACAAAAAACAACAAACAAGCAAACAAACAAACAAACAAAAAGAAGTGATGGGCGTTCATCTTCTCGTTTGTAAATTTGGTGGCAAGGGATATTGAACCAGATGGGAACCAGACTGCAGACAGCTACGGTGTGTTTCTTCCTTCTCCTTTCAGATACCATCCATCTGTCCTCCATCCAATCATATGCAGTCATCATGCACCATCAGTAGATCCGTCCCTGGGATGCGCTCCTTCAATATTGAGTGCCTCTCCTTGCCAGGCACTAGATTAGATATTTGACATCTAATTCTTCCAGAAACTCTCCAATGTGGATGTTACCCTCATTTTATACAGGAAGGTACTAAGACCACACAGTTAGGGAGAGCTCTGAAATTCAGCTCTCGTCTTTGAAACACATGCTTTTTGTTTAATCAAACAGCCTCCGTTGGTGTCCCCAGTGCCCCCCACTGCCTTCTGAGTGTGAAACCGGACAGCTGCATCGTCAGATAAGCAAGGAGGCCAGGGTTCTGGGATTCTGCGGTTTTGCTCTAGAACAGTCTGGGCGGGAGGCAAGGCTGGGCTTCTAACCCTGCTGGCCTTGGCCCCATCGCCCGGCATGAGGTTTCTTCTCCTGCAGCCCCCAACTGCTTCTGAGGGCAGCCCTGCCCTCACAGGTGTCTGGGACCCATTGGCCCGCATCCAGCTCCCTCAGCCTCCCACAGAGATTGATGCCTGCCTCAGCTTCCCCACTGACTGCGCAAGTCCAGGTCAGAACTGCCTTCTCCACCCTCTTGGCCAACACCAAGACGTGCGCGCAGCTAGTTTATTTAGGAGGCCACCCCAGGGGACGCCTGGTGGGCAAGGACTTGCGAGGCAGTCACCAATGAGAGGAAGCTGATCCGTGTGATGGTCGGAAGCAGGGGACTGCTGTGAGCGTCCCTGCACCGCCTCGCGGAGGGGCTTGTAAATCATTCCTTGGACTTCCCCAGCAGAGGGACTGCGGTGTTTGGCTAGAGAATGCAGGGGAGGCAGGGTATCATCTCCATGGGCCATGACTCCAGTGTGCAGGCACAGGGCCATGGCCACCCCGTGGTGTGTGGCAGGGCCCTGACGGCTTTAGCTCTACCAGCAAGCTAGGCCTTGTCCCGTCCACAGCCCCTTTCTGTCTGTCCAGAGGCTTCCCGGGGCCGCCTCTCCCATTGGGCCAGTTGCCAGAGCCCTTGTGTCAACAGATTGTTACAGACAGCCTGCTAGGTGCCTCGGATGGGAAGAGAGTGCCGTTGACCCCTCCGGGTGCGTGAGCCCCGTGCGACAGCCTGCCAGGCCACATCCTCTGCTAGAGGGGATACGGATGCTACTGCTGGGTGGCGCCCGAGCCCCAGCCCCTCCTGACCCGGCATCCTGCGACTGTGATTGCGGTTTCTCTGTTTCCTTTCCTGGCCCCTGCCCTGTGTCTCCCTCCCCCGCGGCTGCCTATGACCGCTCTTTATTCAGTCGGGAACTGAGCCGCTGTCCCCCACCCTGAGTCTCCATCAGCACAGGGGCAACTCGCAGGGTTCTGGGGTCTCTATGCAGGGGCACCCCTGCTTGTCCCCGACTGGGGCTGCCACTGCCTGCTTCCTCCTTCTGGCTCCACCTGCAGCTTGGGGCTCCCTGATCTCCCGGCCACGCTGCAGGCCTCCGCCTTCTGAGGCCCAGGCCTGGCGAGAGTTACAGGAGGGACATGTAAGCCCTGGTGTGGGACTGGGGAAGGGCAGGAGCCAGGCCAGGCTGACCTGCGGCCCTTCCTGAACCTTTTCCCGTCCACACCAGGCTTGGTCAGGGTATTGTGCCAGGATGGCAGGCAGGAGTGTGTCTGCCCGGGCCAACCAACCTTGACCCCCAACGCCCTTCCCTGCGTCCTTAGGAGCATCCACTCCTCACCCAGGGCGCGGGCCAGCACCGTGGCACCCAGAGCACCCCCTCGCAGGGGAAGGTGGCTGCGCCTGCCCAGGCGGTGTGCTGGGAGCAGACCTGTGCAGGAGTCAGAGGGTGGGGCCGGTGGCGGGACTTTCCATCTCTGTCTCAGCTTTGCGCTCAAGCGTCTTGGCTCATGGAGGAGGGGGAGGCACCTGCAGCCTGAGCCTCGCACCTGTGGGCAGGAGCAGCGGCTCTGGGCCTGGAGCTGGGCGCAGGAGGGGATGGGGAAGCCCTCACAGGGAGAGTGGGTTAGTGAAGCTCTGCCTCAGACACAGGCAGCCCAGGCACTCCGCTCCTCGCTGGCCTGGGGAGGGCCGAGGGCTTCCTGTGGTGCTCAAGGACAAAGAGAAGTGTCCGTATAACTGCAAAAGTACCTTCCTGTTGCTCTCGTACCTGTGCGGGGGCCCTGGAAGGTGACGGCAGGTGGTTGGCGTGGATGGGAGGTTGGGATGCGACTCTTAGCAGGACATTTCTTCTCTGCTTGGGGAGAGGATGGCTCTCAGGGCACGTGTCCTCTGGCCTCCCCAGCTGATGGGAGAAAGCCCACTGACTGTTCCCAGCAGGGCAGGGCTGAGGCTGAGCTCTGGGTCCAGGCACTGCCATCGCTGGAGCCCTCTGCCCCCCGGGACGCCCTTGGAAGGCCGCTTGGGCAGGGCAGGGCCAGGCCGGGCAGGGCTCGTGCACAGCCCCTGGGCCAGGAGTTCTGGGCCGCTGCCTGTGGTCCGGTGGCCTCAGCCCTGCCGGCTGCAGTCCTGCCCACTCCAGGCGTGAGTCAGACCGAAAGCAGAAGCTGCCAGATGCTGCACGGCTGAGTGAGGCAGAACCCAGCATGCTATTTTGGAACCTGGTTAATTCCCCTCCCGCCCTCCGCCTCCCCTTTCTCAGGGCTCCCACCCCTTGGGGGCACTGACACTTTGTTCCTTAAGGGGACAGTTGGGCTAGGACTTCATCCCCCTAGCATGTGTTTGGAGAAGGTGCTAGAACTGCCTGCCCTGCCGACCCTCCTCCCGGGCCTGAGGCACTGGCCCCTGGGGCAGCGGCCCTGGGAGGGTGTTGGGGCAGAGTGCCCCCTCCTGGTGGGAGCTGACAGGCAGGGCGGCCCTGGCATGGGGCCCTGCCTGGCTTTGGCCACTCTGCCAGCTGTCAGCTGTCTCCAGGGGTGAGAGCTGATGGGAGCTGCAGGTGGAATCCTCTCCCCAGTGACTCTCAGGGCCTAGAGACTGGGGCCGGGCCTGTCCAGGACCCGTGAGACCACACAGCCTCTGACAGCCCTGTTGGCCTCCGCTCCGGTTAGGGGCTCTTTCTGGGCCCTCCAGGCCTGCCTGGGCTTTGGCCCACTCATTTGTCTCCTTGGCATCGGGGACACTGGGACCCGCCTGCTGCGGTGACGGAGGTCAGCGGGAGTGTACTCCTGAGCTAGAGCTGGGTGCCCCTTATCCACAGCTGGCGCAGAGGAGGGTCCCGCCTCTGCTCAGGCTGTGTGGTGGGGACAGGTGGGCTTTGGCATTGTCTGTGAGTGTGTGGGGGAGAACGGGCGTATCCTGCTGTGTGGAGCCAGCCAGCTGGTGTGGTGCATGCGTGGACTTGGGTAGAGCTGTGTGGAGGAGTGGGCCCCTGGGGTCCTGCCCGGTACACTGTCTGAGGTTGGCAGCACTGTGCAGGAGCTGCTATCTGGGGCGAGTCCTGCGTGGCGTGTGTGTGCCGCGATGGCGTGTGAGCGGTCGGTCTGGGCTGGGCTTCCAGTGGTACCATCCCAGCTTTTATGCTATTTCCCCACAGGAAATAGCTGTTTCCTCATCTTGCACGGGCTGCAGCATGGCGTGAGCGGGGCCAGTGGGCATGGAGCTCACGGCCGCCCTGCGCTCTGACCCTCTGCAGCCTGGGGTGGGGCTGCTCCCTTGAGCTCACTGCGGCCCAGAAGGGCCTGCCTGTCCTTTGAAGTCCCCCCCCCCCCGTGACCGAGCCCCTCTGCTGCTCTGCTGCCTCCCCACGTGCCCCCAATTTCATGCTCAGAACCAGGTGACCAAGTCCTCAGAAGGCAGCAAGAACAGTTTCGCTGCTGCGCCCACAGTCCCTGGGGTGGTGGTCCAAGTGTGTCTTCTGACTCCGCTGGTCTGCGTTGGCGCCTGGGAGTCTGCGTTCCTAACCCGCAGCCTGGGAGCGTGATGCCTGAGGGTCGTGCTCTGCGTACAAGAGCGGAAAAGCCCCTCCATCCAAACCCAGCCGGAAGGATGGGACACCAGGCTGGGAGTGGACGTGGGCAGACCGCCCCTCCAGGCTGGGGCACACACTCGGCCCTCACACCTCGGCCTCCTGAAGAAGGCGGGATCGCCACTGCCATCCGTTGTGCAGATGGGGAGACCGGGGCTCTGAGAGGGCAAACCCTGCTCAGCAGGCGGCTGCTAAGAGGAAGAGGCACACTTCAGCTCTGGGCTGCTGGGGTCCAGAGCGCAGCGTGCTCATGGAGCCCAGGAGGGTAGCGAGGTGCTCAGAGACGGACACCGCAAGAATCCCGCCCCACCTGAGCTGACCCCTGCAAGCAGGGCAGCTGGGTTTTCACAGAAGACAGATCAGCTTGTGGCCACAGAGGCCCGTGTGCTGGGAAGACGAGGCCCCAGACTCCCCCTGATGGGTTATTACCTGCCCTGTGGACTTGGGACCCCCGCTGCTTAAACAGTTGGGAGCTGACTCAGGACGCCTGGGGCTGGGGCTGCTTTGGGAGCCAGACCTCAGCCCAGAAGTCTGGCCAGGCATGGCTGTGTGCCCGCCCCACGCTCAGCGCTCAGGCAGGGAGCCTCCTGGCCCCACACAGGCAGCAGAAGAGGCTGGGAAAATAGAGGCTGAGGTCCCAAGGCCCCTTGGCACTGGAAGTGGCAGTGGAAGACAGCTGTGACCCCCACACATAGGGACCAACCGCGTGGGTGTCCAAGAGCCTCCGAGAGGCCTGGCCAGCCCTGCAGCCTGGGACCCGAGGCCTCACAGCTGGGTGGCAGCCCCACAGGGGCACATCTTCCAGTCCTCCCCTGGCTGTGGGCAGGCCCTGGGACAGGGCCAGGGGTGGGGGCAGAGGGGTCCTTGCAGAACAGACTTATTCCAGATAGCCAAGCTATTGGGGTCCCAGGTGGAGTCTGGGCCGTGTCTTCCCTGGGGAAGGGCCTCAGTAGCCATCTGGGCTGACCTGCCATCCATGAACACCTAGCTGCTCTGCTTGCAGGGGAAGGGCAGCTCAGGTGGGTGGGATACTTACAGTCTCAGAGCACCCCTGCTACCTCCAGGTCCCTTTCTCGTCCAAGGATCCACTGATGGACAGCAGAGTGGGGGCCTAAGTCTGCCCTGGGTGGTCTGTGGGGTGGGGGGAGAGCAAGAAGAAAGGTGACTTTTCTGGAAGCTTCCTCGTAGCTGGGGAGCCTGGGAACAGCTAGAGAACAAGGAGAATGGACAGAGGCAAGAGCCTGGCGTGGGCGGAATGCCCAGGACCGGTGCAGAGGAGCCCGGAGCAGGGGCTGCAGTGTCCTGGCCCCGCCCACCTAGCAGGAAGGCCCATGCTAGGGGGTTACAGTGAGAGAGGGCAAGGGAGCGTGTAGGGGCAAGAGGCAGGAGGCAGAAGGACAGGTCTACGCAGGTGACAGGCAGGATTGCGTGTTACAAGGCAGACCCCCACCTTCGGGCCTCTCCTCCCCATTCTTGTCCAGCTACAAGTTCTCCCCCCCCACCCCACCTCCCTGATCCAGCCCTCCTAGGGACAGTCATCCTGGGCAAGCCTCATGCATGGGTCCAGCCAGGCCTGGCAGGAAGGAGTCTACTCTCTGGTCTGTGCTGCACGGGGGCAGCCTTACCCTGGGCGCACAGGCTGCTGGGGCAGAGGCACGGCTCCTGCCTGCCCTTCCCTGCGGGATTCAAGCGGGGACTTGGGGTCTATGATTCCGGCTGTGGGAACGGAGGCCACTAAGCTGGCCAGAAGCTTACGCTGCTGCCTCCCCTCCTTTCCCTCCTCCCTCTCTGGACTCCCTGAGCCCGGAGCCCACGGGCGCCCACACAGACGCCCTGCCTCAACTGGAGGGCACCAGCTGGCCCTGGGTTCCAGGCCTCGCAGGCCGCTCCGGAGCCAGGCTCCTCCGTGGTTCCTGTGTGTTTTCTGGTCTTTAGTCCCCACAAGCAGGCAGAATCCGCCCGTGCTGTTCCTAGGCAGGCGATTAGGTTACAGGAAAGACACAGAAGCCCAGAGCCTGCAGGCAGCCCTGAGCCGAGGAGCGGCCACACTGAGCGTGGAGCTGGAGGTCACAGCAGGCTGTCCTCCCTCCCACATTCCTGGTGACTGCGCAGGGCAAGGAAGTCAAGAATCAAAAATGCTAGGAGCCTTGATTCTGCATCTGGAGCCAAGGACCTTCCAGCCCAGCAGTGCACACTTACCGGGGCCTTCAGGTTGCTGCTGTCGAGTACTGGGAGCCCCCCGGAGGGCCCGCTGTTGCCCTCATGACTTGTTGGGAGTGGGATAATATAATAGCGGGCATCACTCTGACTCACCTTCTCCAGCTCACTGCAGCTCTGGGAAGGAAAGCCTCTAAAAACCCAAGGCTGGGGCGGGGACGCAGCAGAGAGCTGGCCCTCTGGGGGCCGCAGGTGGGTGGGTGAGTGGCCGGGTGGATGGACGAAGCCCTTTTCCCAAGGGAATTTCAGGGTAGCAGAGAGGGGGCTGGTGCAGGGACGTCCCCCTGGGCCCAGATGAAGTGGCAGTGGGTAGCGGCTGGAATGGGGGCCCTCTCTCTGGCCATCCTTTCCCCTTTCAGAGGCCCCACACTCAGCACCCTGCTCATTCATGGTGGATAGAGGCCAGGCTGGACGCTGAGGTAGGCCCAAGGCAGACTTGAACGCAAGCACTGTGACCCTAAGTGCTCTGTCCTGCCCACGAGATGACCTGGCCAGTTGTACGACACCTCCCCACCCCAGCTCTGTTGGGGCTGGGTGCAGCCAGTGCCCGGGCCCCACGACCCCTCTGTAATTGGGACGGCCTCCGTCCTAAGGCATGGGGGTACTGCGGGCATCTTGTTCTGTTTCCTGGTTCACCAGGTCTTCCTCAGCCTCTATCTCTGCCAGAGGGCGCTCGGAAAAGACAGAACGAACCCCAAGCCTGGAGTCTCTCCCTCCCTCTGCTCCCAGGCAGGGCACCCATTCAGGAGGCCCACCTTGGTGGTCAGCTCACCCCCTGGGACTGACTGAGCTGTTCCTGCACAAAGGGTAGTTGGAAACAGACTCGGAAACGGCAGACCGGAGCTCTAGAACCTGACAGCACCCGCTGCTGGGCTGGCGTCGTTTGCAGATGGTGATCCTCTGCAAGTCCAGAAAGTTACGCCTGCCCTTAGAAGAGGTGCTTTTATCCCGCTGTTTGGGGATTTCAGGCTGTTTCATTGTCTCTACTCCTTCAGAGGGAATCCCTAAAATAAAAGCCGCAGCCCTGAACTCAAGAGCAGGCTGGGGGCAGAGCCCAGCCCCAGATTGGATTAGCAGGAGCCGGACCTTGGAGCAAGGTCTTGCCCGCCCCGGGGCCTTGAGCCGCCTGCCATGCACCTGTGTGTCCTTATCTATACAAGGGCAAGGGGGTGTGAAGATCAATCAAGTGCTTGAGCAGGATGGCGCACCAGTGCTCAGAGCAGCAGCCTCAGCAAGAAACATCCGAGGACCCAGGCGTGGCGGGCACAGCTGGAACCTCAGCCTAGGGAGGCTGAGACAGCCAGGCCGCAGGTTCAAGGCCAGCCTCAGCGACTTGGATCCTCTCTCCAAATGAAACAGAAGAAGAGCTGCGGTGAGCTCAGAGGCAGAGCTCCCCAGGGCTCGATCCAGCACCAGAACATGTTCTTTAAATGTGAGGAAGAAATGCATGTTTACTACAGAAAAAACTATTCAAAAGAGTGAAACACAAACATAGTATTCTTGATTTCATCATCTAAAAATAATGATTGTGTGTACTTCTGCCCCCAAGTCTCTTCTACACATTTTTTTTTTCATTCTACCTCTGAGCTACATCCCCGGCCCTATTTTATTCTTTATTTTAAAACAGGGTCTCACTGAGTTGCGGAGGGCCTCGCTAAGAAGCTGAGGCTATCCGCGAACCTGGACCCTCCTGTCTCAGCCTCCCAAGTACTGGGATGACAAGCTCTTCTACGCATATTTGATGAGCAGATTTCATATAAAAATGTGCATCTTGCCTTTGGTCACATGACACACCTCATGCTATTTATTATAAGCAACATTCACAGAGGGACCTGCTATAATGTGTCTCACTATCCTGTTGATGGCCACTGGGGTTATCTTTTAATTTTTCTCTGTACACTGCAAAGTGCATCTTTATGGACTGCCTTTCCTGCATGTAGGATTGCTTCCTTTGACAGTGAATGCTTTTTTGAGGTTTTGACGCGTGTTGCTGCGCTGGTTTTGCACAGAGGCTCGGCAGTGTTGCGGGTGGTCCTGGTGTGAGGACACTTGGGGCAGTGGGCGGAGGCAAAAGTCATTTGCTTCACTCCTTTTCCTTTGTTCTTGTGGCTTTAAAAAACAAGCGGTGGGCACGCTTGCTTGTCATCCCGCGCTTGGGAGGCTGAGACAGGAGGATCGCGCGGGTTCGAAGCCAGCCACGTGCTGGCTTAGGAGACCCTGTTTCCAAATAAAAATGTAAAAATGGGTCTGGGAGTGTAGCCCGGAGGTAGAAGGGCTTCCAGGAACCCCAGTACCACAAAAAAAAAGAAGCAAATTGTAAGTGAGCAGCTGGACAGAAGCCATCAACAAGACACCTGTGTTTACAAACCCCCCAGAGCGGTCCCAGGCTCCCCCACGTGAGCCGGAAGCCTCACTTCTAACACAGTGGCTTCAAGTCGCTGGGTGTGAGTCTGACATGCGTAAGTCCCGCTGTGTGCGAGAGCTGCATTGCTCTCGAATGGCGCCCAGTATGCGGCTGTACCACCACCTCTGTCTTTAATGGACACACGGATGGCTTCCTGGCTGGACTCCTGCTGGGAATATTCTAGCAGATGCCTTTGGTGAACACAGGTGCTGCTCTAGTGGGCGTATAAGGAGTGGAGTCGCCGGCCATGGAGTGCATGTGCTCAGCCTCCTGCTCCTGATGTTAGCCCCCTAGTCTTGTCTGCACAGAGCCCTTTTCTTCCCGCGGTCCATGGAGGGGAGGGGCCGGGAACATGGTAACTCGCCCAGGTCCCTCCTCCCCATTCCCCCAGTGGGGGGTGTGAGTGGCCCCTCGGGCTTGGAGCGAGCAGAGGGAGCCTGCCGAGGGTGTGGGTTGGCTCGCCCAGGCTATTTGCTTTGGGAGCCCCACCTCACCCCACCTAGACTACACCCACAGCAGCCCCAGCCTGCACGGAGCCCAGCTGGCTTGGCTCTTGAGGGGTATAACAGCTTTGACATAGGAGGTTGGGGGGTTCACCCCACTCTGCTGCCTCCAGCAGAGAACAAAGCAGGCCAAGGCCCAGGGGCCGCACCGCGCTCTACTCTCCCCCAGGAGTCACCCGGGTCCGGGGCAGGGGTGGGTGCCCTTCTACAGAGAGGGACCTAAGGCCGACCCAGCCAGGAGCGGCCACGCAGGGCCTAGCACAGTCCCCAGGGCAAGCAGCTCCACCAAGCTGGGCGCCAGCCCTTTGTCAGGGAACAAGGGCCTCGCTCTCCCCCAGCCAGCCCCCCAGCCGGCTGGTACGGCCAGGCCCGGCCCCCCTCCCCAGGGCCAACTGAAGTCAGATTGTCCCAGCGGGGCTGCCAGGGGCGTGTGGGTGGGTTACACACAGCTGCGGGAGGTGGGCAGCAGTCCGGAGGACAGGGACACCCCTTTGCTGGAGCACAGGGGGCGTGCTCAGGGCAGGCCACAGCTGGGCAGATACCCCGAGCTGAGGGGCCCCTTCAATGTCCACAGCCAGATGTGCTGCTCACTGGGAAGGGAAAGCCCTGGTGGTGGCGGAGGGACCTCTGCCTGGGGGTCAGGGGTCTTGGGCTCCGTTCTTGGCCCTGAATCAGCGGCTGGGCCAGTAGGAACGGCTCCCTCTCTACCCGTGTGGAGAGCCTCCTCCCAGTGTGGGCGGGGGTCCAGCTGCCAGGCCCAGCATTGCCCCTGACACAAGACATAGCCCTCCCTTGGGCCTCTTCCTAAAGGAGAACAGTGGCCCGTAGCCTCGTGATGTCTTGGGGTGCACGCCCTTACAGCTGGGCCCCCTCCACAGCAAAGGCACTCCTGCATGCCCACCACTGCCTCCGTCGGCCCACTGTCGGCCCACTGTCGTGACTGTGAGGGACGTTTCCAGCAAGCTCCGCTGAGGCGGATGGTGCGGTATCTGTGATCTGTGAGGTCGGGGCTCATACTTAGGAGCCCAGGACAGCTCTGGCCTTTGGTCTGCGCAGGCCGGCTCTCCCTGCCAGGTGACGGTGTGGTGTCTGTGGTGTCTGTGAAGTCATGCTCAGCTCTGGCCCCGTATGCACAGGCCGGCTCACTCCACCAGGTTATGCTGACCTGTGTCTTACCCATTCATCCTGCCAGGTGCTGCACTGTGCAAGACACCTTGTGTTTATTTTGTGCTTACCCGTCTTCTGAACTAGAAAACTGTTTACACATGAGGAAACTTGAGGCCCAGAGAGATTACGTCACTGACCTGAGGTCATACAGCAAAAAAGTGTCAGAACCAGGATTCCAAGCCACAGGCGCAAGAAGCCACACTGCCCCTTGCAAAAGCCCCGAGATGAGGACCCTGCACCCCCCCCCCCCACGCTCTGCTGGGCTTTGGGCCTCAGTCCCACCGGTCACACAGAGTTAGGGCTGGCGGGGGCTCCCAGCCTCTGCCGTACCTGGAGCTGCAAAGTGGCCCTTTCCACTGGGCGCTTCTGTGGGCACTGGGGCTCAGGGCCAAGCCCACATGCCCGTACCCGGCTCAGAGGTCCTGTTCATTCCCTTCCCACATCCATTCAGCATCTGCCAGGTCCCAGGCTCTGGGCTAGAGGTTGCAGGTCCCACAGCCAACAAGACAGACAAACGCCCACCCTTGGGGAGTTCGCATACCTAGTAGGTAGGGACAGCCAGCCAGTGAGATAGCCAAGGAAAACGCACCGTATTTAAGATGGTGGTAAGCGATACGGAGGAAAACAACGCGGGAAAGGCCACGGAAGGAGTGCAAGAGGGCTGGGCTGCGGTTCTGAGTGCTCAGGGGATAGCGATCCACGCCGACACTGGGGCCTCGGAAGAGATGGAGGCTTTGAGCTGCACTGGCAGTTGGGAAAGTGGTGTAGGGGCGGGGATGGTAGATGCAAAGGCCCTGAGGTGGGGAGCCTGTCTGGGTGTTTGCAGAGGCTGGAGGAGTGGCCAGTGCAAATGGAGCAGAGGAGACATAGGGGACAAAGGCGCCCAGGGGCTGCGGGCAGCAGAGGGTCAGAACAGGCCTGTAGGCCAGGGTGAAGACAAGTGGGAGCCCTGGAGAATTCTGAGTAGAGGGCGGGACAGAAACAGACTCGGGCTTGTTTTTTTTTTTTTTTTTTGCAGTACTGGGATGGAACCCAGGGGCATTCTACCTCCGAGCTACACCTCCAGTCCTGTTTTTTATTTTTTATTTTGAAACAAGGCCTCACTGAGTTGCAGAGGGCCTCACTACCTGAGGCTTCCTGAGAACCTCGATCCTCCAGTCTCAGGCTCCCAAATGCTGGGATCACAAGTGGGCGTGGACTTGGGTTTCAACAAGCGCCTTTAGTCAGAGTAGAATGTGGTAGAGAAGGGTGGGAGGAGAGAGGGGACACCTGGGAGCTCCTGGGGACCGTGGAGAAGGCGTGGAGCAGGCCCAGTGGACTGCCAGATCTGAGGGCATCAGGTGTGAGGCTTGGGGGTCAAGGTTGGCTGCAGGATCATGGTGGCAGGCTGACTTGGACAAGGACAGAGAACCTTGAGCTCGGGCCCAGGCCCTGGGAAACTGGGGTTCAGTCTCAGCTCTATGGCCCGCTTGTCCAGAGGCCTTGGCAGGTCCCTTCCCCTGTCTGGACTCGGTTTCCTCTCCAGCCTGCCCCTGCGCCTGGGGCTGTGAGCGGACCCGCACTCACGGGCCGTCTCCTTGGCACAGGGACCCGGCCCGGCGGCCATGGCGTCGCGCATCGGGCTGCGCATGCAGCTCATGCGGGAGCAGGCGCAGCAGGAGGAGCAGCGGGAGCGCATGCAGCAGCAGGCCGCCGTGCACTTCCTGCAGCAGCAGCAGCAGCAGCAGCAGCAGCAGCTGGGGGGCCCGCCCACGCCGGCCATCAACACCCCCATCCACTTCCAGTCCCCACCCCCGGTGCCCGGGGAGGTGCTGAAGGTAGGCCCGGCTGCCTGGCCCGCTGCACTGCCACTGCGAGGCCTGGCGGCGCCTAGAGCCCCTCTCCCCGCAGGTGCAGTCCTACCTGGAGAACCCCACCTCCTACCACCTGCAGCAGTCCCAGCACCAGAAGGTGCGCGAGTACCTGTCTGAGACCTACGGGAACAAGTTCGCCGCCCACATCAGCCCTGCCCAGGCCTCCCCGAAGCCCCCGCCGGCCGCCTCCCCCGGGGTGCGGGCGGGGCACGTGCTGTCCACCTCAGCCAGCAACAGTGCCCCCAACAGCCCCATGGCCATGCTGCGCATCAGCTCCAACCCCGAGAAGGAGGTGAGACACAGCCGGGGACTCCCTCACCAGAAAGCCCGCCCCGCAGGGCCATAGGCAGGAGGTGCCCGAGGACTCTCCCTGGGGTAGGGGAACGGCCCGGCCTTGGGGTCAGCTGTGGGACCGGGACAGCTGGTCCGTTCTCTGGGCCTGTCTCCTTTCCTAGAGCAGGTCAGGCGAGGGGCTCCCCACCCTTCCTCCCACCTTTCCTCAGGCACCCAACTCCTCGCTTCTCTCTTGTCCAGTTTGATGACGTCATCGACAACATCATGCGTCTGGACCATGTGCTGGGCTACATGAACCCTGAGGCGCAGATGCCCAACACGGTACTCCTGGGGGGCAGGGGGGCACCAAGGCCCGCGGGGCTCTGAGTTTGGGGCAAGCCCAGCAAGGCAGAGCTGGCATCTCTCTGGGGAGTCACCCCCGTTACATAATGTCAGGGCCCAAGCCCAGGCAAGACAAATGATGAGTGGAGAGAGGGCTTCCAGTGGAGCCAGGGGCTGGGCCATCTCAGGAGGCTTCCTGGGCACCACGAGGAGGGAAGGCGGGGAGCTGCGGTGTGTGCACCAGAGGCCTGGAGGGATCCGATGAGTTCCTTTGGGGTTCTGGGACTCCCCTCCTCTACCAAGCCTAGGACCCTGCCCCTCGCTCCGGAGGCGGTGGCCTTGCCCCCAAGCAAAGGAGCCCCCCTTCTAGCAGCACCCTGGCCCGGGAGGTGCAGGAGGGGCAGGAGTTGGGCTTGGAACCAAGAGGCCTGCTGCGCCAACCCTAGGAAGTCCAGCAGCCCATCTTCCCAGCTGCTAAGTGGAGGCGAGGCTTTGCTCCCACAGGGCTGAGGGCAGGCTCTGCCCAGAGGTGCTGAAGGCTGGCGCTGAGCGGACACCACGGGAGCCCACCCCTTTCCAGAGATCCCGAACCCCAGCTGCCAGCTCCCAGTGGTCCGGCTGCCCCTGCCCCTCCCCCCCTGCTGTGGAGTCAGTCCCAGGGCCTGGGACAGTGCCCAGTGGTTCAGCGAGAGCTGGCTGGGGCTGGTTGGGTCTAAACCCGCTGCTGAGGAGCAGGGAGGGAGGCGGGTGCAGCTGTCTGGTCCTGGTAGTTCCTGTGCGGGCACCGGCCGTGTCTAGGCCTGTGGTTTGCTCTGGGAGCTCCTGTTGGCAGGAGCTGGGAGATCTTTCCAGAGCTCAGATCTGCCCCAGTCGGGCCCCTGCACAAGCCTTCACTGAGTTGGCCGCAGTGGGACACACCTGTAATCTTGGAACTTGGGGAGGATTGAGACCAGAGGATTGAAGGTTCAAGTCCAGCCTCATCAACATAATAGACCCTGTTTTAAAAAAAAAAAAAAAGCCGGGTTGGAAGTGATCTCTAAGCCCAGTACTTGACAGGCTGAAACAGGAGGATCACAGGTTTGGGGCAAGCCTCAGCGGCAGTGAGACTCTCGTCAACCTAGCAAGACCCTGTTTCCAAATAAGAAACAAAAAATCGGGCTACGGGTATGGCTCGAAGGTAGAATTGCCTCTGAGTTCATTTCCCAGTAACACACACACACACACACACACACACACACACACACACACACACACACACACACACGAGGATTTCAGGTTCCTGGCCAGCCTCAGCAAGTAGTGAGGTCCTGCACAACTTAGTGAGATCCTGTTTTAAAATAAAGTAGGAGCCGGGCATGGTGGCGCACGCTTGTAATCCCAGCGCTTTGGAGGCTGAGATAGGAGGATCACACAGGTTTGAAGCCAGCCTCAGCTACTTAGTGAGGCTCTCAGCAACTTATGAAACCTTGTTTCCAAGTAAAAGTATAAAAATAGGTCTGGGAGTATAGCCTGGAGGTAGAAAAGCCCCTGGGTTCCACCCCTAGTACCACACACACAAAAATAAGTAAATAAATAAATAAATAAATAAATAAATAAATAGGGCTGGAGGTATAGGTCAGATGTAAAAAGCCCCTGGTTTTAATCTCCAGTACCAAAAAAAGAAAGAAAGAAAAGAAAGAAAGGCTCTTGAGGGCCTTCAGCACCTCTTTTTTTTTGGGGGGGGGTCTAGAGATGGAACTCAGAGGCATTTGACCTCCGAGCTATACCCCCCTGACCTATTTTTTAATTTAAATTTTTTCTTTTTTTTGGTGGTACTGGGGTTCCTGGAAGCCCTTCTACCTCCAGGATATACTCCACGGGCTACACTCCCAGACCTATTTTTTTTTACTTTATATGTGGAAACAGGGTCTCTTAAGCCAGCAAGGCTGGCTCTGAACCAGCACGATCCTCCTGTTTCCGCCTCCCAAGCACGGGGATTACAAGCGTGCGCCACCACGCTCGGCTTAATTTTAATTTTGAAGCAGGGTCTCACTGAGTTGCGAAGGGCCTCACTAAGTAGCTGAGGCTGTCTGTGAACCGCGATCCTCTGGTCTCAGCCTCCCGAGTGCTGGGATTACAGGCGTGCCCACCACGCCCGGCCTTCAGCACCTCTTGAAGCTGCCCATCGCACCCAAGTCCTGGGGACGCACCGTGCCTGGGGGCCATGCCCTGTGCCATCCCCAGCCTGTGAGGCCTTTCTCCCTCGCCCTGCAGCTCAGGACCCAGTTGGGTTCCACACCCTCCAGGAAACCTTCTAGAAAGTCCTGGTGATGAGGCCCCTCCTTCTCTCGGCCTGCCGTGGCCCAGCGCTCCAGCTGTCCACTCTGCAGAGGGCCAACTGCTGCTAGAGGGGCCTGGGTGGGTTCTGCCGCCTCTGGGGTTCCTGGGAACAGCTGCTCCTGGAGCCTGGGCCCTGGCAGGCTGCTCACAGGCTCCTCTCCCTTCTGCTCCTGGAGCCTGGGCCCTGGCGGGCTGCTCACAGGCTCCTCTCCCTTCTGCTCCTGGAGCCTGGGCCCTGGCGGGCTGCTCACAGGCTCCTCTCCCTTCTGCCCAGCTGCCTCTGCCCAGCAGCCACCTGAACCTGTACAGCAGCGACCCCCAGGTCACGGCCTCCCTGGTGGGTGTCACCAGCAGCTCCTGCCCCGCAGACCTGGCGCAGAAGCGGGAGCTCACGGGTAAGCCCTCCTCCCCACGGCCTGTGCCCCTCCCTCCTCCCGCTCCGCCCTTCCTCCCCACAGCAACTCTTCCCTCCTCCTGCACTCCAGACGCTGAGAGCCGGGCCCTGGCCAAGGAGCGACAGAAGAAGGACAACCACAACCTGAGTGCGTCCTGGGCCACCAGCTTTCTACCCTCCTCCCGCTAGCTCTCTTTGGGGAGGGTGGGTGGCTGCTGGGCAGGCTGTCCCTCAGGGCTGGGGCCTCCAGGGGCAGGGCGGAGCCTCGGCCTGCCCAGCACCTGAGCCCTCTGTGTGTAAGGCCAGCCTGCCGTCCCAGGGGTGCTGAGCCTGAGTGCATCCCAGGCTGGGGAGGTCCCCACCCGTCCCTCTTAACGGCTTCCTCTGACCTGTGGCCTACAGTTGAACGCAGGCGGAGGTTCAACATCAACGACCGCATCAAGGAGCTGGGCATGCTCATCCCCAAGGCCAACGACCTGTGAGCAGGGGGCGTCGGGCGGGTGGCAGCTGCCAGGGTGGGGGCCTCCTGAGCAGAGAACCTCTCTTCTCCCTCCGGAAGGTCAAGGCAAAGGCTCATCTGTCGGGAGGGAAGCGAGGTGGGCCAGGGGCCTTCCTGGGAGAGGCACAAGCTGCAGGGCTTCTGGGGGGCGAGCTGCGAGATGGGGGAGGGGCCAGGAGTAGGCTGGGTCTGGCAGCAAGCAGGGAGGGCGCGGTCAGGAGTCCGGGGCCAGCTCTGCAGCCCACAGCCCGCCTCCCCAGTGGCCAGGGCGGGGCTGCGCCTCTGACTCCCCTGGGCTCCTGCGGCAGAGATGTGCGCTGGAACAAGGGCACCATCCTCAAGGCCTCCGTGGATTACATCCGGAGGATGCAGAAGGACCTGCAGAAGTCCCGGGAGCTTGAGACCCACTCTCGGCGCCTGGAGATGACCAACAAGCAGCTCTGGCTCCGCATCCAGGTCTGGCCCTGAACCTGGTAGCCGTGACCCAGTCTGGTCCGGCCCTGAACTTGGGTAGCCGTGACCCAGCCTGGTCTGGTCCTGAACTTGGGTAGCCGTGACCCAGCCTGGTCTGGCCCTGAACTTGGGTAGCCGTGACCCAGCCTGGCCTGGTCCAGCCCTGAACTTGGGTAGCCGTGACCCAGTCTGGTCCAGCCCTGAACTTGGGTAGCCGTGACCCAGCCTGGCCTGGCCCTGAATTTGGGTAGCCGTGACCCAGCCTGGCCTGGTCCTGAACTTGGGTAGCCGTGACCCAGCCTGGCCTGGCTCCTGACCCCGGGGACAGGGCTTCTATTCCAGAAAGTGGAGATGTGGGAATGATGCCCCAAAGAAGGAAGCTGCGTCAGTCAGGATGTTACCCTTGGTAACAGACAGTCACCAGTACCTTTAAGCAACAAATACAGGCTGCAGGCTCTGTTCTGTGAGGCCCTCGTTCAGGTGGTGAAACACATGAGAGGTGGCTTCTGAAGCTGTGTGTCCCTCCGCTGGCGCCGTGTGCAGGGGGCTCTTGTCCCCTTTGCCTGGGGAAGGGTGATGCCGCAGCCTCTCCTCATGGTAGATAATACATTTTGCACAGACACGCTCAGAAGTGAGAAACCAGCGTTCCACGCAGGAAAATCCATCCTTAATAGATGTGATCGTCTCCCTTCTGGTCTAGTTTAGACAAGTCTACCTCAATTTTAAGAATTAAGAGAGGTGGTCAAGACGCTCACAACGATTCCATGGCCCGCTCGCGAGTCAGCTTGCAGTGTGGTCTGGGCTTCAGAGCCTTCCTCTGCTTCTCTCCAGCCAAGACTGCCTCTGGGAGTCCCCGGGAGGGCGAGGCCTGGGGGGCCGGCAGGGAGCCTGGCCATGGGCGTGCCTTGGGTGTGTGCCCAGCCCTCCATCTGCCCGCAGGAGCTGGAGATGCAGGCCCGCGTGCACGGCCTCCCCACCACGTCCCCGTCCGGCATGAACATGGCCGAGCTGGCCCAGCAGGTGGTGAAGCAGGAGCTGCCCAACGAGGAAGGCCCCGGGGAGGCCCTGATGCTGGGGGCAGAGGTCCCCGACCCCGAGCCACTGCCAGCGCTGCCCCCACAGGCCCCCCTGCCCCCTCCCGCCCAGCCGCCGTCCCCCTTCCACCACCTGGACTTCAGCCACGGCCTGGGCTTCGGGGGCGACGAGGGGCCCGCGGGCTACCCCGACACCCTGGGCCCGGAGCACGGCTCCCCGTTCCCCAACCTGTCCAAGAAGGACCTGGACCTCATGCTCCTGGACGACTCTCTGCTGCCGCTGGCCTCGGACCCCCTCTTCTCCAGCATGTCCCCCGCGGCCTCGAAGGCCAGCAGCCGTCGGAGCAGCTTCAGCATGGAGGAGGGCGACGTGCTGTGACCCCGGCCGCCGCCTGGCCCCCAGGACCTAGTGCCGCCCACAGCATGTGGGGTCTAGAGGCCCTGGGCCAGCCTCCTGATGGGGCTGGATGGCGATAGGCCCCGGGGATCGTGAGGGGCGGGGACAGGAGGCCTGTCCTCTGAGCCGCAGCGCCCCAGGACTCCTGGCCGTGGTACCCAGGCCTGCCTTTGGGGACTTGGGTGTCCATGCCTGTCCCTCAGCCTGGTACTCCCTGCAGTGGGAACCCGCCCCCTTTTGGTGCTAACAGCTCTCCCCAGGGTGGCTTGGGGCCGGGAGCGGGAGGGGCTGGGCTGGGGCGCTGGCACCACTGGAAGAGCAGCCCCGGCTCCACCTTGTGCCTTCAGTAAACACTGTGCTTTGTAGCTGCGTCTCCTCTCTCTGTGAAGCAGGCTCGGCCCCTCCTGGAGCTAGACTTCGGGGATCCCTGGATGGGGCGGGGAGAGCACGCGGCGTCACCCAGATGTCCAGCCTTGCAGCAGGCACAGAAGCCAGCGAAGGCCTAGCCAGAGGTGCCCCTGGCTGTGGGGTGTTGTGCCCCTGGTGGCCACGCGGTGGCGCTGCCGCCACGCTGCACCTGCACCTGAGCAGCGGCCTGAACCCCAGGAGCTGCTGAAGTGGGGCGGCCTTGCTGTTAAGCCTGGACCCCCTTCCCGCACCACTCCCTGCGGGAATGCCCCCCTGCCTGGGCAGCAGGAGACCTGGCTCGAGACACCCCGGCCCTGTACTCCCAAGGCCAGTCTGGGCCCTCTCCTCTCCAGCAGACGAGCTAGCATGGCTGGGGCTGGGGCACAGGATGCTGGGGCTGGGGCTGGGGCACAGGATGCAGTTGTGACTTCAGCAGGCCTTCGCCGGGTAGGATGTCGGGGCCTCACCCTGAATGGATGGGGCCACGGGCTTGAGACAGGGAGGGTCCATTGGACACCGGGCCGCGGGTTGTCTTGGGCTTTGACCAGTCCCCTTGGACTTCCCACACACAGTCTCTTCAGGCAGAGGCCAAAGTGTTTTCCCTGTACAGGGCCCTGAGAAGCCTAACTTAAAAAAAAAATTCCAGGATGAAAGTGACTGAGGGCAGTTTCCTGCGTGCAGAAGCAGAGATCAGATCAACCAGCAGCAGGATTAGCGTCAAGGTCAGGCAGAGCGGTGGTGACCTTGCAGGGCCTTGCCAGCTGGGACGCTGGCGCCTCCTGATGCTGCCAGGGCCCTGGGAACCTGCTCTGAGCCCGCTGGGCAAGCACTGGGCTCTGGGCACCGGGACCCCAGCCCTGCTTAGGGTTTGTCCAGTGGAGTGGAGAGCTGCCCCACTTCCTTGCAAAGCCCTTAAGACCACTCTCCTCTCCCGCCTGGCATGCTGGCCCTCCACTCCGGCTTGGACAGCCCCTGGCCACTCGCGCTGGGGGTGCAGATCTGCCACATTGTTGAAGCCAGGCATGGCGCGCACGCCTGTTATCCCAGCGCTTTGGGATGTTGGGACAGAAGGATAGCCCGTTCCAAGTTAGCCTCACAGCGAGGCTCTCAGCCATTTAGTGAGACCCTGTTTACAAATAAAAACTAAAAGCTGAGCATGGTGGCACAAGCTTGTCATCCCAGCATTCGGGAGGCTGAGACGGGGATTGCGGTTCTCTGCCAGCCTCAGCTACTTAGTGAGGCCCTTTGCAACTCAGTGAGAGCCTGTTTCAAAAGAAGTAATAAAAATAGGGCTGAGAGTATATCTTAGAGGTAGAATACCCCTGGGTTTAATCCCCAGCACACCACACCACACACACACACACACACACACACACACACACACACACACACACACACACACACACACACACACACACACACACACACACACTGAATAGGATCTGGGTAGGTGTGTGAGTGGGATTCCTTCCACAAGAGGGCGCCCCGGGCCAGGGCCGGCCACAGCCTGGCAGGGATGAAGAGCGCCCCAGCTTGCCAAGCAGTAGGCTCCCGTGGCGTCTCACTGCCTGAGGCTCCGCTGGCCCACCTGCTTGATGACCGCGGGTCCAGGGCCTCCGCTCCTCAACCAGCAAGCAGAAAGCGTGGGGCCAGGCAGCCCTGCGTGGCCGGCACCTGTGGGGGCGCCCCCCCGCGAGCTCTGCAGGTGGTTCTGAGTGTGTCTGTAAATGCCGGGCCACCTTTCATCCCTGCTCTTCACGTTGGGGGGGGGCTATATCTTTCCTGATGCAGGGGCCCACGGGGGAAAGCGCATTTGAGAAGGGCAAAAAGGGAGAGTGGAGCCGGGCGTGGTGGCGCACGCTTGTAATCCCTGTACTTGGGAAGCTGAGGCAGGAGGATCGCAGGTTCAAGGCCAGCCTCAGCTACTTAGTGAGGCCCTGTTTCAAAATAAAGAATAGAATATAGGGCTGGGGGTGTAGCTCAAAGGTAGAATGCCCCTAGGTTCCATCCCCAGTACCACACAAAGAAAGAAAGAAAGAAAGAAAGAAAGAAAGAAAGAAAGAAAGAAAGGGGGTATGGGCTGCAAGAGGAGGGTGGCCTGTCTGTCCCGTCCTGAGAACAAACCCAAGTGCGGTGTGGGGGTCGAGTAGCTGCAGCTCCCCGGGCCCTGAGCCCGTGCAGGAGCGGAGCAGGGGGACGGCGCCCAGGGCCTCCCCTGGTCCTCAGCTCCCGGGTCTGTCTGTCCATTCCAGCGGCCCTTTGCCTCTTCCTCCTCAGCACCCGCCTCCCCGCCATGCGCAGCCGCGGACTTCTGTGTGTCCAGCGGCTGGAGGAGCAGCCTGAAGGGAGAGGCGGCCTCGGAGGTCCTCTGAGGAGTGCCACAGGACTTGAACCCAGGGCATGCTACCCCCCAGTTACACCCCCAGCCTTTTATTATTATTTATTATTATGTGTGGTGGTACCTGCGAGTGAACCCAGAGGTATTCTGCCTCCAAGCTACACCCCCAGCCCCATTTTATTTTTACTTTGAAAATCTTGTGAAAAGTCTCACTACTTCCCAAGGCTGTCCTCGAACCTTTGATTCTCCTGCTCAGCCTCCTAAGCATTGGGATTATGGGCATGGACCACCACACCCAGCTCCTTTTTATTATTATTATTTTGTGTGTGGGGGGGGTACCCAGGGGCTTTTCTACCTCTGGGCTATACTCCCAGACCTTTTTTATATTTTATTTGGAAACAGGGTCTCACTAAGTTGCCGAGAGCCTCACTAAGTAGCTGAGGCTGGCTTCGAACCTGTGCGATCCTCCTGTCTCAGCCTCCCAAGTGCGGGGATTACAGGCATGTGCTGTCTCTCCCGGTTTCCCATAGTTCTTTTAAAGCAGAGGTGTGTGTGTGTGTGTGTGTGTGTGTGTGTGTGTGTTACTGGGATTGAACCCAGAGGCATATTCTACTTCTGCACCACACCCCAGCCCTATTTTGTATTGTTTGTTTCAAAATAGGGCTTCAGTAGGTTCCTGAGCGTCTTGATATGCTGCTGAGACTGTCTTTGAACCTGCCAGCCTCCTGTCTCAGCCTCCCAACTGCTGGGATCAGAGGTGTGTACTACACACCCTGTTTCCATGGTTCTTTTAAATCAGAGGCCGTGTGTGTGTGCGCGTGCGTGCGTGTGTGTGCGCACGCGTGTGTGTGTGTGTGTGTGTGTGTAGCTGGGGATGGACCCAGGGGCAGTCTACCTCTCAGCCACACCCCAGCCCTGTTTTATCTCTGTTCTGCGCTTTGGCCAGGTTGCCGAGGCTGTGCTCCTTGAACCTGTGACTTGGACCTCCAAGTTCGGTCGTGCCACCGCACCTGGCTTGGGGGTTAATTCGGATGGAAGTCTGATGTGTGCACAGACACACACAGCCTCCCACAAACCAGCCCACAGTCAGTCTCCATGCTCCTCGCCCCAGAACTCCCCCACGCCCGTCCAGCCCCAGAGGACCCCACCCCGCCAGCCCTGCAGTCCCCTGCAGCCACACCTCCTTCCTTTGCTCTCTCTTCCGAGGGGCAGTGGAATTTATACAATATTTAAGCAGCCAGAGCCGAGTCCGGGAAGCTATTATTAATGTAAAAGGGACGCGCTGCAAATGCTTTCGGACCTGGTTACAATTAGAGGGTGATTTTTCTAAAGGTCAATGAATTCAGATAATATCCACAGGGGGGAGAGAAATTTAATACCTTTTTAGTGAATTAATTAATTATAATATTATATCGGCTTGGGGTTCTTTTCCAGAGTGATTAAGGGAGCGATCCGTCTTCTGCGAGGCTGGGGGCGGCGCGGGGCCGGGGCTGGGGGCCAGAGACGGGAGGGGGGCAGGAGGGCCCGCCAGGGCTGGCAGTGATCTGCAGTCAGTGCCCTCGGCCTGGCCCCCTCCCGTGACAAGTCCTCACTGTGGTGTGGGAACAGCCGCCTCCTTTAGGCTTGGAGAAGCCGAGGTAAGTCCGGGGCCTTGGGGTCGGGCCTGAGCCCCCTTGTGAGTTAGGGCAGCCTGGCAGAGCTGTCTGGAAGTATACTGAGCCCCACCCCGGCTGCCGGCCGGTGGGGCTACCCAGGAGTGCTGCCCTCTGGGAAGCGGCTCCTTCTGGGTGCAGTGTGCCCAAAGTGTTTCCAAGATGCCTGTGCCCCGTGGCCTGGAAGGAGCCAGGGAGACGTGGGTTCCACCCTTACTAGTCCATTGGTTCATGTATCCAGCCACACAGCCGTTCAACAAGCATCTTTGGCACCTGCTCTTGTGCCAGGGGAGGCCGACTGGAAGGGTCCTTCCTGAGCCCACGCCGGCTCCTCTAGAGCCCTAGTGCCGGCCGGGTGGGCGTGGTGGGCACGCTTGTGATCCCAGCATTCTGGAGGCTGAGACTGGAGGATCGCAGCTCACAGTCAGCCTCAGCTACTTAGCGAGGCCCTTTGTAACTCAGTGAGACCCTGTTTCAAAATAAAGAATGAAAAATAGGGCTGGGGGTGGAGCTTGGAGGTAGAATGCCCCTGGGTTCCATCCCCAGTACCGCAAAACCCCCCGGGGCCCAGGCATGGAAACCCCAAGGCTGTCCCACAAGGCACAGGTTCTGTGTCCAAAGATGGCCAGCAAAGCCCAGCACACTGCAGTGAAATGCAGGCTCCCAGCGCACACTCCTGCCATCCCAGTGCTCTGGAGACTGAGTTAGAAGGACCGCAGGTTTGATGCCAGCCCCAGCAACTTAGTGAGGCCCTCCGTGTTTCAAAATAAAAAGTAAAACAGGGCTGGGGTATAGCTCAGAGGTAGAATGCCCTGGCTTCAGTCTCCAGCAGCAAAGGGGGAAAAAATATGCGGGCTCCCCCAGCCTGCTGGGGCTGGAGCCTTGGTGGTCCCTTTCCCCATCTGCAGTGGGGATTGCACCGTGTGTCTCCCGAGGTGGTTGTGGGAATTAAAGGAAGGGACTTGCTGAGCGCTGCCACTCGCAGGGACCAGGCGGGACCCAGCCCAGGCCTGCCCTCCCATGCCGGCCTGGGCCCTGTCCTGGGGTGGGTCAGGTCTCCCTCCCTCCTGGCTCCTGCCTCCCCCACGCTCTCCTCTCTCCCTCCGCGGCTGGGGAGGGCTTCCCATTGTACTATCTTTGGGCCCTAAATTAAAATTGATGACATCTTGAAATGAGCAGCGAGGGTAATTTTGCTTCTGAGCCGGGATGCTAATGAGGCCCTTAATGGCGCCGGCGCAGGGCTGATGGGTCGTGTGTCACGCCGCAGCGAGGGGGGTGAGGGCCGCGGTAAGTGCCGGTAATTACACCCTGTCTCACTGTATTTTGGCAGGCCTGGTGGGCTCAGTCACTGCCGCCCGGGCGCCCCCGCCCACCGCAGGGCTGACAGCCTGCGACGGCCCTCCCCGGGGTGCAACGCACACCTGCCCAGCCACGCCGCCTGCACCCCGCGGCCCACCCTGCCCTGCCCAGGCCTGGGCACCACCGCCCCACGCGCAGGCACGCACCCTCGCACGTGTTCACACAAGCGCGTTCTCAGGCCTCGTGTGTCCAGCGCTGACTGCGCTCGGTCTCTCTGTGGCCAGGGTGCAGTTAGCATCCTCACTCCCCAGCACAGAAGCCCAGGCCCCTCCATCGCAGGGTGGACAGAGGGCCTGGAAGCCAGCCCTGCCCGCAGCTCTCCACCCGCATTTCCTCCCCGTGTACCGCAGGCCCCCCGCCCCGCGCGTGTGGACACACTCGCATGCGTGCATGCACAGACTCAGCACACGCAGGTCACATGCATGCTCAGCGCACCAAGACACACAGACACACCGCGCAGTTTCACCTGCACAGTGACATGCACACAGAGCGTAGATGTGCTTGTGCAGGCAGGGCAGGGTCACACGAGGCTCCCACACAGTGCACATCACGGAGAAAGAAGCCAGGCCAGACCCCGGAATTTTCCTCCCTCCCTCCCTCCCTCCTTTCCTTCCTTCTCTCTCTCTCTCTCTCTCTCTCTCTCTCTCTCTCTCTCTCTCTCTTTCTCTCTCTCTCTCTCTTATACTAGGGATTGTAGTCATGGTGTTCCGCCTTTGATCTACATTTTTATTTAAAATTTGTGTGTGTGTGTGCCCGGTACTGGGGATGGAACCCAGGGGCATTCTACCTTCGAGTGACACCCCCAGTCCAGTCCTATTTTTTATTTTATTTTGAAACAGGGTCTTGCTAAATTGCTGGGGCTGGCTGGCCTCAAACCTAAGATCTCCTGTGTCAGCCTCCCAAGTCCTGGGGTTACAAGTATGCATCACCATGCCAGCTTCCTTTCTGTATTTTATTTTATTTTATTTTTGTGGTACTAGGGATTAAGCCCAGGGGCATTCTACCTCTGAGCTACATCCCCAGCCCAATTTTTTATTCTTTTTTTTTCCTTTTTTTTTTCCTTTTGGTGGTACTGGGGTTCCTGGAAACCCTTCTCCCACTGGGCTACACTCCCAGACCTATTTTATACTTTTTTATTTGGAAACCAGGTCTCTTAAACCAGCACGCCTGGCTTAGAATCTGCCCGATCCTCCTGTCTCCACCTCCCAAGCACCACGCCCAGCTTGTTCTTTACTTTTGAAACAGGGTCTCACTAGATTGCAGAGGGCCTCACAAAGTAGCTGAGGCTGGCCGTGAACCCGGATCCTCCTGTCTCAGCCTCCCAAGTACTGGGATGACAAGAGTCCCCCACACCCAGCTTCGTATTTGAGAGAGGGTTTTGCTAAGTTTCCCAGGCTGACCTTGAGCTTGCTGTCTCTGGCCTCAGCCTCCGCAGTGGCTGGGATTACAGGTGTGGGCCACCAGCCCAGCTGAAAAGGCCCTTCTGTCCGCTCTCGGGAGGGTCAACATTCTAAACTGCAGGAAGCACAGCACGGCTGGGCACTTCGCAAAGGCTCGCTCCCTCTCATTCTCTAACCTGTCTTGGGATCCCTCACCCTAGGGAGGCAGGAACTTGGGGCTCCAGAGCACACACCTTGGTCCTGACCTGGGCAGAGGTCTGAGGGTAGGCCAACTACAGGCTTAAGGGTTAGTGGTAGAAGTTCTCACAGCTGCTCCTGTCCCTGCTGGCCAATCCACCTGAAGCTGAAGTGTCCTCATTCAAAAGCACTAATTCAGTCGGGCGTGGTGGCGCACACCTGTAATCCCAGTACCTGGGAGGCTGAGACAGGAGGGTCACAGGTTTGAAGACTGCCTCAGCAACATAGTGAGGCACTCAGCAACCTAGCAAGACCCCGTTTCAACACACACACAAAAATAGCTGGGCGTGGTGGTGCATGCCTATAATCCCAGCACTTGGGAGGCTAAGATTTGAGGATCGCAGCGTTCAAGGACAGACTCATCAAGTACCGAGACTCTCATCAACCTACTAAGAGATTCTGTTCCAAAAGAAAGATAAAATAGGGGCTGGGGTGTAGCTCAGGGGTAGAATGCCCCTGGGTTCAAGCCTCAGTGCCACAAAAATAAATAAAATAGGGCTGGGGGTGTAGCTTGGAGGTTGAATGTCCTTGGGTTCAATTCTGGGCTAAAAAAAAAAAAGTGCTCAATTCCTGCAACCCGCCCGACGCCACAGCTGAGGCTGACCCGCCCTGAATGTTCAGAATCTGAGACCACAGAGTGGGAACGTCAGACACAGAGCCCGTGTTGGCCTCTGGTTTCTCTGCGGTGCTGGGGCCTCGCCCATGCTAGGCCAGCCCGCAAAGTCTCTTTGTACCAAAGTGTTAGCCCAGGTACGCACACAGAGGGGCGACTCGCAGACGCGAAGGTTGCGAAGGCAATGTATCGGCAGAGCGCCACGGGCCACGCACGCTGGGGTGTCTTGGCTGACAAGCTGCGGCCATATCCAGAGGGTGTCACGCTAAACATCACCGCTCAGGAAAAAAGGTCTGCCAGGCATGCAGCACCACGCCTGGCTCCGAAATTCAAAATCCAAAGTGTGGTTTCTGCAGAATATATATCACTTCTTTACCATCTCCGGGTCAAAAGATCACAAAGGGGGCCAGGTAGCCAGGTGTGGTGGCGCACGCCTGTAATCCCAGTACTTGCTGAGACAGGAGGCGCGAAGGCTGAAGGCCAGCCTCAGCAACTTAGATATCGTTTCAAAATAGAAAGGGCTGGGGGTGCAGCTCAGAGATCGAACACCCCCGGATTCAAGCCCTGGTACTGTCCAACAGTAAATCCTGGCATGTCCATCCACTGTAAGCCGGGCGCCGGCATCTGATTTATTACGGTGGAGGCCCCAGCGGCGGCCCAGGGCAGTGCTGCTCAGTCCGGCTGGGCACCTGGGGTCCGGCTGGGCACCTGGGGTCCGGCTGGGCATGGGGTGGTCTGCGCCTGCGCTGGGCCCTCAGCTGCCCCAGCCAGGAGGAGAGCGGATGCTTCCTCTGAACAATTAGTGTCTGAGCGTAGCTAATTCTGCGGGTCCATGTAATTAAGAAGTTCATTAGTGCTGTGTCAATTAAGGTTTAATTAGTCCCCTCTACTGAAGGCCCTCATTGTGGAAGCTTCTGGAAGGGAAGGTAGGGTACGGGAAGGCGCGCAGGCAGGACGACGGGCGTGGGGCCACCTCTGTGCCCTCCAGCTCTGGGGTCAGCGCCTACGACCCCCTGCCCCGCCCCACTGGTCCTGGTCATGGAGACTGGGGGCCCCTTGAGGCTGTGCCCACCACCAGGAACTGCTTGTCACAGTGATGCTGCCATCTGCACGGCCCCCGGGGCCTGGAGCCATCGCACCCCGTTCTCTGTGCCTGCTTTAGGGTGACTTCCCGCTGCTTCCTTGTGGAAGGTGAGAGACAGGTTAAGAAACTCACTGGAGGGTGTATTCGTTTCGAGTCACCCCTCCATGCCAGTCTGGTATGGAGCTGTATTTCTATTTTCTGTATTTCTATCTTTCTAATAAACTTTTTTAAATCTTAAAAAAAAAAAAAAGAAAAAAGAAAAGAAACTCACTGGAAGGGCTGGGTGTGGTGGCGCACGCTTGTAATCCCAGCATTCGGGAGGCTGAGACAGGAGGATCGCGGTTCGGGGACAGCCTCAGCTGCTTGGTGAGGCCCTCCGCAACTCAGTGAGACCAGGTTTCAAAATAAAGAATAAAAATAGGACTGGGGGTGTAGCTTGGAGGTAGAATGCCCCTGGGTTCCATCCCCAGTACTGCAAAAATAAAAAAAGAAAGAAAGAGGAAGGAAGAAAGAAAGGCAAGAGGGAAAGAAAAAAAGAATGAAAGAGAGAGAGAAAGAGAGGAAGAGCTGGCTGGAGGTCGCATGCCAGTTAAGTGGCAGCCCTGGGATTCGGCGCCAGGCCTGCGCTGCGAGCCCCGGGCCGTGCTGTGGAGGTCTGAGCTTTGCCAGGCCCACAGGCAGGAACCAGGCGGGCGGGCCTCGCCCTGTCCTGTGTGAGGAAGCCCCTCCTGGCCCCCTTTCATTCATTCGGTGTCTGTCCCCTCTGTCAGAGAGGCCTGTGTGACCCCTGGGCAAAACCTCAGTCACCGCCCACTGTCCCCTAGAGTGACCCCTACCTGCGGCTGTCTGTGCTCTGAGCCCCGTCAGCTCCCCTGGGCGGAGCTTTGCTGCTCTGTCCCAGAATGGCTGCACGGCGAAGCCACAGGCCTGCCGCCGCCCAGGACAGGGCGCAGGAGCACTGGGTGCAGGAGCACAGCGCTCCCCCCCCCCCCCACCTTTGCTTGGGACTCCGAGGCTCTCAGCCCTGGGGACACCGACTCACAGCGGGAGAGAAGCGGGCGAGCTCTCTCTGGGCACAGCCCCAGCTTGGCCAAGCACACACTCTGGCTTCCTGTCTGGGCGCTAGCACCGTGCCGCCCCTCAGCAAGGCCTGGCCAGGCGCTCGGATTCAGAGCAGCACCCGGTGCCCTCAGAGGGTCGCAGGGCGCAGCCCGCGCCACTGTGGAGCCTGCCACAGAACCTCTCTGCCCTGGTTTGTTGGCTTTGGTACTGAGGACTGAACCCAGGGGCATTCTACCTCTGAATCACACCACAGCCCTTTCTGTTTCTTATTTCTTCTTATTATTATTTTGCAGTACTGGGGATGGAAGCCAGGGGTATTCTACCTCCAACCTACAACCCCTTCTGTCTCCGTTATTTTTTATTTTTTAAACAGGGTTTCACTAAGCTGCTGAGGATAGCTCAAACCTGCAAGTCTCCTATCTTGGCCTCTTCAGTACTGAGATTACAGGTGTGTATGCCACCATGCCTGGCTCTTCTGCCCTGTTTAAAAAAAAAAAAAAAAAAAGGCTGGGCGTGCTGGTGCACCCTTGTAATCCCTGTGCTTGGGAGGCAGAGACAGGAGGATCGCTCAGGTTTGAAGCCAGCCTCGCTGGCTTAAGAGAACGTGTTTCCAAATAAAAATGTAAAAAATGGGTGTCTGGGAGTGTAGCCTGGAGGTAGAAGGGTTTCCAGGAACCCCAGTACCGCACACACACAAAAAAAAGTTTTAAGCTGGGCATGGTGGTGCATGAAGGATCACAGGTTCACAGCCAGCCTTAGCAACTTAGTGAGGCCCTCCACTACTGAGTGAGGCCCTGTTTCAAAATAAGAAATAAAGCCGGGCGTGGTGGCGCACACTTGTAATCCCAGCATTCGGGAGGCTGAGACAGGAGGATTGCAGTTCCAGGACAGCCTCAGCTGCTTAGTGAGGCCCTCTGCAATTCAGTGAGATCCTGTTTCAAAAATAAAGAATAAAAAATAGGGTTGGGGGTGCAGCTTGGAGGTAGAGTGTCCCTGGGGCCCATCCCCAGTATCGCAAGCAGTCAGATGGTGCGCGTGGCCTGTGGCACCTAACCTGCCGTCCCGCCCTCCTGCGGCGTGGCCAGCCCTGCCCTCAGCTTCCTCCTCCCCTCCTGCCGTGGCCACACAGCCTCACAGCTAGATGGCTGCTCCTTGGTGGCCCTGGGAGGTCAGCACAGCTCGGGCCCTCATCTTCGGCCCCCTCCCCGCGGACCACCAATGGTCAGCCCTCAGCCCTTCTGAAGCCCGTCCTGGCCCCTCAACGCAGGAGAGTGGCACGGATCAGATCACAGAGGGCACCCTGCTCTGGGTGGACGGGCACGGTCACCTGGGCCCAGAGTCCCCCTCGCTGCCCAACCACCATCTACGTGTTTCCTGGACACCAGGTTCTGGTGCAGGTGCAGAGACGGACTGCAGACAACACCTAGCTGTTGTTTAGTAAACAGGTCTTAGGGAGCGGCTGGCCAGCGCAGGGGCTCCAGGGAGTTCAGGGCACAGGCGCCTAGTGCCACCTCTGCGGGCACTGAGACAGACCCAGCGGCTCCTCCCTTCCCCGTGGGGGAGGGGAGGCAGAGAGACTGGGCTTGGGGAAGGGGGAAATGAAATGGAGGACAGAGAGAGTTGTTCTCGTTCGTCAACTTTTTCTAATTAGGGACCAATTATGTCCTCAGGTACCTAATTGGGGTTCTGGTAGATTCTCTGACGTGCTAGGTAATTACTGGCCAGTAATTCTACTGCCATGAAATGTGAGGAGGGACTGTGTAAGCACAACATTTAGACCGTCTCTGCTCAGGGGGGCTTTGCCCTGGGTCCTCGACTAGCCCCCCGCCCAGCACTCTGTGGCTCTGAGCTACCTGAGCCGGTGACACCCCTGGCCGCCACAGCGCCGTGGGGACGTGGGGGCTCTGCCGCTTTAGCATCCATCGGCCAGCTTTGGTAAGAGAATTGCTAAGGAGCCAGGCATGGTGGGCACGCTTGCAATGGCCCTGAGTTCCATCCCCAGTGCTGCAAAAAGAAAAAAAAATATTTCTTTGGCAACTCTTGGTCCCTTTTCTTCCCTATTTGACTTGGAGAATCAACTTGATTTTCACAGAAAAGCCTGTGGAAATTTTGGTGGTACTAGGGATGAAATCCAGGGGCATTCTACCTCCGAGCTACACCCCCAGCCCTATTTTTTATTCTTTATTTTGAAACAGGGTCTCACTGAGTTGCAGAGGGCCTCACTAAGTAGCTGAGGCTGTCCTCGAACCGCGATCCTCCTGTCTCAGCCTCCCAAATGCTGGGATGACAACCATGCGCCACCATATCCAGCTGATCCTACAACTTTTGATGGCTATTTTTTTCATTAACATTTCCTGGGCTGTGGCAGGGGAGCTGCCGAGTGGAGCTGTTGGGGGCCTCCCTCCCAACTGACCCCGCTGCAGGTTCTGTGGGGCTGGTCCCCCTCCTTTGCGGGCCTCCTGCCCTTCCTCCTTCTGGTCCACCCATCTGGACTCTGCCTCTGCGCCCCCTGCTGGCCAGGCTGGGTCTGGAGGGAGCAGCAGCTCTGACTTCTTGAATTGAAGGGCCGGCCAGGCTGGGAGGGAGAGTGGTTAGGACCTCGCAGGGGACAGGCGGCCCTGTGGGATTTTTCAGCAATGTGCAGACACAGAGGGACAGTTGCTCAGGGGCCTGAAGCTTCCAGAACTGGATGTCAACGGCCTGCAGGAACACGAAGTGTATTTCCCATGTGTCTGGAGGTTGGAAATCCAACCTCTTGGCCGGATGTGTGTGTGTGTGTGTGTGTGTGTGTGTGTGTGTGTGTGTGTGTGTGTGTGTATGTGTGTGTGTGTGTGTGTGTGTGGTACTGGGGATGGAACCCAGGGCCATTCTACCTTCGAGCTACACCCCCGGCCCTATTTTTTATTCTTTATTTTGAAACAGGGTCTCACTGAGTTGCAGAGGGCCTCACTAAGCAGCTGAGGCTGGCCAAGAACTACGATCCTCCTGTCTCAGCCTCCCAAATGCTAGGATGACAAGTGTGCGCCACCACGCCCGGCTTGGGCAGGATTCTAAAGATCCTTTTACTGGTTTCAGATGATGATCTCTGTATCTTCACTTGCAGTGAGCAGAGAGTGAATAAGCTCTTTGGCTTCTTAGGAGTGATCTAATTTTACCCCAGGCGCTCCAAGACGCCCCACCTCCTAATGCCCTCCTCCAGGAGTTAGGGTTTTAGCACGTCCAGGAGAGGCCAGGCGACCTCTGTCAGTCCCTTGTCCTTGGGTTCCTTCCCTGCTCTGCTCTGAATCATGGGAGATGGCCCTCCGGCCTGTACTTCTTGGGCCGGTGGGGTTGCTAGAGTGAGCTCATGTGCGGGAGGAGGAGGCACCGGGGCGTGCGTCCCCTTTGCATCCGGCGGGGTCTGTAGGAGCAGCTGCGTCTCTTCTGTGACTTGAGTTCATCCCGTTGGGTTCTCTGCTCTCGGTCACCCGGTAACCTACTCCATGTATTAACTATCTCCCCCCTAACTTGGAATACTCTGGATTTTCCTACCGGACCCCGTCAAGAGAGCTGTCGTCCACAGTGGAGTGTCTCTGTAGGCTCTCGTCTTAGGCCAAGTGCCCAAGAGGTGGCTAGCTTCCTTCCCAACTCATCCCTGGAGCAAGGTCAGGACACCACACGGAGTCAATGTGAATAGCGACCCCTGTGGGCCACCAAGGGAAAGCTCCGCTCTGGGCAGCAGGGTTGGTTTGTTCACCCTGGACTGTTTTTTTCTGGGCTGGGGATGGAAGCCCGGGCCTCTCATGTGCTAAGCCAGCGCTCCGCTGCTGAGCCATCCCAGCCCTAGGCATCGCTTTGTTCTGTCTTCGCTGCTCTTCTGAAACCTTGGCCCCTGAGCTGTGAGTTCTGCTCCTCTTCCCTCTGCGTGGTGGGGTGTTGGACAGATTCCACGACCACTGCTCCTTGTCCGCTAGGGGCAAGCAGATGACCCAGGCTCGACCAATCAATATATCTAGTGATCCTGGAAGTAGTTATTTATCCACAGAATAGGCATGTGACCCCAGAGAGCCAGCAACATCGTGTCCTAGGACTGAGAAACTATGGGAAGGTTCCTTTTGCCCACCGGGATTACCAGTATGTCTGATTCCTGTCCACCAAGGTCGGAAGATTCACCTTTAGTGGAGGACACTGAGGCCACGACGCAGGCAGTTTCAGAGTTGGGGTGGAAGACAGAAAAGAGACTCCTGGTGGCATGAGGCCCCCAGCCCCCACCCTGATTACTGAAGCACTTTCTTTAATTTTACAAGTACCAGAGCGTTCCTTCCGGCTCTGAGAGCCAATAAATTCCTCTTTTGCTTAAGCTGGTTTGCACAGGATTTCTGTCACTAGCATGGCAAATGCAGAGCTCTCTGGATTCCTCACCAGGAAAGTGGGACTTTGGGGCAGCCCGTCCATTCTTCTCGTCGAGAAAGGAATGCTGAGACCAGTCAGCATGTTTGTAGCTGCAAACAGTAGAAACTCCAATTAAAATGGTTGAAAACTCCAAGGAAGTGGGAAGTTGGGGGTGGCATGCATCCAGGGTTGGCCCCTCCAGGGTCAAGCTATCATAGGAGCAGATATCTTCTTCTTTCCACTCTGGAATCCTTGGGGATGTCTTAACTTCATAGAGGGGTCCCCTTAGCGTCCCAAAGTGGCTTGTTCTGTCCAGGTTATTAGCAGACAACAGGACTGTGCCTGTCTCATGTTCTAGAAGGCTCTGATCATAATCCTCATGCCTCATTGGCCCATGAGATACTCCTGACCAGTCACCAGCAAGGGCATGTGACACTCCTAACCAATCACCAGCAAGGGCAAGCGCTGACTTAGATCTATCATGGTTCTTCCCTAGAGCCTGGCCTTTTTCTCCCAGAAGCCCATGGCTACCTGGAGGAGACTGAACTAAATCAGGAGTCTGTTATGAAGAGGAAGAAGCTGGGCGTATCTAGGAAGCTGAGACAGGAGGATTACAGGTTCGAGGCAGCCTCAGCAAATCAGCGGGAGCCTCAGCATTTAGTGAGACTCTGTTTCAGAAATAAAAAATAAAAAAGGGCTGGGGTGTGGCTCCGGTGGAGAATACTCCTGGGTTCAATCCCTAGTACACACACACAATAAAAAGAAAGAAAGAAAAAGGCAGGTAAATGGTTCTTGGTAGAGTAGCGGAGCCTGCGGCCACCCAGTGGGAATAAGGACTCTGTTGCCTAGCCTGCGAGGCCGAACGCGGCCAGGGGGCCGAGCCGGGGCAGCCGGGAGCTGGTGGGTGTTTCGGCAGTCCCTGGGATGTTCTTTAAGACACACCAGGCACAGGCTTTCTTCTCTTTTCTGTTCTCCCCTCCATTTGCCGTCTGAACTGTGGATGCCACGGCTCTTACGGCCAAGCGCCTAGGCAGGACCTTGACCTGGAAGGAGGCTGGGCTCTGGGACCTCAAGGCGGCGCCTGGTGCCACCACCTCCAAACTGGCCTCCGTGAGGCTGAGAGAAGGCAGAGCAGGCCCGATGCTAACGGAGGCCCGCCAGCCGCTGCCACGGGAGGCGCCCCACCAGAACCCGGCAGGGAGGCGGAGGGAAAGGCTCAGGCTTGGAAGTCAGGAGGCCCGGGGTCCAGGCGTGGTCGGTGCTGGAAAGGTCCAAGCCATCTCATCTGCAACCTGGGAGTGACTCCTGCCGCGTGGTACTGAGTACTTGGTGCACCTCGACACTCAACACAAATTACGGAAGCTTCATACAAATTGCTAACAGATGAGCAGCGGTGAGGTGGGCTGTGGAGCCCGGCTCACGGTATACAGGGTGACGGTTTCCAGCATGGTCCAGTGACTCTGGCTTCCTGTATTCAAGCCACGCGTGGGAGGCTGAGACAGGAGGGTTACAGGTTCAAGGCCAGCCTCAGGAACTTAGCAAGGTTCTCAGCAATTTGGTGAGGCCCTGTTTCAAAATGAAAAAAATAAAATAAAATCAGGTTAGGATGTAGCTCAGTGGTAGAATGCCCCTGAGTTCAATTCCCAGTACAAAAAAAAAGCGTTGCCAGGCGTGGTGGTGCCCGCTTGTAAATCCCAGTACTTGGGAGGCTAAGACAGGAGGATCACGGGTTTGTGGCCAGCTTCAGCTACTGAGACCCTGTTTCAAAATGAGGAATAAAAAATAGGGCTGGGGGTGTAGCTCGGAGGTAGAATGGCCCTGGGTTCCACCCCCAGTATCACACACACACACAAAGTGTCTGTTCAGGTATTCCCAACCTTGTCTGCTTCCGTACTGAGTGGGGGTGACGGGGCAGGACTAGATCATCACAGAGGTGGGGTCCTGCTTCGCTATCGTGGATCATTCATTCTGGGGGGAAGTCGTCTGCCACGTGTGAGGTCACTCGGAAGTCTACATGAGGTAGGGGAAAATGGGCGATGTGTACTGTACATGTATGTCCACACAAGTTTGTTTTTTTTTAACCTATTATGATGCATGAATATAATGCACCAATAAAATAATTTAAAAAAAGAAGTCTACACGAGAACTGGGCGTGGTGGTGCACACTTGTGATCCCAGCATTCGGGAGGCCGAGACAGGAGGATCACGGTTCACAGACAGCCTCAGCTACTTAGTGAGGCCCTTTGCAACTCAGCGAGACCCTGTTTAAAAAAAGGGCTGAGAGTGTAGCTCCGAGGTAGAATGCCCCTGGGTTCCATCCCCAGCGCTGTGGGGAAAAAAAAGGAGGAGGAGGAGGAGGAGGAGGAGGAGGAGGAGGAAGAGGAGGAGGAGGAGGAGGAGGAGGAGTGGTGGTGGTGCTTGGGCAGGGACCCAGGCCTTCTGCTAGCGGGCAGCATGGACACCTGGGCCGTACGCGCAGCCACCCTGGAGCAGCGCCCAGGCCCATCGGATGGCAGAGGGCCACATCCAGGCTGTTACAGTGACTGTAGCCTCTTGAGGGCCCAGAATTGGACCGGTGTGCAGCTGAACCCAGCTCCTGACCCGCAGAGGCTGAGTGAGTCCCTGGGGCTGTCCTGAGCTCTCGGGTTTGGGTTTATTTGCTAGTCAGCAATAGATAAGAACACAGTATTTTTTTTTTTTTTTTTTTTGCAGTACTGGGGATGGAACCCAGAGGCATTCTACCTCTGAGCTATACCCTGAGCCTGATTTTTTACTCTTTATTTTGAAACAGGGCCTCACCAAGTTGCAAAGGGCCTCACTAAGTAGCTGAGGCTGTCCTTGAACCACGATCCTCCCGTCTCAGCCTCCCAAATGCTGGGATTACAAGCGTGCGCCACCACGCCCGGCTGCAGTGATCATTTTTAACTTCACTTATCACCAAATTTCAAAACCAGAGCAGGCAGCACCGTCTGCGGTGGTGGCAGCAGGGCGTCCCCCTGCCTTGGGCTTGCTCCCTGGCACCCTGTGAAGCTGAGGACAGGGCCTCGGAGGGACGGGGACCTGGGCGTAGCAGGTTTGTCGGGCTCCAAGGGCAGGGATGAGAAGGAGAGCGCGAGAAGGCAAGTCGTCCATCCATCTGCCGGGGTGCGCGTTATTATTGTTATTATTATGAAGTTCCTCAAGGCTGGCGCTCGCCTTGGCCGGCCGGGCCCCCTAATGGTCCCATAAATCCTGACCATAAAGAGTAATGGGGGGAGACAAATGAGATGATTAGGAATAAATCTCACCGAGGCCTCCATTCGTCAGTGGCCAGAACTGGCCAATCCCCCGAGACATTAGCGGGGCCCCTAACTAATGCTGAGCTGTCCAGTTCTGCAGACTCCATGCCGGGGAGGGCTCACGGAGAGCGACCTTGGGAGGAGTCAGGGGCCAGGGCCTGGCCGCCTGCCTCACCTGTGGGCCAGGGACTTGGCCTGTGCCGCCCATCCGTCCGTCCATCCTTCCTTCCTTCCTTCCTTTCTTTCTTTCTTTCTTTTTCTTTTCTTTTCTTTTTTTTTTTTTTGTGGTACTGGGGATGGGACCCAGGGCATTCTACCCCCGAGCTATACCCCCAGCCCTATTTTTTACTCTTTATTTTGAAACCGGGTCTCACTGAGTGACAAAGGTCCTCACTAAATAGGAGCCGAGGCTGTCCGCGAACCGCGATCCTCCCGTCTCAGCCTCCAGAATGCTGGGATTACCAGTGTGCACCACGACGCCCAGCTGACTTTTGTTCTTTTAATTGGCCGGTTTCCCCCTTTTTGTTATGGCACCCCTACTTCTTTGGGGAGTTTCTTTTCCTTGGAAGAGGGACCAGTAACTTGCCCTCCCGGGTACCCAGGTGCCATGTGACTTCGGCCGGGCCAGTCCCAGCCCTCCATGCCGGGCGCGGCGATCTCCCAGTGATAAGCCACAGTGCGTGCTGGGTCTGTCCTGCCCCGGTCTTAACTCAGGGTTCTCTGAGATGGAAAACTCTGCGTGGACAGGGTGGAATCACCTTCCTTTCCTGCCCCCTCTTCTGTCTGGAGTAATGAGAACTTTACCCAGGAAGAAAGCGGACCTGGAGATGTCAGGGACCACGGAGCGAGGTGGCGGGGTCGGAGAAGGCAGTGAAGCCACCAGAGGCCCTCGCGGTCCACGAGCCTCAGCGTCCTAGAAAGCCGCAGCGAGGAAGGCGCCTGTGGGAGGATGGGGCGCCTGTGGTCTCTGCCCCACTATCCCCATGTGGCCGAGGCCCCTGTCCCTCCCTCACCGGGGCCAGTCCCAAGGGCGGCCATGCTGCTTTCCCAGCAGTAGTGGGGAGCCGAGGCCACCTCGCAGGTTGCTGGTGGCCGTGGGCGCGGCCACTCCACCTCCCAGGAGCCGCGGTCCCCAGGCCTGGCCCCCGGGGTCAGAAGGGCCCCACGGCCCTGTCCCCCCAGCACAGGGAAGCCGCCACCCCGCGGGTGAGCCTGGCACTCGAGAAGTCTCCTAGGAAGAAGAAAATGGGAGATGAGTGAAAACGGAACAGGTGGCACCTTCCCGGGACACCTGGCAAAGGTTCGGTTTCCCAAGCTGCACGGAGACAGGAAGACAGGCCCAGGGAGTGGAAGCGCCCATCCCCGCGGCCTACGGCAGAGCCCACGGCAGAGCCCACGGAGCCGTCACCCGCCCCAGCAAAGGAGAGGAAGGGGCTAGAACTGGGCGGCCCTGGGAGGATGTGGGCCGGGCGCGCAGGTGTCTGGGGAGGACTGCCGTTTACTCCCAGCGGGAGGAGGGCCAGGTGGGCCAAGGCACGGCAGGTACCTGGGTGTCCGCAGCCCAGCCCGCGGCTCTGAAACGTGAACCCTGGGTACGAACGTGTGACCGCGCATGCATAGCGTGCCTGTGTGTGCTGTGCGGGTGGGTGGTAGGCGTGTAAGGGCGTGGAGTGTGTGTGTGTGACGTGGGTGTGGGTGTGAGCTGGTGTGTGGATGGGTGTGTACCAAGGGGTGTGTGTGTGTTGGAGGGCTAGCTAAATCCTTCCCCTGGACCGCCCACACCCAGCTCAGCCTCTCTGGTTTCAGCCTCTGCCCTAAAGAAAACAGCCCAGAGGCTGCGGCAGGAAATCGGTGTTTGGATTGAAGGGGCGCCTCTTCCTGCCCCGGCTGGCCGTGCAGGGGAGGGTCAGGAGGGGCTTCCTGCCCACCTGGACCAGACGCTGCCCCTCACCGCACCCTGGCCGGCCCCCAGGCAGGGGAGGAGCTGAGGCTGAGCAGGACCCAGGGAAGCCTCCCACCCCCCCCCCCCCCAGGCCTGCAGCCCAGCACAGTCACCCCAGGGAGGATGAGGGTCTCATCTGTCCACAGCCATAGGCCCAGCAATGCCACTTTCTGGAATATTCTGCTGAAATAGCTAATTCATGCAAAAGGGCGGCTCACGCAGCCTTTGGGAGTGGGCAGGCGCAGAGCGGCGTCCCTGGGTGGTGGCCCATGTCCAGCAAAGCTCCAGGCAGCTCTGCAGCACACCCAAGGCCGCTCCCAGGGCGCGGTGGGGTGGGGGCAAGAGGCAGAACCAAGGTGCAGCAGAGTGTGTGTGTGTGTGTGTGTGTGTGTGTGGTGGGGATGGAACTCAGGGCCATTCTACCTCCAAGCTACACCCCTGCCCTATTTTTTAATTCTTTATTTTGAAACAGGGTCTCACTAAGCTGCAGAGGGCCGCACTAAGTAGCTGAGGCTGGCCTCGAACTGCGATCCTAGTCTCCCAAGTACTGGGATGACAAGTGTGCGCCACCACGCCCGGCTTGTCTGTACATTCTTGTGGGAAGGGGAGTGTAAATGTTTTTTGTGCTTATACGCTTAAAGATTGAACTTTGAAGCTTTTGTACCTTGGGCATGCAATAATTAAATAGAAATGCTGAATAAATGAACCAGACACATAAACACGTAAGCACCGGGCATTTCTCCTGGCTTCGCTGTGTGGCGGCGCAGGTCCTTCTCTGATTTCTAAGTTTCCGGCGTGGTCCCAGAGGTCAGGAACCTGGAGGTGGGCTGGGGTGGCTGTGGCTCAGGATGGCGGGTGGTGTTAAGCCTCCTCCTGATGCCACCCCAACGCCCACACAAAGTACAGGCCGCTCCCCCGCACCTGGACCCTTTTCTCTTTCGGCAGAACTGGGGATCAAACCAGGGCCTTGTGCGTGCTAGGTAAGCATTCCACCACTGAGCTACACCCCTATCCCTATTTTTTATTCTTTATTTTTGAAACAGGGTCTCACTGAGTTGCGAAGGGCCTGTCGCTGAGGCTGTCTGCGAACCGCGACCCTCCTGTCTAAACCTCCCAAATGCCAGGATTACAAGCCTGTGCCACCACGCCTGGCTCCTAGCCCTATTTTTATTTTATTTTGAGACAGGGTCTTGCAAAGTTGCCAAGGCCAGCCTTGAATTTTCGATCCTCCTACCTCAGCCTCCTCCTCCTGCATGGCCAGGATTTACGGGTGTCTGCCACCATATCCTGCTCACCTGGCCCTTTTCCCAAGTCCTCTTTGGTCCTTCCAGAACCCTTCTGAGCCACCCAGCTGTGGCTCCGTGTGCCCACAGATCCCCCTGAGCACGCACTTGTCGAGGCCTTCCTCAGGACAGCCCAGGCCCCCTGCCAGACCTCCGGCTTCCCCAGCCCCAGGGCTCATCCTGCGGCCTCTCCATGTCGGAGTCCACACTTCCGGGCGCAGCTCAGCAGTGCCAGTGTGGGTCTGGTCCCGCATACCGAGGGCACTGCACAGATGGCTTCTGAGGCCCCTGCAGGCCTCCTGGGCTTTCCTTTCTCAGGCCCCTGACACGTAGAGACAACTGAGGCTGGGTGTGTGGCCTCCGCGTGAGACATGGGTGCAGACTCAGGCTTGGGGGCACGCCTCTGCCACCAACATGGCCAGCACCCGTGCCTGGGAGCCGCTTCCGGGGAAGAGCGTCAAGATGCTGCCGTCTGAAGATCAGTCAGAACCTGAGCACATACGCTGCTGATTCAGTCTATGCCGAGGAAGTGAACTCTTCCCTCTCTGGGCTGGCGGGAAGAGGGGGGAATGGGTGCCCTTACTTCCCTCCGCAAGCTCGGGGAGGGAAAAGGAAAGGGCAGGAAGCCTTCCCCAGGCGGGAGGAGGGTTCAGGGGACTTGGAGGGCGGGTTGGCTTTTGATGGAAATTAGTCACGAGGCCTGAGAAAAGCTGAGATGGCCAAAATACCTGTAATTACAGCAACAACAGACCCTCCCGCCGCCCCGCACCCCTTCCCTTCCAGTCTTCCCCACGCTGACCCTCTTCCCCAGGTCTGCGCCCAGCCCTGCCCTCTTGGGTCGCCGCAGAGGTAGCCCCCCAGGAAGCCTAGGAAGGGAGCGGGGCGGGGGCAAGGGTCACTTTCACATTTTGCCGTCCTCTAGGCCTGGGGCAGCGGGGCGGCAGGCACCAGGAGCTCTGAGGTAGAGAGGCGCACAGCCCCCCCCCCCCAGCTTTCACAGTGTGTTCCTAGCGCCGCCCTTGGCGCTGTCCCCTGGGGACGCAGTGAGGAGGGCAGGCGTCTTCAGTGGGCCCGGGAGTCTTCCCAGGAGCAGGGGCTCGGAGGCCCCGGCGGCTCAGGAGGAGAAGCAAAGCCCGCAGCACTCCATGCAGATCTCCAGGCAGTCGGCCGACTCGCAGCAGGCGTCCAGGATGCCGCAGTCCAGGTCGCAGGGCAGGTCGCAGTCGGCGCACTCGCCGGAGCCGCAGCCGCAGCAGCAGCAGAGGCAGGAGTCCTCAGAGCTGCAGGAGCCGCAGGTGGCGCAGTCCAGGACGATGTTGCAGAGTGTCAGGAACTCACAGAACAGGCAGGACAGGACGCAGTGCACGCAGCAGTCTGCGGGGGAGAGCAGGCTGTCACGGCCGGGGCAGGAGAGCGGCAGGGGTGCGGGGGCCTGAGGACTGCCATCTTTTTTTGGTTTGTTTTGTTTTTTTCCAGTACTGGGGATGGAACCCAGGGGCATCCTACCTCCGGGCTACACATCCAGACCGATTTTCTTTTTACTCTTTATTTTGAAACAGGGTCTCACTGAGTTGCAGAGGGCCTCACTAAATAGCTGAGGCTGTCCTCCAACCACAATCCTCCAGTCTCAGCCTCCCGAATGCTGGGATGACAAGTGGCACCACCACGCCCAGCTCTCATCGGCTTCATGGGCCAGACCAGTGGCACAGCACGTTTAGCAGCAGCGGGGTCTGAGCCCAGCGCTCTGGGGTGCGGGTCCCTGCTCTGACCACCCTCGGTTTATTTATTTAACGAATACACGGGATGACGACAGGTTCCAGGCAGTGCTCTAAGAGCTGTGTGTGGACGGAGTTCACACAAGCCTCCCACGGCTCTAGGACGTGGGCGGTGGTGCCCCTCACTCCGCAGGTCAAGGAACCGAGGCACTGAGAAGATGACCTGTGTCAAAATGCGTCCAGAATCCCCCGCTCTGCTCAGGCCCGACCTGGCACTGCGCTCCCCGCTCGCCGCCCTTGGCCACCCCCCAAAATAAAGCCAGAGGGTCCTTCAACAACCTCCCACCTAAGCCTGGCGTGGTGGCCCCCACTTGCAATCCCAGCACCTGGGAGGCTGAGACAGGAGGATCGCAGGTTCACGGCCAGCCTCAGCAACTTGTGAGGCCCCCCAAAACTTAGTGAGACCCTATTTATAAAGAATAAAATAGGGCTGGGGGTGTAGTGCAAAGGTAGAACATGCCTGGATTCAATCCACAATATATATGTATTAATAATAATAATAATAATAATAAAACCTCCCACCCATCCGGCCCTCCTGTGCTCAGAACTGCTCAGTGGCTGCCTCGCTAGGAGCAAACACTAAAGTCCCTGCGGTGGCCTCGACCCGCAGGCCCTCGTGGCTGCCCCTCTCTGTCTCCTCTTCCTCCTCTCTCCCTAGAACAGAACCCGGCACATAGATGATGGTACCGAGTCACCACCCGGCTGCCAGGTGCCGCGTGGGGCGGGTGCAATCAGGCAGGCCCGCCCCGTCTAAAGTGTCCCAGCAGGGCCTCTGCCTCAGCCTGAGCTGTTCAGGGTCAACACAGCCCCTGCGTGGCTCGATCCCTGGTCTCACTGAATGGCGATCACCTATCCCTGCCCCTGGGAGCTGTAGGCCGTGGTAAATGAGGGAATACCCCGCCACAAACAAAGCTGCTGGCAGAGGCTGCTCCGTGGGGCGGGAAGGCTCCGAGCACGTTATGTGCAAAGGTGCCTGTAGGCTGCTGTTTGCAGGAGCAGGCTGGGCCCCCCAACGCAGCCGGGGTGAAGGCTGAGCTACAGGCAGCCGTCCCTGTTGACTGGGCATCCCGTGGGGCGGGCGCTGGCTGCTCCGAGCGAGGGTGAGCTGCAGGAGGGAAGGCTGGCAGTGGATGCGGTCCTCCAACCCCGCACCTGCAGCCCGCGCAGGGTCCCCGCAGTCTGCCGAGTGTCCTTTTCCCTGCACAGACAGAGTCCAGTCCTTGAGGAAATTTCCTTTTTCTAGTTTTGTGGTGCTGGGGAATGGAATGTAGGACCTGAGCAGTGCTCTACCACCAAGCTACACCCCAGCCCTTGAGGACAATTCGCGACCCCAGAAACGGAGAGGCCCGTGGCCCCATTCCTCGTGAGAGCAGCTCTGGGAGGGCGGGATGGGGAGCTGAGAGAGTAGATGCACCTCGCTCTACCCAGTATGCTTTGCACAACCGTTCCGGGGTCGGAGTGGGCTTTGGGGGCTGGTTAGCACCCCGGCTCCTGGGCCGCAGCCAGAGATTCTGACCCAGGAGGCCTGGAGAAAGGCTGCGGGCCCACCTTTCCGACGAGAGCTGCAGGCCGGGACCAGCCTTGAGGGCGGGGCCTCAGCGGCCCCCAGGGAGGGCGCCTTACCTTCCTGTGCCTGGAGGGGGATCTGGGAGGCGGTGGACTTGGAGCTGTCTCTGCTCTTCTTGCTGCCCTGGCTGGCCAGGGACGGGTGCGCCTGCAGCTTCTGGTGGGCCCTGGGCCCTCCCACAGCACCGTTGCCCGCCCGCCTGGCGCTGCCCAGCTCTGAGGGGTGGCTGGAGCCATTCGGCAGGAGCGGGGTGCAGCCCAAGGGGCTCCCCTGAGGCTGGCCTGAGGAGATGGAAGAAAGGGTGATGAGGAATTGAGGAGACTGAGGCCCAGAGAGCAGCTGAGGAGCCGGGAGCCACTTCATGAAACTGCAACAGACGAGTCCAGCTCCTGACTCTCAGTCCAGTGCTCATTCTAGAAAGACAGAGGTGCAAGGCCCGGGGAGGGACTCAGAGCTTGGACCCCAATTTCTTGCCCACTCCCCTGCTCTCGGGGTCCGGGTACCTGGCCAGTGGTAAGTAGAGGGTCTGAGGGAGACCACGCAGCGAAGCAGTTAACCTTCCCCGCCGCTCCCAAGCCCCCAGCTGTTTTTGCCCTTGGTGCGCTGGGTGATTTATTGGAAACATCTGTTTGGAGACAAGCGCCTGGCCTGGAATCCAGGGACTCCTCACAGCAGCCCCTCTGTCTCCTGCGCCCTCTCCCTCGGCTCCCCTGCTCAAACCTCAGACTGCCCCACCCTGCCGCTGTGCGCAGCAGGCAGAAAATGTCTGGAGAGGGGCCCTTGGGGTCTGGGTGAAAGAAGGGCAAAGGAAACTGGTGAGAAGACCCCCAAGGCCAGACCCCAGGTCTCCATCCCAGGCTGAGAGCAAAATGTAGCTTTATTATTTATTTATTTATTTATTGTGGTACTGGAGATTGAACCCAGGGGCATTCTACCTCCAAGCTATATTCCCGGCCCTAGTTTTTATTCTTAATTTTGAAACAGGGTCTCACTAAGTTGCAGAGGGCCTCACTGAGTAGCTGAGGCTGGCTGTGAACCTGCGACCCTCTTGTCTCGGCCTCCAAGTACTGGGATGACGAGCGTGCGCCCACGCCCGGCTAGGCTTTAGCTTTATATACAGTACAGGGAAGCTGGTCCTGGAAATCCTCCCCAGTCCCCAATTCCTTCCAGGACCTCCCTCGGGGGAGGCTCCACTGAACGCCCAGTGGCAGAGAGGTGTGGGGTTGGCGGGAGAAGACCAAGTCGGTACACTGGAGCTCGGGGGCCCTCCCAGCTGCTCAGGGGCCCTGAGTCCCAGGCAGGCCACTCTGGCCCTCCAGGAGTTGGGGTCTGCACCCCCAACCTTGAGGGCTGGCCCGTTTGTTTGTTGCTGGTATTGGAGATAGAAGCCCCGGTGTTCTACCTCTAGCTACAGCCCCATCCTGCACCACGCCAGCCACGGTCCTAAGCACTTGCTAATTAGTTAACGTCTCATTGAACCTCTCTAGGGCACAGAATCCTTTTTCCCCCCTTTTTTACTGATGAGGAAACTGAGTCCCGGAGGAGAGGTAAATAAGCTGCCCAAGGTCACAGGGTCTGGAGATGCAGAGGGGGGTCAGGGGCTGGGGTACACGCTGCTGGGAGCACACAGGCACTTCTCGCACAACCAGGAGCTACTGCTCTGCGCAATGACACGCACGGCACAGAGCTGAGAGCTTCTGAATGGGAGCTTCCTCAAGCAACTCGAGAAATCCACTACCATTTCACCAGAAAACTTGGACAGCTGAGCCGGGCGGGTGGCGCACGCCTGTAATCCCTGTACTTGGGAGGCTGCGACAGGAGGATCGCGCAGGTTCGACGCCAGCCTCAGCAACAGTGAGGCCCTGTTTCCAAAAAATATATAAAAATAGGTCTGGGAGTGCAGCCAGGAGGTAGTAGGCCCCTGGGTTCCATCCCGAGTACAAAAAAAAAAAACAACAAAAAAAACTTGAATAGCTAAGAAGTGGGGGAAGGGAGGGTCTGGAGATCAGGAGAAAGGGGCCCAGGACCAAGCTGGGAGCTGGGGCCAGGGAGACGGCTCTGGAGGGGCCCCATGCCCGGAGCCGCTGGCAAGAGGTGTGGCTGGTATCATTATCTGGGAAACAGAGCAACGCTATGAGGTGCCAGGCCTGAATCATCCTGCCACACAGAGGGCGGCTGGGCCGAGGCCTTGGCCGGCGTGGTGCCCCTTGCCCCATAGCCTGGACAGGGACAGCACTGCCAGAGGGCGGGAGCGTGTGGTGAGCCGCTCCCCGGGAGGTGCGAGCAGACAGAGCCTGTCTGTGGCTCTGGATGGGTGGGGCTGAGTCACCGAGCAAACACCCGGCCCACAGACACAGGAGCATCTGTCCCGCTCCCACCAGGACCCCTCCTCGTGGCACAGCACTGACCTCCTTCCCGGCTGGCCGGTGGACATGCCTGGAGGAGGCCTGGGCACGCGCTAGCGAGATGTGCTAAGCCTGGCTCGCAGGGAGCCTCGCTCAGCCCTGATGCCCCGGCCGGAGGTAGCTCCCCGCTCGGCCAGCAGTGCCAGCCGGGCAGGAGCACCGGGCCAGCGGGCCTTGGCCCCCCAGCTTGTGACCAGGGCTGGCGGCTCTCCGCGCCTCGGTGTCCTCGTCTGCAAAATGGAGAGGCAGCTGCCTCATGCCAGGCGGATTTGAAGACAGGAGCTCTTTGAGGAAAGAGAGAAAGTAACACTGCGTCTATGGACTTGAGGCTCTTCCTTTGTTATTATAAAATAGCCCCAGGGTCCCTTCTCCTGCTCTTGAGAGCAGGGGCTGTCCCTCCAGGCTTTCTCACAGACCCCGAGCCAGGCCTTGATGGAGGTAATTTCATACTTTTCTCAAAGAATGGCGCTTCTCTTCTTCTTTTGGCCCTCGGGCTCGGCGAGGTCCCGTCCGGTCCAGCGCTGCCCGAGGTGAGGCCCCTGACTCCTGACCAATGCTGTCTACAGCCCCAGCCTCCCGGGAAGTCACTGTCGCGGACGTCACCGTCCTCCACAGGAGCACAGTGGCCGTGTCCACTGCCCACACCCCAAGGCCCTGGCCAGGAGGGAGTCCCCACGGGTGCCCATGACATTTGCTCTGGTCCTGGGGACTGAACCCAGGGGCACCTGCCTCCAAGTGACACCCCCAGGCCTTCTTAATTTTTATTTGGAAACAGACTCTTGGAAAGTTGCTGAGGTCTCACTAAGTTGCCGAGGTTGACCTCGAACCTGCGATCCTCCCGCCTCAGCCTCTCCAAAGTGCCCGGATCCCAGACCTGCACCACCGAGCGCCCTTAGGGGAACCGCTACATGTTGCCATCCTCACTGGCCTCCCCCAGACTCACATGTCACAGCTTCTGCGGGGACATCGAGGTCAGTGCTGCCCGGGACCTGGGGAGCCCCAGGGTCGTTGCCTTGGGGCATGGGGGGTGCTGCCTCCTCCACGGGGCCCTCCTCTGCCGCTGCTGCCTCAGGGTGAGCAGGTCCTGTTACCTCCAGTCCAGGTAGGAGGGGCAGGGTCTGGGCTAGAGAAAAGCAGAGACTGAGGGTCGCTTCCCTGGCGCCAGCCCCCCATGCCTGGCGAGTCCCCCTCCTGTCCCTGCGCTGCTTCTAGCCCTCACCCGACATGGCAGTGCCAGACTCCTAAAGAGAAAGCCCCACACCACAGCCCAAGTGTGCAGTGTGTGCACCTCTGGGTGTGTGTGCTGTCAGGAGGGGCAGAGGCATGTGGTATAAGGAGGGCAGGAGGCCGGGCGTGGTGGCGCACACTTGTAATCCAGTGCTGGGGAGGCTGAGACAGGAGGATCACAGGCTCAGGGCCAGCCTCAGCTACTTAGCGAGGCTCTCTGCAACTTAGTGAGACCCTGTTTCAAAATAAAGAGTTAAGCCGGGCGTAGGGGCGCACGCTTGTCATCCCAGCATTTGGGAGGCTTTGACAGGAGGACCATGGTTCGCGGACAGCCTCAGCTACTTAGTGAGGTCCTTTGTAACTCAGTGAGACCCTGTTCCAAAATAAAGAATAAAAATTAGGGCTGGGGCTGTAGAATGACCCTGCGTTCCATCCCCAGTAACAAAAAAAGAAAAAGAAAAAAAGAGGAGAGGGGAAGAGACACTGGTCAGTGATGCAGAGACAGGGCCAGGCATGAAGAGGGACCGGGAGAGGGCATCCCAGGGACAGGGGAAGTTAGAGGTAAAGAAAGATGGAAGCCGGGCGGGCGTCGTGGCGCACGCTTGTCATCCCTGCGCTTGGGAGGCGGAGACAGGAGGATTTCGCAGGCTCAAAGCCAGCCGCGCTGGCTTAAGAGACCCTGTTTCCAAATAAAAATATAAAATAGGTCTGGGAGTGTAGCCCGGAGGTAGACGGGTTCCATCCCCAATACCACCAGAGTGAGACGGAGGTCAGAAGGCAAGAGAAAGCCACATGCAGACAGACAGGAGAGAGGCTAGGTGATGCTGGAGAGACAGACGGACAGGCAGAGCGGAGGGAGGGAGAAGGGCGTGCCACACAGGGAGAGCCAAGAGAAAGGGTTCAGAGAGGGCTGGTGAGGGGCCAGGGCCAGGCGGGGCGGGGCGGCAGGCGGAAGGGAGACCAGCAGACAGCGAGCGGGAGCCTGGGAAGAGGTGAACCGCAGCCAGGAGTAATTACAGTGGCTCTGGGCAGGGTGGGCCGGAGGCAGAACCGGAGCCACCTTCCAACCCACAGTGCCCCCATCCTGGGCAGGCTGGCAGGCAGGGAGGCCTGAGGGTGAAGCCAGGGTCACCTCTCAGCAGCAGGCCAGAGGACCCCTGGGGCAGAGCCTCCCGCCTTCCCCTCCCCCACACATACCACACTGGCAGAAGGAGACAGACACCAGACCAAAAGGGCCTGGGGAGACGGAGGGAATCGCCGGGGAGCCCCAAGAGTGCAGGGTGGCCTCCCCACCGCCCTTGGAAGTCTAAGTGCAGTCAGAGGACAGACAGGCTGCCCGGGAGCTGTCGCCACCTGAAAAGAAGGGTGGAGGACGGCACTGGGGAGCCAGCAGCGTGCAGGCGTGTGGGCCTGGGCGTGAGGTCCAGTCCAGTGGCCCCTCTCCCCCCTGGCCCCTGAGGACTCCTGGCTGCAGAAGCCCTGGTCCCTCACGGACCCGTGAAGTCCCGGAGACCTGTATGGGTAGGAGACAACGGGCCCAGTGGCATGCTCGTGCCTGCCCACACCGCAGGCCCGGCCTGCAGTGGGCGGGGGGGGGGCACAGTCGGGTTGCTTCTCATGCCCACAGCTGCTCCAGGGGCAGGGGGTAGGTTCCCTCCAGCCTCAGCCGCTCCTCGGGCCTGCCGAGAGCCCTTCTGCTACCTGGATTAAGGATACAAATGGCTTCTGGAAGCTTCCAGGACAGGAACAAGGGGGTCAGGCAAGAGCCTGGCTTGTGCTGGAGCCTCTCCTAGCCCCCACCCTGGGCGTCAACAGCTCAGACATTGCTGCCAAGGGCCAAGACCAAGTGCGCACAGAGGGAGGCTCCAGCCTTGGGTTCTAACTTCCAGGAAGGGAGGGCCTGCTAAGCTCTGGACTTACCAGGGCCCCAGTCCCTGATCTGGGGTTCCTTTTTTTTGTGGTACTGGGGTTCCTGGAAGCCCTTCTACCTCCTGGGCTACACTCCCAGACCTATTTTTTTTATTTTTGGAAACAGGGTCTCCTAAGCCAGCGGCTGGCTTCGAACCTGCGCGATCCTCCTGTCTCCGCCTCCCAAGCGTGCGCCACCACGCCCAGATGATCCAGGGTTCCTGAACTCTCCCATGTGGTGTAATGAACCAGACCTGAGCAGAACTGGAAGATTCAAATCCTGATTTCTTTCTTTCTTTCTTTCTTTCTTTCTTTCTTTCTTTCTTTCTTTCTTTCGGTATTGAGGATTGAACCCAGGGGCATTCTACCTCTGAGCTACACCTCTAGCCCTATTTTTTATTTTTATTCTTTTTTTTTTTTTTTTTTTTTTGCTGTATTGGGGGTGGAACCAGGGGCATTCTACCTCAGAGACACACCCCTAGCCCTATTTTTATTCTTTATTTTGGAACAGGGTCTTACTGAGTTGCAAAGGGCCTCACTAAGTAGCTGAGGCTGACCATGAACCCGGATCTTCCTGTCTCAGAATCCCAAATGCTGAGATTATATGTGTGTACCACCACTCCCAGCTCTTATTCTTTATTTTGAAACAGGGTCTCGCTAAGTTGCAGAGGGCCTCACTAAGGAGCTGAGGCTGTCCTAGAACCTTGATCCTCCTGTCTCAGCCTCCCGAGTACTGAGATTAGAAGCATGCGCCACCACGCCCTGCTCCCAAGTCCCAGTTTCCATTGTTACCAGCCTGGGCAAGTTACTAGAACTGGAGTTCTGTGTGTAAAGGGTGATCCTAAAACCAGGGTTTTAGGGAGTAAATGAGAGCCCATTTACAACACTCCCGCCACCCACCTGCCCGCCTCTCCGGTTCTCTCCCCTCTCTCCCTCCCTTCCTGCCTGTGCTATTTAGTTTAACATGTATTAAGTACCTACAAGGCTCTCAGCAATATCAAGCACTGGGTGCTCCGGAGGGAGCGAGCAGGTCACTGCTGCGGGTTCCGTCAGGGCGCGCTACCACAGACAGCAGGGGGAAGTTACATCACAGCAAGTATTAGGGAGGTTCAGAGGCGGCCCCTAGTCCAGGGGTGTGTGTGTGTGTGTGTGTGTGTGTGTGTGTGTGTGTGTGTGTGTGTCTAGGAGGCTTCCTAGGGCAGGCCATTCCCACAGGGGTCTGAGACCATGGTCAGTAAAAAAGGGAAATTTCGAGAGGCGTCGGTGTTCACATAAGACATCACTGCGCAGTCAGGGGAGAACATCTCTAAAGACGGTCCCGCAGCGTGTGGCTGTGGAGCCGGCCACGGGAGGGGCGGCCTACGAGGCCCGGAGGGGCCGCAGTGTGGACACACAGCTCACGGGCTGCGGGCCGTGCCTACCTCGGGGTGAGCAGGCGGACGTCCCCCCGACACCTGCTCACGCAGCCATGAACCTGTCCCTGGTAACAACAGCGGCACCTTTTTCTGATTTTGAGCACAAGTGCCCACGCCTGCGCTCCTCCTCCTCCTCCCCCTCGTGTCCCTGTCCACAAGGGCAAAAGACAGAAAGGCACACTGCCCTTCCCAATTTGGGATAAGATTCCATAAATGTCTTGAGTTCTGGAAAGACAGCCAGCCCTGCAGAGAGCAGAAGAGCCATGCTTAAGCCCAAGAGGGAAGGCTTGGACTCCATCCTCAGGAGGACGCAGGAGCGTCCCATGTTCTAGAGTCTGCGGGATTCTGACCATATCTTTCCTGTGGGGGGGCGGGGGATGGAACCCAGGGGCTTTCTACCTCTGGGCCATACCCCCACTTATTTTATTTGGAAACAGGGTCTCCCTGAGTTGCTCAGAGCCTCACGAAGTGGCTTCGAACCTGTAATCCTCCTGTGTCAGCCACCACGCCTGGCTAAGGCTGCCGTCTCTGGAAAGATCACCAGGACGTCTCCGGTTAGAGTGGTGGCTGGACCCCCACACTCAGCCTCTCCTGAGCCTCACATTCAAGGGCTCAGTGGACACCCTCAGTGAAACCAGTGGCCAAGGGCTCCGTGTTCCAGGCAGGCTGACCTGTCCACAGTCCCATCTGACTGACCGTGGCAGCTGTGCTATACTGTCCCTCCTGACCCCTCCTGACCACGCTGGAACCTTCTACCTCTGTCCACAAAGTCCTCTGTGAATCAGCAGTCTCTCCTCCAAGTGGCCCGGCTGCTGAGAACTTGGCGCCCGCGTCCCCTCTTGTAATTATAACTTGGTAGTGAAGTCCTGGCTCCCCGCGGACTCTGCGGCCCTCCGCCCCCTCCTTGGGGGCCGCGGCCCTCCGCTGCCCTGGTGGACACTCTGCACATGCCTGTGGGTGAGCACTGAGCTCTGGAGTCCGGAATGTCCCGGGTCGGGGTAGGAGAGAAGGAGAAAGGTGAGCGCTTGGGGTGCATCTGCCCTTGAACCCCAAGAAGGCCCAAGAAGGGGGAAGGTCTTTGACCCATCACGTGCTAAACGTGACTGGTCATATAGACTCAGACCACCAAGCAGAAGCAGGAGAGGGCCTGGCCTGCCAGCGAGGCTGGGTCGGGTTGGTTTTATTTTAGGTCCGAAGGCTCCAATGCCCCAGGAAATTCAATTTAGAGCCATGTGCAGGAATGTGACGCCCCAGTGCCAAGCAGAAATCTGCTTGCAAGTTAGGGAGTCAGGCTCCTGGGGCTTGGGATGGGTGGGGAGGCAGCCGCTGGGGGAGCCAAGTGTGGGGGGCTTGGCCACCGCCCTGTGTCCCTTGGGGCAGCTGAGGGAGGGCCCAGCTTGCCCCTGGCCGGGGGCAGTGCCATGGCCTAGCCCTCTCTGGGAGCGGGCGGCGGGGGGATCCTGGTCTCAGACCCAGGCATCTGTGGGGTTTTGGCTGGGTCTCCTGCGGTTTGGGCTTCCTGGGCAGCAGGCTCCTTCTCCAGAGGCAGCGCAGAGCAAGGCCTGCAGTTATGAAAGCCCCATTGTCTGCCCAGTCCAGGCTGGGGAGGGGGCTTGCGGGGCACTTGGGGGTCTCAGATTACAGGCCAGGATGAGGCCCACCCAATGGCCCACCCTGGAACCTCCCCAGCCCACTCATCTCCCTGCTGCTGCTGGGGCGAGTGGGTCAGATCAGGGAGGACTCCCCAGAAGGCAAGGTCCCCACTCAGAGCAGGGAGCGAGGGTTAGTGAAGGCGGCGCGGACACAGTGGTCTCATCTGTGTGCTGCTGGCCACAGGCCACATCTCCCCCGCCCTCACTCTGGCCCAGAAGACCCCACGTCACAGCTGTGGGGGCCCATACCAGGGAGCTGGGAGCAGGGACCCTCCCCTCCAAACAGGCAGATAAGGCCCTGGAGGGTGGGCGCGGTGGCTGGCCCATGCAGGGACCCCTGTGGAAGGCAGAGGCCCACCTATCCAGAGAGCCAGAGAGGGAGAGAGGGGAGCGTGCTGGGTGGGAGGGCGACCGTCAGCCCAGGCTAGCCCAGGCCTTCCACTGCGAACTCTGGCCATACTCCTGCACCCCAGAGGCGCCCCCAAAATTCCCTAGTTCCTGCCGTCTCCCGGACCCTTCCTGGACCCTGACTTCCGCTGAGAGCCTCTGCTGGGGTGGAGGGACTAGGTCCCACTCAGGCCCTCTGTGCAGGGCCGGCCTTAGGGAGCGTATTCTCCCAAGTTGGGGAAGGGGTGTTTACCAGCTGTGGACCCCTGGTTGCAGTTGTGTGTGTGTACGTGTGTGTCTCTTGTCTGTTTGTCTGTCCACAGGGTAGGGACAGCAGGGACTGGCCGCAGGGAGGGAAGGAGGAGGGGAGGGGCCGGGTCCTGCAGCCACAGCAGCCACAGCGCAGACAAAAGTTTTCTGGAAGCGCTAGGCGCTGTTGGGCTGGGGGAAGGGGAGGAAGACTCAGACACCGCTCCCTGCCTAAGGCCCCGTAAATATTTACACATTGGGCAGACACGGTTAGGCCGCAAATCCCAGACAGACAGACAGACAGACAGACAGACAGACAGACGGACTCTGTGCGCGCGCGCGCCTTCGGTGTCTGATGTCGGGGCTGTGAGAGTCGGGGCCAATCTGGCCGCGGCGCGGCCCCCGCTCCCACTCTCCTGCGACGCGGGCTTCCCGCCCCCACCCCACCCCACTCCCCGCCGCTCCGGGGGTCCCGGGAGGAAGGGGAGTCTATCCGACCCCTCCCAGCCCCCCGGCCAGCCTGGCCCTCCGCTCCCGGCTCACCTGGGTCCAGGACTGCGCCCGGGGCTCCATGGGGTGCGCCGCGCAGAGGGGGGTGCGGGCCGCCCACCTGGGACATTGGCCCGGGACCTGCGGGGACAGGGCCGGCCTCTCCGGACGCGCCGGCCAGGGGCGGGCTGGGGTGACCCGCGGGCCGGCCGCCGGCTCCGCGCGCCGCGTCCCCGGGCGAGCGCCCCTCCCGCGCGTGCGCCCCCGCCCCTCGCCCCGCCCCGCCGCCCCCTCCCCCGCCGCCGGCCCGACACGTCCGTCCGCGGGCCGGGGCGGACCCCGCAGGAAGCCGCGCGGCCGCTTCCTCTCCGCGGCCCGGCCGCCCCCAGGGCCCCCGGCCCCCCACCCACCCCGCCCGAGCTCGGCGGCTCCGCCAGGGCCGCGCGTCCTCGGCGTCCCGAACTCGGGGAAAGTTGCAGAGGGAGACGGAGGGAGCCGCCTCGGCCCGGTGGTCGCGCCCCCTCCGCGAATCTCGTCGTCCCAAAGATGGAGCGGCCGGCCCCCCGGCCCCCCGTGGTCTGGCTCCGGGACACCGTCCAGCCCGCGGCAGGCTGCCCCCCCGGGGCCCGGCCGGGGCCCGAGCATCCCCCCCGCGGCCGAGCATCCCCCCACGGGTCCCCCCCGCGGCCGAGCATCCCCCCCACGGATCCCCCCCGCGGCCCGAGCATCCCCCCCCGCGGATCCCCCCCGCGGCCCGAGCATCCCCCCCCCGCGGCGCGGGACTCCGGCTGGAGCACCGGCTCGAGGGCGAGGGCGCCCAGGACGGCGCCCCCCCCCCCCGCTGGGGACCCGGCCTCCGGGGCCAGGGTGCGAGCCGCACGTCTGCACTGGGGGCCCGAGGGAGGGGTGCGCAGAGGAACGCCGCGGGGCCCGAGACCCCGGCGGCCGCCCGGGAGACCTCAGGGACGGCGGGCCCCCGGTGGCCACGTGCGGGGGGCCACGTCGCTCGCCGCGGGGGTCGGGCCAGGAGGCGGCTGCGCCCCCCCACCCCCCCCCCGCCGCTCACAGCTCTGGTGGGCCGGCGTGCGGGCCGGGGCGCAGTGGCCCCTGCGGCGTCGCCAGCAGCCTCTGGGCACCCGCAGCCGTCTCCGGTCTCCGGACAGGCCCGCGGCCGTCGGGGGCCCAGGACGCCCGGCGCACGCCCGCCCCTCCGGGCACCCCTGAGTCACGCAGCATTCTCAGGGCTTACCTGAGCCCTCTCCCTGCCCTGTCCCGCATCACACCGCCCCTCCCCGACGTTTCCCAATCTCTGACTCCACGGCCCCCTGAGTCCGCCCAGGACCAACATCTGCTTTTTAGAATTGTAGAAAAAGCTTTCAGTTCACACACACACACACACACACACACACACACACACACACCCGGTGCTCCTTACACGACTGTGCGCAGTGCATCAGTATTCAAAGGGTAAATCTACTTTTAGGTATGGCTATTATACTTGAAAGTTTTTAAAAATTAACACTCAAGCCAGGTGTGGTGGTGGTTAGTGCTTGTAATCCCTGTACTTGGGAGGCTGAGACAGTAGGATCACGGCTCAGCTACTTAGTGAGCCCTTCACAACTTAGTGAGACTCTTTCAAAACAGACTAAAAAATAGGGCTGGGGATATCGCTCAGAGGTACAATGCCCCTGGGTTCAATCTCTAGTACCAAACACACACACACACACACACACACACACACATCAACTCAGCTGGCCGTGGTGGTGCACACTTGTAATCCCAGCATTTGGGAGGCTGAGACAGGAGGATCACGGTTCGCGGAAAGCCTCAGCTACTTAGTGAGGCCCTCTGCAACTCAGTGAGACCCTGTATTTATTTATTTATTTATTTATTTATTTATTTATTTATTTATTTATTTATTTATTTTTGGTGGTACTGGGGTTCCTGGAAACCCTTCTAGCTCCGGGCTACACTCCCAGACTTATTTGTATGCTTTTTTAAATTTGTAAACAGGGTCTCTTAAGCCAGCATAGCTGGCTTTGAACCTGTGCAATCCTCCTGTCTCCACCTCCCAAGCCACGGGGATAAGCTGGCGCCACCACACCCGGCTGAGACCCTGTTTTAAAATAAAGAATAAATATTCCAATGTGATGTATGATTACAATGCACCAATAAAAATAAACTTTAAAAAATTACTAAATAAACAATGAAAAAAAAATAAAAAATAGGGCCGGAGGTGTGGCTCAGAGATAGAATACCCCTGGCTTCAATCTCTAGTACTGCAAAAAAAAAGGGGTCTGGGGGTGTAAGCTCAGACGTACATATAATTCCCCTGAATTCAATCCTCAGTACCGCACACAAAATAAATAAATAAATAAATAAATAAATAAATAAGAACATCATGGAAAATCAGTATCAGGACAGAGCAGGACAGGGCGTACAGAGAAAGGTGATGGGTCTTGGCCTGGGTCTAGAGTTCGGTGCTTTTGGGGGAAGTTCCTGTGCCTTTCTGAGCCGCTGGAAAGATGAGCGCTGGGGTCTTCCAGGTGTAAATTGAAGGCTCCCGTGTTACCTAGGACCAGGACCAGGACCAGGTTGATGTAAGTGGGGCCCTCGCCTGAGACACAAGAGGGTGCCAAGGTACATAATATTTTGTTTTATTTTTGGTCCTGAGGATGGAACCCAGGAGCATTCGACCTCCGAGCTACACCCCCTGCCCTATTTTTAATTCTCTATTTTGAAACAGGGTCTCACTGAGTTGCAGAGGGCCTCACTAAGTAGCTGAGGCTGGCCACAAACCTGGATCCTCCTGTCTCAGCCTCCCGAAGGCTGGGGTTACAATTGTGCACCACCACGCCCGGCTCTCAGCTTGGTTTTTGAAACAGGATCGTGCTAAGGTGCTGAGGGCCTCACTAAATTGCTAAGGCTGCTTGCTAACCTGTGGTCCTCCTGCCTCCGCCTCCCAAGGACTGGGATTGCAAGGCATGCACCCCAGCCCGGCTCCTTTTAATGGCCCTAACAGTCTGGAAAGTTAGCACTGCCTTTTTACAAACGAGGAGGCTGAATCTGGTCAGGGGAGGTGGCTCACCCATGGCCTCGCGTGGGGCAGCCATGACTGGCCCAGCACCTCCGAGGTCAAGTGCCGTGCTTATTGTAACGGCAGGCACGGCCTCCAGCAAGTGGAGACACCTGTGACGGCATCTGAGGTCGCTGAAGATGGAGAATGCCCCTCTGCATCCCCCGGAGCCGTGGGTACTGTGGGAAGGGTAGAAGGAGTGGGGCCTGACCCGGGCCGTGGAGCCCAACCTGCGCCCCGGCGCTGGCGCTGCGGTTCCGAGCTGTCTGAGCCTCCGGGCTCCCTGTGTCCGAGCGTCAGGGACCACCCTGGGTCTCAGGAAGTGTGAGCCGTCCTGTGAGCGCTGCCCGCCGGTCCCCCTGGCAGCACTTCTGTGTGCTGGGCTTCACAGTCAGGAGACAGTCAGGAGGTCAAGCGCCGCCATCCCCACTTCACAGGGGAGCCACCTGGCTCAAGCCCCTCCGCCCTCCACCTACCACTTGCTGCCCTGAAGCCTCCTCCCGAGGTGTAGGGTCGCAGGACCCTCCATTCCAGCTGAGCAGCGCCTGTGTCATTGTTAGTATTATTACTGTTTTGGCAATACAACTTTGTAGCAATGATAACTAAGCCTGTTAATATTTTCGGGACTGTCAGGATTTGACTTTTTTTATTTATTAGAGCAATTAGTTACTTTTTTTTGGGGGGGGTGTGAGTGGTGCTGGGGCTGGAACCCAGGAGCTTTCTACCTCCGAGCTATTCCCCCAGCCCTATTTTATTCTTTATTTTGAAACAGGGTCTCACTGGGTTGCAGAGGGCCTCCCTAAGTAGCTGAGGCTGGCTGTGAACCTGTGATCCTCCTGTCTCAGCCTCCCGGATGCTGGGATGACAAGCGTGCGCCACCACGCCCGGCTTTCTCTAAGTTGTTGCTGGTCTCGCTAAGTTGCTGAGGCTGGCCTCCTACCCCGTCTCAGCCTCCCAAGTCCTGGGAACGATAGACGGGCATTACCGCAGATGTGCTCCGCTCTGTGGCCTGTTTTTTTTTTTTTTTTTTCCTAATGTTTTTTGATCCTGGGAACGGGACCCAGGGGCATTCACACCCCAGCCCTATTTTATTTTTATTTGGAATAGGGTCTCATTAGGTTGATGAGTCTCACTCCTTGCTGAGGCTGGCTTTGAACCCGAGTTCTTCCTGTTTCAGCCTCCCGAGTCCTAGGATTACAAGCCCTTGCCACCGCGGCTCTCAGGCCCTGCTTTACTTGACCGCCTCCCAGCCTTCACCAGCCACGGCTCCGTAGCTTACCCAATGCGGCTCCCCTCGCCTGAGTCTGAGGTCTCCAGGACACAGCGCCATCTTGTCTGCTACACTTCTCTGGCACAACTGGAGCCTGAGTCAGTGCCCATGGCCAGCCCCCTGACTACACGGTCCTCCTCAACCAGAGAGGCGAGTGTTATCCACCTTTCAGATATAAAGAAATGGAGGTCCAGGAGTCGTGACTTGCCCGGATGGAGGCAGCTGCGTGCCGTGCCCGCCTGGCTGCCCAGGGAAGGCTTTGGGCGAGGGCGGGGCTCACTGTGTGGCTGCCAACCTCCCCGCCCGGTGCCGTGGCTCCGAGCCCTGACCTGCACGGCCGCCTCCCGCGCCCATGTGCTCTAGGAGCTGAGGCCAAGACGGGCTGACTCAGCCGTGACCTCCTCGGCGACGGTGACTTCCTACTGCCCCAGGAAATAGGGCATCCTGGCGGCTCTGCCTAGAGGGCCATGCAGAGGTGGAGGAGTCGGGTACCGCCGTGCCGGCCCTCCCTGCCCTGGGCCCCAGGGTGGAGCCTCCACCAGAGTCCCCGCTGCACTTATGGTGGCCATAAATTTCAAACCCCGAATGTGTACCAGTGCTCTAGATGAGAAGGCAGGACACTTTGGGAAAGAAGTCTGGAAGGGCAGGGGGGAAGTGGGAGTGCAGTGCCCTGTGCTGCGCGAATATTCCACAAGCAGACCCACTGTTCTCACGGCAATTCTTTTTTTTTTTTTTTTTTTTTTTTGCGGGTCTGGGGATGGAAGCCAGGGGCATTCTACCTCCAAGCTACACCCCCGGCCCTATTTTTTATTCTTTATTTTGAAACAGGGTCTCACTGAGTTGCAGAGGGCCTCACTAAGTAGCTGAGGCTGTCCCCGAACTGCGATCCTCCTGTCTCAGCCTCCCGAATGCTGGGATTACAAGTGTGTGCCACCATGCCCGGCTTTAGTAGTGCTTTTAGACACAGGCAGAGGGGCCTCCGACCCCCAGTCTGCACATCAGCAGGTTCTGTATGTCACCGCCACACCCCAAAACCAGTGTATCAGCAAAGACCACAGGCGTAATGAAGTAAGAGGGCCAGGTTTACCCTCTGCCTTAAAACACCTGGACTTCAGACATCGCGTGGGAAAGGGTGGTTTGCAGACCTTGGACAAAGGCAGTCGAGGACTCTGATCTCTGAGAAAAGGTAACTAAATCCAGTGAACCCTGTAATTTTCCCAGCTCCCAGCCTGAGGCAGTTATCAGGCTCCTGAGCGGGTGGGGAATCTGTTGGGGCTTGATGACTTCCTGACTGAGAAGATAACTTTTTTTTTTTGGTACTGGGAAGTGAACCCAGGGGCATTCTGTCTCTGAGCTACACCCTCAGGTCTCTCCCCCCTTTTTAACTTTTTATTTTGAAACAGGGTCTCACTAGGTTCCCGAGAGTCTCACTACATTGCCAAGGCTGGCCTCGAAGCTGCAATCCTCCCGTCTTGGCCTCCCAAGGACTGGGATTACAGGCATGCACCACCACACCTGGCTGAGAAGACAGATGTTCAAGAGGCCAGAATGCTAGAACTGGCGGAGAGGAGGGAGCTGGGCATCTATCCTGAGATCTGCAGAGGCGTCTCCTCGGATGCCTGGCGGGGACAGAGGTGCTGAGGGTGCAGCAAGCCCAGAGCTCGTGCCGGGGCCGGGGTCGGTCTGTGTTCCCAGCAGGCAGAAGGGAGAAGGCTCATGAGACTTGGGGTGTTGGGTACAGTCCTCAGAGAGACACAGCCTTAGTGGAGGTCTAAGCTAACTTTAGACTGACAGCTCCTCCGTACCGTCCCAATAAATCTGAAAAGTGTCACAAGGAGAATCTTGACTCCACACGTGTTACCTGTGTGCAAAAGGGAAGCCCAGTGCTACTTAGAGACTCTCAACACCAAGCCGGGCGCGGTGGGCACGCTCGTCATCCCAGCACTCGGGAGGCTGAGACGGGAGGATCGCGGTTCGCGGACAGCCTCAGCTACTTAGCGAGGCCCTTCGCAACTCAGTGAGACCCTGTTTCAAAAAAAAAAATTGGGCAGGGGGTGTAGCTCGGAGGTCGAATGCCTCTGGGTTCCAGCCCCAGACCCGCACACACACACACACACACACACACACACACACACACATACACACACACACACAATTGGTCTGGAGGTGGAGGTGGAATGCCTGTGATGCCAGGTACTCAGGAGCCTAAGGGAGGAATACAAGTTCAACGCCAGTGCCGGCAGTTTAGGAAAAGCCTGTCGCAGATTGGGGCGAGGGGTGTAGCTCAGTCAAAGAGTGCTCTAACTCAATTCCCAGTACCATGGGGGGGGGGGAGAGAGAAAGAGAGAGGGGAGAGCAGCCAGAGAGGGAAAAAAAGAAATACAGAGGAGTAAAGAGAAAAGGAATTACAGCATATTTTCATGAGAACCTATGCACGCCCTAAGAGGATGGGGAGACCTGTTAAAAGTACTAACAGAAGCTGGGTGTGGTGTAAGCCCACACTTGTAAGCCCAGTACTTAGGAGGCTGGGAAAGGAGGATTGCAAGTTTGAGGCCATTTTCAGCAACTTAGTGAGACCTTATTTTAGAATAAAAAATAAAATCGGGTTGGGGGATAGCTTGGAGGTAGGCTGCCCGTGAAGCCAGGCACGGCTGCAGCTGGGAGTGACTAGGCCGGGGATGCATTTGCCCAGCAATAGGCAACTGAAACGGGCCAGGCGCGGCTGGAAGCTTTGGACGTGAGTTGTCTGACTCCAAGATGCGGCGGGGAGGGGCTGGCCTGTGTCCCCGCGGCAGGAGCGTGGGTGAGGGCCCCTGTCCATCTCTCTCCCGCGCACAGGGCAGCTGTCCAGCTCCTGCATGGCCAAGCACACTTGCTCCCATGGGCCTACCGGGAACCCCGCTGGCCGCACAGGCTCCCCGTTGGGTATTATCTCTGAAGCCTCAGAGGCGCCATGGCCGGCCATGCTCCCTGAGGTCAGCGCCCTGCTGCTCCGGGCCCACTTGGCGGCTTACAGGGCTGCCCACAATGGGCACCTCCATGGTGCAGCTGGATGCCTGCGCTGGGGGAGGGTCATGCCGGAAGATGGAGCCCAGGGGCCTTCTACCTCCGAGCTACACCCCCAGCACTATTTCATTTATTTGTTTATTTTTTTCCCAGCACTCTGAATGGAACCCAGGGACACTCTACCTCCGAGCTACACCCCCAGCACTATTTCATTATTTATTTATTTATTCATTATGGTATTAGGGGTGGAACCACAAGCCTTCCACCTCTGACCTCCACCGCCAGCCCTATTTTTTATTCTTTTTTTTTTTTGTGTGTGTGTGTGTGTCTGGGGATGGAACCCAGGGGCATTCTACCTCCGAGCTACACCCCCAGCCCTATTTTTTTTTATTCTTTATTTTGAAACCGGGTCTCACTGAGTTGCAGAGGGCCTCACTAAGTAGCTGAGGCTGTCCGCGAACCGCGATCCTCCAGTCTCAGCCTCCCGAATGCTGGGGCCCGGCTCTGCCTCTCATATACAGAGAAGGAAAAAGAGAGAAAAATACGTTTAGGCTGAGCCCGGTGGTGCACACCTGTTGTCCTAGGACTTGTGAGGCTGAAGCAGGAAGATGGTAGGTTCAAGGCCAGCCTGAGCATCTTAACATCCCTCAAAATAAAAGGGCCTGACGCCGGACGTGGTGGGCACACTTGTCATCCCCGCGCTTGGGAGGCAGAGACAGGAGGATCGCGCAGGTTCGAAGCCAGCCGCGCTGGCTTAAGAGATCCTGTTTCCAAATAAAAATATAAAATAGGTCTGGGAGTGTAGCACGGAGGTAGAAGGGTTTCCAGGAACCCCAGTACCACCAAAATAAATAAATAAATAAATAAATAAATACATAAATAAATACATAAATAATAATAATAAAAGAGCCGGGAGTGTTGCTCAGTGATAGAGCGCATCTGGATTCCATTCCTATCCTCCTGTCTCTCACAAAACAAACCTCACAGGCTGAGACTGCTCTGGGACAAAGAGCTTTCTATTTATTTTTATTATTTATTTATTTATTTATTTTTGCGGTACCAGAGATGGAACCCAGGGGCATTCTACCTCCGATGTACACTCCCAGCCCTAGTTTTTCTTCTTTATTTTGAAACAGGGTGTCACTGAGTTGCAGAGGGCCTCACTAAGTAGCTGAGGCTGTCCCCGAACCGCGGTCCTCCTGTCTCAGCCTCCCAAATGCTGGGATTACAGGCTTGCGCCACCACGCCCGGCTACCAAAAAACTTTTTTTTAAAGAGAAATTCAAAGACTAGGCTTCTGGAAGTGGCGCTTATCAGGAGACATAATCCGCGTCCGACCGGCGTTCTGGACCTAGCCGTCCGCAGACCCTCTGGCACCAGCCGCAGGCCTGGGTCGCTCCATCCTGTGGTCAGTGAGCTGAAGGACTTGATAACCTATGGCCTGCTGCAAGGAAAAGGTTTATCTTGTTTTCTCTGCAGTTAAAGAGGGCAAAGAAGGAGAGGAGACAGAGAAGAGAGGGGTCAGTTTTAAGATAAGCCACCTGCTGGTGAGCAGCAAGTCCACATCCGAAGTGCGAATAAACCCCGCTGCAGCCTTGACCACACAGTCCTTGACCAGCTCCGTACAGCGACCGTCTCGCGGAACGTTTGTAAGAGCCGCGTGTTCCGCGACTCCGCGCCGATGCCCTTTGGCCACTGGACGTTCCGATTCCCTCTTTGGACTCTGTAGTTTGGAAATGCGTGAGTACCAACGCTGGGGAATGTTCTTGAACTATTTCTCTCCGTCTCTGCCTTCTTCTTCTTCTTCTTTCTTTTGAAACAGGGTCTCGCTCTGTTGCCCAGGCTGGCCTCTACCTCCTGGGCTCAGCAATCCTCCAGCCTCAGCCTCCCAAGCAGCTGGGACCGCAGGTGTGCGCCCTGCTCCCAGCTTGAGTGACTTCTTCAGGGGTTTTCCCTCCCTCCCTCCCTTCTTTCCTTCTTTCTTTTCTTGTGGCACGAGGATTGAATCCAGGGGCATTCTACCTCTGAGCTATACCCCCAGCCCTATTTTTATTTTCTTTTTGTGGTACTGGGAATGGAACCCAGGGGCATTCTATTCTACCTCCGAGCTATACCCATAGCTCTATTTTTTATACTTTATTTTGAAACAGGGTCTAACTGTGGAGGGCCTCACTTAGTAGCTGAGGCTGGCCGTGAACACGCAATCTTCCTGTCTCACCCTCTCAAGTACTGGGATTACAAGTGTGTGCCACCATGACCAGCTTCTTCAGGGATTTTCTTTTCCCTGACTTATGTTTTTTCTAGATCTCTTGTTATTGAGATGTTGGGGCTCCCTCCTGAACTAGGCCTCGAGTTTTGTCTTTTCTGGTTTCCTTTATTGTTTATTATTATTATTATTATTATTTGGGTGTTGGAGATTGAATCTCAGTATGTTATACCTCTGAGCTACACCCCAGTCCTATTTTATTTTTTATTTTTGAAACCACTAAGTTGCACAGGCCTCACTAAGTTGCTGAGGCTGGCTGTGAACCTGCGATCCTCCTGCCTCAGCCTCCCAGGACTAGGATTCCAAGCGTGTGCCACCACGCCCGGCTGAGCGTCAGTGATGTTGAAAAGTTTTCTCATCTGCAAAGTACTGTCCTCCAGGTAGCTTCCTGTCTGCCCAGTCATCTTCCTCGCCACTTTTCAGAGTGGAGCCTTTCTTCATCTATCTGGTGATACTTCTGTGTGTGGTACTGGAGATGGTACCCAGGGGCGTTCTACCTCCGAGCTACATCCCCAGCCCGATTTTTTATTTTAATTAATTAATTTTTTTGCAGGTCTGGGGATGGAACCCAGAGGCATTTGACCTCTGAGCTATACCCCTTGCCCTATTTTTTATTCTTTATTTTGAAACAGGGTCTCAGTTGCGGAGGGCCTCACTAAGTAGCTGAGGCTGTCTGAGAACGGCGATCCTCCTGTCTTAGCCTCCCAAATACTGGGATTACAAGCGTGCCCACCACGCCAGGCCGAGACAGCCTTTTTAAATTTATTTTGAGACAGCGTCTCACTAAGTTGCCCGGGCTGGCCTCAAACTTGTGATCCTCCTGTCTTACCCTCCCAGCTGCTGCGACCACAGGCACACGGCGCCCGTAGCCCCAAGGCTCTTCCAGAGGGTCTCTGGGACTCCTGGGTCCCCGGTGGGCCCTCCAGCCCTCTGCCTCCTATGGTGACGTGCGCCCAGGACGCCGTGGCCTTCGCAGCTCTCGGAAAAGCCCGCCCAGGACCGCGGAGGCTGGGCAGGAAGCTTCCCAAGAGCAGCAAGTGCGGGGCACGGCGGGGTGGGCGGGTCTTCATCTCGTCTTCCAGCCCAAGAAACTGAGCTGCGTCCTCTGGTCAGCACCCACCCTGTCCCTGCCTGGCCCACTCCAGTGCCTGTGGCCTGGGAGTGCGACTGGAATTCCAGGTGACAGAACGAGGGGCAGGAGGGGGTGCACTGGGGACCCCAGCAAGCCCTCTGCGTACCACCCCCTCCCTGGCCTTGCTGTCCTCCTACCCCATGGCTGGGACAGAGGGCCTTTCAGCCCAGGACACCACCAAACCCCTGCCTCAGGGGTAGCTGTTTTTCTACGTGTTTTTAAATTTTTAAAAAAATTTTTATGGTCCTGGGGATGGAACCCAAGGTTTTCTACCTCCAGGCTCCACTCCCAGGCCTATTTTATATTTTGTTTGGAAACAGGGTCTCACTAAGTAGCTGAGGCTGGCTGTGAACCTGTGGCCCTCCTGTCTCAGCCTCCCTAGTACTGGAGTTACAAGCGCATGCCACCACGCCGCCGTGTCTTCCTAAGTTTTGATCCAGTCCTGCGGCTGGGATGCTAAGCCCAGGAGTGACAGGTGTGTCCTGCCAGGCGAGTCACGGGTCCCCGTAGCCAGGGCTGGAGATGGGGACCTCTTGGCACGAGCGCATCTGAACAGCAGGCGCGTGCCTCGGCGGAGGCGGAGGCATGCTAGCACAGGAGCGTGGCCCTCCTGGGAACCTCCCGCAGGGCTGCCTGGCCCGCTTCGCCCCAAGGCCCCTCGGTGATTATTGGTACAGGGCGGTTCGGCCTCGTCCCCGGGTGACCGTCCCAAGCCCCAGTTGGCCTCATTCGGCCTGGAGAGGAATGGCAGCCAGAGACGCAGAAGCCACAGCTCTGGGCCTGTCTCCCCACCGCGAGTCTCCCCAGTAGCAGTGGGCAGGGAGGGGATGTGAGGTGCCGTCACTGGAGAGCTGGCCCCCACCGCTCACTCAGAACCCTTTGCGTCCTCTGTGATCTCCTGCCTCCGTTTCCTCCCCTATAAAATGGGATAATGATAGTATCTAACACAGAGTTGCTGTGAGGATCGGATGAAATACACAGCTTCTGGAAGAAACGTCTGACACATAAAAAGCATCGGTTAACTGTTAATAATTATTATTACCAAAAAATAGCCAAGCCCTTCCTTGTGCGTGGCAAGCCAGGCTCCCGAGCTCTCTTTCAGCTTATTAAACCTCTTTTACCTTCTCTCATTTCTATTTTTCTTTCCCTTTTTCTTTTTGCTACTCGGGATTGAACCCAGGGGCATTCTACCTCTGAACGATAACATCAGGCCTTTTATTTTTTATTTTGGAGGTACTGGGGGTGGAATCCAGGGCTTTTCTACCTCCGGGCTACACTCCCAGAACTATTTTTTACTTTATTTGGAAACAGGGTCTCACTAAGTTGCAGAGAGCCTCACTAAGTAGCTGAGGCTGGCTCTGAACCTGTGCGATCCTCCTGTCTCAGCCTCCCAAGTGCGGGGATTATGAGCGTGTGCCACCGCGCCCGGCTAGGCCTTTTTATTTTGAAACAGGGTCTAAGATGCTGAGGTTGGCCTCAAACCTGTGATCCTCCTGTCTCAGCCTCCCAAGTACTGGGATCACAGGCGTGTGCCACCACAGCCTGCCTCCTATTTCTACTTGGGGTGTTTCCTAGGTTACGGGCTGAGGGTCTAGGGGCCCCAAAGAAGGAAAGGAAGGCTCTTCAGTCTTGGGCTAGCCTGGGCAAGTCTGTCCTGAGCAGCAGCCAGAGCTGGTCCACTTTGTCCAGAGCGCCCCCTGCTGGCCAGTGGCAGGCCTTGGGCAGAGGTGACCAGTCAATGGTAGAGCCAGGGGACTCTGCTGCCCAGCCTGGAGAACTACTTGTCTTACACATGTTAAGGATCTCTTCCTCCCTTAGCCAGGTTCCAAAGATACTTTCCTGTGGGGCAGGCCAGGCCAAGCAACCAGCCACAGCTGGCAACACGCCCCCCACAGCTAGGCAGCACGCAGAACTTGCTCCCGGGAGGGAGTCGGTTCTTACTCAAGACAGCGTGGGGTGGAGAGGCGCCGCCCCGCGTGGGGCCTGCCGGGTCAGGAGGAGCATCCATTACTGAGCCGGGTGTGCCGCGCTCCTGCGGCGCTTCTACCTCAAGCCCCTATCCCTGGCTGCGGCCATCTCTTCCCCACCTCCCAGTGAACTCCCCACTCAGCGTAGGCTGTGAGTGCGTAAAAGGAAAAGGCCTGAAGTTGAGCCCAGAGAAAGCGTCCTGAGTGAAGCGGGCGCAGCCGGGTCTGGAGGCTGCCCGGCTGGGCAGTATGGGAACTGACCCTCTTCTGCAGGGCAGTCAGGGTGCTCGGCAGTCAGCACCCCTGGGTTCTCCAGGGCTCGGGGGTGGTGGGTCTAGCACCAGAGCCGGGAAGCGGCCGCATCATCACGGGCAATTGTTCTATTGCATGGGAGAAGGCGGTTGTCCACAGATTACAGGCAGCCAGTCCTGTGCACAGGGCCCGGCCTCGGTGGAGGGAGGCCCGGAGGCCGATTACCAACAGCACCAGCCTCCTCAGGTGGCGGAGGGCAGGGAGGGGCGCGGGCTCTGTGCACAGGTGGGGGCAGAGAAAGCGAGGGGAGAGCCAGACAGGAGGCAGCTGCGATGGCGCAAAGGGGGCCCTCCACGCCAGCCCTTGCCTTCCCCAAGCCTGGCTTCTGGACAGTCCCAGCCCCTGGGCAGGAACCTGTGGGCGACTGGCCAGTCCTGATGCTTTAAGGGCCTCCCTGCCCCTTCTCAAGGCCACTCCTTCCAGCTGCTCCAGCGGCCAGAGGCCTGGAGGGGCCAGGGGGACCCAGGGCTGCCCTGCAGAGGCTGCAGGCCCCACCCTAGGTCTGAGCATCTGAATCGCCTCCCCACCCTTTCTTTTCCTTCCCCTGACTGCCCAGGGCCCCTCGGAGTGGGCTTGAAGGTCTCCTTTCCAACCCAAACTCCAGCGCTCTAGTCCCGGTAAACACGCATGCCACCTGGATATGCATGGGCCTGCGCAGCCACCCCCTCCCTGCCCAAGACGCAGCACAGGCCCAGAGAGCAGGGGCGTCTGCAAGGGCCGAGGCCAGGAGCCCGGCAGCGCCCGCCTCCCGTCTCCCTTGGGAGACACCAGCAGAACTTGGATTTCAAGCCTATGAAAGAACTGGGCGCGGGCTGGGACTGTGGGGGAGACTGTGCTGCCCGGCACGGGCCCTCCCCAGTCCCCGCTGTGACGCACACAGGGCCCAGTGAATAGAGGATGTTTAATATTCTGTGCTGGTCGAATGACACACGGGTGGGGGTACATGGGGGAGGGACGGCGGATCCCTTGGGAGGGCGCCTTGTGAGGGGTGCATGTAGGGTCTCATGGGACTTGTCCAAGGAGTCTTCGCAGCAAAGGGGCCTGGCCAGGCATCCGCACCCGCGCCCAGTCCTTGGCCTTCAGTGGGGCCCCCATAGGGGGTCTGTGGAGTCTCGCTTCTCCAGGTTTTGCTGGAATCCACACCCCCAGTGTGGAGGGGCCTTGGTCCTAGGCAGGGATCTGGAGAGCCCCAGGAGTGCCCTCCCCTCCCCTTCCACCAGGCAGGGCAGGGGTCCTCGGGGGGGTGGAGGGAGAGGGTCTTGCCACCAACAGACGCTGTAAACTTTGGTTTAAACAATAACTTAAGTGGAGGGGGCTCCCAGCCTGGGGGCCGGGGCGGCAAAAGAAAGAAGCCAACAAAAAGTTTTGGTTTTTGCTTCCGGAGTAAGAAAGGTCTTTGGTCATCCATTTAACTGGGGGAAAGGGAGGGAGGCTGGGGGACAGTACGAGGCCTGGCGGGGCACAGCGGGCAGCGTCTGGCCTGCCCCATGTCCGGCAGCTGCAGGACCCCTGGGCTCGCCCGCACCTGGTCAGCTGGGTCGTCTTAGGTGTGGGGACAGCCGGAGCCAGGAGGTCCTGCCGGCCCAGACCCCACAGAAGCGCAACTTAGCCCACCCAACAGCCTGGGCTGGGCTGGAACTTGTCCCCCGGGCCTGGCGGCTGGGAGCTGGGCTGGAGTTACTTCACAGTACAGAAAGGAAAGCGGAAGGGGCACAGCCCAGGGAAAGCCGGGGCCAGACAGCCGGCCCGCGGGGGCTGGGGTGGAGAGGGCGCTCCCGGGTGCTGCTGCTGGTGGTTGGGGAGGCGGTCTTCAGATGCAGGGCAGGGTCTGGGCCCTCCGTGTCCTTTGCTGGTCCCAGACCAGAGTCGTGTGTCCCCTCAGGGCAGGGCAGCCTGGCCCAGCCTGCGCCATCTGAGTCCCGGAAGTGCCTTGAGGTCCAAGGGGCTGTGTTGTAGGGGTAGGGGCCTGGATTGGGGCCTGAGGGGTCTCACCCCCGCCTTGCCTGCCCCCAGGCCCTTAGGACAGCTCCTCTCCTGGCAGCTCCTCCTCCAGGTCCCTGTCCTCCGGAGGCCCCCCGGCGCTGGGGTTGGGGGGGTCTTCCTCGGCCTCGGCGGGCTCCTCCTTCACCTGCACCTGCTGGCTGAGGGAGAAGGGACGCCGTGGGCACCCAGGCCTTCCCTCACCTGCGCCCAGCTCATCCAGAGCCCTCCCGAGGAGGGACCCCATCACCCTGAGGTCTGACCTCTCGCCTGTCTGGGAAGGGAAAAGGGGGGCGGTCACCAGGCAGGAGGGACGGAGGGGGTGGGCGGGCCCCTCCAGGTGCTGGCAAGCAGGCTCACCTGTACTGGGGCGGGGAGAGGCGAGGGGGGCTGCTGCTGCCGTTGCTGGGCAGCGGCTCCACAGGCGCACCCAAGTCGTCGTGGCTGAGGGGCAGCAGGCTGCCGGTGGTGGAGCCGGGGTTCAGCATGCCCGGGCTGTTGAGGAGGGGGAAGCTGCTCTCCGCCAGGGCGGCCTGGAGCACAGGGCGGGGCTCAGGGCGGGCTGCAGACAGGGGCCCTCCCCTCCCTGTGCCGGGGGCATCCCCAGGTCATGCTGTGACCCCATGCACTTTCCAGCTTTCCTGGAAGCCATGCCCGGTTTCCCCGCCAGGGAGCACAGGACCCCACTTCTTCCGGAGCCTCGCCTGGAACCCAGGGGTGGGCTGGGCCCTGGGACAGGTGGGGCCGAAGGTGAGTCTGGCCCTCTGCAAGGGGTCTTCTCCGCAGAGGAGGCCGGGGCTGCTGGCCACCTACCTGGTAGCTGGCATTAAGTGCTCCGTAACTGAGGCCGGAGATCATGTTCTTGACCAGGGTGGGGCTCCTGGGGAGAGGCTGGGGCTCAGTGCCTTGGGGGGCAGGGGCCCTTCAGGCTCTGTGCAGGGCCTCCTGGGGCCACAGGGTCCTGTGTCAGAGCTGGGAAGCAGGATCCCTCCCTTTTTGTCCTCACATCTGGACACACATCTTTCCTTCTCTGGTCTACGTTTCTGATATTTGGCGAAGTGAAAGCTCTATCGTCTAGTTTCTTGTCTGCAAATCCTGGTCTCTTACCAACCCGAACTCTGGGACGTGCGACGAGCCAAGTGTTCAGCCCCCCTCCCGTCTTTCATACAGAAGGGGCTCCTTGTTGGGGGAGGGGTCCCACACAGCGGTGTCTCCCACCACAGCGGGGACGCTGCGCACAGAACCTCTCCGGGTGCTGGGGCTGGCCCCATGCTGCACAGCTGGAGGGGCAGAGGTGCCCTTGAACCCAGGCCTTGAACCCAGGTCAGTAAGAGACACGGACTGTTCACGGGGCCCACCCCCATTTCCTGTGCCCAGCCCCTCCACTGCATGGGGCAGGGAGGCTCTTGCCTGGGGAGAAGGATCCTTGAGGGGAAGGGGCATTCCAGCTATGTCCCGACTGGCTCCAGGCCTCTGTCCTGGCCCAAGAGGGACAGGCAGGAGGCGGCTGGGGTGGGGTGTCTGGGGTAGTAAGAAGGGTGCTACAAAGAGACAAAAGGGAGGTTCTGACATTCTCTGGCCCTGAGTTTCCATTTCAAGTGAAATTGCTATCCGGGCATGGTGGCCCACTCTTATAATCCCAGTATTTGGGAGGCCGAGACAGGAGGATCCGGGTTCGAGGCCAGTCTCAGCTACTTAGTAATGCCTTGTTTCAAAATAAAGAATAAAAAATCGGGCTGGGGATGTAGTCTAGAGGTAGAATGCCCCTGGGTTCAATCCTTAGTACCATACCAAAAAAGAAAAAAAAAAAAAAAGGGCTGAGGGTGTAGCTCAGAGTAGAATGCCCCCGGATTCAATCTCTAATACTGCTAAAAAATAAAGTGCTATGAGCACCAGGCTCAGCGGCACGTGCCTATAAACCTAGTGACTGGAAAGGCCAGCAGGAGGGTCACAGGCTTGAGGCAATTTATCTAGGCCTTGTCCCAAGATAAGAAGTAAAAAGGGCTGGGGAGCAGCTCAGGGTGGAGCTCACGCAAACACGCAAGGCAGGCCGCGGCCCTGTCAAGTGAGGTGAGGCCTGGGGTCGGAGGTAAGCACGCGCGAAGCAGGGATCTGGGGTCGCGTACCCCGTCATCTTCGGCGGCCTCCGCTTCTGGTACTCCCGCTCGTCCACCGTCCACACGGCGCCCTTCACGTTCTCCACGCGGACGAAGCACTTGTGCAAGCTTAGGTTGTGGCGCACGGCGTTCTGGGGGTGCAGTGGAGGGCTCGGGCGTGCCCAGGGGACCCCGGGCCAGTCCCAGGTTCCATCCTGAGGATGGCCGCCTTCCCAGCCACGGGCAGGCGGGCCCGACCTGTCTGCCCACTGGACGGTAAGCGCAGAACCTGCATCCTGCGCTTTTACCGACCTCGGCTTCTGGCCAGCATGGGTCAGATCCGGCCGCCCTGGCATCTCAGGGAGCCTGGCACAGCTGTCTCAGGCACACAGGGAACTGCAACCCAGTGTTGACACGTTTGGGAAATGACCCTCGCGGCTCCCTTCATGATGGGCCCTGGGGCCTCTGGGAGCCATGGCCTATCTACTGAGAGCACGAGGTATACATTAGATGCCTAACACTCCAGAGGAGCGGAGCAAGGAGAGTGTGTGAGGGAAGGCAGGGAGGAGGGAGGGGAGGAGGTGTCACCTTGCGGCGGGCAGGACAACTACAGGAATTGAGGCTAGCTGGTTTGTGGGACATGAGGGCGGGACATCCCTCCCCTCGCCCTCCCCGCACTGCGCTCCCGCTCTCCTGACCCTGACCATCAGCCCCAGCCGGGCACCCAGCCGGGCACCCTGTTACCTGTGCCCTCCCCTCCCCAACACTTCTCTTTACATTTCTAACCCAGAGGAGAGCGGCAGGGCGGTGGGGCCCCTGGAGAGCCCCCTCCCTCGCTCTCCCATGCTTGCCACTTGCAACCGGCCCGATTTCATTACCAATTTTAATTTGCCTCTAATTAAATCCTGTGTACTTTTCTGACTCGCTTGCTAATCCACGAGGGGGCCGGGCGGCTGGAGTGGAATCTCTTGAAGCGATAATTACAAACGGCCTAATCACGCCGGGGCGCCTGCCTCGGAATAAATTTGCCCGCATTATGGGGCTCCGATCCTCCGCTTTGCAAATGAGAATGACCCCAATTTCCGAGGATGGCCTCACAGGGGCTCTTTTCCCTCATTTCGAAGCCTGATTCGTGATGAGAGACTAATTCGTTACGCTGAAACATTAACGGCAATTTAAGGGGTCTGGCGGGGGCTGAGTAAACAAAGGAGGGCCCACAACACAGGCCTGGGAGGGGGTGGACGTGGGGGGGGGACACAGGGCGGGGATAAACACGGGGCAGGGGATAGACACGGGGTAGGGAGTGGACACGGGGCGGGGTGGACACCGGGCAGGGGGTGGACACGGGGCGGGGGGATGGACACAGGGGAGTGGGGACCGTGGGCTTGGCAGATGGCAGCTCTGTCCCCATGAATAGCAGCTGGCCTGGCCCACACCCATCCCAACCCTCTGCCCTGGCCTGAGGCTGGGCATCCTGGGGTGGGGCCCAGAAAATGTAAAAGAGGAGGGAAAGGAAGAGGCCAAAGTAACTTGGGAGGAAGAGAAGGACCACAAGGGTGGAACCTGGAGGAGGGAGGGGAAGCTAGTGTGGACAGGGCCTATTTCCCAAGTAACACAAACAGGGCTTGGCTGGGAAAAGGCCCCTGCTGGTCAAAGTGGCCCTCACATGAGCTGCGGGGGCCTGCCGCACCACAGGCTGTGTGCACGCAGGCCAGGCCAGGCCGAGCACTGCTGCCTGGGGCTGCTGGTTCAGCCACTCACTTTGCTGGCCCGGAGGGGCTGAGGGGAGAAGGAGGTGGAGACTCGACCCAGGCCAGACACCGGGTGGTGTGAGGAGGCCGCCCACAGCAGCTCCTTGGATGGCAAGCAAGTGCGGTGTGGGGGAGAGGAGGGTGGGGGAGGCGCTGTGTCCCCAAGCAGGGAGACCCTTTTATGGAAATGGGCCTCTACACTGCGCCCCTCAGGGTGGAAGGTTAATACATAACATCAGAGTGGCTGCTCGATCACAATGAGCCCTGTGTCCGTCCTGGACTCTGTCGTTTGTAAAACCTGCTAACTGACCTGGCCTGGAGGCTGCGCGCTGGACCAGGTGGCCCCCAGAAAACCCTGCGGGACTGGGGCTGGCAGGAAATGACATCACTCCCAGCCAATCAGAACAGCTGTCCCGCCTCACAGCCTCACTCTCAAACTAGGGGCGTTAGGCTCCGGCTGCACCGCACACTCAGCGCCTGGGGCCTAGGAACCCAGCGTGCGGCCCGCCCCACCCAGAACAGGGGAGAGAGGCCTGGCCTTGCAACTTGTTGAAACTGGGCGACTTCCAAGGAGACAGCCTGTTTAACTGCAGTGTCAGCACTGGCCAGCAGGGGGACTCAAGAGCCAAGAATCCCATTAAAATCTGAGAAGAACCCCCTCCCCACAGGGGCTAACACTTTCTACCTGCTCCCAATTTAGACGACACCTGCCCACCCTGCAGCGCGGGCGCACGCGTGTACACACACACACACACACACACACACACACACACACACACACACACACACACACACACACAAATCTTGACAAAAGAAAAGTAAATGTCAGCGCCCCAGCCCACATCTTTGTGTCCCATTTTTCTAAGGCCCCTCTTGCCTTTCCCTGGTCCCTCAGGAAAACTTATGGCTGAAGGTGTTGAAATGACTAATTAAATCGAGACAATTATCTTCCTGCCACTGGAGGAAGAGCTGGGGAGAGGTGTGCCTGCTTGTGCCCGGTGTGCGGGGCCACAGGCCTTCAGCGGGGTCTGCGGCCGGTGGGGCGCGTGCCGGGTGCCCGCGGGCCTCACCTTCCAGGTGGCGGTGTTCCTGCGGAAGTAGGCGAACATCCTGGTGAACCAGTTGTAGATCTCGTTCAAGGTCAGCTGCCTGTCGGGGGTCTCCAGGATGGCCTGCGGCGCGGAAGGGGCTCAGTCTGGGCCTCCAGGGTGGCGGCCCTGTGCTCTCCCCCTCCTGCCAGGCTCATGTGGGTGAGACGGTGGATGGGTTCTGGGGTCCCTGAAAGGGGCAGGCTGGGTGCAGCCTGCGAGGCCAAGAGCAGCCCAGCTGGCAGGCAGGAGTGCTCCCTGGAGGAGGCAGCTTCCAGTGCCCTGCCCGGGATCACGGAGGGGTGCTGTGGCAGAGGCATCCTCAGCATGGGGGTGTGTGCGAGAATGTGCACAAAGCCTGTGTGCTTGCACAGGGGGCACTGGAGAGGACCCGTGTCACCGTCAGTTCATGCACTAGTGTGAGCATTAAGACGTGAGGAGCGTGGACACCAGGGAGGGGACAGAAGGGGGGAAGACAGAAGGCTCAGGACAGCCTGACAGCTGCCACGCGAGGGCATGCCTGTGGAGATGAGCCCAGGGACTGCTCAGTTCAGCACCCGGCCTGCGGCTAAAGGGGGGACCCAGGGCGGGAGGGTAGCGAGGGGGGTCCTGAGCACCCCAGGCCCCCCCCAGAGGCAGGACCTGGACTCTGCCGTGTGCGTCCGCAGGCTTACCTGGCGAATGAGGGAGGCGTAGGTGAAGGGGGGGCGGACGTCAGCGTTCTTGTAGAACTCGTGATTCTGGGCCAGCTCTGCAGGAAGGCAGAGGATGTGGCCATGGGACAGGGCCTCCCGGGAACTTGCCCCCCAGCGGCCCCGCCAGCCCCAGCCCTCACCTGAGGAGATGGGGGAGCAGAACTTGTCGTTGCTTCTCCTGCGGGCAGGGCCCCCACTGTGCAGGGAGGCTGTGCCCAGGCCAGGGGGCCGCAGGGGCGTAACTGGGGCGGCAGCTGAGGTGGGGGGGTGCACCAGGCCGTCTGGGAATGGGTCCGCGGAGACAGTCACCTTGGAGGAGGAGCCAGGGGCTGGGTTCAGCTGTGGGCAAGGGGGCGGCTGCCTAGGCCCGCGCCTTCCCGGGGGGTGGGGGTCACTCACTGGCTGGCCGAAGGGCTTGGGCTCCGAGGGTCGCATGTGCAGATGGGCCATCATGGCCTGCAGCCGCTCGCTCTCCTTGGCGAGCTGTGGAGAGGTGGCCAGTGAGCAGGAGGCAGCAGCTCTTCTTCCTCCACATCCCACCTCTTCAGAGAGACCCCCTCTCCCACCTGCCTCCAGGTGAGCACCCAGAGGCCTCAGCAGCCCTCCGCCCTGGCCTCACACCCTCAAAGGCCAGCACAGGGGCCACCAGCTCGGTCGGAGGGGCTCTCTCCTCGCTCTGGACCTGGCCGTCAAGGGCCTCCCCGGGCCAGGCAGGAGCCCACCACGCCCCTGCCCTCTGGGGACCTCCTCCCAGCCAGCATGACCCTTTCCTTCCCAAAGAGTCCAGGGGAAACAGTTGAACAACGCCCAAGAGCCGGCACTGTGAGTGGGGGTCCTCTTGCACTGAACGGAGCCGTGAGGACGGGTGAATGGCCCACTAGCCCCATTCCTCAATCCCACAGAGGTGTCAGGACGACACTCTCGCCGCAGGGCGCTAGCTGGGAGCCAGCGCCAACAGGTGACTATTGACCGGCTGGCTGATGGACTGTCTGCAGCGGACTCGGGCACTTCCAGCCCAGGGAGCCATACTGTCTGGGCTCTAACCCCAGCTCTGTTGACCACTAGCTGAGTGGCCCAGCAAGTTTCGCCGGCTCCTTGGGCATCTGTTCGCTCTGTGTAAAGCAGCAGCGGCCACACAAGGCTGCCAGGAGCCTTTGAGCTCTCCAGGGAGAGGGGTAGGAGGCCCGGAGCGGATGCTCCCTGCTCGTGGTAATTTTTGTGTCTATGTAGCGGGAATCTCTTTTGCAGAGCCGCCCCAACCTGGGATAAAGCCTCAAAATGCAGATGTCTTTATTCTCGCCAGGGTAATTAGGACCTAGAAAGCTCTGACTGGAGGAGCCGCCCCTCTGCTAGGGACCCTCCTGGGTGGGCAGGCGGTGGGGCAGGCCCTCCCGCCAGCCAATCCGCGGGCACACCTGGATCTCCAGCTGCTGCACCACCTGCATCTGCACGCGGCACTGGGCGGTGCTCCTGTCGTCCAGGGCATGCTCCGTGTTGAGGTGTCTTTGGGAAGGAGGGGTGGAAAAGAGAGCGCTGGCCCGGCCTTCCTGAGCAAAGCTCCACCCCCCGGCCCACCCTCCCTCCCGAGGCCTGAAAGGCAGACAGACCAGGAGATGCAAAGAATAGAAGGGCTGAGAAAAAGGGGCCACAAGCCGGGCAGTCAGCCTCCTTTGATGTCTTTGCTAAAACCCCCTCTACAGAGAGGTCTAATTGCAAATGAACTAATTAAGTAAACCTCTGACGAAGCGTGAAAACAATTTGTTTGACCCTGATGCTGCAGGGTCTGGGAGATGGCGGAGTTAATCAGTCAGTGACAGCCCCTGGCACGGCTGTGGCAGCTGGCGCCTGCTGCCAGCGCTGTCCACCTCCCACCCTGCTGCTGGGCCCCAGCCCGCCTCAGGCCACCAGCTCCCAGCTCCCAGCGGGCGGCTGTGTTGGGGGCAGGGGAGCCCTAACACAGATGGGTTGGGGGTGCTTAGGGAGTTAGGGGGCAGGGAAAGAACTGGATGCCCCCGGAGCGAGAATGTTGGGCAGCTGCAACCACGGCCCCAGGGACCAGCCTGGGACGGGGCTGGGGCGACACCTACTTGATGAACTGGCCCAGGTCCTCACACAGGGTCTCGCAGCCCGGCCACTTGCACTCTCCGTGTCCGTAGAGGGGGTGGGAGCTAGGGGTCTCCTCGTGGGAGGAGCTGGAAGGGGGCAGGGAGGCGGTGGTCAGAGCCCCCAGGCTCCCAGCAGCCCTGGGTCCTGCTGGGCACCTGTTGCCTGCTCCTCCTCCTCCAGCTTTCAGGAGGACAGCACAGGGAGGGGGCAAGCGCCTGGGCCCGGAGCTCAGCCCCTCCCGGCCCCACCACAGCGCCGCCCTGGGGTCCAGGCTTCCCCGGCCAGGCCCTACCTGTCTCTCCGAGATGTGAGCACAGTTGGCTGTCCATTGGGCAGGGGGTGGTGGGGGAGCGGAGGGGAGACCTTGGAGGGGGCTGCGAACGAGGTAGCGGTGGCGGCTGCGCCAGTGAGGTCCAGCCCCTCCTGCTTGACGCTGTCCTCAGCAGGCTGCCCGGGGGCGCCCTCGCCCTTCCACAGCTGGGGCAGGTCCGTTGGGCACACGGCTGCGGCGGGAGACAGGGAGGCTGGCCAGCACAGGGGTGTGTGGTGGGGGGGGCTCGGCGATCTGAGGGGCGGAGGGGACTCACCTTGCGGGAGGGTCTGCAGGGGCCCCGAGGCCTGGCTGGGCTGCAGGCTGACTAGCCCCTGCCTCTGCAGGCTGAGCAGGTGCTGCTGCTGCAACTGTTGCATCTGCAGGAGCTGCTGCTGGAAGGCCAGCTGCTTGTTCCCCAGGGCCTGGGGGGCAGCCCGCGGGGGCGGGCAGAGAGGGGCGCTGGCCTCAGGCGAGCTGTCCGGGCTCCACCCTGCGGCCACCCCCTCCCAGGGCCTGTCAGCCCCCGGAGCTGTCGTGGCGGCGTCTGCAGCTTCTCGGCCAGCCCAGCTTCCATAGGGCTGCATGCCTCTCGCAGTAAACACACGCATGCACGCACGCACGCACACGCGCAAACACACAGCCAGACCCAGACACGCAGCACGCCCTCCCTCCTCCTCTCCCTCTTCTCCCTCCCCCGCTGCCTGGCGCTCTTTCCCGCAAGGCAGCTGTGTGCCTGGGGGGGCTCATCATCATGATAGATGAGCCCCCAGCCTTGGGGCCCCTCCCTCCCACATGCCTGGGCCCCCTCCTGTGCTGGGGGGCCTTTTCTCCCCTCCACCAGATCCTGTCCCCTCTTGCTTTTTAGACACAATCAGGGACCGGATGGGCATCAGCTGGCTGGTGGGACGGGCTGGGGCCAGCTGCGTCACCATCCTGTCGCCCCCATTGCACACGGGGGGGGGTGGGTGTCCCAGGGCTCCGAGCTGGAGCTGCCCCTGCCTGCCTGCCCGGGGAGGGGCTGGCGAGTCACTGAGGACAAGACAAACCCAGCGTGGGACAGGTCCCCAGGAGGAGCGAGGGGAGCGCAGGGACCCAGGGGCTTTGGAAGGCAGAAGTGGGGTGGGCGGAGCAGCGTCCTGTTCTCAGGCCCAGGTCAGCTGAGGACAGCCACCCCGAGGTGCACACCCTGCCTGGCCCCCGCCCCTCTCCGGGCTGCCCCTCACCTCTTTGGGCGGCGGCTTCCCAGCCTGCTGCTGCGTGAGGAGTTGCAGATGCAGCTGCTCTTGCTGCTTCTTGTAGTATTCCTGCAGCTGGGAGAGGGGCCAAGGCTGGGTACTGGGCAGGGTTGCCGGCCCTGTCAGCCTGAGGGTGCGGGGTGGGGGGGGTGTTGGGAGGGGAGGTGTCCGCAGCGCTCCCGGCTGCCTGCCCCCGTAGTGGGTCTCCTGAACAGGCCGGCATGTCCCAGGACTGCCCTTCCCTGGAGTTCCAGAGATGGAAGCGGAGTGGGCACGTGGAAGATGCGTGGGGTGGGGCTGTGGGGCTGGCCTCTGGGCTCTGGCCTGGGCAGCTTGGCCCTGCAGTGAGTGCAGAGTCTGGGCCACAGCACTCACCTGCTGGAGCACGAGGGCCTGCTGCTGCTGGAGCAGGGCCTGCAGCTGTGCAGGTGACAGGATCTGCTGCATCTGCTGCGGCGTCAGCACCTGCGGCGACATCATGGCCACGGACACGGGCACCTGGGGACCCGCAGGGCCAGGTGAGGTGCCAGGCCGGCCTCTGGGAGGGAGCCTGCGGGCTCTGGGCCTGCTCTGCTGCCGGCCTCCGGTGTCCCTGGACCAGTGACCTGCTCCCTGCTCCCTGTTCTGTTTTCCTCTTGTCTACCTCGTGAAGTCACCACGAGGATCGGCACTGACACAGGCCCCAGCCTGGCACAGCACGTGATCGCCAGGGCTGGCTGTTACTGCAGTGTTGGTGGGTGACGCTTTGAAAGACTTCAAGGAGCGGGGAGGCCAGTGCCTGCGATCTGTCTAGACCACTGGCCAGGGCAGTCTGCAGCCACAGGAGGGTCAGAGAGCCGCCCAGGACCCACTGCACCCCACACCCAAGCACGCCCGCACTTGGGCATCCATGGAGAGGGCACGTGCAGTGGCCGCTGGAGCAGCCTGTGCCTGTGTGTGCACCACCATGTCCAGCTGAGGCGCAAAGGTGGGCCGGCAGGAGGCCAGGAGGGCGGGCTTCCATTCCCAGCTGTGTGGAACTTGCTGTGCGACCCCCAGCAAGTCACTTGCCCACTCTGGGGTTTGGTTTCTTCCAACACAAAACACAGAGACTGCATAAGCGGTCCCCTTCTATTTCGGGGCAGAGCTCCTGCCCTGGGCCAGGCCCAAAGGGCCTATCTGCAGGGAAAGGTTTGGGGGGCAGCGGTGGGCAGCGACACTTTTGCTGGCCCACCCCCTACAGCCCTTGGGCCAGGTGGGCCCCAGCTGCTATCCTGTCCTGGCCCCCAGTTGTAGCAGGACAGGCATCCTGGTGGGGCTGCTGCCTCCCCACCAGAGTGGAGCCCCACACATCCAGGATTCCAGTCTCCCCACTCCCAAGCTCTGGCAGGGGGCCTGGCACCTGCAGGCAGCTTGCTCCCTTGAGCTGAGGCACCTCCCCAGCAGCCTCCCCAGCAGCGCCTGGGGCAGGAGGGCCCAGCAGGGACTTGTCCTAGGCTAGTCCCTCCCCTATCCTAGCCCCTGTGGGGTGGGGAGAAGGAGCCGTTCTCCTTCCCAGTCCCTGCCAGGGGTACCACTTGGCCTCCAGCCACCCCTTAAACAGTGGATCAGGAAATCCCCGGACTGGGCAGGCAGGGAGGGGCAAGGGATCCAGGCACACCAGGAAGTCCCGGTGTCCCCGCTCCTCTCACTATACCTGGGCTCACCCTGACCCCAGCTGGCCTCTGTCCAACAGTCCCTGGAGGTGCAACGACCCAGCTCTTTAGTCATGGATGGCGTGAAGAGCGGCTTCTGGGGATGTGTGCACTAACCTGTGGGAGCTTCCCTGGTTTGTGTTTAAACCCATTTCTACCCTGGAGAAGATCCAAGGTCTGGGATTTAGGGTGGTAGGCCTTTAGGAGTCAAGCCCAGGTCTGTAACGGGCAGGGATCCCAGTTTTCCACGCCGCCTGCCCCTCTACAGAGCGGGCCTGGAGCTGGGCCATCCAGGGCTCAAGGGACCCAAGTAGCCGGGAGCCCACAGCAGGACTGCATCCTAGGGCTGGAGCCTGAGTCTGTCTGTTGGTGGGCACCCCGTGGCAGCTGGGGTGGCCATGCAAAGCTCTTGGGTCTTGCCATCCAAACACTTGGGTTGCAGCCGGGCATGGTGGTGCATGCCTATAATCCCAGTACTCGGGAGGCTGAGACAGGAGGGTCGCAGGTTCAAGGACAGCCTCAGCAAGTAGTAAGGTGGTCATCAACCTAGTGAGACCCTGTTTCAAAATAAAAATAAGCTGGGCGTGGTGGCACACATTTGTAATCTCAGTAGAGGATGATCGCAGGTCTGTGGCCTGCCTCAGCTACTTGGTGAGGCTCTCTACAACTTAGTGAGACCGTTTCAAAATAACGAACAAAAAATAGAGCCAGGCATGGTGGTGCATGCTTGTAATCTCCATTCGGGAGACTGAGGCAGGAGGATCCTGGTTCCCGGCCAGCCTCAGCTACACAGTGAGGCCATTTATAATTCAGTGAGACCCTGTTTCAAAATAAAGAATAAAAAATAGGGCTGGGGGTATAGCTTGGAGGTAGAATGTCCCTGGGTTCCATCCCCAGACCCGCAAAAATGAATGAATAACTAAACAAATAAGTAAAAAACAGGTCTGGAGTATAGCTCAGAGGTAGAATGCCCCTGGGTTTAATCCCTGGTACCACAAAAATATAAATAAATACAAATTAAAATAAAAAAATCAGGCGGAGGTCTGGTTCAACCCCCAGTAACTGACACACACACCTGGGCTGCGTAAACACGAGCTGGACGTGCCCGGCGCGGAGCTGGCCCCTTAGATGTCCCCTCTCACCTCTTCCCCTGCACACCCAGCACAGGCTTGCACACGGGTGTGAGCACAGGGCCTGGGGTTGGAGTCCAGCTGCTCAGGCTCTCGTGCCTGCAGGTCCCTGTTCTTTGCGACCGCCCAGCCTCAGCTTCCCCGGGGCTCGGACACCCAGCCTCCCCAGCTGCACAAGAGGACGCCATTGAGCCGGCAGGCGGCGGGCACTTGCCTAGTCTTCTGTGTCTCACCTCAGACATCCAGAGACTGTGAGGAAGGCACTCTTCCTTCCTCAGAAGCAGGAGACTAAGAGAGAGGACCCCGGGAAGCTTCCCTGGCCCCTCCCGCCATGCCTGCCAACTGGCCGAGCAGCTGGCGGCACAGGCTGGCACTAGGGACCGCCTGGCCCGCACTTGTCTGAGTGGCCCAAGGGGGCCGCTCCCGCCACGTCCCGGGGTTCTGCGAGCTGAGCTCCCTCTGCATCCCTGCAGACCCGGGCCAGGCTGGGATGTGTCAGGAGCGGCCCTCGGCCGCTACTGAGCTCTGCAAGGCCATGAGTCCCATCTGGAGGGTGTCCAGGGCAGCTAAATGCTTACTGCGGCCCTAACATGGGGTGGGGGAGGCAGGATAAGCGACCTGGGGCTCACAACAGAACTCTTTCCAGGCCTTGGACCCTCTCCAAGGACAGAGACCCCACCTGCTTGGAGACTGGACTGAGGGTTGAGATAAGGAAGGTATCCAGGGTGGAAGAGAAGGGGTGACGGGCAGGCGGGCTCCAGGGACACTCCCCGAGGCCCACACGCCCGTCCACCCGGCCTCGGGCCTGACAGCACTTAAGCCCTCTTGCTGCTAAGCACTAGGCAGCAACGTGGGCTGAGGGGGTGCCTGGTCCTGCTCCTTGTTGACTGGTGCGCCTTCAGATGGGCTACTCAGTGTCCCTGGGCCTCAGCTTTCCCATCTGTAGAGTGGGCCTAGTAACCGTGCCTGCCCACTGTGCCTGAGGACAAGACGACAGGCAGCTGGTGCAGGGCCCGGCATCTGCTCTGGCCCCAGAAAAGAAACACTGCATGGGGTCTCTGCCTCTTGGGCTCTCGGGAGGAGGCCTTTTAAGGAAGACCCCACAGCCTCCCTTCCCATTATTCCAGGTCTCAGTCTCCCCAACTCTAGCCAGCGGCTCGCTCTCGCCCTGAGTCAGCAGGCCTTTCTAGTTTGGGGTAAGGGTCCTGATTTGCAGTCCAGCCTTTCCTGAGTGTGGAAGGCGGCACTGGGCTGGGCCCAGGGCCGGCTGAGCTCTAGGACTTCTAGGCCTCGAGGCTGCCGCAGACCAGGTGAGGCTGCAGGTCCCGGGCCTGCCACCCCTCTTTGGCCCTGGCTCCCCCGCTGCGCCCCTCTGGGCCCACTCCTCCTGTGAGGGCTGCCTCCGGGTTCCAGACTGTTCGAGGAGCCTGACTGCTGATGCACTCGGCTGTTCACCCTGAACTTTTTCAAAGCACTTTCTGAGCACACATTCAGTTTTTATAAAACCCAGACGCTTTATCAGAGCACTGGAGTCCCCAGGACCCGGTCCTGTCCTGGGACCCTCTCAGAGCACCCACCCCACCCCTGCCTTTTCTCAGCCACTCTCTGGGCTTGGAGCTGGGATGCAGGACCAGCAGCTTCCCCGGCAGGGCAGAGCGTGGCAGCGGGCGTTGTTCACCCTTCCTCCCTTAGATAAACTTCCTTCCAGAGCCTGGCCTAATCCTCTCCCCAGGCCCCAGTCGCCCCTGCTGCTGGGTGGGGGTGGGGCGCTGCCCGAGTTGTGACCCATCCCGGTCTCAGATTCTCCCAAGTTCTTTGTGACACAAAGGTAAACAGACGGCCTGGCTCCTCATCCCCAAGCCCCCTCCCCCAGCCAGCCAGCCAGCCAGCCAGATGGGCCAGCAGGCTGGGGGAGGGAGAAGGGGCGAGAAAGGGCGGATTGAGCAAAGAAAAACAAAAGAGACACCGAGACACCAAGAGACAGGAAGCGGGAGAGACGGGAGAGTGGGCGGCCAGGGGGAGGGGCTGCGGAGAGGCCCAGGTGCCCCAGAGAGGACGGCAGGGTGACTGGGGAGGGAGAGCCCGGGAGGCGCAGAGGCAGCGGGTGTCTGCCCGGGGGTCCCTCCCCAGGCCCGGCCAGGATCACTGTCCGTGCCGCTGGGCCCAGGACACTGGCATGAGCAGTCTCTAGGGGGTCTCCGGCCCCACCCGCTCACCCCAGTGCCAGAGGGTGTCCCTCACCTGCACGGCAGAGGCCGCCTGCTTGCTGTCATTGCTTCCCGGGGGGCTCAGGCCCGAGGCCTGCTGCAGCAGGAACTGCCGGGCCACCTGGAGAGCCTGCAAGACAGAGGTGGGGGCAGGGCAGCACAGGGTCAGGGCAGGGGGGGGGGGCTGGGCAGCACAGGGAGGGCAGGCTGGGGGGCAGGGGGCCAGGCTGGAACGGGGGCGCTGGCCGAGGCCTGAGGCACTGTGGTGTCCAGGGCACGGGGCACGAGACAGGTCCCTTTTCTTGGGCATTTGCTGTGTCTAGCTAAACTCAACCTTCCCTCCAAAGGGCGGGCAGGGATTATCAGCCCCATTTTGCAGAGGAGACTGATTCCAGGAGGTGGGGCAACTCCCCAGGGTGTGAGCTCAGGAAGCGGGGTCCCAAGGCCTGCGGCTCCCCTGCGGGCACAGGGCCAGCCTAGAGGGCAAGGAGGCATCTCTGTGGAGAGCATGCGGGTGTGTGTGTGTGTGTGTGTGTGTGTGTGTACAGTCTAAGGTCAGTGGCACAGGCTGTGGACACAGGGAAGCTTGCTGAGTTCAGGGAGTGTGTGTGCGAGGCCTGTGGTGTGAGATAAGAATTAGGCTGAGTCCTGAAGGTGAGGCCTGGGCTCGCCATGGTGATGTGGGCTGGACCCTGAGCCAGAGGGGCCCTGGGGGAGTGAGGGGTCAGAGGACCCAGGAAACTCCCCACGGCCAGCCCAGCCCTCACCTCCCTCTGCAGTCAGTGGTGGGGTTGTAGGGACCTGTCCTGAATCGTGTCCTCAAAGACCTCCTGGGACCCGGGGTCACTGCGCCCAGCCCCTGATGCCCACGGAGACTGGGGCTTGAGTCCCCAACCACACCACTTCCCCTGCTGTGACCCCGGGCAGGTCATCCTGTCTCCTGAGATGGACACCAGCCATCACTAACATCTGTCGTGGCTCTCGGTGACTGAGAGGCGTATGCCCTCCCTCCTCCAGGGCACCTCCCTGGCTTCCCCGAATATGGCAGAGGCCGTCCATTTGTCAGAGGGACCAGGACCTTGTGTGGGTCATTCTGCAGCACCCCACAGACTTCCATCCTACCTCAGACACCTCCCAGCAGACCTGTTCAGGCAGGTCATGGTGGTGTGACTGCCCTTACCCCGCAGCCACTGCTGAGTCCACCGTGTGTACACACAGACACACACACACACACACACACACACACACACACACACACACACACGTGCGCGCGTGCACACGAGCGACCACCAGGCCTTAGGGGGTTGCCCTGGATGCTCTCTGGGGAGGCCAGCAGGAGGAAGCCCCAGCCCCACTGCCTGGCTCCTGCAGGTATAAGGACACATGACCTTTGTCCTCCAAAGACAGAGAGTGAGGGGTTGCAGGGTCAGAGGTCAGGGGTGAAGAGCTGAGTCCAAGTGACCCCAAGGGGAAACTGGTCAGAATGGGAAGATGAAGTGTCCAGACCCCGTGGGGGACAGAGCGGAGGGCAGCAGGTCCCAGTGCAGTGAGTTGGGGCAGCGGGGAGGTGAGTTCACTCCCCGCTCTTACTCTGTGGTTCGCTGGAGCATGAAATGACAAGATTTACAGGGAAAAAAAAAAAGGCCTGCGAGATGGCCCTCCCTGGAGACCTCCACACCTCCAGCCCTGCCCAGGGCTGACCTCCTCCAACCTGCCTCAGGCCAGGCTGCCCATGTATCTATTCTGTCTCTTCCTCCTTCACCCACTTTTTTGGGGGGTTGGTACTGGGGATTGAACCCAGGAGCATTCTACCTCCAGGTTATACCACTGTTTTATTTTTTTATTTTATTTTTTTTGGTACTAGGGATGGAACCCAGGGGCATTCTACCTCCAAGCTACACGGCCAAGCCCTATTTTTTATTCTTTATTTTGAAACAGTCTCACTAAGTTGCAAAAAGGCCTCACTAAGTAGCTGAGGCTGGCTGCAAACCACAATCCTCCTGTCTCAGTCTCTCAAATGCTGGGATTACAAGCGTGCGCCACCACGCCTTATTATATTTTTATTTTTATTATTATACTTTATTTTTGAAACAGGGTCTTGCTAAGTAGCCAATGCTGGCCTCAAACCTGTGATCCTCCTGTCTCAGCCTCCCAAGTACTGCCTGGGATTGCAGGTGTGTGCCACTGCACCCCGCTCCTTCATTCACGTCTAGGAAGTGTCACTAAGTAGCTGAGGCTGGCTGCAAACCGCGATCCTCCTGTCTCTAGGTGATCATGCTAGGTGTTGGGGTGACTGAGAAACAGAAAGTGCCCCCCCCCCGCGCCAGCCATGGAGACTCTGCACCCTGAGGGTCAGGGAGCACCAGGCCCAGGAGAGGAGGCAATGGTGCTGGAGTCCCAGGGCTGGGCATCAGAGGCAAGACCTCACCCCGCAGGCTCAGGAATTCGCAGGGCAGGCAGGGTGGTGAGCGGTGCTTGGGTGGCCACAGGAGAGGCTGGAGAAGCCCCTGTGCACAGGCGTGCACATCCTTAGTCCATCCCTTCCTGCACCGCCTGGGCGAGGGTGTTCCTGGTGACCTGTCCACAGCCCAGCCTGGGTCCGTGCTATGTGCCAAGGGGCCTGGACACCACCCCTGCCCGGTGTACCCTCGCCACCCACACATCCAGACCCCAGCTGACCACGGAGACCGGGACCTGAGGGCCCTGTGGCCTAGGATGCCGTCCTCCAGAGTGGCCCCCGAGGGATCAGGGAAGTCCCAGACTTTCTGAAGCCCCATCTGAGTCCATCTATCACCACAATGCTTGCGTGTCTACACTGCCTGCTGGCCCTGGACCGTCCACCTCCCGAGATGGAAACGGCAGACCCGGACAGCCCCAGCCCGCATTCTTTGGTCAGCCACACTGGGGCTGTCTTGAAGGCCAGAGGTTCTCAAGTGCATCTCGAGGCTGCACACCGCAGCCATGCGACACCCACTCCTGCAATTCATGGTAGCCCATCAAACACGGGAGGCAGGCCAGGCGACCGAGCCTGCCCGCGGGCTGGTGTTTGCATAGTGGCTGGCTGCTTTCAAAGCACTTCTAGTAGAGGTTAACTGGGGCTTCACAGTGCTGAGCGAGGCAGAGCAGATGTCACAGACAAGGAAACTGAGGCTCAAGTTCCCAGGGCCAGGAAGTGGTAAGAACCCACACCCCTCAAGCTGCCCAGCCAGCCTGTGGCACCACCGAGGGCCCCAGCCCCAGTGCCACGAGGCCTCTGTGCTGGCAAGCTGTCATGGCGAGGAGGCAAAGGTCAGCGAGGTGGTAAAGACCAAGAAAGGAACCCCAGGACAGAGTGGGCTCAGTGCCCCTTTCTCGGGGACTAGAGACCCCGAACACCGCTCTGGGTGGAAACAGCATCCAGAAGCCCACGCCTAGGACAAGCCAATGGGGGACACTGGAAGACAGGGTGACACTGGGAGCAGTCTGGCGCCCTAAGCCCCTTTCCTCTCTTCAGGCCTCGGATGAAAAGCGGAACAGCCAGCTCCGTGCTCTGGGCATGAGAGCTCATCTAGGTCCGGCAGAGGCCAGGGAGCTGGACCCAAGTCCTGGCTCCAGGCGCACCAAGCGACCTTGGTGAACGAGTCAGCCCCGAGCGGTGCTCCTCAGCCTGCAGGGACGGTTCCATCCTTGTCCCACAGGGGCACTGTCAGGAGTGCGTGCAGCGACGTACAGAGAACTTAGCACAGCACCTGGCGGTCTCGGCGTCTCAGATGAACATTAACTAGTCACCGTCACTGATCTTTCACCAGGCAGCTCCTGGTCACTTGCCCAGCACCACCCAGAAGGCCTTGCTAACGAAATCCTGGCCAGGCCTACGCCCCTCCCCCGGCCCTCCAGCCTGCCGACTCGGCTCCGTACTGAAGCTGAGCACCCCCCATTCAGAAGTCATTAGCAGTAGAGCAGGACTTACACAGTTAGGAACAAATGGCCAATGATGGGGGGGGGCGAGGGAGGTCGCTGGGACGGAGGGATGGGAGGGCAGCAGGGAGGGCTGCCAGAGAAAAGAGGGCAAGAGCCAGGCGTGGTGGGCACGCTTGTAATCCCAGCATTCTGGAGGCTGAGAAAGGAGGATCACAGTTCACAGACAGCCTCAATTACTTATTGAGGCCCTTTGCAACTCAGTGAGACACTGTTTCAAAATACAGGATAAATGGGGTTAGGGGTGGAGCTTGGAGATAGAACACCACTGGGTTCCATCCCCAGTACCACACACACACAAAATAAATAAATAAAATAAAATAAGGCTGGGGGCATAGCTCAGAGGTAGAATGTCCCTGGGTTCCATCCCCAGTACTGCAGCCAGCCACCCAATGAAGAAATAAATGAATAAATAAAATAGGGCTGAGGGTGTAGCTTGGAAGTAGAGGACCCCTGGGTTCAGTTCCAAATTGCCCTCTCCCTCCAAAAAAATTGCTGGTCATGACTCAATGGTGGGTAACAGTATCAATCCAGTGAGTCAGAAACAGGAAACGCATGCACACACTTCATGTGTGTTCATTTGTGGTACCAGGGGTCAGACCCAGGGACAGTCTACCTCTGAGCTACATCCCCAACCCTCTTTCATATTATTTTCTATTTATTTTTGGTACTGGAGATTGAGCCCAGGGGCCTGCAACCTCTGTACATACCTAGACCTTTACATTTCTTTGAAGCAGGGTCTTGCTAAGCTGCTGGGGCTGGCCTCAAACCTGCCTCTCAGGTACTGAGATTACAGGCATGTGCCACCATGCGTGGCTCATTTCACATATGCACTGCTCTAGTTTGTAAATGAGGCCGTGGAGCTCCCGAGGGGCAGTGGCTGGCCCAGCGTGACACAGCGCAGGAGTGGGGCTGAGCCCACCCGGCGGAGGCTGGGCTCCGCACAAGGAGGCCAGGTGCTGGAGCCGTCGACTGCGGTGGAAGACACACCACTAGTACACCGTGGCCTCATTTGGATTGTGGCAAGGGGCAGCCAAAAGCAACCAAGCCCAAACTTCTGTCTGCTGCTGGTGAATTTGGCAAATTCAGGATTCAGTCTTACCCAAACTGTGTTGACAGCTGGGTTTTCACAGGGGCAGGCTGGACTGAAGGGAAAGAGGAACTAGTGGGCGTCCAAGGGTGCTAGCCCCTCACCCCATCTCAAACCTGAAAAGCATTCCCAGGAGAGCCGTCCCCCCAGGCCAAGGACCGAGAGCACCGACGCCCGGGCCCTGCAGACCTCGCACCCAGGAGCTTACTATCTAAGGCTCCGCGGATGCTGAAGACACAGCAAACCCTGGGCCAGGATGAGCCCCGTGCAGGCCACAGCGACAGGCTGCCTGGACCGGTGTATGGCTGGCGTGGCCTGAGAGGACACTTCGTAATGATGGCCACCACTCTTCCACGGGAGGGGACCTCGTGGGTAACAGACTGTGCAAGGGCCCCGTGGAAAGACTTGGTGTATTAGAACTGAAATGGCAGCCTGAGGCTCAGCACAGGCATGGGGGAAGGCCAGGCCCCATTTTTATTTTATTCTGTACTTCAGGTTAAAAAAAATCAGTGGAGAGCCAGGCATGGTGGTGCACACTTAAAATTCCATTACTTGAGAGGCTGAGATAGGAGGGTCTCAGGTTCAGGGCCAGCCTCCCCTATTCAGTGAGATTGTTTTAAAAAAAGGGCTGAGGTGTAGCTGAGTCCCCAGTACCACACACACACACACAAAGAACGGAGGATTAAGACAAACGGTACAGTCTTTGAGGGTAGATACCTAATCTGCTTCAAATAGGCACCGTGTAAGTACATCCTGATATAAATTAAAAAACACCCTCAAAATGCAACTCCTGGGGGAATGGAGGGTGAAGAAATGGGGTACGGGGTATGAGGCCAGAGGTCAATGGACACAGCCCCTGAGGGAACTGACCAGGGGACACTCGAGTTCTTGACCAACCAGGCTTTGTCCTCCAGCAAAGGGACATAAAAATGAAATTATAGAGAAGGGGGGAAAAGAGGGGGTGGGAGAGGAGACCATAAAACCCCCAAAGTGATTCTATACTTTTTTCCTTTGGAAAAAAAAAAGCTTTTTGGAAAAGGCTGTAAATTTTTTTTACACCAACCTCGTAAAAATGACATCGGCACATTCTCAAATTAGAGCCATTAAAATGAAACCAGCACGCAGACACTGACAGGCCCGCGGGGCAGGCACGGACCCGGCGGCCTCGGGCCTTCCCGACAGCTGTCTGGAGGTGCCCCTCTCCGGATGACTTCTGGTCTGGGGAGAAGGTATTCACGAGCGGCCGGCAGCACAGGAGCCTTTGAAGCGCCCCTTCGCCCCTGCTCCTGAGCCCTGGGCTCCGTGCACAAGCGGGGCAGTCACAGCCCAGACAGGAGAGCCAGCTCCAGTGTCCCGGAGGGAGGGGCCTGGCCTGGCAGGGAGGGAGGGAGGCGGGGTGGGCAGGGGCTTCCCTCCTGGTCACACGGCCCGCCTGTCCGTGGACTTCTCCCCAAGCGGGTCTACTCCGAGGCCCGGCACATTGCACAAGGGGCTGTCAGTGTGGGAGGCAGAGCTGGAATGTGCCGCTCTCCCCAGGAAACCCCTGGGTAGAAAACCAGCTCAGCACAGGGGGCTCCAGGCCTAACCCTGCCCTGACAGGTTGCCTGGGGAGCAGTCCCCCACTTCAAAACTCACCAAACTTGGAGGGACCCTGCTTCGTAATAATACAGTAAAAAGTAAAAAGGGTTGGAGATGTGGCTTGCTGGTGGAGATACTGAGTTCTAGCCTCAGTATGCCAAAATAAAATAAAATGAAAATAAATAAATAAAAAATTTTAAAGGGCATTTAGGGGACTGAGACAGGAGGATCACGGTTTGTGGCCAGCCTCAGCTACTTACTGAGGCCCTCTACAACTCAGTGAGACCCTGTTTCAAAATAAAGAATAAAAAATAGGGCAGGGGGTGTAGCTCAGAGATAGAATGCTCCTGGGTTCCATCCCCAGCACCGGAAAAATAATAATTTTTAAAGGGGTGGGGTGAGGTTGAGGCAAAGAGAGGTCTGACGACCCCCCCCACCCCACCCCCGCCGGAGCAGCCCCAGGCCGCCTCTCCTCTCCGGGGCCCATTTTAGGGGGGGGCAAGAAGAGGGCTGGTGTGGCCTCTCTGCCCTCCTCACCACTCCAGGCTGAGGCACACATTCCCCAGCACCTGGGGGCTGAGGTCTCTAAGCCCAGGCCCAGGGGAGCCTCCGGCTCCAGAAGGCACAGAATCCTGATGAGAAACCAGGACTGGGACAACTGTGGACAGCGTGTGAGGTGGGCAGGCTGGGCCCGGCCCCCCGCCCACAGGGCACCCCAGAGGCTGAGGCCAGATGCAGGAGAGAGCATTCCACTCCACTCCCCTCCCCAGTCTCCCGGGGGTGAGTTTAAAGCCCATTGGCTGCAGAGCCCCCAACCTTTTGACTCTCGCACAGGATGTGAGCAGGGTGGGATTTGGCGCAGTCGCCACGGCAACTGCAGTGGGAGTTCCCAGACACTAGGCAACCCTCCCGTGACCCTCCCTGACCTATCACCCCTGCCACCCAGGGACAATGGGGACGGCTCAGAGGCGCAGCCGCGGGCAGCTGCCCGCCCCCAAGTCCACAAATCCTCTGCCGTGTCTCGTGTCTCGGTCCAGTACCCAAAACCTCCCGGGCCTGGTGCATACCTCCCCTCCCTCCCCCTACTCAGAGCGCCCAAAGAGTATTTGTAGGGTCCTTGGGGTAACCCCCACTTACTGGGAACATTTTTAAGGGGGGTGAGATTATCAGACACGAAACTTTAAGGCAACCTTTAAGGGAGAAGAGCCATTAGGGAGCCGGGCGCGGTGGGCACACGTGGCATCCCAGCATTCGGGAAGCTGAGAGCGGAGGATCGCGGTGTGAGGCCAGCCTCAGCTGCTTAGTGTGGCCCTTTTCAACTAACTCAGTGAGACCTGTTTCAAAATAAATAATAAAAAATAGGGCTGGGGGTGTAGCTTGGAGGTAGAATGCCCCTGGGTTCCATCCCCAGTGCCAAAAAAAAAAGAAAAAAAAAAGCCATTCAGTGGGGTAGGGGTGAAGCAGGCAATGGGGGGGGGGTTCACCTTGGAGAGGGGCTGAGCAGCCCTGCATCTCTAGTCTAGGGGACTCTGCAGTGGCAGTCGAGGTCGCCAACTCCAGCTGGCTGGCTGCCTGCGGGGTTCAGCGTGTGTGTGCTGAGTGATGGGGGGCCCTCGCACACCGCCTTGTCTCCCCAACAGGCTAAGGCTGCAGACTTGCTGGAAGCCTGGGGAGTGGAGGCTGGGATCACTGAATTGGGGGACCCTCTCTCCAGCCCGCCCTGGCAGCCACACCAGGTCACCCCCAGCCTGCCCACAGCGTGGAAACCCAGCGCCACCCCTTCAGTGCCGCCTGCGGTCTGTCACTGCTGACTTCTTCACCATCAACTCTTTGCTCCCAAAGGTCAGGACTGCATCTTCAGCGCTTGTTTACTCAGAGCAGATGGACAGGGACCAGCAGACAGACAGACAGAGAGGGCCTTGGAGACCCAAGGAGCGCGTGACCAGCGCAGGGTCCTCCCACAGATGCAGCCCCTGCCTCAGGTTCATGGCGCTGCGGGCTGGCCACTTTGGGGACAGCAGGGCTGCTCTAATCCTTGGTGGCACACACCTGTAATTCCAACATCTGGGAGGCTGAGATAGGAGGATCACAGGCTCGAGGTTGACCATAGCAACTTAGAAGACCCTGACTCTAAGAGAAGACATTAAAGGGACTGGGTGTAGTTCACAGGTAGAAACCCTCTGGTTTCAATTCCCAGCACTATAAAACAATGAGAGAGGAGAGGAAAAGAAGAAGAGAAAAGAGGGAAAAAAAGAGAAAAGGAGGGTGTGCTGAGCCTGACTGGACACCGGGAGCCTGAGGTCTAGCTGTAACTTTTAGGTCGCGGGATGAGTCAGTGCCTACCCGGCTGCCTCATCTATGAAGTGAGAATAATAAACTGGTGCCCCAGCCGGGCCTGGTGGCGCACGCTTGTAATCCCCGCGCTCGGGAGGCGGAGACAGGAGGATTGCACAGGTTCGAAGCCAGCCTCAGCTACTTAGTGAGGCTCTCAGCAACTTAGTGAGACCCTGTTTCCAAATAAAATATAAAATAGGTCAGGAAGTATAGCCGGGAGGTAGCCCCAGCAGGGACAGGGCAGCAGTTTAAGGCCCCGCAGCCTATCCAAGCGCTTCCTCTGCTCCTCCAAGGGCTTCCTGGTGGGGCTGAGGGAGGAGAACCATGGCGGGCATTCCTTTACACACGTGTTTACCCACAAACAGGAACGTTTGTCCTTGAAGTACCAGTATTACCCTTGAAGTATTAACGGATGGCCTACAGACTTGTTTTATTTTAATTGAAAATCTTGTTAATTTTTACTTCTGCAGGTTCTTTTCATAGTTTGGAGCCAACTAAACCTTTTTTTGGTCTCAAATATTTTCCTTGGCCCTGGGCACAACGCCCATCTCGAGCCCAAATGGATAAAACAGCTCTCCTTCTGCCTCCAAGTCTCCACCCCGGTTTATTTGTGAAACCGATACAGGATTTTCCAGGACTTTGGGATATTCCCCAAAACAAACAGGAATAACTGGAACGCAGAATCTGGAGGGTAAAGCACGGCTCGTGGGCAACGCAGAATCCTGGGCAGGACAGACAGTCCTGCCTCTCCCCACCCCAAACGTCTCTCCAGCGGGCCAGGGATCTGGGTTTCTGCTTTGCTTTAAACAGTTTTTAAAGAAGCTTTCCAGTTTGAATGATTCTCCCACCTCCTTCCACATTTGAAAAGTTTTACAGCTGTTTACGGAGAGGCACAGAAGGAAAGCTAGCCATACAAGATGGTTGAGCACTTCTGGTGGAGTGCAAGTTTTGTTGTTATTTTGACAATGGGTAGGGTTTTGCCCTTGGACGTTCTGTCCCTAGCAAACAGGGTCTGGCACAGACCCTGGAGTCTCTTCCCCAGAGAACCCGAGTAGGCAGGCTTGGGAGATGCCAGATAGCTCCCAAGGGCCATCTCCCTAGGGAAGAGACAGGCCCCTGCAGTCCAGTCCCCACTGTGGATGAGACGGAGTGTTTTGTTTTTTGTTTTGTTTTGAAAGTCCTCAGCTGAGCTGGGCGTGGTGGCGCACGCCTGTAATCCCAGCATTCAGGAGGCTGACAGGAGGATCACGGTTCATGGACAGCCTTAGCTACTTAGTGAGGCCCTCTGCAACTCAGTGAGACCCTGTTTTAAAATAAAGAAAAAAGATAGGGCTGGGGATGTAGCTTGGAGGTAGAATGCTCCTGGGTTCCATCCCCAGACCCGCAAAAAAAGGAAAATAAAGTCCTCGACTCTGTCCACATCCACAAGTCAGTGAGAGAGGTTTCACACACCCAAACTGCACCTAATCCTAACCTGGCACTTTAGGTGCTAAGGAGGCCGGGGTTCAGGGAGGCTGCCTTGTGGAGGCTGGCGAATGGAAAGGGGCTGGCTGGGACTTAACCCTGGTCCCTTGGGTTCCCAGGGGCCTTCGAGCACAGCGACCAGCTCAGAGCTGCTCCTCACCCTGGCTCTCAGGTGGTCGTTAGGGGTTCTGGACTGGAGGGTGGGAGGGACAGCCCAGGTGAACCCCGCCAGAGCAGTGTGCAGGTCGCAGGGAGGGCCTGCGAGGCTGCTTTCCCAGGTCCAGCACACCCCCAAGAGAATCCCAAGGCCAGGGCTGGCTGGGCCAGTTCCCCTGAACTTGCTGAGCGGGTGGGGCTGCGGCCAGGAGGCCCTGTTCATTCCCCACCCTACTGCCTTTTGATTCTCAGACAGGCTAGTCTTGAACTCTTAAACCCTGCACTTCAGCTGGGGACTCAGGAGAGGGAAGGGAGTCCTACAGGAGGCTCCTCTTCTGATCCCTAAAGTTAGAGGCCTGCCTTCACCTCCCTCTGTGCCTTTTTTCAGCGGCTCCCTGCCACCCTCCCCCCAATTTAATCTCTTCTCAGCCAGGGCTTGGATCCGAGACCCAGGCAGACTGGAGGCAGGGCCTGTTTTACAATACAAATAAAGCACAGATATCTCAACCTGCACTGCCACGCCCCCCAGCCCTATTGATTCAGCCAGTTTCCCAGGAGTGTGGCAGCCACAGAGGGGAGCCTACCCCCTCGAACAGACCCCCGAGCCTGCTGTCCAGGTATCTGTCTGTCCGTATGGCACGCCTGGGCTGCACCAAGCTCTGTGAACTCAGGTCTCAGTCCCACCTCTCCCCTGGGGCTCAAAGCGGCCACCAGGACCTTCTCCAGGTAAAAATGAGGCTGGTGGGAGGGGGCAGTGGCGGCCAGCCGGGGACAGGCCTCATGGAGCTGGCGCCTGCTCCTACCTGTTGCTGCTGGAAATGCAGGAGCTCGGCGGGGGTCATCTCCCCGTTGCTGTCTGTGCCAGCCGCTGCATCCCTACCGGGGCCACCTGCAGCCGTGCCTGCAGCTCCGGCCCCACCACCGCCATCGGCCTGCCCCGAGAGGCTGCCCACGCCGTTCTGACCCGCGGGAGCCGACCTGATTGTCTCCGAGGCAGATTCCACCATCATGTCGCTCTCGTGGGGCCTGTAAGAGAGACACGGGGGAGGGCCTGAGGCTTGACCCACAGAATGGGTCTACAGGGGCAGTACCCGAAACGCCCCAACCCATCAGCACCATCGCAGAAGACCCAGCTCCTTAGCCCTGGGACCCCTGGGAAGGGTATGGCCCCTCCCGATGTTGCCCCTCCCCTAGGCCTGGGTAAGGGTCAGAGAGCTCCAGACCAGCTGAGGTTGGACCATCTCCCCTTCCTCCAGCAGAAGAGAAGAGGGAAGAGTAGGAGACTATGCCCTCTACCCACCCCTTGGGTCCAGAACCATTCCAGCCTCTCCCTCCAGGCTAGGGGGAGAGGAAGGGGATCAGTTGGAGGCTGGCAGGGCTAAGGGGCTTCCAACAATCAAAGGCAGAAGAGCTATTCTGGGATCTGCCACACCGCCACCCCCCAACACACACACACACACACACACACACACACACACACACACACACACACACCCCAGCAATGGACAGAGTGCTGCCAGACCGCCACCCCCCAACACACACACACACACACACACACACACACACACACACACACACACACACCAGCAATGGACAGAGTGCTGCCAGACCGCCACCCCCCAACACACACACACACACACACACACACACACACACACACACACCAGCAATGGACAGAGTGCTGGTTACCATCTAGAGAGGGAATTCCCCGAGGGCAGGACAGGGATGGCCCAAGTCAACACTGGTCCCCAGCAAAAATAGCTGCTATTCACCTGCCCACACTGGGAAGCAATCTACAGGTATGGGTCAGTGGTGAAGGATGCCCCAGGCCCACTCTGCCTCTCTCCTTTACAGCCCTCAGCCCAGTACTCGGCCCAGAGACACTACCATCTACAGCTCTCCCCCTCACCCTGCCGAGGGTTCTTTTTCCTCAAAAAAGCTGCAAGAGCCGGGCGTGTTGGTGCACACTTGTCAAGAGCTGGGCGTGTTGGTGCACACTTGTCAAGAGCTGGGCGTGTTGGTGCACACTTGTAAACCCAGCATTGGGAGGCTGAGACAGGATCACAGTTCGCTGACAGCCTCAGCTACTTACTGAGACCCTCTGCAACTCAACAGAGACCCTGTTTCAAAATAAAGAATAAAAAATAGTGCTGGGGGTGTAGTTCTGAGATAGAATGACCCTGGGTTCGGTTCTATCCCCAGTACCTCAAAAGGGGGTGGGGGGTCCTAGGGAGGTAGCTGAGGGCTGGACCTCTGGACTAGAAGTGCAGGGCTCGGGTTCCAGCCCTAGCACAGCAAACACAAGACAGAACAGAACTACAGGAGATAGCTGTTATCACACTGATTCTACAGAAGGAAAAACTGACGCTGGCGGTAGTGTTTAGCCTTGATCATTCATGGCCCTGGGTTTCATCCCTAGCACTCCCAAATGGAGTCAGGGAGTATAGTTCAGCGGTAGAGCACACAAGGCCCTGGGCTGGGTCCTCAGAGCTAAACAGGTAAACAAACAAGCCAAGGACCAGGAGAGTTGAAGGCCTCACCGAAAGCCAACCTAAGTCTGAACCCACCCCCTAAGACATGGCTGGCTGCCCCCAGAGAGGGACCAGCCAAGGACAGAAAGAAGAAAGAGGCCTGAGCCTCCTTCCAGGAGCCATGAGGTCCTAGCACCCCAAGGACTGGCACGCATGGAAAGGTGTTTTCAAATTCTGCCCCCAGAGGATTTTGGTCAAACCGAACCTGGATGGTATCGCCACAGATTGCCAACACATTCTCAAATTCCCTATACCTCGGTTTCCTCGTCTATCAAACCATTTATAAAACGCCTGCCTCTTAAGAGTCCTCTGAGGAATAAATAAAACAACCCTGTTATCAGGCACCTGACAGAGGAAGCATCCCTTGGGGGCCACCCACCCTAACCGTAAGGTGAAGACTCTGAGATTCAGAGTCACCGAGACCAAGGCCCACGGACGCCGGCCAGGGTTCTCCCTTCCTCCTGGAGCGCTTTGGCTGTGGCGGAGCACCTGGGCTCCCTGACCCACCAGGTAGGAGACCTTGCAGGTCCCGAGCCAGAGAAACCGCAGGAGAGGCTGGCTTTCTAACCCCTTCCCCCCAGGCGGCAGACCCAAGGGCATCCCTTCCCACCAGACTTCTCTCCTGTTACCGGGACAGAACTCGCACCCCAATGGATGGACGGCCCACTTGCTCCTTTTCGGCCCCTGTTTTTAGAAGCAGAGGGGGGGCAAGTGTGAGGGTAGAGACTGGGGGGCTACACCACTGTCCCCAGCGGCCCCTCTGCCGGGTGCTGGGTGCCCTCTTGGAGTCTGTGCAACCTCCTGGGGGCCCCACCCCTGCTACGGGGGTGTCTTATGTTTGTGAGTCTCTGTACTTTAGCAAGGGCCCGCCCCCCACCCCCACTCCTGGGTCCTGAGAGGCGCTGGGCCAGGGGTGATGGTTCGGAAGAGATTGAGCGCTTGGTCTCAGGCATTAATGGCCGTGTCAGCCTGAGGGCTAGTGGCTGCCGAATGATGGATGGGATGGGCACCATCATCCACTCAGCTCCAGCCCCCTCCCCACAAACCTTGCACTCCTCCCGCACTCCAGCCTGGCCTCAGCCACCGGAGGGGGCTGGAAGACAGCCCCTCTCGGCTTCCCTCCCCCAGCCCGGGCCCAACAAGCAGAGGGCAGCTGCCTGACCTGCATTCAAGACTGGCTGCTCTGAGATCTGAGAACTCCGGGCCCCCGGGACAAAGCCGAGCCTCAGGGGTGCCGGCACACACTCCGGAAAGCAGAGAGAAGAGGTGCTTACTTCGGCGGGGAAAGAGAATTCCCTTCAACATTCTCAGGATCGCCTTAAAGTTGTACATCAGACGGCAAGTTTGAGAAAAGGAGAAGAGGAGGAAGGAGGGGGATGAAAACAGAGGTGTCCTTTTCTCTCCATCAGTCTTTCCATGGGGGGACAGGGCCGACACCCAGTGAACAACATAATTGCCTCAATGTGGCGTGTAATAATAGCTATTCAAGGCCGATCATTCATATTAAACAGGGTGAAGCAAGCCTCTCATTTGCATGCTTGAGATTATATGCATTTGAAAAGTCATTTCCGCAGGGATATGAATGGCATTAATTCCCGGGTGGCAGGCTGCTCCCTCCCAGGGCCTTCGCCCGCTGAAGCACACCCAGCGCCTCCTTCCAGGGCTCCTGCCCCCCAGGCCTGCAGGCGGGCACCGCAGGCCAGCTCTGAACCCTCACCCTCCAGAGCTGAGCACCCTCCTGCCTCTCCCGGGATGCTCCCTGCACTGTGGTAAGGAGGGTCTGGTGGCCATATGAGGGGAGGGGGCCAGAAGTCTTTCTCAGATTGACTAAAGCTGGGCCCCTCTCTTGCCATACAAGGGGGCAATGAAGGCAGGGTTCCTGGGGTGGTCTGGGATTTCTGTCTGAGACTCTGGTCCTAGTCTCCCACCCTCTGGGTTCCTCTTGGGGGAGCCAGGGCACCTGGGAGCCTTGGCCAGATCTTGGGGCTCCCCGGATGCAGTGGGTAAAAGCCGCAGCAGCCTCTTCCGCTCGGGGGACTCTGTGGCAAGGGGAGGGGGGTATCCCACTTCCCCTGAGGCTTGGGCTATAGAAGAACACACCCTAGACTGCCTGGCCGCCAACCAGGTCCCCTCCTTCGCCCGAAGTGAAGATTTCCACCTACCTTTAGGCCCAAGGGCGCACCCAAGGCCTGGGGAGTTTTGGGGGGAAAAGAGAGACGGGAAGCCCCACACGTGGTAAAACTTTTTGTGCCTTTTTGCAGGCCCATATGGCGGAGTATTAATTACCGTAGCTTTTTAATTACCAATCGCTTAATCTGAGCCGTAACATTTGCCACGACACCCCGCGCCCACCGAGAACCTTCACTGCCCGCCCCGCCAACTCATCAATTAATTTTTATTGACATTTTCTTCCCCAAACAGGCACAATACCAGGGTTTTCCAATTAACACCTCCGCGATCTCTAATTAGTGCAATTAACAGAATGATGGATGCCCGGAGTTTACCCGCTAGGAGGGCAGGGGCGGGGCAGCCGCAGCGGCTCCTGCAGGGCTCCCGTGCCTGCCCCAGCTCTGAATGGCACAAAGGGGCAGGGGCCTGACCACAGGTCACCTGAGCCCAGGGCCACGGTTCAAGTAAGTGGAGTTGGGATAAGCCAGCTTCCAGCCAGGGTGGAGCAGGCACACAAGCAAGTAACAATCCCAAGCTCTTGGCAGGCGGCAGCAGTTCAATCACAAGTTCAAGGACAACCTCATCAATTTAGCTGAGACCCTCAGCTACCTGAGAGAGGCCCTGTTTCAAAATAAAAATAAAAGAGGGCTTGGGGCGTAGCTCGGAAGTAGACAGCCCTGGACTGGGTCTCCAGAACCAGTTTCCAGTCCTTGGGAATCAGGTAAGGAGTTAGCCAAATGGGGCCCCAGCCCTCTCGCAAGCTTGCTGAGATAAGGGGCCAATTCATTCTCCACTTTCCTCTGTATTCTGGGAGGACTGGACTGACTGTAGCTACCTACCTGTAATTTACAATTCCAAGTAAGATGAGGAAGCAAGTTGGAATAGATAAAAGAGAACTTTTTCTTTTTTGCGGGTCTGGGGATGGAACCCAGGGGCATTCAACCTCCGAGCTACACCCCCAGCCCTATTTTTTATCCTTTATTTTGAAACAGGGTCTCACTGAGTTGCAGAGGGCCTAGGTAGCCGAGGCTGTCTGCAAACTGCGATCCCCCTGTCTCAGCCTCCTGAATGCTGGGATTACAAATGTGCGGCACCAAGCCCGGCTGATAGAGAACTTTTTCAGGTGTAATATTATGGAGGAGGAGAGAATGAATCATCAACCCCCCTCCAAGCCAGAAGCTCACACACTTACAGCAGACCTGCCTGGACAGTCAGTCACTAGGCCCGGGCCCAGTGTTCTGGAATGGGCCTGAGAATTTGCATTCCTAAACAGTTTGGCAGGGCGGACGGCTGGGAGCCAAGGATGAGCACTGGCTTTATTTAGCTGCGAGTTCCCTGGTGACCAAAACTAGTAAGTCGGTGGCTCCCCAAAGGCTGGCATTCACCACAGGTAGCAATGAAGCTGAGGACCTAGCCCCAGGAAATGAGAAGCCAGCGTGGGAATGTCCTCCGCCAGGCGTTTGGAGAGCTGTGTGTAAAGGACTGCCGGGCAAGGGCAACCGGTAGTCCTGGGGGAGGGGCTCGGCCCCGCCCCGCCCCCTTTCCAGGTAAACCCGGCATTTGTCATTTTGAAAGTTTGGCTGCTGGCAGAGCTCTGGCCAGGAGGTCATTCTCTTTCAGTGGCAAGGAGACATGTCTCCAGCAGATACCCTTCATCTATGCATGGAATATTTGTGTGTGCAGAGCAGGGGATGGAACCCAGGGGCACTCTACCTCTAAGCTACATCTCCAGCCCTATTTTATTCTTAGGGTCTCACTAAGTTGCTGAGGCTGACCTCAAACCTGCAATCCTCCTGTCTCAGCCTCCTTCCCACAAGTACTGGGATTACAAGCGTGAGCTACCTACCATGCCAGGCTCACTCAGGGAGTATTTACACACACAGTGTGCCATGATCTAAGACCAGGGTTAGGGTTAGGCCTTGCTCTACTGAAGCTTCTGTTCCCAAACAATATATGAGGATACAAAAAAATAAAAATAAACAAATAAAGCTAAGCTCGAATAAGAGAAATTCTATCAAGTACCGAGGAAAAGTCTCTCTTGAGGAGCCAGGCACTTAGAAGGAGGAGCTGGTCTCAGGCAACTTGCATTTGAATGCAAAGGCTTTTACAGAAAAAGAGGTTGTCAAAAAAAAAGAAAAAAAAAAAAAGAAAGAAAGAAAGAAAGGAGGATGTCAATTTCAGACTTTTCCAGAGCTACAAGTCTTTGAAAAAGCCAGGCATGGTGTCACGCGCTTGTAATCCCAGCACTTGGGAGGCTGAGGCAGGAGGATCACGGTTTGTGGCCAGCCTCAGCTACTTAGTGAGGTCCTCAGCAACTCAGCCCTGTTACAAAATAAAGAAAAAAAAAATAGGCCTAGAGGTGTAGTTCAGAGGTAGAGTGCCCCAGGTCCCATCCCCAGTACCACAAAAATAAATAAAACTGAAAGTCTTTGAAATGGCTACATTTCTGGATTCTACACAGACACACACGGCACCACAGAGGGCAGGAGGAACCTTCCTTTTCTTCCTTCTAGCCCTTTCTAGCTGTCATCCTCGTATCAGATTCTGCTTGTGTCCAGGAACACAAGAAGAGGGCCTGGGAGCCAGAGCCCAGCCCCCCAGGCCACCGAAGGATGCTCTGGATGAAAGGCCAGGATGCCTTCCCACGGAGCCCTGACCGCAGGCTTCAGCATGCTGGGCGAGGAGAGGGTTCTTCTGCGCAGCCTTGGCCAATCAGGAACCTGCCATCCTACCTGCTCACCCTTACCTAGTTGTGCCATTGAGAAATGAAGTGGCCAGCCTGCGTCTCAGTTTCCACATCTGTAACGGAGGGCTAACACCAATAAACCTCGAGGGATGTGCACCACGTGAAGCAGCCGGTCAGAGAAGGGCAGGGGCTGCAGCCATGGGCCCGGAAAGGCCTGCTTCAACCCGTTCTCTGAGCCAGCTAGGGTTTGGAAATCCATACCATCCCTGGTTCAACACGTGAGAAAAGAAAGGCAGGGCCCCTGGCTAAGAATGCTCACCCAGCACTCGGGATGTGGCGCAGGGGCAGAGCGCGTGCTTGGCTCGCACGCACAAGACGCTGGGTTGATCCCAAAGCTCCTTTATGGGTCCTGAGGCCGTAGCTGGGTAGTGCAAGCTACTGGTCTCTGGCTGACCAGGCAGCCCAGCAGGTCCCCTCCTCAAGCACACGGGCCTCTCTGAGCCCCCAAAGTCCAGTTTCTCCAGGGAGCTGGAAATGTAGCTAGCTCACTGGCAGAACACCCGCCCAGCCTGTGCAGGGGCCTGGCTTCCATCTCCAGTCCCACACACCTCACGCAGCCGCCGCGTCCTGAACTGCAGGACTCTCCCATGTGGGCCAGAGGCCAGCACCATCGGCCTCCCCTCCATTCCCACCTCTGCCTGGGTGCCCTGCTCGAGATCCTCCCTAGCAGCTCCCGCCCTGACTCTAGGGAGTATCCAAGGCCTCTCCCTGGCACAAAATGTCAGGGCTGGCTGGTGGGGCTTAGTACAAGTGTCAGGGCAAAGCTGCGCCTATCTGAAAGGTTTCAAGAGTCACTGAGTTGGAAGGCAAACTGCTACCCTGGGCTACCTGTTCCAAGTTCTCTCCCAAGTCTCAAAGAACTTTATCGTCTAATTCTAAAAGTAACAGACACTTTTTCTTTTCTGGTACTAGGGACTAAACCCAGGGACTTCTACCTCTGAGCTACACCCCAGCCCTATTTTTAAAAATTTGTTTGCAGTACTGGGGATTGGACCCAGGGACTTTTTACCTCTGAGCTACACCCTCAGCCCTATTTTATTTTGAAACAGGGTCTAAGTTGCCAAGGACCTCACCAAGTAGCTGAGGCTGGCCACAAACCTGCGATCCTCCTGTTTCAGCCCCCCAGGTACTTGGATGACAGGTGTGTACCACCCCACCTGGCTTTGGTAGAACTCTTTTTTCCTTGCAGTACTGGGGATGGAACCCAGGGACATTCTACCCCCGAGCTACACCCCCAGCCCCATTTTTTATTCTTTATTTTGAAACAAGGTCTCACTGAGTTGCAGAGGGCCTCACTAAGTAGCTGAGGCTGGCCGCGAACGGCGATCCTCCTGTGTCAGCCTCCTGTGTCAGCCTCCCGGATGCTGGGATTACAAGTGTGCGCCACCACGCCCGGCTTGCTAGAACTTTTGAAAAGAAAAAGAAAACAAAACAGGACTACCGATCCTCCTGGCACCCAGAGCCCCAGCCTTGGGCTGTCCCTTCTCCTCAATCTACTTTCTCTCTTTGGCAAAGAGAGGTTTAAAAAGCGAAACTGAAGTCGAAATCTGTACATGGTTTGAATTTTTCTGTTTTTCCACTCACCGCTTACAGTCATAAGCATTTCCACATGACATCAAACATTTTAAGCAAGTTTTTTATGGTGCTGGGATTGAACTCAGGGGCATTCCACCTCCGAGCCACACCCCCGGGGGTGGCTCGCATGCTTGTCTTCCCAGTACCCAGTACTTGGGAGGCTGAGACCAGAGGGTCACAGGTTGGAGGACAGCCTCAGCATGTAGTGAGACTCTGTCAACCTAGCAAGACCCTGTTTCTAAGTAAACAGGGTTTGGAGTGTGGCTTGGAGGTTGAATGCCCCTGACCACACACACACAGAGATGATGATGAGGATAAAAACCTACTACGACAGGCCTGAGGACTGTGCAGGCGCTCACTGGGTACACGCCGGGCAGGGCCTTTACCTGCGATTGATGCTGGGCCAGCAGGTAACACAAGGTCTTGGTGAAGAAAGCCCAGCCGGCCCTTCTGAGTGATGCATGTATTGGTGGGGGAGAGAGAAAGGTAGGCCAACAAAGGGGCAGCCGGTCCCCACGAGCCTCAGGACCAGACCATCAAATCAGACTCCACGAGGAGGACCCAGGAGCGAGAATTTCCGGAAGCTTTCCCAAGCACTCTAAGTGAGGGGCCAGGGTCGAGAAGCCCCGCCCTACACACAGCACCCGCACAACTTTACAGAAGGTATGCTAGATCCTCGGGGCAGGGGGAACCCACGGGGAATGGGGGCGCTCTGAAAGGCTTCCTAGAGGTGCTCCCTGGGCTTGGTCATAGGCAGTGGGGACTCAGAGCTCAACCTGTATTTTTTTTTTTTTTTTTTTTGCAGTGCTGGGGATTGAACCCAGGACCTTGCCTGTGCTAGGCAAGCACGCTACCCCTGAACCACACCCTGGCTGCTGTATTTTATTGATACTAACTATTCCATCACAGAGTCCCTGAAAGCCCTACCTGGGCTGCTGGCCCTCCTCTCGCTGCCCCACGATCTTGCACTCATGTTGACAGAGGAAGGGGCCAAGTGCCCGATAAGGTCGCTCGGCTGCTGCGCGGGCTGAAAGCAGGCCTCCCGCATCCGCCCTTGCAGATGCGGTCGGGCGCACCGGGGTGTCTGTGGAATCACACCCTCTCCTTGCCACTACCTTCTCCGGCTTACCTTTTGCTGACTGTAGCCCTAAAATGCTCCCACTAGGCCCGCAAAGAGGCCTGGCTCCTGCCATGACCAAGAAGACTGAACAATGAAGGAGAGAGAGCCCAAGATTCCACTCCATCTCATTAAGAAAGTAAACAGAAGAGCCATCTAAGTGTCTAATTAAGCTTCTAATTAGTCCCTGCTTGTTACTAATGCAAATTAGATTACTCCGCTTAACTACAGCATGTCCACAACACCCTTGTTAATTGCGGCCTTTTGAAATTAAATTACTCCCTAATTAGCATATCAAAGCCATTGATTCGGAGCTGGGAAAGATGAGGGCAAGAGGAGCCGAATGCCAAGTTTGGTTAATCAGAGCCCGCTAATTAAATAGTGACGTCCTACGTGGGGGCCTGCTGGTGGAGGGGCAGGAGCGGCCCGCTCAGGGCCCCAGCGGCCATCTGGAGCCTGGTTCTGGTAGTACCCTGGGCACCAAGGCCTCCCGTGGCCTTGAGAGGCTCCAAGGGCCCGCCTTCCCTCCTCTGCCTAGCACGCCCCTGGCTCCCCCTTCACCTCCCCAGGTGATGTCTAGATGTGGCCTTTATAAAGGCATCAACTGAGAAACAGCAGCGTTCGATTTGCAAAAATACAGCATCCTTCCACTCTCGCTGTGAGTCCACAAAGGGCCTTATTTCTCGCCAGTCCCTGCAGGTGCTTCTGTTCTGAAAGCCCCTCTGCTAGGTGTGCTGGCATTCCTGTAATCCCAGTACATGGGAGGCTGAGACAGGACGGTCGAAAGTTTAAGGCCAGTGTTGGCAACTTAGCAACCTCCCCAAACCCTGCTTTGAAATAAAACATAGGGCTGGGGGTGTGGTCCAGAGGCAGAATGCCTTTGGGTTGGTTCAATCCCCAGTATCACCAAAGCAAGAACAAAATTTTTTTTGGTGGTACTGGGGATGGAACCCTTCTACCTCCGGGCTACACTCCCAGACCTATTTTATATTTGGAAACAGGGTCTCTTAAGCCAGCGAGGCTGGCTTTGAACCTGTGCATTCCTCCTGTCTCCGCCTCCCAAGCGCGGGGATTACAAGTATGCACCACCATGCCTGGCTAGCCAAAAAAAATTTAAATTTCTTTCTGCAGGGTGTGGTGGCCCACACTTGGAATCCCAGCATTTGGGAGGCTGGGACAGGAGAAAAGCGGTTCACGGGCAACCTCAGATACTACTTAGTGAGGCCCTTTGCAACTCAGTGAGACTCTGTTTCAAAAAAATAAAGAAAAAAAAATAGGGCTGGGATTATAGCTTGGAGGTAGACTGCCCGTGGGTTCCATTCCCCAGTACTGCACAAAAAAAAAAAAAGAAAAGAAAAGAAAAAAAGAAAAAATAAAGAAAAAAACTCTTTCCTAACAATACATATGCAAAGAGAATAAATCGGGAGTTAGATACAGGTTGGTGATCTTGACACAGACAGAGGACTGGCTGGGCAGGATGGGAAAAGACTTATCAGCCATCATCAGGTTTTTAATTTATTTTTTTGGGTAATGGTGCTGGGAATTGAACCCGGCAGGCTTCGGTGCCGACTGTTCAGGTTGTTGAAAGCCGGGTGTGGTGATGCAAGCTTGTAATCCCAGTCCTTGGGAGGCTGAGACAGGAGGATTGCTGGTTCAAAGCCAGCCTCAGCAACTTAGTGAGACCCTGTTTCCAAATAAAAATATATATACATATATATACACACACAAATAAATAAAAGGTCTGAGGGTATTAGCCTGGAGGTAGAAGGCCTCTGGGTTCCATCTCCAGTACCAAAATAAATAAATAAATAAATAAAAAAGGAAGCCCAAGTGGGAATATGTACGTACAATTTAACATGGTACTGAACTGTGTGGGGCTCAAGGCCCCAGTGAAGGTAGTCAGTCGCTCTGCGGCCACAGCCTCTCAGGCTCCCGGGAGGATCCCTTTGACCAGCGACCAACATAAGTCACACCCTCTGGGCCTGGGTCCCTTTCTCTACCGAATGAGAATAATAATTAACGCTACCTAGAGAATCTCTCCGGCTGCTATGGGAGCCGGAGCAACTGTGCTGAGGCCAGTGAGCACCTAGCGCTCCCTGCCATGACCCCTCCCAGATTTCCTAATGGAGACGTTTTCTAGAACCTTCTTCCTCCATCTTCCACGCCAAGGCCGGGGCTTCCAATGTCCTTCAAACGGCTGAGGGCTAGTTCCTGCAGAGGTCTGGCTGCTGGGAAGCGAGGAGGTGCCGCCCCTGGTCCTCGGCCTAGTGTAGTGGCTCAGACCTGGCAGGCGACAGCCCCCATGGGCTCCTGAAAACAGGTGGACCGCCATGGCCGAGGGGCCCTAACTTGGTCCTGTGTTCTCCTCCCCCCAACTAGAGTGAGGCTGTCCACGGCCCTCCTCTCCAAGCTCTCCCCAACGGGCCTGACCGCACAGGGTCAGGGTCAAATTCCCAAAGCCTGAGACTTGGCTTATTTAAGGAGATCAAACAGGACCCAGGGAAAAGGAAGGCCCCCTGCCGTTCCCCGGGCGAATCCCAGCTACCATCCAGGGCCACCGGGCAGAGGGGCCCAGAGTGGTGGTTCTATTTTAGAAAGTAAGTGAAACTAAAATCAAGGTAGAAAAAGAAAAGTGGGGGAGGGGCGGCTGGCCTGGAGTGGGGGGAGGGGGCGGCACACTGGGGCCAGCAGCCTGCCGCGCAGAGCTCTCTCTCTCTCCCAACGAGATTCAATTAATTGATAACAAGAGGCATCAAATTAATTTCTGGAGGATGTGGGTTTCTGATGAAGGGAATTCTCTTCGATGGGGATCAGGCGGGAGGGCGGGCGGCACCCCTTTTAATCAGGCCTGGCTGCCTAATTGGCAAGGACCCACGGAGGCAGTGAGCTCTGGGTGCTGTCGAACAAGGGATGCAAGGCTTTGGCGGGCTGAGGCCGGGGAAAGGCTGCCGGCGCTCCCCCACCGGCTGGACAGTAGGAAACTTGAGGTCCCTGGAGGAAGCAGAGCATCCTAAGGCCAGAGCTAGGGCCCTGGAAGCTGTGGACTCGGGGCCCTGTTTCAGCCCTGACACAGGAGGTTTTTAGCACCGGGAGGCGTAGGCAGCTCTCTCTGCCGCTACGGGCGCCGCTACGCCAACCCCTTGGCCCCCAGGTACCAGTCTCAGTGAGCCACAGTCATTTTCTCAGCACTCTGGTGAGGGCTGTGAACATTCCAGAGCTCAGGTCTCACACATCACAGGGAGGGAGAGCAGGCAGCGGGGTGTCCTCAGCCGGGGAGGGGATGAGGGCAAACCCCAGGCTTCCCAACTCTGCACCCCAAGGCAGCTGCAGCATCCCACCCTCCAGAGCACCTCCACTCGAACCCGGAGGCATAGACACGGGGCACTGTGCACCCCGAGCACCCACGGCGGCCACCTGTGCCCAGGTCTCCCATGAATTAGTACACTCTACCTGCCCCCGTCTCCCAGCAGGACCCGTTCCTTCTAGGACCCCAGAAGGCACGTGTCTGCTCGGAGGACCCAAAGCGCACGGCCAGGCTCTTTGGGAGCAACTTCTTTGGCCTGGGTCTCCCAGAAGCCTTCTCCGGGAAATGGAGCGCCAGATGGCTCATCCAGGGAGCTTTGGTCAGGTCTGCCCCACCCACAGAGAAAACAAGAACCCAGTCCCCCACCCCACCCACCACCACGCCGCAGGCCTCCCCCACGACTTGCCGCAGGCACGAGTGTCCTCTTGGAACCCAGCTTGCTACGTGTGGTCAGTGCCCATCCCAAAGGCCCACGCTCCTGCACCTGCCCCATCTCTGATGGAGCGTGGACATCCGTCTCAGATGAGACCCGAGGATAGGGTCGCTGGCTCCAGTCCCTGGGCCACCCTCCCCAAGCCATCATGTTTCGCTTCCTCTCCTTCCGGTTCAAATACTAGGTCATGCTGGAGCCCACCAGCCCTGCCTCCCTTGGACCAGTGCCAGAGGGTCTTTATTCCACCGTCTGGGAAACGCACTGATCGCCTGCTCTCCATGTGTACATGCCAGCCCAGGTGCCACCGGAACAACTTGGAGAGAGAAGCACCATTTACCCTCACGGGCACCCCACCCGCTGAGGTCTCGGCTCAGCAGGCAAAGGGGCCCAGGAGCGTGGCACTGCAGCTGGGACTGGTTGGAGGGGACGGCCAGAAAGAAAGCCTTGTCCGGTGGGCGGGGGAGGGGCGGGAAGCCTGGACCCAGGGACCAAGGCCCGTCAGGCCCAGGCCAGGCACTCCGGTGTGCAGCCTCACCTCGGCAGCCCAGTGCAGACTGTCCACGCACCAGAGCTCCTGCTTCCCAGCCCGGAGTCGGGATCCGCAAAAGCCTCATCAGCCCACCGCAGCCACCAAGTTCAGAGGACAGAGGAGGGCTCCAGCTGAGACCCCCTGGCAGAGCCAGCCCTGGGTTAAACTGTGCGTTTCCACGGAAATTCCCTGAGGACGGGGAGGACTTCGGGCTCCCCAGGGAAGCTTCTTTCTTCCCCTCTTTGAGAGGATTCATTCAGTGCTCCGGCCCTAACTGGCCTGCATGTCTTTCCTAAGGATGGAGAGCGGCTGCCAGTTTCCAAACACTAGAAAGCACCGATTTTGGAGAGCCTGGGTAGAGGCCGGTTCCCCCTCTGCACGCTGGGGGATTCGCACTTCTATTTGTCTTCGTGGGCCCTCCGGTGGGGGGGGGGGATGCTGGGCAGGGGGCACAGGGTCTGCACCCAGGCCTTCCCCTACCAGGAAGACCCCAGGGAGGCCACAGCCTTCACGCTAGGGAGCAGAGAGGAGGCTCAGGGCAGCTGGTGAAGGAGGCAGGGGCCGGGCAGCTGCCACAACCCCTCCCCCACAACAGAGGCTGTCTACACTGGGGTCAGGAGCCCCACCTTTTAGTCCTAGCTCTGCTACTAAGCAGCAGGGTAACCTCCAACAAGTGGCCTCTCCTCCTTGTACTTCACGCTCCAGCCTGTAAAATCAAGGTTCTCCAGCCCATAAAAAAATCAGGGTTAATCTGCCAGTATTTGCAGTATTTAGCCCAGTAAGTAATCTGGCAGTGCCGGTAAACTAGTAATTTATTTTTTATTTTTTTTGCAGGTCTGGGAATGGAACCCAGGGGCATTTGACCTCCAAGCCACAGTCCCTGCCCTATTTTTTATTCTTTATTTTGAAACCGGGTCTGACTGAGTTGCAGAGGGCCTCATTAAGTAGCCGAGGCTGTCTGCGAACCACGATCCTTTGGTCTCAGCCTCCCAAATGCTGGGATTACAAGCGTGCATCACCACACCCGGCAAAACGAGTCATTCTTAAAAGCAGCCCTGGATTGGCAGGCACTTCCACGCACTGGGCGCCATTCTGAAACTTTACCTCTCATCCAACTCCCAAGCTGCCTCTCTACATTGGGTATTACCGACCTACTTACAACCTAAGAAAATTGAGGTTTGAGGAGCGTAATTGAGTTCCCCAGAGCCCCATCTCCACTGCCAGGTTCCAAAGCCTTTCCACTCTGACACACGTGCTGCCCTGGGGAGGCCGGTGTTCCTTGCTCTGGGTTCCGGGGCTCAGGAACCAAATCCAGTTTCAGCCACGGGAGCCCAGGAGTCCTGACAAAGCGGTCCCCTGGCCGCCCTGGCTTGGGGAAGCCAGGATGAGAGCGAGAGATGATTTCACACAGTTCAGGCAGTAAGAAAGCTCCTTGAGATGGGAGTGCTGTCCTTGCACTGCGGCCCTGGTGGCAAAGGGCTAAGACGCGGGGAAGGAGGGGGAGCTGGGAAGGCAGGCAGGCAGGCTTCTTGGGGAGGCGTCTCTTTCCTCCCCTGAACCTCAGGCCTCCTCTAAAAGACACCCAGCTCCCATCTTGACTGCCTCTCCTAGGCTGACCCCGCCGCCTTCAGCACTAGGGTACCCCAGTACCAGCCTGGGACCTGCGGAGGCATGGTAGGGTCTCAGCAGACACTTGGGGAATTACTGGATCAAATAAAAGACGCCCCCTCAGTCCTCCTGCTTCCCTGCCCCCAAGGAGGCAGCGTGTTTGGAACAAGGGCCCAGCAGGACATATACACTCCTAGCAGGAAGGGCCAGGCGCGGGGTGCAGGAAGAGGCAAATCCCTTTGCAAGTGGCGGCCAGCCTGACTCGCCCTGCTACCCTCCAGCACTGGCCTTTCCCTCCTAGGGCTCAGACGCCCCCCCAACTCCTGAGCAACCTGTGCAAGCCTGGGAGAAAAACAGAAAAACCTAGGCGCTCAGCCTGCCCGGGCCAAAGGTTCTGGCGGTCTCCCCCCCAGCTTGGGGTCGACTGCAGTGAGCCGGGTAAAGGAGGGGTCCGAGGGCCCAGGAACACAGACTGAGCCCTTCCTCAGGGGTGGGGGCGCAGCACCATCTCCTCCCCTGAGCCCTTCCTCAGGGGTGGGGGCGCAGCACCATCTCCTCCCCAGTCTCCTGGCCGGAGGGGGCTACAGCAGAAGCCACAAGGAGGGAGCCCCCCAGCCAGTCTTCAGAGCCACTCAGCTCTAAGTGTGCTGTGGGAGCCGGCCAGGAACTTAGGCGCCCACAGCACAGACCCTTCCTCCCTACAGCCACCAGGTGACAACCAAGGAGACAAAGTTTCTCGAGTTTAAAAACAAAAAGAGCCCAGTGTGGGGGTGCATTTGGGAGGCTGAGACGGAGGATCACTGTTCTCCCTGTTGGAGGTCAGCTTCAGACACTACTCAGTGAGGCCCTCTGCAACTCAGTGAGACCCTGTTTCCAAACAGAGAATTAAAAACGGGGTTGGGGGTGTAGCTTAGGAGGTAGAATGTCCCCGGATTCCATTCCCAGTACTTCCCCCAAAAGGCTTTGGGACTCCCCTCTGGGCCGGGTGGCTCTCAGGCCGCTCTTCCAGCACGGGGGAGTGGCCAGGGGTCAAAGCGCGGGGTCCCAGGGCACGAAGCCACGGGTGGCATCTGGGGATCCGCAGAAAGTACGCTTGCGGGGGAAGCGCAGCGCTGGGGACCCCTCCCCAGCCACAGGCCACTGGGACTACTGCCGTCCTTCTGGGAGGGGAGCCCCCGGCGGAGCCCCAGTCCTCAGGTTGCACTCCCCAGACCCTCAGTTCCAGACCCACGGCTGGGTCTGGACAAACCCTAGAAGGTGCTCTCTGGAGCCGGGCGAAGATGCTGGAGTTCAGACATAAACCCGCATGGGCCCAAACCGCTCGTGGGCTCGTTCCCGAATCGCGGCCAGCGCAGCCTCGGACTGCGGCCCCGACCCGCACCCCAGCTCGGGGAGGTCCGACGCCCGAGTGCTTCGCGCGGGGGTCTCCAAAGGCCCTAGACCCCAGGCGCCAGTGAGCGGGCAAACCGGCCGGGCGAGGGTGGCACCGGAGGCCGGGGCCGGCGGGGAGCGGGCAGATGCGGTGCGGGGGGGCCGTCACGGGCCGGCGCCTCGGCCTCGGAGCCCCTCCCGGCGGCCGCCGCCCGGCCCCTCGGGCACCCCGCCTCCGCGCGGCCCAGGACGGCGGGTGGACGCGGGGCGCCCGGCTCGGGTCAGAGGTGCTGGGGCCGCGGGCGCGCGAGCCCTCGGCGTGGGCGCCCGGGACCCCGCCCCGGCCCCGCGCCCGGCCCGCGCACGCCAGCCCGGCCGCCCGCAGGCGCGCCCAAGTCCCCGAGAAGTTTTCCGCCGTCCCGGCCGGAGCGGCCCGCTCGGGGAGTCCCGCACGCGGGGAGCCCGCCCCCGGAGCCCGGGCCGGGAAGTCCTCTTTGTCTGCGCGGGGCGGGGCGGGGGTCGCGGCCCGGGGCACCCGCTCCCGGCGGCCGGGGGGGGGGGCGGGCCCGGGTCCGGCGCCGCCCCGCCGCCCCCACCTGTCCCCGGCGGCAGGGCCCCGGGCGGCCCCGCTGGAACAAAGTGCGCCGCCCCGCCCGCCCGGCCGCCCGCCCGCCCGCCCGGCCGCCTACCTGCCCGCCCGGCCGCGGCGGCGCTCGGTCCGCCCGCGCTCCCGCCTAGCCGCGCCGGGGCATCGCGCGGGCCGGCCGCTCGGCGCCGCTCCCCGGCCCGCCGCCGCGCTCGGCCGCGTCCCGCCCCCGGCCGGGGGTTCCGGCGCGGGCTCCTCCCGCCGGCCGCGCCTCCTCGCGGCTGGGCTCGGTCCGCGCGGCCGGCGCGCCGTCCGGAGCAGGGCGGCCGGCGGCGGACTCCGCGGGGCTGCGACTGAGCCGGGCGGCGAGTGGCTGCGCGCGGCGGGGCGGGGCGGGGCCTCGGTGGGCGGGGCCTCGATGGGCGGGGCCGGCGGGGTGGGCGGGGCGGGCGGCCAACTTCCAGCGCTACCATAATTCGCCTAAAGCAGGTGCAGCGACTTTCACGCCGCGAGGCGGCGGGCGGCGAGCGAGAAAGACCACGTGGGCCAAACTTTCGGGAAGGAAAAGTGGGGCCGTGGGAGAGAGGACGTGGGGGCACAGATCGGGGCCAGGCGATGGGCAGGGAGACCCCCGGGGCTCGCCCTGGCCCCCGACCCACGCCGTGGCGCGCTTGGCCGACTCCAGGCTTTCCCGGCCGGCCGAGTCCTCCCCGGCACGGGTCACTGGTTCCCGGCGGGCTGCGCTGGCGCGGGGAGTGGCCGGGCCCCAGCCCGCGTCCGGCCCCGCGCTGCCCGGCCAGCTCCCCGCTGCGTGGGGCTGGGGCGGGCCCTGCGAGGCCGTGGGGCCGGGTGGCCCCCGCCCTGCCCCTGCCTGCGCGCGGCCTCGCCCGCGCACAGTGCTCGGAGACCGGGGGAGAAAGGGCCCAGGATCCACCAGGCGAGGCCAAAGCAGAGTCACGGACACAGGGGGCCGTAAACCCAACTCCGCGAGTCTGAACACCGCGGCCGGAGGGAGTGTGGAGGCGGCGGCGGTGTGCGTTTGAGTTGGAAGCGCGGTATCCGGGCGAGGAAACTCTTAGATCCAGGGGGACAGCCATATTGGGTAGCAGATGCCCCATTCAGAGACGCTGGAGGTGTGAACAAATCCTCCGCACCCGGAACGACCCCCCCCCCCCCGTGTGTGCAGGGTGGGGTCCTCTGCCAGTCCCCCACCGCCCAGGGCTGCCAGGTCCCCACGGCCAAGGGGGACCTTGCTGGGGGGGGGGTGAGGGCAGGGAGGCCCTGCTCCTGAAGGCCCCGGCAGGTGGACGAGGCAGGCCAGGGGCTGGCTGTGCAGGGACTGGTGCCCAGTGCCTGGGGAGGGGGAAGCTCTTGGAGGAGGCTTGGCAGAGGGCGGCCAAGAAGAGGGTCCGTCCCCTTGGTTACACTGGGTCGTTCTACCCTTTTTCTGTGGCTGCAATAGCCAGAGTCAGTGTGCTCCTGGGACACCGTGCGCATCCAGAACTGTTGTATTTGCTCGGGACAAGTATGGCAGGCATACTTAGATCCTATTGAAGGCTTCCAGACATGTAGGTGTGAAGTCCGGAGGGAACCCTCAGTACCATTGATTGATTGATTGATTGTTGTGCTGAGGTTTGAACCTGGGGCTTCAGGAATGCTAAACACCTGCGATATGACAGAGCCACCCACCGCCTGGCCCATCACAGTAACAATCCCAGCATCTGGGAGGCTGAGACAGGAGGATCACAGTTCATGGACAGCCTCTGCTACTTAATGAGGTCCTCTGCAATTTAGTGAGACTCTGTTTCAAAATAAAGAATAAAAAATAGGGCTGGGGGTGTCACTTGGAGGTAGAATGCCCCTGGGTCCAATCCCCAGCAACACACACACACACACACACACACACACACACACACACACACACACACACACAGCATCCTTCAAAGACCCAAACAGTGCCCCAGGCCTCAGCGTCTGTCCTGAGCCCTCTTGGCCGGAGCTTGGTGTGGTCCACAGGGAGGGCCTGGCTCCCTGGGAGGGAGCAGGGCAGCAAAGAGAGGCTTGTCTGTCCGTTCATGGGGCTCAGGGCTGGTGCGGAGCTCAGGGGTGGAAGACCATGGTCCAGAGGACAGCGGCTGGAGTCCGGCAGCCTTGGGCTGGACTTCAGCCTCTGCCGGGGCTAGTGTGTCACCAGGCAAGTTAAACGATGGCTGGACATCAGTTGTCTCCCTCACCAAGTTTCATGAGGAGGTCTGCTCAGGTGCGTGGGAGGACGACTCCACAGAGCAAGCCAGCAAGGCGCCCAGCTAGGGACCTGGGCCTCAGGGGCTGTGTTTGTCGTGGTGCTGGGGTGGGACCCAGGGCCATTCTCCCACGCGAGCTGCAGCCCCTGCCCTGTTTTACTGCTCACTAAGTGGCAGAAGGCCTTGCTAAGTTGCTGAGGGCAAGCCAGGCGTGGTGGCACACGCCTGTAATCCCAGTGCTTGGGAGGCTGAGACAGGAGGATCACAGGTTCAAAGCCAGTCTCCGCAACTTAGGCCTTCTAGCACTTAGTGAGACCCTGTTTCAAAATATATACTATAGCCGGGCGTGGTGGCGCACTCTTGTAATCCCAGTACTTGGGAGGCTGAGACAGGAGGATCGCAGGTTCGAAGCCAGCCTCAGCTACTTAGTGAGGCTCTCAGCAACTTAGTGAGACCCTGTTTCAAAATAAAGAATAAAAAATAGGGCTGGGAATGTAGCTCAGAGGTAGAATGCCCCTGGATCCCATCCCCAGTATTGAAAACAAACAAACAAAATACATACTATATGTATGTGTGAGTGTATATATGGTACTGAAAATTGAACTCAGGAGAATTCTATCTCCGAGCTACACTTTTACCCCTTTATTTTATTTATATGTATACATACATACATATATGTATATGTATACACACATATATACTTATATATATTTACTTATATATACTTATATGTATAAGCATATATAAGTGTATACTTACGTATACTTATATGAGTGTGTGTGTGTGTGTGTGTGTGTGTGTGTGTGTGTAGTATTGGGGATTGAACCCAGGAGCCTTCTACCTCTGAGCTACACCTCCAGCCCTATTTTATTTTATTTTGAAGTAAGGTCTCACTAAGTTGCTGAGGCTGTCCTTGAACCTGCAAACCTCCTATCTCAGCCTCCCAAGTACTGGCATTTCAGACATGTGCCACCATGCATACCTTGCTGTATATATATTTTTAAAACAGGGTCTCACTAAATTGCTGAGGCTGGTCTCCAACCTGTGACCCTCCTGTCTCAGCCTCCCAAGTCCTGGGATTAAAGACATGTCACCAAGCCTGGCTTGCTTTGATACTATTAATCATCTGCTATCTTAAAAGTGTTAAGTCAGCCGGGTGTGGTGACTTATATATAAGTCTGAGACAGGACTTATATATGAGGCTGAGACAGGAGGATCGCACGGTTCGAAGCCAGCCTCAGCTATTTAGTGAGGCTCTCAGGAACTTTGTGAGACTGTTTCCATATAAAGTATAAAATAGTTCTGGGAGTGTAGCCCGGAGGTAGAAAAGCCTCTGGGTTCCACCCCCGGTACCACACACACACAAAATAGTGTTAAGTCGAGGTAGCAGTATAGTTCAGCGGCAAAGTGCTTACCTCGCATATACAAAGCCCTGAGTTTTGTATTAATAAAAAAAAAAAGGAAAGAAAGAAGTTAAGCAAAAGATTTCTTTTATCTCTTTGCTTTAACTTGTATTTTGTTCAAATTCATGCGGTTGAGATGAATTCAGGTTTGCTACAGTGTATCTCTAGGTATTCACTTAAGAGGCTGCCGAGAACATTCCAGTTTTGATGCACCCCTGCTCTCTTTGCTTTCTTCTTTGCAGTACTGGAAGTGAACCCAGGGCACTCCACCGCAGAGCTACTCTCCCAGGCCTTTTATATTGCGTTCATTTTTGTGGTATTGGGGATTGAACCCAGGGCCTCCTGCATGCTAGGCAAGCGTTCTACCACTGAGCTGCACCCCAGCCTCCCTCCCCTTTTTCAAATCTGAGGCAGGGTTTTGCTAAGGCGAACCCATGCCTGGCTCCAGCCTCTTGTGTGTGTGTGTGTGTGTGTGTGTGTGTGTGTGTGTGTGTGTGTGTTACTAGGGATGGAACCCAGGGGCTTTTCTACCTCCAGGCTATACTCCCAGACCTATTTTATAGTTTATATTTATTTGGAAACAGGGCCTCGCTAAGTTGCTGAGAGCCTCACTCAGTAGCTGAGGCTGGCTTCGAACCTGTATGATCCTCCTGTCTCAGCCTCCCAAGTGCTGGGATTACAGGCGTGCACCACTTCGCCCGGCTCCAGTCTCCTTGTGATGGACAAATTATATAGATGTTTGGTTGTGTGGGCTCGCCTCAGGGGGCTCCCTTCTGTGACCCCCCCCTTTGCCTTCTGCTCAAATAAGTTTCCCCTCTCCTCACCTTGTCCTTCCTCCTCTGGATTCTTTTCCCCTCGGTGTCTACCCTGCTTGGTTGGTCTTTCTTTCTTTCTTTCTTTCTTTCTTTCTTTCTTTCTTTCCTTTTTTTGTACTGGGAGTGGAACCCAGGGGCTCTCTATCTCCAGGCTACACCCCCAGACCTATTTTATACATTATTTGGAATCAGGGCCTCACTAAGTAGCTGAGGCTGGCTTCGACCCTGCACGATCCTGTCTCAGCCTCCCAAGTGATCCTGTCTCAGCCTCCCAAGTGATCCTGTCTCAGCCTCGGAAGCATGGTGATTACAAGCATGCACCACCACTCTCGGCTCTGCTTCCCCATCTTTCTGACTCAGAAAGACCCAGGCTCTGTGCTGAGTGGAGGTGGGGGAGGGAGGGAAGGGGCGGCCATTCCCATTCCCACAAAGGCCCCGGTTCCCCAAGATAAATGACGATTTAAACAAAGAAATATTTCATTAAGGGTGATATCTTAATGAACGGTGCCAGGAGCCTCCAAGGCTCTCTTTAGAAGCACCATTTCAAGGGGGGCTCCCAGCCCTGGGGTAGGCTCATCGGTTTACCATATTGCCCTTAGTAGAAGACCATGCATGGGGCATGGGGCTCCATCCCTGGGGCCTTGATGAGGGGCCCAGGGCTGGGGCAGCTTGGATAGCCCTTCTGGGCCTTGGGAGATGTTTGCAGGCCTCTGCCAACACTTTTCAGGATTCAGCGACAGGATTTTTTTTTTTTTTCAGTACTAGAAATGGAACCCAGAGGCATTCTCTGTCCAAGCTATGCCTCCAGCCCTATTTTGTATTCTTTATTTTGAAATAGGGTCTCACTGAGTTGCAAAGGGCCTCATTAAGTAGCTGAGGCTGGCTGCAAACCTGAGGTCCTCCCGTCTCAGCCTCCCGAATGCTGGGCTCACAAGTGTGCGTCACCACGCCCGGCTGCAGCGACAGGATTCTGTCCACGGCGGTGGGCACAGGGACTCTGGGCTCACTGGTGGAAAATCGGTCATTAAAGATCGGGAAATGAACGAGAACTTGACAAGCAGTGGGCAATTTCCCGTTAATTAGAGCACAATGTCTTTGAGTTAAATGAGCTCCCTTCATGGAGGGCTTTCTGCGCAGGGAGTAAGAGGCAGGTAGGAAGGGCTCGCAGAGCACACCCCAGCGTGGTACCCCGCCTTCCTGCCAGCCACGGTTGTAGGGAGGGTGGGGCTCCTGGGGGCAGTGAAAGGCCAGGGAGTAGGCAGAGTGAAAAAATAATCCTTTTTAGGGGTGTACAGCTCAGTGGTGGAGCACTTGGCTAGCACACACTAGGCCGTGGGTTCAATTCCCAGCACTGCCAAAAAGAAGAACAGAAGCCCTTCTCCCTTGATTGACTTCTTCTTGTTTCTTTTCAGGGCTGGGGACGGAACCCAGGGGCACTCTACCCCTGAGCTCCATGCCCGGCAGGAGCTTCCCATTTGCGATGGAGGGACTGTGTCAGGGGCTGCGTCTGTGGGAACCCAGAGTAAGTCAGGTGGGCACTCTTATTACCCTCCTTCTAAGAGTTCTGCAAACGGCAAGACCACAGCTCCGCGGGGTTGGTCACACTCGGTGCTATGGTGTCACTTCATACGGAGCGCCTGCGTTCACACCAAGGCTCATCACACAGCTGCCGGCTGGAGGTCAGGGCTCTCTGGGATGGCCCCTTTCCTCCCCAGGAGGTGGTTGAAGGCCGTTCATTCCCTGGGCTTCTTGGGAAGTAGGAGGGAATGCAAATCAGGTAGACATGGGTTGAAGGAGGGGCATACTTCCAGGTCCCTGGTGTTTCCCTGCAGGCCGCTGACCTGTCATCACACGCCGTCCCAGGGGCGCAGATAGAAAGAAAAGGGGTGGGCACCTGCCGAGCCGGAGGTGCCAAGTGGGAAAACCGGGACAGCCACTCGGAGGTTGAAACAGGAGACAGGACCAGAGACTCAGGAGAGCGCGGGCGCGTGCGCAGGCAGTGGTCCAACCTTGCGTCACACCGCGGCCCTCCAAAAGGGGGACTAACACGGGAGGAAGAAGAGTGCTGTCTATTTTTTACCACAGAGGATGGAATCCAAGGCTTGGCACATGCTAGGCTCATACTACTCTCCACTACCAACCAAGCTGTGTCCCTGGCCCAGGGCAGGATTCATTTCTTTTTTCTTTTCTTTTTCTTTTTCTTTCTTTCTTTCTTCCTTTTTTTTTTTTTTTTTTTTTTTGTGTGTGTAGGGGGGGGGGTACTGGGGATGGAACCCAGGGCCATTGTACCTCCGAGCTACACCCCCTGCCCTATTTTAATTCTTTATTTTGAAACAGGGTCTCACTGAGTTGCAGAGGGCCTCACTAAGTAGCTGAGGCTGTCCGAGAACTGCGATCCTCCTGTCTCAGCCTCCCGAATATTGGGATGACAAGCATGCGCCACCACGCCCAAGTAGGACTTGTTTCTTGATGGTGAAGTTTGCTCTTCCTAGGGATTTGGAATGTTCCTTATCAAGACCCTCGGGAGCAGGGGAAAATTGGTCTGACCCTTTCAGAGTCACCTGGGGGCAGGTGGGCACCTGGGGGCCGGATGACCTGACCCCTCAGAAGACTAGAGTCATGCCCGGAGAGAACGCCATGAAGTCCTGAGCTTGTTTGGACTTTGTGACACTGTTGTCTTGGGCTCTTTCAGAAGGGACAACTCTGAGACCAGGGTTAGAGCCCAAGGAGCCTGTTTAGGAGATAGGCCCAGGACTGCCAGGAGGGAGTGGGGCTGGAGGAGGAAAGGAGGCGGTCAACACAGGGGCCATACCAGTGACCGCAGCCAGCAAGAGGAGCCTTTGTCCCATCTTGAGCCTCCTCCACAGTGGTCAAAAGTTAGATGCAAGCCGGGCGTGGTGACACACGCTTGTCATCCCAGCATTCGAGAGGCTGAGACAGGAGGATCGCAGTTCGCGGACAGCCTCAGCTACCTAGTGAGGCCCTCTGCAACTCAGTGAGACCCTGTCTCAAAATAAAGAATAAAATAGGGCTGGGGCTGTCGCTTGGAGGTAGAATGCCCCTGAGTGGTTCCATCCCTAGTAACACACACACACACACACACACACACACACACACACACACACACACACACAGAGTTAGAGGTAAAGTGCTAACCCACAGCATGAGCTTAGCGTGAACGGGGCCATGAATTCGATTTTCAGCCTCGCAAAGTAAAGTGCCTACCCAGACGTTCTCACTCTGCCCAAGACCCATTCCGAATCCAAGCTCCTTCTTTCCTGAACTTCCAGTTCCATCCCTGGCTGCTGTGGGTCCCGCTCCTCCTATCCCAGCCCCAGAGGAATACCTCTTCTCCCATCTCTGGAGGACTCAGCGCAGAGGGCGCCTCCTCTTGGAAGTCTTCCCTGAATGCCCCAGGCTGGATTAGACACTCTTCTTTTGTGCTCTGCGCTCAGTGCAAGCATCAGAAAATCCACTTTAAAGGGGCTTAAATAACAATGGAAATTGATTGGCTCCTGGAAGTAAAAAAATCAAGGGATAGAGCTTGCTGCAGATAATGTGTGATCCGGGGGCTTAAACGGATGCTCCTGGGTCCCCCAGTGCTTAACTCTGCCCTTCTCTGGGTGGGCCTCCTCCTCAGTCCTTGGAGGGCGTCCCATCAGTACCAGGCTCACGTCCCGCAAGTTCTGTCCAGAGACCCGTTTAAGGAAACACTGGCTCCTTGGAATCGCACTAAGGATTGACTCGCTCCTCTCCAGACCCATCAAAATGGCCACGGGCTTACCGGGCTCTGCTTGGGGAGTTGGCAAACTACCGCTCCGGCCTGCCACTGCTTCTGTAAATAAAGTGGGGTTGGCATGCAGCCACGCCCACTTGCGCCCATGTACTCATGGGTACGCTGCACCCATGTACTCAAGGCAGAGGTGAGCAGGGGAGGCGGAGAGGAGACCAGCAGCTAACCCCTCCTGTAACAAGACAGATCGGGAGTATCTAAGCCTTTGCAGGGCTCAGGGGCAAAGTAGAGGAGACTGTCGGGGATTTATGAGACCAAAGAGTAAACACATTTCTACTGAGGAAATTTCAATAATAATTAAGTACAAGCTTTGGTGAAGCAAGTTCACTAAGAAGAAGAATGGAATTTTGGGAAAGGGGTAATATTTTGCTTCATTAGAGTTCAAAGTGAACCCTGCTTATCATCAAGTCTATAACAGCGTCCCACTGTTGGAAAACATTCTTACAGCTGGGTATGGTGGTGCACGCCTGTAATCCAGTGCTTGGGAGGCTGAGACCGGAGGATCGCAGGTCTGAGGGCAACCTCAGCAAGCAGTGAGACTCTCATCAACCTAGTGAGACCCTGTTTCAAAACAAGAAATAAAACGGGCTGGAGTGTGTGGCTCAGAGGTAGAATGCCTCTGAGTTCACTCTCTAATAACACACACACACACATACACACCCCTTAGTTGGGCATGGTAGCACATGTCTGTAATCCCAGTAAGTACTTGGGAGGCTGAGAACAGGATTGCAGCTTCATGGCCAGCCCCAGCAACTTAGACCCTACACGACTTAGTAAAACCTTGTTTGAAGCCAGCCTCAGCTACTTAGTGAGGCTCTCAGGAATTTAGTGAGACCCTATTTCCAAATAAAATACATAAAATAGGTCTGGGAGTGTAGCCTGGAGGTAGAAAGCCTCTGGGTAACATCCCCAGTACTACAAAAAATATAAATAAATAAAAAATAAAAATAAAATAAAGGTGGGCCGGGCATGGTGGCACATGCTTGTAACCCCAGCATTTGGGAGGCTGAGACAGGAGGATCTCAGTTCAAGGACAGCCTCAGCTACTTAGTGAGGCCCTCTGCAACTTATTGAGACCCTTGTTTCAAAATAAAGAATAAAAAATAGGACAGGGGGTATAGCTTGGAGGTAGAATGCCTCTGGGTTCCATCCCCAGTACTGCAAAAAAAAAAAAAAAAGGCCTTAGGAGGATGCCCAGGACCACACACAAAGACCCTGACCCCTCCCTCACCTTGCCGCCTGCTCTGGGTCTCTGGAGAGCGGCTCTGCATCCTGCTGGGGGCTGCCTGGGACCACCCTCCTCCAGGGTTGACCTGGCCTCAGTCAGGGAAGGGTTTCAGGCCCAGGCAGAGGCCGCCAGACGTGAGCCCCGATGCTGGGTTCCTTTCCGGGAGGAATGGATGTATTTACTGGGCATGTGTACGCATTCACACGCCTCCTGTCTTGCACGCATACTCACGAGTTCCCGTGGGCACGCCCACCGCCACTACCAGGATCTCACCCACAGCATCGGTGCACAGGCTGCGGCTCTGTACCCCACGGCATGTGCTCCTGTGTTGTGCGTGATGAGGGCGACGCCCAGGGCAGCCTCAGCCCACGGACGCTGGTGGGCTCGCAGTGCAACGCAGCCCACTCAGACCCCACAGGAGGGGCGGTCCTGGCAGCCCCAGGTGCTCCTTGGCTTCAGTCTCCCGGCGTTCCCTGGCTCTCTCTGCATCTGCACGGAGACGTCTCAGAAGCTCCCCAGTCATACTTATCATGACTGTCCTCCTCCAGTTCAAACTGTTGTGGGGGTGGCGCTGAAGATTAAATCCAGGGCATTCTACCTCCAAGCTACACCCCAGCCCTCCTCCTTCTCCTCCTCCTTATTATTATTATTATTATTATTATTATTATTATTATTATTTTGTGGCTCTGGGGATGGAACCCAGGGGCATTCAAACTCCAAGCTACACCCCCTGCCCTATTTTTATTCTTTATTTTGAAACAGGGTCTCACTAAGTTCCAGAGGGCCTCACTAAGTAGCTGAGGCTGTCTTTGAACTGTGATCTGTGCCACTACGCCCAGCCTCATTATTATTATTATTATTATTATTAATTATTATTGCTATTTTTTGTGGTGGTGCTAGGGATTAAATCCAGGGGCATTCTACCTCTGAGCTACACCCCCGGTTCCATTTTCTTTTCTTTTCTTTTCTTTTTTTTGAAACAGGGTCTCGCTAATTTGCTGAGAGCCTCACTAAATTGCTGAGGCTGGCCATGAACCTCTGATACTCCTCCCTAACACTGGGATTACGGCATATGCCACCACACATCCCTTTTTATTTTGAAACAATATCTCACTAGGTTGCTGAGGCTGGCCTTGAACCTGCGATCCTCCTCCCTAACACTGGGTTACAGGTGTGCAGCACTCACATGCTTGACTCAGTGCAGACTCCTCTGATCACAACTAACCTTTTCATAAGATTGTATTCTAAGGTGCTGGGCATTAAACTTTTTTTTTTTTTGGTAGAGGGAGTATAACATTGCTGTACTCACAAACTCTCACATAGAGCCCGGTGTGGTAGCGCACACTTGTAATCCCAATGCTTGGGAGGCTGAGACAGGAGGATTGAAGGTTCAAAGCCAGCCTTGGCAATTTAGACCCTCTGCAACTTAGTGAGACCCTGTTCCTGAATAAAAAATAAAACTGGGTTGGGGGTATAACTTGGAGGTAGAATGTGTCTAGGTTCAATCCCCAGTACCAAAACAAAACAAAACACATGGGCCGCCAGGGTGGCTCAGGATCCCACAGTCTCCTGGTGCCCCCACCCCTGCGGCCATATTCAGAGGCCACCTGGGGAGCCATGCTCAGCCAGCACGCATGCCCGGGGCTCACGTCCCCACCCACACAGCTCCAGACACAGCTCTGCACCAGCCTTAGCCTGGGCGCCCTGACCCATGCCAGCTGGGTGGCCCGGGATAGCCCCTGCCTCTGGAGCCAGGTGACCCTCACCAGGGCCTTCCCCCTTCACAGACTTCCTGGTTTTCAATCTGAGGGTAGACAGACAGACAGACAGACAGACACACACACACACACACACACACACACACACTGTCACACGCACACACGCCCCTCCTCAACCCTCAGCTGCGACAGCCTGTTCCTCCTTCTGGGCCAATAGGCCTGTTTACTCACCCAGCTGGAGATGGTTAGAGGGTGATAAATAATCAAAGAGAAGGCAGCCCCCCCGCCCCCGCCCCGTGTCTTCTATATTATTCACACGCACTGCTGCCACACGCAGACTTTTTCCTGACAGTGGTCTGAGAGGTGGAGTGGGGGGCCGGGGTTTGGGTTCTGGTCTCAGGTCCGTGGGAATTTGGGGATTTCTCCCACAGTTCTTCTCCCCGGACACCCCTATATTGACATGACATCGTGGGCAGAAGCTGCTTCGGAAGGAGGGCCCTCCCACTCCACCGCCTGGAAGGAGTGGGGTGGCTGGGGGCCTCCCTGCCCCCCAAACAGATGGGCTGGTTTCAGGAGCCAGACAGCTTGGAGCTCCGGCTCCCGAGAGGAGCCAGTTGGACTTCCTAGGTGGCGTGCACCTGTTATGGGTGTGTGTGCGCAAAGGATTCTTTCTACAAAATCAGAATAAAAAGAGCCGGGCCCTGTGCTTCCGGAGCAGGGTTCCGCTGTGGGGTCTGCTTCTTCCCAGGGGACGTGACAGGGCAGGGGCTAATGTGACCTGCGCGGCTGGGTGATGGGGACCCGGGACTTCAGATCCAGGCCTCAGGCTCCAGGCCCTCCCTTCTCAGTAAGGTTTTGGTTGATGTGACTCTTGTCATGCAAAGGCTGATGGGAGTTGTTATAAGGGTGTAGGGGTTGGGGTGTGGGGGAAGGTGAGCCCTCAGAGATCTGAGATGCCTCCCTTTTCCAGCCCTTCCAAAATACTGAGGACCAAATTCGGGGTGACCAACCAGGAAAGGTAGAGGCGGCAGAAAGCTGCCTGGCTTGAATTCTCCCAGCATAGAGGCTCTCGGGGGTTTGGAGGCGGCGTGCCTCATCTGGGCCTGTCTCTGATGCCAGGCATGGGGACAAAGCCTCCACTTCCTGTGCTGCCTCAGTGGTACCCCAGGCCACTGCTGGGGAGCCCAGAAGGACCAGAGAGCACCCTGTCTCCTGCAGGAAACCTGGGAGCCCAACTCTTGCCAGCTGTTGGGAAGCAGTGCATGCAGGTGCCATGGGACCAGGGTGCAGGGCCTGAGGCGGTCTGGCAGGGACTGTCCCCCAGAGGTCTCCTGGCCAGGGGAGGGAGCAGGCACATTCCCAGGACGCAGACTTAAACAGTGAGGAGCAGAAGAGGAGGCAGCACGGGTTCAGTGCAGAAGAGAAAAGTGCCCAGGAGCCCTTTGCAAACACAAGACTCAGAGCCCCTTCCAAAGGCTTCCCTGGGCTCCCACGCCCTTGATCCAGTAGGTGGGATGTCCCGGAACCCGCCTGGTGCACAAGTCCTCGGGAGCTGGAAAACCTGAGGCTGTGGCTTCCCACAGACTTGGGGACCCCGGTGCCTACGCAGGCCCTGGAGCTGGCCCCCATCACCAGCACACGGAGGAGACAGGGAATGCCCATGGCCCAGGCGGGAGGGAGCAGACTTCCCACAGTGCAGAGACATTGGTCAGAGGAATGCTGAAACTGGTTTGGAAGGAAGGGGTGGGGGTGGGAAGGAAATAGGAGTCATCAACACCTTTTGGGTACCCAGGAGCTGCATGACACGTTGACCTGGCTACTTAGACTGTTTGCCATTAATATTCATTTCTTTTTCTTTTTCTTTTATGGTACTGAGGATTGAACCCAGGGGTGCTCTACCACTAAGCTACATCCCCAGGCCTTTTTATTTTTATTTTACTGTATTTTGGGGTTTGCCAGGTATTAAACCCAGAGGCATTCTACCTCCAACCTACAACTCCAGCCCTTTTCCTTCCTTCCTTCCTCCCAAAGAAGCTATTTCACTTTTGAGCTATACTCCCAGCCCTATTTTATTGTTTATTATTTTATTATTTTTTATTTTTGTGGTACTGGAAATGGAACTCAGGGGCAATAAACGTCCAAGCAACACTCAGCCTTATTTATTTATTTATTTATTTATTTATTTATTTATTTGTTCAGTACTGGGAATAGAACCCAGGGGCATTCTACCTCTGAGCTATACCTCCAGTCCTATTTTATTTTTTTATTATTTGTTTGTTTGTTTATTTTGTGATGCTGAGGATGGAACCTAGAGACCTTCTATCTCTGGGCTACACCCCCAGACCTATTTTATACTTTATTTGGAAACGGTCTCACTAAGTTGCTGAGAGCCTCACTAAGTAGCTGAGGCTGGCTTCAAACCTGTGCGATCCTCCTGTCTCAGCCTCCCAAGTGCTGGGATTACAAGTCTGCGGCCACCATGCCGGGCACTATATATAGTGCTGAGTTGAAGCTTTCTCCCACGGGACGCCTGGCACACCTGTAGGGCCGGGCCGGCAGGTTCCAGCCGTGGGAGGCCTGGCACATCTTCCCGGCCGGGCAGGTCCCAGTGCTTTGCACGTGGTGTGCTATTAGCATCACATCACAACACTGACAGGCAGGCCCCTGCCGAGGACGCTAAGGCAGAGAGGTGTGGGGGCCTGTGGAAGGCCACCCGGCTGTGCTTTGATAGTGATGGGAGGAGCCTTTCATTGCTGCTGGAGGGGACCCAGGGAGGTTGTCTGCAGGACTCCTCCTGCCTTCTGGGGGATGAAGAGGTGGTGGGGCAGCTTATAGGCGCTCCCGAGCCCACCCGGCTTGCCCACTGAGCTCTCTTCCAGGAAGCTGAGCCCCAGGGGTCTCGGCTACTACCTTTTAACCCAGTGCCTGGAGCACCCATGGCTCTGAGGGGCGTTTTGGGAGAGAGGGCCCTAAGGAGCTTGAGGGGTACCCTTCCTGGGTGCCCAGGAGTCTCTGCGTCCCGTGCCCTGGCAGGACAGGGTGTCACAAGGGTGCGTATGATGCTGGCAGGGACAGTCAGACCTGCTGTGTCCGGTGTTTGTTCAGGCTGCGGGCCGAGCGTGATCCGGACGCAGGACGCAGCTTTGCTGGGCTCTACGCAGGCCTCCGTGGGGCCTGCACACACAGTCCCATTTGCAGAGACCCTGATGACGCTCACTCTGGCATCCCTGTGAACCAGGCTGTGCTCACACAGAGCAAACGGTGCCCGGCCCAGGTGCTGTGCATGCACGGCTTGTCTAACCCACACGATCCTGCAAGGTGGATGTTAACATCACACTTCCCACCGTGGGAGAAAAACAGCAGGAACAGCCTAGTCACTGGCCTGGGCCGCATGGACACTACACAGCATGCGTGTGTGTGTGTGTGTGTGTGTGTGTGTGTGTGTGTGTGCGCGTGCATGCATGTGTGTGTGTCAGGGCTCAGGGGGAGCTGCCCTTTTCTCCACACCACTTTCTGAGCTGCGATGACCTACCAATTGAGAAACAACCCAGACCCCCAGCTTCCTCAGCAGCCGCCTGGCCGCAGCCTCCCCGGGTTTCTCAGGCCCACACACCCGTGCAAGCCCTCTCTGCTTTGAGGAGCCATAGAGCCCTGCTTGGCCCCAGTCCCAGGCCTGACCCTCACTCTGGAAGCCTGGGGGGGCCCCGCCACCTCCATCCCCCTCTTCCCTGGCACTGCCCCCTCCGCCCCGCTGGCTGCGGCCCCCTGGGAGCCCGGGCTTTGCTCCGGGCAGCAAGAGGAGCGGGCTGTAACAGAGAAACCTCAGGCTCCTCTCTAGCAGTCCCTGGAGGAGGCAGATCTGAGGCGAGGCTGCGGAGAAGGCGCCTGCAGCAATGTCAGCCCGAGCAGCCCGGCTGACAGGATGCTGAGTGGGGATTAAGGTTGGATCAGGGAAGCCAGGGAAATGAAGGCAAGTCCCCGCAGCCCTGCCGCTGCGCGCCTCCGCCTCTGCAGGGTTTGTCTTGTTTTTTCTGGCGTTGAGAGAGTAGGTGGGGAGGGAAGTGGGCAGCCGGGAGACAGGCGCTGGGGAAGGACAGGACAGAGAGGAGCCCGGCCTGCTGTGCTCCCGGGGGTGGCGGGTGAGGCCGGCATCAAGGCCTTTACCTGGGACCTTCACCTCCACTGTCCTTGGCCAGCGAGCTAGCCCAGTGGACAGGGGCAAAGCCACTCCCTCGGTCACCTTGCCCCAGATCCTGACTGTAGGGACATGACCAAGGAGGGCAGAAAGGATGTCATTGTGATATACTTTTTTTTTTTTTGGTACTGGAGATGGAACCCAGGGGCTTTCTACCTTTGAGTGACACCCCCAGCCCAATTTTTTTTTTTTTTTTTTTGCGGGTATGGGGATGGAACCCAGGCATTCGACTTCTGAGCTACACCCCCTGCCCTATTTTTTAAATTCTTTATCTTAAAACAGGGTCTCATTAAGTTGCAGAGGGCCTCACTTAGTAGCTGAGGCTGTCTGTGAATCGTGATCCTCTGGTCTCAGCCTCCCGAATGCTGGGATGACAAGCATGCGCCACCATGCCTGGCTCCTGTTTTTTATTCTTTATTTTGAAACAGGCTCTCACTGAGTTGCAAAAGGCCTCACTAAGTAGCTAAGGCTGGCCACCAAGCACAATCCTCCTGCCTTAGCCTCCTGAATGCTGGGATTACAAGCATGTGCCACCACACCCGGCTCTTCCAGTTTTCTTAAAGTTCACCCACATCCATATGTTTATGCACATTTATGTTTATATATACATATATGTCACTTTTATTAATTATGCTTAATCAGCAGGGCGTGGTGGCACAGGCTTGTAATCCTGGCCTTTCTGGAGGCTGAGACCGGAGGATCGCAGTTTGAGGACAGCTTCAGCTACTCAGTGAGGCCCTCTGCAACTTAGTGAGACCCCGTTTTAAGACAAAGAATAAAAAATAGGGCAGGACATGTAGCTCAGAGGTCGAATGTCTCTGAGTTCCATCCCCTGACCCACACACACCCCAAAATTTCTAAATATGCTTAATTTGTTGGCGGGGCGTGGTGGCGCACGCTTGTAATCCCTGCGCTTGGGAGGCAGAGACAGGAGGATCACACAGGTTCAAAGTCAGCTGCGCTGGCTTAAGAGACCCTGTTTCCAAATAAAAAGTATAAAAGGTCTGGGAGTGTAGCCCAGAGGTAGAAGGGTTTCCAGGAACCCCAGTACCACCAAAAAAAAAAAAAAAGCTTAATTTTTTTATTCTTTATTTTGAAACAGGGTCTCACTGAGTTGCTGAGGGCCTCACTAAGTAGCTGAGGCTGTCCGCGGTCCTCCTGTCTCAGCCTCCCAGATGCTGGGTTACAAGCGTGGCCACCACGCCCGGCCTACAGATTCTTCTTAATGCAATTTCCCCCTTATGCTAGGAGCTAAGTCCACAGGCACTCTTCCAACGAGCTGCCTCCCCAGCCCTTTGCTCAATTTATCTTACTCTCAGACAGGGTCTCACTAAACCTAGCTCTAAGTTGCAGTTCTCCTGCCTCAGTCTCCTGTGCCTCTTTTCAACATAATTTAGGATGCCTGGATTGTACTACTTTGGGGCTGCCTGTTTTGGAGGCAGAGCAGTTCAGTTATTGGTGAAGCAAGCTGTTTCTAGGTTTTTAATTAGTTAGTTAATTAATTAATTATTTTTCCGCAGTACTGGGAATAGAACCCAGAGGCTTTCTCCCTCCAAGCTACACCCCCAGCCTATTTTTTTTTTTATTATTCTTTATCTGAAACAGGGTCTCACTGACTTCCAAAGGGCCTCACTAAGTAGCTGAGGCTGGCCTCGAACCGTGATCCTCCGGTCTCAGCCTCTCAAGGACTGGGATTACAAGCGTGCGCCACCACGCCGGGCTTGTTTCTAGATTTTTGCTCTAATAAACCACACTAGAGAGGACATCCTTGAAGAGAAACCTTCGAGGGGTCGACTGACTCTTTGCAAGCGTTTGTTTACGAGTCTGTCTGCCCCCAGCCCCGACCTCGATCCTTTCTTTTCAGGCAGGGTTTACACCCTTGCACTTCTGTGGCCCTGAAGTCTAGCCTTGCCCCGGGTCACTGCAGGCATCTGGTAACACGTGCATTTCTGGAACACGTGTGTGCACTGAAGAGGAAGGAGCCCACCTTTCCTGCTAGGTGTTCAGGGGGCCCCACTGCCCCTACACTGGGCCCACCAACCCCTCCTGGAGAAAAACATCAGCGAGCCCAGAGCCACCAGCCAGGCCGGCTTGCAGGGCTGCCCCTCTGTTAGCTCCCAGCTTCCTGGCAAGCCAAAGCGGGCCCCCCCATGCAGCCCCCGCTGATCGCGTGAGTTCCATCTTTGCGTCTTACAGCTGAAGCCCCAGCCAAGAGGAGGCCCCTCTCTGAGCCCCACCTCTAACAACACAGCCCACTTGGCCCGGGACACCCTTCTCCCGTGCCCTGTTCTACTGCAACTCTGGTGCCCAGGAGCCTTTATCTATTCCCCATGAAAACTATAGGCAGGTGTTGACATTTTTTTTTTTTGGTGGTATTGGGGTTCCTGGAAACCCTTCTACATCCGGGCTACACTCCCAGACGCATTTTTAATATTTTTTAAAATTGGAAACAGGGTCTCTTAAGCCAGCGTGGCTGGCTTTGAACCTACGTGATCCTCCTGTCTCCGCCTCCCAATTGCGGGAATTACAAGCCTGCGCCACCACGCCCAGCAGGTGTTGACATTTTTTAAATTAATATAGATTTGTAGGAGAGATTTTGAGTGGAGGCCCAGAGCCCAGCTTTTCAATGTCTTAAAGGAACAGAGCGAGAGAGAGAGAGGGAGAGAGAGAGGGGTCAGGTGTGGTGGCGCACACCTGTAATCCCAGTACTCGGGAGGCTGAGACGGAAGGATCACAGGGTGGAGGACAGCCTCAGCAACTGAGACTCTTAGCAAACTAGAGAGACCCTATTTCAAAAAATGACAAGGAGCCGGTGTGGTGGTGCACACTTGTAATCCCCGCGCTTGGGAGGCTGAGACAGGAGGATCGCACAGGTTGGAAGTCAACCTCAGCAACTTAGTGAGGTTCTCAGCAGCTTAGTGAGACCTTATTTCCAAATAATGTATAAAATAGGTCTGGGAGTATAGCCTAGAGGTAGAAAAGCCCCCGGGTTCCACCCCAGTGCCACACACACACACACACACACACACACACACACACACACACACACTTTGACAAGGGCTTGAGGCAACCTGGAAGCAAGGAGGCAAAATGCCCCTGGACTCAATCCTTAAGAACAAAAAAATAAAATAGAAATAAAAAGAGAGAGGAGAGGTAAAAACGGGAGGCAAAACTTACTAATTTGACTTGTCCTCATGTTCCCGCCCTCCCGGAATTTTCTCTTTCATTTTTAACCTTCGTCCCCAAGCTCCCGGTCCCCTTCTCTCCTCCCCTTCTCTCCTTTCTGTCTCTCTCAGCTCTGACCCACACTCGCCCACCCTCCCGGCCTCCTCTCCTCTCCTCTTCTTTAAGTTTTTTTTTCTTTTAACTTTCAAGGTCATTCCGGACTCCTGCGCTGCCAGTCCCTCGGTGAGACACAGCGCCATTGGCGTCCTGGCCTCTGTTTCCGTGGCAACCCAGTAACCATTAATTTTCAATTAAAGGAGACAAAAAGCTGGATGACAGCTCCGGGTCTGCTGAAGATGTCAAGAATCTGTATTAATATACAGCAAGAGAGCATAATTGTGTGTCCATCTTCCAGAGCAGCGAAAAATGGAGGGATAATTACCGGCTCGAAAGCCACTCTGTAATTTAGTTCTTACTGTCACCGCAGCCCTACACATTAGCATAAATTAAAAGCAGAGTTTATTGTTATCAAAGTGCATTGATATCGCCAGACCCGCTTTCTTCCTTTTAACTGTTTGTTGTGGGTGAGTGGCTCTCCAACTCTCGCCCGGGTCTCCCTGGGATCGGGAGAGTGGAGTACAGGAGCCAGACCTGGAAGCTCAGGGCCATTTCTGCCATCTTGCGGGGCCTGTGGGCCGGGGCAGAGGAGAAGGGGGCCAGGGGCTGCCCTTGTGATGGGCCCTGGGGTGGTGGGGTCGGGCGTGAATATTAATTCGCCTTTCATGGGGGAGTGCTGTATTTTGCTTAGGAGTTCCCCAGCTCTTTGCAGACTGGCCACAGCCCCTTACCAGGTCCTGCTGCTCCGGCCTGGGTTCCCTTCAGTGCCTGATGTACCGCAGGACAGACGCTGGGTGCTTACAGCCAACCCTTAAACAAAGGCGCCGGCCAGTGCCGACGGGTGGGCTCTCCTGGGCCAGATGCCAGCCCAGGGACCTTCTGGCTCCCCGGCTCAGGGCGTAGCCAGCACAGGTGGGCACACCCGACTGTACCCCAGGTCCTGCTCGGCCGCCTGGGAGCCCAGCTACCCGAGGCAGCCCCTCTGAAGCCCTGCCCTCTTGCTGCCTGCCTCCCACCCCGGGGGCCTGGGGCCCGCTCTGGCCGCCCCGCGGCAGCATCACCTCCAAGTGGCTGGAGCGCCTCGAAGTATCTCTCTGCAGTGACAGCCACAGAGATCACGAATTCCGTGAATGGGGATGCGGGGTTTTCTTGTATTCTATCCAGAGAGAGCTGTCCTTCAGAAGGGAATTTAGTGTAATTACCCTTAAGGGAGTGATCCTCACACAGTCAGTCACAACACTGACCTCCTGCCTGTGACTTGACAGTAAAATTACAGGCTGTGTACTCAGCATAAGGGGCGTCCTCCTCTATTTTGGGGAGGGGGAGGCAGGAAGGAAGGGGAGGAGGGAAAGGCCAGACAGAGCCTTTGAAAAGGAAAGCGCTGGTTTACAGCTGCCAGGCCTGGGTTCTCCCTGGCAAGCCGTTGGGGAAGCTGCCCCAAGTTTCAGCTGCTTGGCCTGGAGGGGCCCAGCGCCTGAAAGTCTTTGAGCCCTGGTGGTCTACGATCTGAACTAAAGCGAATCTTATTCCAGGTCAGGTTGGTGCATACCTGGGATATTATATGTGTGTGTGTGTGTGTGTGTGTGTGTGTGTGTGTGTGGTACTGGGGGTGGAACCCAGAGGCTTTCTACCTCTGGGCTGTACTCCCAGATCTATTTTATATTTTTATTTGGAAACAGGGTCTCAGTAAATTGCTGAGAGCCTCGCTCAGTAGCTGAGGCTGGCTTTGAACCTGTGCAATCCTCCTGTCTCAGCCTCCCAAGCGCTAGGATTATAAGCGTGCCCACCACGCTCGGCCCTACCTGGGAACTATTTAACCATGTACTCAGCACGTTCTTCCAAGCCTATCTGTCCCTGGGCCCCTCCCACTGAGCTGGGGAAGTTCTCCCCCCACTCTTTTTTTTTTTTTTTTTTTTTTTTTTTGCTGTATTGGGGGTGGGACCCTGGGGCATTCTACCTCCTCCGAGCTACACCCTGAGCCCTATTTTTTAGTCTTTGTTTTGAAACAGGGTCTCACTGAGTTGCAAAGGGCCTAAGTAGCTGAGGCTGTCCGCGAACCATGAGCTTTCTGTCTCAGCCTCCCGAATGCTGGGATGACAAGCGTGCGCCACCGCGCCCGGTTTCCCCCACTCTTTAACCTTTTGCGTGAACCCGAACACTCCGGGGCCCTGTTAACCTGCGCCTAGGTGCCGGCAGGACTAGCATGGCCAACTGTGACCATTCCAAGTTTAGCGTGGACTTGTCTCTGAGATGTGCTGCTGGCCCGTGGCAGGACACGGGCCTGGCAAGTTTTCAGGAAGTTTTGGAGACAATCTCCATGGACTTGGAGCCTGGGGAGGCATGACGGTAATCCCCACATCTCAGAGCTAGGAGGGGCCCTGAAACCGGGGCCGTGCGAACTCTCCCCAGAACAGGAGCCCTGGCTCCACTCCACCTCTGCCCGACAAAGCAGCTCGGCACCTTGAAGGGCTCTATCCTGCTCTGCACAGCACTGACCACTGCACACCTCTCCTGAGTGCAGGTGGACACTGCCTTGTGGAGCCTCGGGAACTGACCCAGATTTCCTCCCGCGAGATGATTGGCTGCCTGAGGACAGCTGGGGTGGGGGGGCTGCATCCTCCCCTCCCATCCTAGCAGCAGTGCCGCATGCCAAGGAAGAGTCGAAAAGGGGCCTGAGTGACCGGGCGTGGTGGGCACGCTTGTCATCCCAGTCCTTGGGAGGCTGACAGGAGGATCCGGGTTCGAGACCAGCCTCAGCTACTTAGTGAGACCCTGTTTCAAAATAAGAAATAAAAAATAGGCCTGGGGGTGTAGCTCAGAGGTAGAATGCCCCTGAGTTCCATCCCCAGTGCAGCACACGCAAAAATAATAAATAAATAAATAAATAAATAAATAAATAAATAAAGGGACTGAATGGACAGGCCCAGCATCTGTTTAGCAGCTCCTCTCCCAGGACAAAGGCCCAGAACATCTCCTTTCATCTCCCAACCACCAGAAAGGGAAAGATTGTTTTTTTGTTTTGTTTTGTTTTTTTGTGGTACTGGGTTCGGAACGCAGGGACATTCTACCTCTAAGCCACATCCCCAGCCCTATTTTTTATTCTTTTTTTTGAAACAAGGTCTCACTGAGTTGCAAAGGGCCTAAGTAGCTGAGGCTGTCCACGAACCGCGATCCTCCTGCCTCAGCCTCCTGAATGCTGGGATGACAAGCGTGTGCCACCAGGCCCGGCTACTGTTGTTTTTGTTTGTTTGTTTCTTGGTTCTGAAGATTGAACCAGGGCTATGGAGACTGGCTTGGAGCCTGTGATCCTCCCAAGCACTGGGATTATAGCCGTGTGCTGTCAGGCCCACCAAGGAGGACGCACTATTCTCACTTATGGAGGAGAAAGACCCGGAAGCTCCGGGTCTCTCCCCCACATCTCCTGGCCAGCGAGGGGCAGAGGCAGGAGGGAGACCCAGATTTCTGATCCAGGCTGCGGGCTTTCCTTAAGAAGCCGGCTGGCTTTGCCCTTGGAGTACCTGGGGTACCGTACCACTTGGGGAGTTAAGCTCTGCCACCCTGTCTCCCATCCCCACAGCCTCTCTCCTGGCTACCTGGCAGGACAGACTGCGGGGGTGGGGTGGGGGTGGGGCTTCTTCCCTGGAGGCTCCCTGCCCACCCCAGTCCTGCTGACGCTGAAAACACCCGCGGGTATTTCCTGCTGAAGGAACCGGGCTCTAAGTGCTTATCCCCGGTGTGGAGCCAGCCCTCCAGGCCTTGCCCAGACCCAGGTTCTCTGGTCTCCTCTCGAGCCCATATTCCAGGTCTCCTTCCAAGACCCCTTCTTGGTGCCGCCCAGACCTCCGCTTGGAGCCCTTCCTACTTTGCTGGCCGGCTCCTCCACCTTGGCTTTGCAAAGGGCAGAGTGTGTGCTGTTTACTGTGGCGATGCCGGCTCAAAGTAGGTGCTCGGTACATATTTATCAAACGGAAGGAGGGATACTTCAAGCCCTTTTGAGGCAGGCGTGTTACTTCCTCAACAGAGAAGAGCTGGATATCTGCTTCTGGGCTGGGGGCTCGTCCAAGGTCCAGAGCTGGCGGTGCCCAGCCTGGAGCCTGGGTCTAAGCCTGCTCTGAACTCTGTGTGTTGCTTGGGGGTGGGGAGCCTGCATTCCAGCCGGCAGGTCCTTCTGGGCACCCCCTCCCTCTGGCGCAGGGCGAGGAGGGCTCCTTCCCTTTCTTCGGCTCCCTTCCGCCCCCCTCTTCTGACTCTGGCTGCCCCCCTCCCACCACAGGTATGCCCCGCCGGCCTCCCTCCTGTGAGGCCCTGGGTACCTGCCTGGGTTGGAGTCCACACCCCTGGGAGGCCCCCACCCCACCCCTGCCGCGGCTCCCTCCCCACAGATGTAAAGCCGGGCCCCAGAGTGGCCACACAGAACATACATCTTAAACAAACACTTCTCCTGGCTGTTTATCTCCCCGGCCTTTAAACAAACTCTTTCAAAGGTTTCTGCTGATAGGAGAGACTTACAGAAAACCATTCCTGGCTTAAAAGCCCCGGGTTTATGCTGCTGGGGTGGGGGCGCGAGGCCTTGAGGCCTGGGCTTTCTCTGCCTCGGGACCACATGTTTATCCTCTGGGCCTTGATAGAGGATCACCACAGACTAATCTTTATGGAAAAGAAAATAATAAAGGCAGGAAAGGGGAGGGTGGAGGCGGGAGGTTTGGTTCTTGTCATTGACTGGGGAGAGGGCCGTGGCAGGCGGGGTGTGGCAGGGCCTCGGAGCCGCAGCTGTGGGTGGGGGTGGGGTGCTGTGCAGGGAGGGGCCGGAGGGGGCTTGGACTTTGCACAGGAGGCCCTTGCACAGGTAAGGCTTTTCTTGGGCTTCTGACCCAGCCAGGCCAGAATGGGCCCCTCCTTGCTAGGCTTGGGGTAGGGATGTGGTGGGGTGGGGATCGCAGACCTCCTCTGTGGTCAGCATTGGGGAAGCACGCAGCATGAACAGAAATACTCTGGCATTTCTGTGGGTCTTGTTAGTTAGAATTCACATGAATTTATAGCGTTCGACCCAAGGGCCCCAGAAGCAGATTCTAGAATCATTTAGGCTCTCTATATGGGGAGACAGAGGCTCAGACGGATTATTGGGCTGAATCCCAGAGGTATGGGCTCCGGTGGGACATCATCTAACATGAGATTGTGTGTGTGTGTGTGTGTGTGTGTGTGTGCGCGCGCGCGCGCACTAGGTGCTAGGGATTAAACCCAGGGGCCTTCTACTTCCAAGCTACACCCCCAGCCCTATTTTTCATTCTTTATTTTGAAACAGGGTCTCACTAAGTTGCGCAGGGCCTCACTAAGTAGCTGAGGCTGTCTGAGAACCCGGATCCTCCTGTTTTAGCCTCCCAGGTACTGGGATTACAAGCGTGTGCCACCAAGCGCCACCAGGCCTGGCTTGGAAGAGCATCCCCAGTGGGGAACGGTTGCCATGGAGATCGACATTCTTGCTGCCCCTCCCATCATCCCCCTGATCTCCAGTAGTTGGTCAACTCCAAGGGTCTCCCAGCCCACTGGTAGCAGTACTTCTTGGAGGGATGTAAAATAAGGGTATATATTTTTTTCCCAGTACTGGGATTGAACCCAGGGGCATTCTACCTTTGAGCTACACCCCCAGTCTTATTTTTTATTCTTTATTTTGAAACAGGGTCTTACTGAGTTGTGGAGGGCCTCACTAAGTAGCTGCGGCTGGCAGCGAACCTTCTATGCTCCTGTCTCAGCCTCCCAGGTCCTGGGGTGACGCTTGCACCGCCATCTCTCAATCTCAGGTTCAATGAAATGGGGGAGCTAACCTCACCCAGCTGGGATGCGCTGCGGGGCCAGATTGGATGATCTGCAAAGATTATCTCATTTGAATCACCCTCCAAGCTTCAAGGTCAGCCACTTGGGCACCTCTGAAGAGAAGATGGATGCACCAACATCTCTGTGACTTGCCTAAGACCCAAGGGGAGATCAAGACAGGATGATGATGATGATTATGATGTGTGTGTGTGTGTGTGTGTGTGTGTGTGTGTGTGTGTGTGTGGCGCAGGGGCATTCTACCTCCCAACTACAACCCCAGCCCTATTTTATTTAATTTAAAATTTTGAAACAGGCCAGACATGGTGGCGCACACTTGTAATCCCAGTATTTAGGAGGTTGAGACAGGAGGACTGTAGTTTGAGGACAGCCTCAGCTACTTAGTGAGGCCATTGCAACTCAGTCAGACCCTGTCTCAAAATAAAGAATAAATAATAGGGCTGAGGGTGCAGCTTGGAGGTATGATCCTGAGTTCCATCCCCAGTACAGCAAAAAAAGAAAGAAAGAAAGAAAGAAAGAAAGAAAGAAAGAAAGAAAGAAAGAAAGAAACAGGGTCTCCCCAGTTTATAAGAGCCTCACTGCTTGCTGATCTCCTGTCTCAGCCTCCCTGGTCCTAGGATAACAGGCATGCGCCCCCAAGCCCAGCCGAAGACAGGATTTGAGCCCACAGTGAATGGCCTCCTGTTCCTTCCCGATCCTTGAAGGGCACTTTAATACTTCTCAGTTTGTCTTGGCACCTTTTGTCAACTGAGGGATGAGGAGGACGCTGGGATACAGGAAAGCTGAGTGGCCCGTTCTTTTTTTTGTTCTTTTTTTTTTTCCGGTCTGCGGATGGAACCCAAGGGCATTCGACCTCCAAGCTACATCTCCGGCCCTATATTTTATTATTTATTTTGAAACAGGGTCTCACTAAGTTGCGGAGGGCCTCACTAAGTAGCTGAGGCTGGCCACAAATCGCGATCCTCAGGTCTCAGCCTCCCGAATGCTGGGATTACAAGCGTGTGCCACCACGGCCGGTTTGAGTGGCCCATTCTAAGTTACTCAGGGGCTTCTCAGCCCAGGAGCTTTGCAGTTGTAGGTGGGAGCTGCTCCTCCCTGGAGCACCGGCCAGAGCAGGGACCTGGGAGGGGGCGGCCGCCCTGGGGTCCTGGGTGCTGGGGCTGGAGCTGAGGCCTGTCCTGGGACCGCCCAAGGACAGAGGCTCCAGGCGGCAGCAGATGTCATTGCAAAGACTCCAGTGACATTGCAAAGACTCCAGTGACTTCCGTCTCTGCCAGTTTGTTTGTGAAGTTGCTGCCCAGGCAGGTGGGGAAGGACACCGAAGGCCAGGTAGGAACTTCCACTCCTTCTGGTCGCCCAGAACCAGGCCAGCAGCCACCCCCTCCTTTGTTTACACTCATGCCCCCCCCCCTCAGATGGCAGGACTGACACTGGCTTCTGCCTGCACCCCCAGCTCCAGGCCAAATACCTTTCCCTTCCCTGGGCCCCAGGGAGGGAGTGTGCGGAGAAGGGAGAGAGAGAGAGAGAGAGAGAGAGAGAGAAGAGAAGAGAAGAGAAGAGAAGAGAAGAGAAGAGAAGAGAAGAGAAGAGAAGGCAGGAGGTGGGTGCGTAGTCCAAGTCAGGTGGAGCTCTGGTCCCCACCCCCTTTCTTTCTTTCTGTGTTTTCTTTCTTTGAATAGCGACATCCGGTTTCCAACCTTTCCTCCTCCTAGCAGTTCTTGCTGTGAGACACTTCATTCATACTAAGGCAAACACAACGGGCACCAGCTTCTCAAGTGACCCTTGCCAAGGGAAAGTGTGCCCTGGCGGCCGCTGGCCATTCCCTCTTTGATTTGCTCAACAGTTTCCTGTGGCATTCCTGGAGTGCCTCCATCCCACCTCAAAGGCCTCAGCACATCTCCAAGTTCTCTGGTGGGCTGCTGTCCAGGCTGTGGGCTTTGCGGGGAGCGATACCCCACCCTCTGACTGCATGCCGGCCCACGGCAGCAGCCCGGTCTCCTGCTGTACCTTTAATAAAAAGAAAGGTAATTTAGCCAGGCGTGGTGGCGCACGCTTGTAACCCCAGTACTTGGGAAGCTGAGACAGGAGGATTGCGGTTTAAGGCCAGCCTCAGCTACTTAGTGAGGCCCTCCACAGCTTAGTGAGATCCTGTTTCAAAATAAAGTCTAAAGCCGGGTATGGTGACGCACGCTTGTAATCCCAGCGCTTGGGAGGCTGAGACAGGAGGATCGCGGTTCGTGGCCAGCCTCAGCTACTTAGCGAGGCCCTTTACAACTCAGTGAGACCCTGTTTCAAAATAAAGAATAAAAAATAGGGCAGGGAGTGTAGCTCAGAGGTAGAGTGCCCCTGGGTTCCATCTCTAGGCCCCCCTCTCCCCAAAAATTGCTGAGGTTGTAGCTCAGGAGTAGAATACCACTGGGTCCAATCCCCTGTGCCAATAAATAAATAAAATCCAAAGGCAATTTCTTGGAGGCCTAGTGGGGAGGCCCCTGGAGCCGGGGAAAGGCGTCCCAGCCCTGTGGTGGAGAGCGGGAGGGGTGGGGGCTCTGCCTTTCCTTCTGTCACCGAGTCCCCTCTTCCCCGGCATTTGAAGAGCTCAGACTCCAAACCTTCAAGGGCTGTTGAAACAATTAGATTTGCAAGTGCCCGTTGCTCAGTCTAATTGCTTAAAAGGTACTTCAGGCTCCCGCTGACCCGCAGTACGGCCTGGGGGAGGGACACCCAGACACTCTGCCGCCCTTGTCCCAGGCCCACCTCCCAGACACCAAAAAGGAACCTCAGTCCTCCCTGAGGGTGGAGTCGCCACCACCCCAGGGCCCCCGCAGAGCTAACCTTTCCTGCGGCATCCCAGGCCTGCATCCCAGCATCCTGGCGGGAGGTGGGGGTGGGGGTGGCCCTGCATGCCAAGCCAAGGTGAGGACACCTCTCCTCTGGGAACCCTGCAGCTGGGGCTGGAAGGGTTTCTGCCCTCGCTCCATGCTGTCCTGGTGGCCCTGCCCCAAAGTCTAGTTTCCACTGACCATTCTTCTCTCCCGGAATAGGGTCATACCCCGGCCAGCCTTGGGGTCCTGGTCTGGGCCCCTCTGAACCTTCCCAGCTCTGCCTGCCTGGCTCCCCCCGCCATCTGGGAGCCGCTGTGAACCCCCTGTTCTTGCCCTCTGCTTCTGCAACAGCTGAAGGACATCTACGGCCCTGGCAATGGCTGTGCCACAGTGCTGGGCGGAGATATTCTCACTGGGACACAGAAAGGTTAGCAGATTATTACTTTTCCGGGTTCCTGTTGCTTGCCTATGATATGCCTGGCTCTGTTCTTGGCCTGGAAACATAAAGAGGAAGAAAAATAGAGTTCTCTGTCTCAGGGGTGCTTACATGATACAAGGAGATGGGATGGGGTATGGCTTATTGATAGAGGGCTTGAGTAACACGTGTGAGACCCATTTGCAGTGAGCTATGAGAGAGAGAGAGAGAGAGAGAGAGAGAGAGAGAGAGAGAGAGGAAGAAGAAGAAGAAGAAGAAGAAGAAGAAGAAGGAGGAGGAGGAGGAGGAGGAGGAGGAGGAGGAGGGGAAGGGAGATGAGGAGGAGGAAGGAAGAAATAGGCTGGAACACATAAGCAAAGAAATAAAAACTGTGCCCAGTAGACATGAATGAGTGAGAGAAAGCCGGGCAGAGCGAAGGGAAGAACTTGGAGATATTTAACCAGAAACCCGAGCAAAAAGAGGGAGCAGCTTGTTCCAAAGTCCTGAGGCAGGGGAGCCTGTGTGTTCAAGGAGGAACCAGATCTGCTGGAGCAGAGTGCGTGAGGGGAGAAGAGGCCAAGCACGAAGGGTCCCGGCAAGAAATCTGGGCGCTAGGGCAAGATGGAAGCCATTGGGAGTCTTGGGCAGGGGACAACATGAGCAAACATGTCTTTCCAGACATGGCTACTGGTGGAGGACGGTCTGGAGAAGGGGCCAAGAGTGGGGCAGAGAGCAGAGAGGAAGCTATTGGAATAGTGCAGGTGAGCTATGGTGGCTGGAGTACTGGGAAGCAGTCAGATGAGACACGATTTTTATTTATTTTATTTTATTTTATCTTTGCTGGGTCTGGGAATGGAACCCAGAAGCATTTGACCTCCGAGCTACACCCCCTGCTCTATTTTTGATTATTTGGAAACAGGGTCTCACTGAGTTGCAGAGGGCCTCGCTAAGGAGCTGAGGCTGTCCTCGAACCGTGATCCCCCTGTTGATGAGAGACGATGATAACGGAGTGTGGATGCTCAGATAGGAGGGCTCCAGTCAGGACCCCTTGCGGGCCTCACCTGGGATGTGGAGGAGCAGCTGCTGGTGTTTGTTGCCCGAGTCCCGGGGCTGGGAGCAGTGGAGCGGGGCCAGGGGATCCTCGGAGACAGGGAGAGCCTGGGAGGGCCGTCGTCCAGGGATGGTAGGGGGACCTGGGCCTTCTGTGACAGCAGGAGTCACAGAGGGACCTTCAGCCTGGCCGCAGCAGTGTCCCATCTGGGCTGAAGAAAGATCTATCGGGCTGTAGCCCGGGTGCACGGGCTCATGTCTGACATCCCAGAAATGGGGAGGTTGAGACAGGAGGATCACAGGTCCAAGGCTAGCATCAAGTTAGCAAGACCCTGTTTCAAAATAAAATAGAAAGAAGGCCGGGCGTGGTGGCGCACGCTTGGAATCCCAGTACTTGGGAGGTTGAGACAGGAGGATCGCCGGTTTGCGGCCAACCTCAGCGACTTAGTGAGAGCCTCTTTCAAAATAAAGAATTAAAAAATAGGGAGCCCGGAGTGGTGGTGCAGGCTTGTCATCCCAGCATTTGGGAGGCTAAGACAGGAGGATCCAGGTTCGCAGTTAGCCTCAGCTATTACTTAGCGAGGCCCTTTGCAACTTAGTGAGACCCTATTTCAAAATAAAGAATGAAAGAGCTGAGGGTGTAGCTTGGAGGTAGAATGCCTCCATCCCCAGTACCTCAAAAAAAAAAAATATATATATATATATATATGGAGCCAGGCATGGTGGTGCATGGTTGTAATCCCAGCATTTGAGAGGCTGAGACAGGAGAATTACTATTCACAGACAGCCTCAGCTACTTAGTGAGGCCCTTTGCAACTCAGTGAGACCCTGTTTCAAAATAAAGAATAAAAAATAGGGCTGGAAGCCGGGCATGGTGGCGCTTGTAATCCCAGTACTTGGGAGACTGAGACAGGAGGATCACACAGGTTTGAAGCCAGCCTCAGCTACTTAGTGAGGCTCTCAGCAATTAAGTGAGACTTTGTTTCTAAATAAAATATAAAATAGGGCTGGAGGTGTAGCTCAGAGGTAGAATGCCCCTGGGATCCATCCTCAATACCACAAAAAAAAAAAAAAAAAAAAAAAAAATAGGGCTTGGAGTATAGGTTGGAGAGAAAATGACCCTGGGTCCAACCCCCAGTACCAAAATAAAAAGGAAAAAAGAAAGAAGACAAGATGTGAGTGGAAGCGCAGCGCTGAGGGCGGGAGGGTGGGAAGCTGTGCTGATGAGCTAACTGGACAGAAGGGAGGAGCTGTGCTGGGGGGCTGGCTAGGAAGGAAGCTGCCCCAGTTCAAGCGTGGCTGATGGGATGAAGGCTTCGGTCACCATGGAGGGCCTGGGCTCAGCACCGGGGCCTTTAGACAAGGGCCCCATACTCGGGCGTCCTCTGAGTGAGGAGGCTGGAGAACTAGCTCATGGTGGGCACTGTTCATGGACACCGAGGCCCGACCCCGGCCAAAGGCCTGTGCCGGCGCCTAGGCCCCACTTCCACCAGGAGAACAGGCAGTGGTTTGGGCTGAGTGTCTTGGCTGGAACTTGGGCCTGCGGGTGTCCTCAGGTGCTCCTGAAGTACCCCACAGTTGATTTCTTTTTCCTTTGGTACTGCGGATGGAGCCCAGGGCATTCTACCTCCAAGCTAAACTCTCAGCCCTATTTTTTATTCTTTATTTTGAAACAGGGTCTCACAGAGTTGCAAAGACCTCCCTAGTAGCTGAGGCGGGCTGTGAACCTGCGATCCCCCTGTCTCAGCTTCCCAAGTGCTGGGATGACAAGCGTGGGCTACCACGCCCGGCTCTTTATTATTTTTTTAATTTTTAATTTTTATATTATGTATTTATTTGGTGGTACTGGGGATGGAACCCAGGGGACCTTTTTTTCTCTAGGCTACACTCCCAGACCTGTTTTATACTTTATTTGGAAATAGGGTCTCACAAGTTGCTGAGAGCCTCGCTAAGTAGCTGAGGCTGGCTTCGAACCTGCATGATCCTCCTGTCTCAGCCTCCCAAGCTCGGGGATTCCAAGCGTGCGCCACCACGCCCGGTTATTTTTTATTTTTGAAATGGTCTCACTAAGTTGCAGAGGCCCTCACTAAGTTGCTGCGTCTGGCCGCGAACCGCGATCCTCCTGTCTCAGCCTCTAGAGAACTGGGATTACAAGCGTGCGCCACCAGGCCCGCTTTCCTCCATAGTTGAGACCCGCTGGGGCAGGGCTGGGGGAACATAGAAGCAGTTTCTCCCTGCGCTGCCCGGCTGGCTGGGACTCTGATTTCAAGCTTGGGCTCTCAGATCTTTAGAAGGAATATGTGTCAATGTAGGAGAGAAGAACATATTTGATTCAACAGTTTGTTAACTTGATTTATAACTTTTAAATATTTAGACGTATGGAATGTGGGCCTCTATTTGTACATCTGCTCAGCCCAAGATAGGTGAGCGGACCCTCCCCGGGGCCTGGCTTAGGTCTGCTTTGCGGTGTCCTCCCTCCGCCTCCTGGCAAGCCCACCCAGCCCACTCCCGCCCCGGGGCTGTGGTGACTTCCACCCAACTCCATCAAGAATCAGAGCCTGGTGGTGCGTACTTGCTTGCAATCCCAGCAAAAAAAGAAAAGAAAAGAAAAGAAAAGAATAAAAAATAGGGCGGGGGGTGTAGCTTGGAGGTAGAATGCCCTGGCTTCCATCCCCAGTACCGTGTGCGTGTGCGCATGCACACACACACACACACACACACACACACAGCCAGGCGTGGTGATGCACGCTTGTAACCCAGCATTCGGGAGGCTGAGACCGGAGGATCACGGTTCGCGGACAGCCTCTGCTACTTAGTGAGGCCCTCTGCAACTCAGTGAGACCCGGTTTTAAAATTAAGAATAAAAAATTGGGCAGAGGGTGTAGCTCGGAGGTCAAATGCCTCTGAGTTCCATCTCCAGACCCGCAAAAACAAAACAAAACAAAATGAAACAGAAAAAAAAAAACTGTAGAATGCCACTGGGTTCCATCCCAGCAACACACACACACACACACACACACACACACACACACACACACACACACACAGAGGAATCAGCTCCCAGCTGGATAGCGTAGGGAGCAAAGCCGGTGCCCCAGGTAAGGCTGCAGGCGCAGGGCAGGCTGGCGGGGCTGTGGTCCGGGTGGGTGAGAAGCAGCCGGACGCCTGGGCTGGTGAACCCTGTGGCCCGCAGGTTGCTTAGCTCCCCCTGTAAGACTGCCCTGTCTGCCCTGTCTGCGAGGAGGGAGTCCTACCAATGTGTTACCGTCAGCTGGTTGAAGCGGCCCCTTGGAGCACAGGGTGAAGCGGTGAAGCCGTGCTGCGGGCCAGCGCTGGGAAGGAGAGGAGCTGTTTGGGCTGCAGTATCTCCTCCTGTTCTGAATCCCCGTGACCTGGCTGTGCCGGGGCCGGCTGCACTTTGGTTTCTCTGGATTCTATCTCTTCAAGCTCCATCCTCTCCTTCCCTGGAGCTAAGCAGCTCGTGTGTGTGTGTGTGTGTGTGTGTGTGTGTGTGTGTGTGTGTGTGTGTGGTGAGGATGGAACTCAGGGGCATTCAACCTCCGAGCTACACCCCTGCCCTATTTTTTATTCTTTATTTTGAAACAGGGTCTCACTGAGTTGCAGAGGCCTCCCTAAGTAGCTGAGGCTGGCTGTGAACTGCCATCCTCCAGTCTCCGCCTCCTGAATGCTGGGATGACAAGTGTGCCCACCACGCCCGGCTTATTCAATGGTTTCATTTTGTCTTGGTTCTGTAGTGGGTATGGAGAACCATGGCGCTCGCCCTTGGAGCTACCGCCAGCCCTTTTCATTTTTATTTTTTATTATTATTATTATTTTTTGTGGTACTGGAGGTGGAACCCAGGGGCTTTCTACCTCTGGGCTATACTCCAGACCTATATTATACTTTATATGCAAACAGGGTCTCACTGAGTTGCTGAGAGCCTCACTAAGTAGCCGAGGCTGGCTTCGAACCTGTGCGATTGTCCTGTCTCAGCCTCCCAAGCGCAGGGATTATAAGCGTGTGCCACCACGCCCGGCCTTTTCATTTTATTTTGAGACAGGGTCTCATGAAGTGGCTCAGGCTCACCTCAACCACTCACCCCCTGGCCTCAGTCTCCTGAGTAGTGCACCATGCCTGGCTTTATTTTTTATTTTGAAACAGAGTTTCACTAAGTAGTGGAGGCTAGCCTCCAACCTGCAATCTTTCTGTCTCAGCCTCCCAAGTACGGGGATTCCAGGCCTGAGCCAGCCTGCTTCCTCTGACCCTCTCTGGCGAGCCCAGAGGGAGGCCCTTGGGGGAGAGGAGGGAAGAGGCTGCCCCCTGGCTGACACTCAGGCCTCCACCGTGGCCTGGCTGCGGGCACACTCCTGGCCAGCCTGACCAGGCTCCCTCACGGTTGCTCTCAAAGTTTGCCCTCCCTGCTAGAACCTTCTTTGCTGCCTGTGTGTCCCGTGGAAGCCTGGCCCTTCAAGCCCGAGCCGAACCTGCTCCAGGACGTCTGCCCTAGTCCCTGCGACGGCCCAGCAGCAGCCTGTGGTGGTGAGGAAGTGCTCTGCGGATGTGGGAGGGCGGCCTGGCCTCAGTGTCCTGCTGTGTGGAGCAGGGGGCACTCAGGGGAAGGTCCTGAGGATCGAATGAAGTGGGTGTGAAGCGTGTCCCGTGCATCTGAGAGCACCCGCCCGCCAGGGTGCCGTCTGCTCACAGGGAGCTTGTGTGAGCGTGCATTTGTCCTGGGTTGGATTCCTCTGCAAACAGGCCCTGAGATGAGGATCTGAGGGACACTCTTCTTCCCTCAAATGGGAAGGGAAGGGGGTCCCAGGAAGGGGGGGGGGGGAAACATGGGGAAGTGGCAAGGCTGGTAATCCCAGCAAGGAGCGAGCAGCCCCAGAGCCCAAGCCTGTTATCCCGTTCCAAGGCTGGGTGTTTCCCAAGGCCAGGGGCATTTCACCCTCCGAGCTACACCCCCAGCTCTATTTTTTTATTCTCTCTTTCTTTCTTTTCTTTCTATTTTTTTGGTGGTACTGGGGGTGGAACCAAGGGGCTACACTCCCAGACCTAATTTATATTTTATTTGGAAACAGGGTCTCACTAAGTTACTGAGAGCCTCAGTAAGTAGCTGGGGCTGGCTTTGAACCTGCGCAATCCTGTCTCAGGCTCCCAAGCACAGGGATTAGAGGTGTGCGCCACGATGCCTGCCTATTTTTTATTCTTTATTTTGTAACAGGGTCTCACTGAGTTGCAGAGGGCCTCACTAAGTAGCTGAGGCTGTCTGGGAACCGCGATCCCCCTGTCTCAGCCTCCCGAATGCTGGGATTACAAGCGTGAGCCACCACGCCCAGCTCCAAGGCTGGGTGTTTATCTAGCCACTTCTGCTGCTGTGACATTAAATCCTTGACACCCCCAGATGTCCTGTAGGCTGAGAGAAGCTTCTATAGGTCCACCCTGGAGAAATGCTGCAGGCGAGAAGCAGAAATGGGCTTGGGCCGGGGAGTCCCAGCCAGACAGCCTCAGCTACTAGCCGGGCGTGGAGGCTGAGACCTGAAGATCGTGGTTCATGGACAGCCTCAGCTACTTAGTGAAACCCTGTTTCAAAATAAAGAATAAAGAATTGGGGTAGGGGTGTAGCTTGGAGGTGGAATGCCCCTAGGTTCACTCCCTAGTACTGAAAAAAAAGAGAGAGAAAGAAAAGAAAGAAAGAAAGAAAGGAGAAAGGAAAGAGAAAAAGAAAAAGGAAAAAGAAAAGGCGGAGGGGCTAAGACTTGTTGACTCTTGGTGCAAAGGACCAGCTTTCACTGCTACCAAGGTCGCTCTCTGCTTCCTGATTTCCCTGCCCTCTGCCTAGAAAACCAGAAGTGCTGCGCCGCTGCACAGCAGAGTGTCCTGGCGCCTGGGGAGACGGCTTGGAGGGACTACAGAGTCATTCCTGGGGATGAGGGTGGGCACCGAGTGCTATTTCCATGAAAAAAAAAAGAAGAGGAAATAACGGGACCAAATCTGGGAAGAAAACAAAATAAAATCTCTCTGAGAAAAAGTGTTGGAGTCGGGCGTGGTGGCGCACACTTGCAATCCCAGCATTCCCAGCATTCGGGAGGCTGAGACAGGAGGTTAGCCGTTCCCGGACAGGGACAGCCTCAGCTACTTAGTGAGGCCCTCCGCAACTTAGTGAGACCCTGTTTCCAAATAAAGAATAAAAAATAGGGCAGGGGGGGGTGTAGCTCGGAGGTCGAATGCCCCCGGGTTCCATCCCCAGGCCCGCAAAATAAATAAATAAATAAATAAATAAATAAATAAATAAATAAATATGTTGGAACTGGGAGCTTAAAACCTTAGCTAACTGGTGTGTGGTGGCCCAGGACTATAATACCAAAAAATTCAGGAGGCTGAAGCAGGAAGATCCCAATAGAAAGAAGCCGGGCGTGGTGGCGCACGCTTGTAATCCCAGGACTTGGGAGGCCGAGACAGGAGGATCACGCAGGTTTGAAGCCAGCCTGTTACTTAGTGAGGCTCTCAGCAACTTGGATCCTGTTTCAAAATAAAGAATAAAAAATAGGGTAGGGGGTGTAGCTCAGAGGTAGAATGCCCCTGGGTTCCATCCCTAGTACTGCAAAAACAAACAACTCCCCAAATTGAGCTTCCAGCAAAATTGTGGTAAAGATTACCCAAGACCAAATGAGTGGAAATGGCTTATGAAAGGGAAAGACAGAGGGGTGTGGCCCACGCTAATCCCAGTACTTGGGAGGCCGAGGTTGCAGGTTCAAGGACAGTCTCAGCAATGTAGTGAGACTCTCGGCAACCTAGGGAGACCCTGTTTTAAAACAAAAACATAAAAAGCGCTGAGGATATAGTTTGGAGGTAGAATGTCCCTGGGTCCAATCCCTGGCACCCCCCACACCCCACGTAGCCACACGAGGAGAGTCCCAGGAACCGTAAGTGGGGATAAGGACCACTAGAGCAGAGTCCTGGCCAATACTGGTTTTGCTGCTGGTATACGGCGCCTGGATGCCAGTTACCTCGCTGTCAACCACTGGGACATTTTCTTTCAGGCTTAGCTGGACTTTTACTTCCCTGCCTGGGCTCGTGTGACTGAACTACTTCACCTCTCCAAGGAGTTCACCTCCATGAAAATACCTCTAAGAACAACTGCATAGCAACGACGTTCCTTCTGCGCCTAGGCCCACAACTGCCCGGCTCATCTGTTGACCGGCGGGCGTCTTCTCTAAGTGCAACCGGGCTGTCCTGTTTACGGCTGCAATCCCCAGGCCCGGCACAGCGGTATCTGTTCCATGAACGCGTAGAATCTCAGATGGACAGCGCTAAGCCTGGACCAGCCCCCAGGGGCCGGAGCCGTGCCAAGAGCCCTGTTAGGGGTCAAAACGCTTGGCCCGCGCTGCTAGCCCTGCTAGCCCTGGGGGTGGTTCCTGCGCCCAGGGACGAGCCGGGGGATTGGGGATCTTGAGAAGAAGTGGCTGGGCTCGGCCGGGGGAGGGGGCGCGGCAGGGACGGCCTCCCGGCCCCCTCCGCCGGCCCTCCCCTCCTCGCTCGCCCCGCCAGGCCCCGCTGCCGCTGACTTTCTGACTTCTTTAACTTGTCAGCAAATCCCGGGGTTGGAAATGCACGCGCGCCCGGCCCGCCGCCAGCAGGCCGTCTGGCCGCGGCTGCAGATGTGGGGCCACCGAGGGCCGCCCGCCCCGCCGCGCAGACTAAACAGTCTCCGGGCCGCGCGCGGCGCAGCTCCAGATGCCGCGTCCCTCGCCGCGCTAATTGGGCCCCGCGCCCGCCCGGGGGGGGGCACTGGAGGGAGGGGCGAGGCCGGCCTCGCAGGTCGGGGGGGGGCGCCCCGGCTGCGCGGGGAGGCCGGCCGGAGGGGGTGCAGCCGTGCCCAAACACGGCGCCGCGGTGGAGAGGCCGGCCGCCCCTCTTTGTCTTAGGAGCACCTCCTCCCGGGCTCTCACTTTTTAGAACTGGGCCCGCAGCTGCACACCTGCGCTTGGGGACGCCCTGCGCGCGGCGGGGAGGGTCCTGGGGCAGAGGGCGCCCCCCAGGCTGCCCTTCCCCCGAGGCCCCGGCCGGCCGGGGAGCCCCAGCCTGGGCGCCGCCCCCGCCGGAGGCCGGGCTGCGGGGCGAGCTCCTGGCGGCCCCTCTCTGACAATCTTCCCTTTGTTTGTTTTCTTAAATATGGGAGGCCCGAATTCCTGCCGGATTCCGTAGGTTTCGCTCAGGAAGGAGGCGCCCCGCCCCGCCGTCGGTGCAGGGGGGGGGGTGGCAGGTTCTCCCCGGCCGCGGCCTCGCACGCGCGGGGCTCAGTCCCCGGCGCCCGCCGCGAAGGCTTAAAGAAGACAGGGACCAGACCCAGAAGGCTTTAAAAGACACGCCGAGCAGCCCCCCCAGCCTCAGTCCACACCCCGCACCCCCACGCCCCGCTCTTATTTTGGTCTCCGAACTTGGGCCTCATTAATTTCCAAAAAAATTTCCCCCAATAAAAGGCAAACATGGAAAGAAAAACAAACTATTAGGAAACAGAGGAGGGAGGAAATGTTCTTTAAAAGGTTAGCAGACCGCATCATTTTCCAGTGATATTATACACTCCCCGCAGTATCCAAAATATATACGGGCCTCGGGCCAAGAATGTAAAAAAACTTTTTTATTTTTTTGAGGGGTGAAAAAACCCTCACTTAGACACAACATCTGGACGGGAGAGCGAACAAACCCTCCATTTATCACACTTAATCCTCCAATGAGGTAACCCACAGTTGACTTCTGTTTAGCTAATTTAGCGGCTTTCAAACGCCCGCCCAGTCCAGACCCGGGATGAAGTGTCGCTGGTGGAGGGCCAGCCGGCCGCCCCGCCCGACGGCGCTCCCTCCCGCCCCGGCCCTGGATGCAGGGGAAAAAAGACCATTAAAAAAAGAGAAAGGAACTTTTGACGAATTCCCTTCCTCCGCCCACCCGGTCAGCGTGGACCTCCACTCTGCCCTCGCTCTGCCCCTCGCCCAGCACCCACCCCGACGCCCACTTCGATGGCGGCCGGCCGAGCGCCAGCTGCCCCTGGGCCCGGGCCGCCACCCCCAGCCCTGAGGCCTGGCAGCCTGACCCTCCGGCCGGCCTGGAGCGCGGGGAGGGTCGGGGCCGGCGGTGTGCGCAGACAATGGGATCTTGTGGGGACGCGAGTGGAGAGAGAATAAATCAGGCAGGGTGTATCATCTGGGGATTAGTGATAAATCCCTGGGACCCTGGCCCAGGGGGCTGGGGCCAGCGGCGAGGCTGGGCCAATTGCAGGCTTCCGTCCTCTGCGACTTCTCTTCCTCTCCCCGAGGCTCCTGCCTGTGCTCACCTGCGGCCCACTCCAGGACTCCTCAGCTGAACTTTGGAGCCTTGGGCTCAGGCCCTCCACAGACGTTCCCTCGCTGCGGCTGGGACGCTCTGCCAGGGAGACGCTTGCAGGCTGGGGACTGCCCAGCCTCTGTGCACCCCAGCGAGTCTTGGCGGGGCACACTGGGCCAGCCCTCTAGACCCCAGCCTTCTCAGGAGGAGCCCCGCGTTCTGACCCCAACCCCAACGCAAGCCCACACCTCGGGGTCCCTCTGCACCTGTTTGCACCGCAGAAGTCCTGTGAGAATGGCTGGGCGCTGGACTCAGGTTGCAGAGCGGGTCCTCTTCCTGCCTCGCCCCGGGGACTGAAGCCTCTACTGAGCCTGCTTTCTTTCTTTCTTTCTTTCTTTCTTTCTTTCTTTCTTTCTTTCTGTCTCTCTCTCTCTCTCTCTCTCTTTCTCTCTCTCCCTTCTCCCTTTCTTCCTTCCTTCCTTTCTTTCTCTTGCTGTACTGGGGTGGAACCCAGGGGCATTTGACCTCTGAGCTACACCCCCTGCCCTATTTTTTATTCTTTATTTTGAAACAGGGTCTCACTGAGTTGCAAAGGGCCTCACTAAGTAGCTGAGGCTGTCCAAGAACCGTGATCCTCCTGTCTCAGCCTCCCGAGTGCTGGGATGACGAGCGTGCGCCCCCGCGCCCGGCTACTGAGCCCTCTTTTCCGTCGAGTGGTGACTTTTGGTCCGTTGGCAGTCATCAGGCGCTTGCCCTGCACCAGACACCGTGCTAGGCGCGGGGCTTGGGAGGTGGGAGCCATGGCTCCTTCTCGCGCTGGCCAGGAGGCAGGCGTGCCAGCAGTTCATTTGAAGGGCAGAGAATAAGGCCAATGGAGGCCTGGGAGCGTTGGGGTCTGTCCAGAAGAGGGACTGAGCCGCCTGGCTGGGGTGGAGGTCCCTAGGACTTCGCGGCTCGAGCTCCTACGGCCTCACGGCTTAGTGGTTGAGCAAGGGCTCTGGGGGCAGAGGGCGAGGTTCAAGTTCCTGCTCTACCGTGCCTCACACATGTGAGCGTAGGGGGCAACCAGGGGCACACGGCCATCTGGGAAGGGGTGTCCACTCCTGTTACCTTTCTTCTGAAGCATATGGAGAGCCAGGCATGGCAGCGCACTCCTGCCATCCTAGTATCTGGGAGGCTGAGACTGGAGGACTGCAGATTCAAGGCCAGCCTCAGCAATTTAGAGGACCCTCAGCAACTAAGGGACAAGGAAGGCACTGTGTTTCAAAAAAAAAAAAAGAAGAAGAAGAAGAAAGGCTGGGGGTGGAGTTTGGAGGCAGAAGGCCCCTAGGTCAACTCCCAGCACCAAAACTAAAACAGAGCCTGGGACAGATCACCTGGGAGCCTGCCCCTCTCCTCTCCTCTCCTCTCCTCTCCTCTCCTCTCCTCTCCTCTCCTCTCCTCTCCTCTCCTCTCCTCTCCTCTCCTCTCCTCCCCTCTCTCTCTCTCTCTCTCTCTCTCTCACACACACACACACAGGACCGGGTGCCAAGCACTCGCCCAGCCTCCCCGCCCCACCACCAATGAGGGATAGACAGAAAGGCCCAGTCAACCTTCGCGCAGGTAATACCAGGCAGTGCTGTGCGCAGTGGCTGGCAGGCCTGCACCATCTTCTCCCTAACACTCATGGTGGCCATGGCCGTTTTCCCTGCCCCTGCATCTCCGGAAGCCAAGCTGGGCAGAACCCTGTGGCCCCTCCACCCCCCCCCCCTTTTTTTTTTTTAGCTCAGCAGAAAGTCAAGAAATGTCTCCTGGGCTGGAGCCACAGCTTGGATTTGAGCTGAGTCTAGACTTGCTGTGTTTCCTTGAGTGAGATGTGCGCCCTCTCTGGGCCGTGGGCTGGTTGGACCAGCAGCCTTCTGGGCTCCTTTGCAGCCTGGTGGTGTCTCTCTTTCGGCTGGGGGCCTCTCCTTCCCGGCTGGAGGCTGCCCATCTCCAGCTGTGGGTTTTTTGGGGTGTGCGTCCCATTCCTCCCCCGCCCGGCTTTTCTCTGGGTGTCTCTACCTTCTCCCTTATGCTCCCGTCCAGCATCTTCCTCTCTGTCCCTTTCCTCTGCTGGGGGCCCAGGGAGCAGACGGCCAAGCCGATGCCCCTCCTGACAGCTGCCTGCATCCCCCCGCCCAGGCTTCTTGGGCCCTAAGTGTGGGCTTGAGGAGCCAGGCCTCCCCAAGTCCTCTTGCTGAGAGTGTGTCCTCAAAGCCCTGGTGGTGCCCTAACCCTCTGACCCTTGGGACAGTGGGAGAGTGGTGTCCCCGCTGGACCAGGAGAGTGCCTAATGCAGAGCCTGGCAGGGTGGGTTCCCGGGCTCAGGGCAGGGACAGGGAAGTGAGCCTTCTCTAGGTCGGGTGGACCCCAGCTCCTGAGCCCCTCCGGCACGAGCTGCCCCCCCCCGGAAGCCAGAGCACCCCTTCACAGGGCCGCGGGCCTGGGAGTTCTCATCACCAGGACACCACTCAGGGCTGTCAGAACCATTTCCGGACAGTGTGCTGTGTGCCAGGGACTGTGCTGGGCGCACGAGGAGGTGCCTGTTTTGGGGGCAAGGGGCTGGGGTCGGACAGAGTCCACAAGGAGTGCCCGGCTGCCAAGCCCGGAGCTCGTGGGCAGAGGGTTTGGCGATGACTGCGTGTGGGCCCGGCTAGCCGGGGGCCAGGTAAACAGGACGCTGGGCGCGGGGTGTGGCGGAGGGGGAGGGCCGGGATGGGGGCACAATGGGCCTTTGTGCGCTGAGGAAGGAGGCGCCCTCCCTCTGGGACTCTGGGCTTCCCCCTCCCCGGGCTGTACAAATATCAGGACATATGGAAGACGCAGTCATAAATACCAGCGTATGTGGGAGAAGACGTCCCCTGCCCTCTGGCCCTCCTGCTTCTCCTTCCACTTCCATGGGCATGGGGGTCCAGCAGGGTGCTGGGTGGCCCAGGCTGGAGGGGACAGCTGGCCTCCGGGCTGGGGGTGGCAGAGACCTAACAATCTTGGCCTGCCCTCAGGCAGGCTAGAGCTAGCTGTGTCTGTCCTTACAAGCCACTCAGCTGCCCCACCCTCAGTTTACCCACCTGGAAAGCGGGTGAGGCTGAGCCGGGCCTGCCCACCTTGCAGTGTGCCCGGGTGCTGTGGCCTGCTCCCTGCAAGGGTGTCCACAGAGCGCAGCCGGCCATCCATGTCTCTGGCTGTTCTGCTGCAAGACCCCTTTCTGGCTGAGAATCCCCCAGGGTTCAGGCGTGGGCAGAACCAACACCCGCCCACTGGGGCTGCGAGGCACCTACCGCAAAAGTCACAATGCCCGTTCTGACCAACCAGCCCAGCGTTCCCCATTCAACCCTTTTTTTTTTTGAAGATTGAACCCAGGGGCATTTTACCTCAGAGCTACATCCCCAGCCCGATTTCATTCTTTATCTTGAAACAGGGTCTAACTAAGCTGCGGAGGGCCTCACTGAGGCTGGGCGCGAGCCCAGATCCTCCTGTCTCAGCCTCCTAAGTATTACACGTGGTCCATCCTCCAATCCTGATGCGGCTTTATGAGCATCTTTGAGAGCATCTGCAGAGATGAGCGAGATGAGTGTCCTGCCCTCAGGGAGCGCCTGGTCAGATGGGGGGTTGAACACACAAGAAGCACTGACGTGTAATAATAACAGATAATATTCATTGAGTACTTCTAGGTACCAGAAACAATTTTAAGCAGTTTATTTATTTTATTATTATTTTCCTTTGCGGTACTGGGGATGAACCCAGGGGCATTCTACCTCCAAGCGACACACCCAGCCCTATTTTTTAACTTTTTGTTTGGAAGCAGGGTCTCACTGGGTTGCGGAGGGCCTCACTAAGTAGCTGAGGCTGGCTGGGAACCGCGATCCCCCTTTCTCAGCCTCCCAAGTGCTGGGATTGCAAGCGTGCGCCACCACGCCCGGCTTCTAAGCACATTATATGCATTCATTCGTATGGTTATTCTCATGATTACCAGAGGAGGTAAGCAACGTGCCCAAAGGGCTGGACCCTGGGCAGTCTGCGAGAGGCTGAGCTCCCCATTCACAGGACATTCAAAGTGACAGAGGCTTGACTCGGCTGAGCAGAGTCCCAGGACAGTCGCAGTGTCACTGGAAAGGCAGGACGCTGAGCAGGCTTCCCCGAAGACAGAAGAGAGGTGCTTCCAAGAGATTCCCCTCTTCCCTCTGCTGAGGCCCTTTCCAACCCAGAGCTCTGTGCTGGAGGGTCTCAGGAGCTTTTTGGTGGAGAAGTGGCACTCACTCACATCCCAGGTAACTTGGGCTTGCCCAACCACAAAGCCTGTTGGGTCCTTGATCCTTCTTTTGTCTGTCTGGAGGGTGCTGGGTGCTAGGTGATAAGTGGGACTGAGTCCACCAAGAAGAATCATTTAGGAAGCAAGTATACAAATCTATGTCATTGGTTTAAGCAAAAGGAAGGGGCTCACTGACTTAACTCAGGAGGACGGGTGTGCAGGAGTGTGTGTGCGTGTGCGTGTGCGTGTGTGTGTGTGCGTGCGCGCGCGCCGGGCGAGCTGAAGTTTAAGCACTACCTGCTTCAAAAGGTGACATCAAGCTAGACGTGGTGGCACGCTCTTGTAATCCCTGCATTTGGGAGGCTGAGACAGGAGGACCACAGGCTGGCGGAGCCTTAGCTGCTTAGTGAGGCCCTCTGCAACTTAGTAAGAGCCTGTTTCAGAATAAAGAAAAAAAAAAAAATAGGGCTGAAGCCGGGCGTGGTGGCGCACGTTTGTAATCCCAGCATTCGGGAGGCTGAGACCTGGAGGATCGCGGTTCAGGGACAGCCTCAGCTGCTTAGCGAGGCCCTCTGCAACTCAGTGAGACCCTGCTTCAAATTAAGAATAAAAAATAGGGCAGGGGTTGTACCTTGGAGGTTGAATGCCCCTGGGTCCCATCCTCAGACCCGCATAAATAAATAAATAAATAAATAGGGCTGGGGGTGGAGCTTGGAGGTAGAATGCCCCTCTCCCCCAAAATGCCATGCTCAGCTTCTCTTGGATTTTTTTGTTGATTCCTTTTTTTTTTTTTTTTTGTGGTCCTGGGGGTGGAACCCAGAGGCTTTCTACCTCTGGGCTATACTCCCAGACCTATTTTATATTTTATTTGGAAACAGGGTCTCACCAAGTTGCTGAGAGCCTCACTAAGTAGCTGAGGCTGGCTTCGAAAATGCGCGATCCTCCTGTCTCAGCCTCCCAAGCGTGGGGATTACAAGCGTGTGCCACCACGCCCGGCTTCCCTTTTTATTTTGATACTTTTTCTATTGTAGCTTGGCCTCTTCTCAACTGCAAAGGGGGGATAGATGGAAAGGGAGGTAGAAGCTTCTCTGATTCCCTGGAAGGCAGGTGCAGGTGGGCAGAAGACCAGCAATTTCATGCTCCTATCTCAGGAAAGAGCCTGCATTCCCAACACCCTCTGTCCATAAAATCCTAGGGCAGGATTCCTATTGGCCCGATGTGGTCATGTGTCCACCTTCTGAACAAATCAGGTGGCTAGGCCTGGCTCGTGGGCCCACCCCCAGGCTGCAGTGGCTGAGGAGCTGTGATTGGCAGGTCCACAGAGTTGAGTGGGGAGCAGCCCTTCTCTGCAGGGAAGGGGCGCAGTGACCAAGAGTGGACAGGGCCGCTGGGCAAGCACGTTCAGCAGAGGGGGAAGTGGAGGCGCGGTAGAATAAACTCAGTGTGACTCTTCGAGCTTCAAGTCTGCTCTCAGATTGGAGGGTGTGTGTAGGCAGTTGTTAAATTGACATTTGAAAACATGATTTTTTATTTGCTATATAAATAGCACCTGGCTATATTATTTGAAAAATTCAGAGTATATAGGCTTCTGAGGCAGACTGCAGATGCTAGGGCTGGCAGTGTCGCCCAGTGGTGGAGGACTTGTCGGGCAGTGCAAGGCCCTCCGTTTAATTAAAAAGTAACAATAAAAAATACAAGATGTTATTAAGAAAGCTTTGAAGCCGGGCGTGGTGGGCACGCTTGTCATCCCAGCATTGGGGAGGCTGTGACAGGAGGATCGAGGTTCACGCCAGCCTCAGCTACTTAGTGAGGCCCTCCGCAACTCAGTGACACCCTGTTTCAAAATAAAGATTAAAAAATCGGGCTGGGGGTGTAGCTCGGAGGTAGAACGCCCCTGGGTTCCACCCCCAGTATAGGAGAAAAAAGAAGCAAGCTCTGGACTAGAAGCGAACTGTTTTCCGCACTGAATCCCTTCCGATGCCCTGTGCCTCTGCGTCTCCGATTGGCAGGTGATCAGGACAGGGATGGGGTAGGAATTGGGAAGTTTGAGATGATCAGGAGATAGAAATACCGTGGATTCGGGGACCCGCAGAGCCGCAGCTGAACACCTGGCTCTGCCGGTCTCCAGCAGTGTGGCCCTAGCAAAGTCGCCGACCCCTCGGGGCCATCTGCTCCCCTGTGAAATGGTCAGGAGGATGTCCACTCACAGCGCAGGCGGGGCGGGGGACGCTGGAGACGGTTTTGCTGTGTCCCCAGGCTCCTTGTGGGACAACCCAGGGCACCGGAGCTGGGAAATGGCCCCACACAGACCCCCAGGTCGCCTGGCTGCTGGGGGCTCTCCAGAAGCCTGCACACTTGCTCCTGGGGGGCTCTAACCGCAGCCTTCGGCCGAGCAACCCCTGGCTTCGCCACCTTGTAGCCACGGAATGAGCAGCTCAACCTTTGCGCCACCCGCCCAGGGGATGCGCGGCTCCGCTTTCCCAGAGCCCTTTGTACTCCTCCGGCGCGCACGTGACTGCGCCCTGCCAGGGCCTGTACCTGTTTGTCCCTCGCTGCAGCTAGCTAGTGGCTTCCTGGAGGCGGGATTGTTTTCTCCCTGGCTGTTTCTCCAGTTCTCAGCACAGGTGTAGGCCCAGAGGAGGGGCCTGGGGCGAGCGGGTCAGGGAGGAGCCGGGCTACTTTCCACCAGGTACCACAGTTATGTCCCTCTTCACTGGGCCATTATTAATTTATCTATTGTGGTGCTGGGAATGGAACCCAGGGGCCTTCTACTTCTAAGCTACGCCCACCCCCAGCCCTCATTTATTTTTTAATTTGGAAGTAGTCTCATGAGGGCCTTGCTAAGTTGCTGAGGCTGGCCTCGAACCTGCGATCCTCTTCTCAGCCTCCTAAAAACTGGGATTGGAGGCTTGCGCCACCGCACCTGGCTCTTCATTGAGTGGTTACACTGTATCAGGCATGGACTAGCTAAGAGCTTGTGTATTTGTTCATTCATATAATCCTTCAAAGAAGCCTGTGTCCTAGAGACTATGACTTAATCCCATTTTACACAAGAAGCCAGAAACCGAGGCTCAGAGGACTGAGGAATCTGTCCAGGGCCACACCGTCTGTAATGGGGGTGCGGGAATGCAGTGTTCAATTCTGGTAGACTCAGCCAGCGCTGGGGGAGTAAGCCTCTCCTCCCGGGCTGTTCTGAGGCAGGAGAGAAGGGGGCTGGTAGGGAGCTGGCGCCAAAATAAAGCCAAGAAGGGTCCAGGGCAGAGGGGAAGGGCCGATGACCCGAGAGGCTGCCGGGCGGCTGGGAGGGCTTGGTGCCGGGGGTCACGGGGAAGTTCAAGGGCCGTGGGGCCTGGGAGTCGGGGCTGGTGGTCAAGTACTGGAGGCTGAGTCTTCCCTGGAACGGGCTGGGCTTGGAGTGAGCCCGGCAGGTTGTTTTCCAGCCGGGTAGGGGGTGTTTAATATTAATAGTAATGGCTGTGGTGGGAAGATAATAGGCCCCAGTCAGATTAGAAGGGGTGAGCGCTTATCTGTGGCTGCCGAAGACACCCGCCTTTCACCTGCTCCTTCAATAACCCCCTGCTTCCATTCCACCGCCCACCCCTCCCACCCGCCTAGAACAAAAGGGGTATTATGGGTCGGGGCGTTTTCAGGCAGAGCGAGGAGACCTCCCCTTCCCCCTCGGCCTCCCTACCCAGCCCCCACCGCCCGGTTTGAATGAGGCTTTTTCCTCTTGCAGGAGATTAGCTCCGTTTGACAAGGCAGTGAACTTTGGGAGGGGTGAGTGGGGGGTCTCCGCCGGGAGTCTCTGGATGCAGCCCTGGCAAGGAGTGCTGCTGGAGAGAGACCCCAGAGGCAGCCCCAAGACAGACAGACGACAGACAGACAGACAGGCGCAGAGGCGGCCGCAGACAGCACACACACACACACACACACACACACACACACACACACACACACACATGCCGACTCTTCAGGATGTTGGGGAGAGACAGAAAGAGATACACACACTGTCCACCGAATAGACTGGTCCAGGAGCGGGCAAAGGCGGAGGGAGAGAGATGGGCCGAACCGCCCGGAGAGACCAGAAGGAGAAGGAACTAGAGGAAGCCGCGGGGAGGGCAGCCAGGCCGCGAGCCTGGTCCTGGGCTCTCAGCTCTGGCTCCGCTGAGCCTGGCTTCGGGCTCTGGGTGGGACTTCGCACAGTGGGTAACTGGGTGGACAAGGTGGGCCGTGGGTTAAGCCGCCAGCCAGAGGGGGAGAGGGACCGGTGGAAGGTGGCTGTGTGGCTGGAAGCCGTGGGGGCGACCCCGCCGCTGAAGAAACCATCCTGGGTGCGCAGGTGTGAGGTGGCCTGGGCTCCGAGGAGGAGGCTCCTCTGAGGGGGTAGAAAGAGGACCCCTTACTTCTGGGAGTGGCCAGATGGAGGCAGGCAGGCAAGTCCCACACATGTGGAAGAGGCCCAATGCCTGGGGTGAGAGTTGGGCTAGACCCGGACTGCTGTGGGTTCAAATCCCAGCTCTGCTGCTCTGGCACTTCAGCAGCAGCCTTAACGCCCACCCCAGGGCTGGGACTGAACCCCGTGGCCCAGTGGTGGCCCAGGCGCCTCCACAACTGACTTACAGCCTTAGGTTTTTGGTTTTTTTTCCGGGATAGGGTCTCGTTGAGTTAAATTGCCCAGATTGGCCTCTGACCTGCAATCCTTTGGTCTCAGCCTCCCAAGTGGCCAAGGCCACAGGCATGTGCACTATGCCTGCTGGAACATAACACACCTTTTTTTTTTGGTAGTACTGGGGGTGGAACCCAGGGACTTTTCTACCTCCGGGCTATACTTCCAGACCTATTTTTATACTTGATTTGGAAACAGGGTCTCGCTAAGTATCTGAGGCTAGCTTTGAACCTGTGCGATCCTCCTGTCTCAGCCTCCCAAGTGCTGGGATTACAAGCACGCGCCACCACGCCCGACCACATCTGTTTTTTGCAGTACTAGGGATGAAACCCAGGGGCAGTCTACCTGGGAGTGACACTCCCAGCCCTGTTTCTCACTGAGTTGCCGAGGGCCTCACTAAGTAGCTGAGGCTGGCCGCCAACCGCGATCCTCCTGTCTCAGCCTCCCAAATGCTGGGATTACAAGCGTGCGCCGCCATGCCCGGCTAACATAACACATCTTGATCCCACTTTCCCTGTCTGTAAAATGGGGTAACGATATTTTCTCCCAGATGGACGGTTGCAAGACTCAAGTTAGGGTGCAGCCCAGGGTAGAGCCCTGTCTCCGCTGGGCGAGCGCCTGGATTCAGTCACGGAGGAGCACACAGTTGGAGTGTACAACAGCATTCTAGCTGGAGGCTACGAGTCTTAGTGTAGTTTTGATGTGCGTTTCTATACTTGCTAATGCTGCTGGACGTTTCTTTTCCAGTATCATTTCATTTATCCACAGAGCAAACCCTCCAGGAACTAGCTGAAGAAATTGCACATCACAAGCTATTAAGTAAAGGGTGTAGCCGGGGACCGGAGCCGGGCACGCAGGCTCACTCGCCAGCGCCTCTTGCCTGGGCACCGGCCCTGTGAGCTGGACCTCAAGCCCTGGTCTCCGTGTGGAAGGCGCTCTTTGGCCTTTTCAGTGGGGCAAGGTGGGTTTTAGGAAGCTGGTGGGTCTTGCTGCTGCAGGGCAGGTGGGACAGCGGCGTGCCCGTGATGTTCATAGCTGGCTCTTAATGAATGAGGGGGAAATGTTTGCCAGTTTCCATGCTACAAATACTCTCTTCACGGTCAACTTCAAGCCTCCGATGTGGCGTTCCTGGACCAGGAATTGGGAGAAGATCTGGGTCTTCCATCTTCTCTGGCTCCTGTGACCGGCTCCCTCAGTCACCAGGGCCCAAACTCCCCCTGTGGAGAAGCCGGGTCAGCATCCCTGTGTGGTCCCCCTGGAGAACCCAGCCTCATTCACAGAGAAAGGGCCCCTGGTGTCCCCACTCGGCTCCAAGGCGGGCATCATTCCAAATCCACAGTACACGCTCTGTCATGTGCAAAACGAACAGGTACTAGTTGGGCGTGGTGGCACAGGCTGGGAATCCCAGCATCTAGGAGGCTGAGACGGGAGGATCGCGGTTCGCCGCCAGCCTCAGCTATGTAGCTAGGCCCTCTGCAATGCAGTGAGACCCCGTTTCAAAATAAAGAATAAAAAATAGGGCTGGGGGTGGAGCTTGAAAATAGAATGCCCCTGGGTTCCATCCCCAGTATTGGGAAAAAAAAAAAAAAAAAAAAAAAAACGGTAGGAGAGAAGCGGGTATGGTTGGTGCACGCTTGTGATCCCAGTACTTGGGAGGCTGACACTGGAGGACTGAAGGTTCTAGGCCAGCCTCAACAACTTAGTGAGGCCCTCAGCAATTTGGTGAGACCCTGTTTTGAAATAAAAAGTAAAAGAAAGCCGGGCGTGGTGGCACACACATGTAATCCCAGCATTTGGGAGGCTGACTGGAGGATCGCGGTTCACGGCCAGCCTCAGCTATTTAGTGAGACCCTTTGTAACTCAGTGAGGCCTGGTTTCCAAATAAAGAATAAAAAATAGGGCTGGGGGGTGTAGCTCGGGGGCAGAATGCCCCTGGGTTCCATCCCCAGTGCCACAAAAACAAAAAGAAAGAAAGAAAAAGAGAAAGAAAGGAAGAAAGGAAGAAAGGAAAAAGAGCAGGTATGTAGCTAGGAGATGGAGTGCCTCTGGGTTCAGTCTGTAGCACCAAAAGAAACAGGAAGTTTCGTGGAGTGCCAGGGCTGGTGGGGCGGGCGAGGCAGCGCCCACTCTGTGAATTCCTCTGCCCTCTGGGTTGGGGACACCCAGAGGACTCCTAGATGGCAGGGGAGTCCTCTTCCTCCCAAAGCTGCCCTCCCCACCCCTGGCCATTTGCGCACACCCTGGCCCTGCGGTGGCACCACACACCACCTTCGAGCTCCCACACTGTGAACAAGGGGCCAGGGCAGCGGCGCCAGGCCTGTGGCACCCCTCCTCCGGGGCCCCAAGTCCTTCTGTGATACCGAATCCCACCCAGTGGCCCACCCAGACACCTGACTCCCTCTGGAGGCCCACTCAGGGTGCAAGCCTTTCCTGTCTGGTCACCCCCCCCCCCCCCCCCCCCCCCCCGTCCCCCCTTCCCCGCCCCTGCCAAATGCTTATTAAGCCATTTGCAAATCCAGGGCTGAGCCACAGGGTGAGTTTAATAAAGCAGAAGACAGAGCCATCCATCATGGGCGGGCGGGGCTCGGGAGTGGAGGCCTCACACCCTGCCATGGCTTCCAGGCCGACCAGCTGCACAGTCAAGGGGGATCCCTCTCCTCCCGCCTCCCCAGCCAGGGCCCCCCCACTGCGTCTCCAGCCCTGCCGGGGAGCCCGCAGCTCTCTGCAGACAGGGACACTGGCCAGGAATCCAGAGATTAGCCCAAACCCCACATTCCCTATGAATGGGATATAGGAGGCAGCGCCTGGGATTCAGGGCAAAACTCCAGGGGGGCAGGGCCTCAACTTTAGCCACCAAAATAAATCATATATATACATATCTTTTCTTTTTTTTTTTTTTTTTTTTTGTACTAGGGATTGAACCCAGGGGCATTCTACCTCTGAGCTACACCCCCAGCCCTATTTTTTATTCCTTATTTTAAAACAGGGTCTCACTGAGTTGCAGAGGGCCTCGCTAAGTAGCTGAGGCTGGCCTCAAGCCGCAATCCTCCTGTCTCAGCCTCCCAAATGCTGGGATTACCAGCGTGCGCCACCATGCCTCACTCTAAAATAAATATTTTAACACAAGAGTTTTTTTTTGTTTGTTTGTTTTTTAAAAGCTAAAGCAAAAGCCATGGGCCACACTAATCTCTGTATCCTTTCAACTTTGGTATGAGATCACAAAGTCTGACTATTTTAAATAAGGACAGGATGGGCCTCGGGGATCACGCCTGTGTCTGGTCCCTAGTGGCCCATCGCCGCACTGATAACAGCCACCTCAAGTCCAACGGGTTCAAAAGCAAATTTCTGGCCCATGGGAAGGATAACTCCAGCCATAGTGGACCACGCTCTCCTCCGTCCCACACCTAACTCAGGAAATCACGCCGGCTCTACTTTCAGAACTCATATGAAGCCTGCTATGGTGGCACACGCCTGTAATCCCAGGGCTTGAGACACAGGAGGATTACAGGTCCGAGACCACACTCGGCAACTTAGTGACACCCTCAGAAATTTAGCGAGATCCTATTTAAAAATATAAAGGGTTGAGGGTGTAGCTCAGAAGTAGACTGCCCCTGGGCTCAATACTCCGTACCCAGAAAAAGAACACCCGAATCCAGAATCCCAGACCTCTCGTCAGTGACCTGCCCCTCCGAGTCTCAGTCCAGGGTCCTTCTGACCTCCCACTTCTTCCCAGGTCTTCCTGCCTCCTTCCCCCAGAGCCGAGCCCTTGCACACGACAGACCACCTTGGCCTTCTTTTCAGAACTCCTGAGTGGTCCCCACCGCGGAGGGGTGAACTCTGGGCTCTTTTTTTTTTTGGTGGTACTGAAGATTGAACCCAGGGCCATATTACCTTTGAGCTACACCCCCAGCCCGATTCTTTTTTTTTTTATTCTTTTTTTGAAACAGGGTCTCACTAAGCTGCGGAAGACCTCATTAAGTAGTTGAGGCTGGTCATGAACCCGGATCATCCCGTCTCAGCCTCCCAAGTTCTGGATTTACAGCGTGCACCATCACGCCCGGGAACTCTGGGCTCTGAACACACACGGCCACCGGGTCCTACGTGATCTGCACCCCCTTCTCTGACATGTACCCTGTTCTTCTCTCCTGTGTCCCTGGACTCTGGACACAAAAATAGGCTAAGCACACTGCCTCAAGGTTTGCGCGCTCCTCTGCCCATACTCTTACTCCAGATGTCTGTTTTTTTTTTTTTCCTTCCTTCCTTCCTTCCTCTGCTCAATATCACCTGCTATTTGTATAAAAACATACTGCTTTCTATGATAATATGCACTAGCCTGTGTTTTCCTCCTCTCTCTCTCTCTTTATTTTTATTTTATTTTATTTGGTGGTACTGGGGTTCCTGGAAACCTTTCTACCTCTGGGCTACACTCCCGGACCTAATATATATATATTGAAACAGGGTCTCTTAAGCCAGCGAGGGTAGCTTCGAACCTGCGTGATCTTCCTGTCTCCGCCTCCCAAGCGCCACCACGCCCAGCTTCTCTCTCCTTTTTTGACGGCAGAACTTGTCTCTGCAGTTCACGCGCCTGGTATGCAATAGAGACGCAGTCAATGTCCTCTGCCAGCTCCACTTTGCTGTCACTTCACACACACACACACGCACACGCACACTCGCACACGCACACACA